>NW_028270147.1:37640214-38266048 GCF_037043375.1 Chiloscyllium plagiosum | reverse complement strand
TTATTTCAAGTGGTGAAGGTGTGACAGAAGTCTTCGATATATTTTTTCTTAATGATGCATCACATGCTGATTTGTACTGACAGTAAGTTGCAGAAAGTATGAATTACTGCCTGGGAGCTCAAAGGCATTAATATATCATGGGTGAAAAATGAGCACAATACAACCCAGGACTGAGCTGGGATATGGAGGCCAGTGGTGGAGGAAAGGAGAGGAGAGCGAACATCAACTTTAAGCTGGAGGGAGGAGACTGGAAGAGGAAAGCATGTTTCAGTAGTGGAGATAAGAGACAAAGCTGGCCAGCCATAGGAGTGCTGAAGTAAGGGTGATGCAGGTCATGCATGCTGATTCATGTATTTCCAAAATGGTATTTGCATACATTTATAATGAATAGATGCCAATGGTGTGATATTGATGTACTACAGTGTCATATATCAGCATGTCTGCTTCCTTCACTGTCTAGTGCTGACAAATATTGACAAGCTGCCTGGCTTTCTGTCTCCTCTAAAAGGCAAGCAAGGCAGAGATGCTTTGAGCATCCATAAGCACAAAGTGAATAACTGCTAAGGAAGCAAGCCAAGAGCTGTACGCTGCAGCCTGTTCCGATGCATGAGATGGGTGCCTGCTCTTGTACACAAAGCCACATGGCAGCAGCAATACAATGTAAGGTGTCAGTAGACTCTGTAAAATGTACTATTGAAATGCTAAGCAGTGTTATAAGGTAGTTCAAAATGTGCCATGATGGTGTGTTGCCAATGCCAATCTCCATGGACAGAGGATGCAGGTGGCCTTCAACAATGAAGCATACCCTGAGGTGGTTTAGATTCCCTACAGTGTGGAAACAGGCCATTTGGCCCAACAAGTCCACACCAACTCTCAGAAGAGCGACCCACCTCCCTCTGACTAATGCAGCTAACACTATGGGCAATTTAGCATGGCCAATTCATCTGGCCTGTGGGAGGAAATCGGAGCATGCAGAGGAAACCCATGCAGACACGGGGAGAATGTGCAAACTTCACACAGACAGCCACCCAAGGCTAGAATTGAACCTGGGTCCCTGGCACTGTGAGACAGCAGTGCTAACCACTGAGCCACCGTGCCAGCCTGGTTGGGGAATGCTTGCCATCATGAAGAAGGCACTCATAACTTGCAGCTACACTCGGTTTACTTTCAAGTCAGGAATTAGCATTGCCTAGTTTCTCTCTGGTACCTGGGAAAATGCAATCCTGCATATAATATAGGACAGATGAGGTAATAATGAATGTTTACTTAATGCAAATGTGGCCTTTGTCACTCACTATTGAGATTTCCATACAGCTGGTGAAACCTGAAGTATAAAATTGGCCTTTTTTCTCGATATAGAGTTGTAGAGTCATTGAGATATACAGCATGGAAACAGACCCTTCAGTCCAACTCATCCATGCCAACCAGATATCCTAAGTTAATCTAGTTCCATTTGCCAGCATTTGGCCCATATCCCTCCAAACACTTCCTATTCACACCCCCATCCAGATGCGTTTTAAATGTTATAATTGTACCAGCCTCCATCATTTCCTCTGGCATCTCATTCCATACATGCAAAATACTCTGCGTGAAAAAGCTGTCCCTTAGGCCCCTTTTAAATCTTTCCCCTCTCACCTTAAATCTATTCTCTCTAGTTTTGGACTCCTTCACTTTGGGAAAAAGACCTCATCTATTTATTCTATCCATGCCCCTCATGATTTTATAAATCTCTATAAGGTCACCCCTCAGCTTCCGATGCTCCAAGGAAGACAGCTCAAGCCTATTCAGCTCCGATACCCTAAACACTCCAACCATGGCAACATCCTTGTAAATCTTTTCTAAACCATTTCAAGTTTTACAACATCCTTCCTACAGCAGGGAGACCAGAATTGCATGCAGTATTCTAATAGTGGCCTAACCAATGTCCTGTTCAGCTGCAACACGACCTCCCAACTTCTATACTCAACGCTCTGACTAATTAAGGCAAGCATACAAATGGCTTCTTCACTATCCTATCTACCTGTGACTCCACTTTCTATGAACTATGAACTTGCACTCCAAGTTCTCTTTGTTCAGTAACACTCCCCAGGAAGTACCATTAAGTGTACAAGTCCTGCCCTCCTTTGTTTGCATCCAATTCATTTATATAAACGATGCAAAGCAATAAATCCATCTCTGATCCTTGTGGCACTTTGCTGGTCACAGGCTTCCACTCTGAAAAGCAACACTCCAAGACCACCCTCTGTCTTCTACCTTCAAGCCATCAACAATATTATTTTTTCATTCTCGTGTTTCCCCAAATGGCATTCCATTGCTCATGTTGTTCAGCGGCTGCGATAATAAAGATGAAGCTTTTCACCTCCCTTTCATCAGGACAGAAGTGCAAGAAAAAAAGTCTTTAAGGAAGGAACAATTTACACAGCATGAAAAATGGTTACTAATAGGTTGTACTATAGCTTACAGCAGGACCTGTTAACTATTGACTTCAAATCTCCAAGCAATTGTCCATAAATAAATTTTACAAAAGTCAGAGTTCTAAAAAATTTAAAGAATGTTAGCAAAGTGCCCAATCTAAAAGCCACATATAAGTCAGTGAACATGCAGCATGTTTGTATTCATATACGTTTAGGCTTAATTACAACACTGGTAAAAACAATGACTGCAGATGCTGGAAACCAGATTCTGGATCAGTGGTGCTGGAAGAGCACAGCAGTTCAGGCAGCATCCAAGGAGCTTCGAAATCGACGTTTCGGGCAAAAGCCCTTCATCAGGAATAAAGGCAGTGAGCCTGAAGCATGGAGAGATAAGCTAGAGGAGGGTGGGGGTGGGGAGAAAGTAGCATAGAGTACAATGGGTGAGTGGGGGAGGGGATGAAGGTGATAGGTCAGGGAGGAGAGGGTGGAGTGGATAGGTGGAAAAGAAGATAGGCAGTTAGGACAAGTCCGGACAAGTCATGGGGACAGTGTGGGCTGGAAGTTTGGAACTAGGGTGAGGTGGGGGAAGGGGAAATGAGGAAACTGTTGAAGTCCACATTGATGCCCTGGGGTTGAAGTGTTCCGAGGCAAAAGATGGGGTGTTCTTCCTCCAGGCGTCTGGTGGTGAGGGAGCGGCGGTGAAGGAGGCCCAGGACCTCCATGTCCTCAGCAGAGTGGGAGGGGGAGTTGAAATGTTGGGCCACAGGGCAGTGTGGTTGATTGGTGTGGGTGTCCCGGAGATGTTCCCTAAAGCGCTCTGCTAGGAGGCGCCCAGTCTCCCCAATGTAGAGGAGACCACATTGGGAGCAACGGATACAATAAATGATATTAGTGGATGTGCAAGTAAAACTTTGATGGATGTGGAAGGCTCCTTTAGGGCCTTGGATAGAGGTGAGGGAGGAGGTGTGGGCGCAGGTTTTACAGTTCCTGCGGTGGCAGGGGAAAGTGCCAGGATGGGAGGGTGGGTTGTAGGGGGGCGTGGACCTGACCAGGTAGTCACGGAGGGATCGGTCTTTGCGGAAGAAGGAAAGGGGTGGGGAGGGAAATATATTCCTGGTGGTGGGGTCTGTTTGGAGGTGACGGAAATGTCGGCGGATTATTTGGTTTATGCGAAGGTTGGTAGGGTGGAAGGTGAGCACCAGGGGCGTTCTGTCCTTGTTAAGGTTGGAGGGGTGGGGTCTGAGGGCGGAGGTGCGGGATGTGGACGAGATGCTTTGGAGGGCATCGTTAACCATGTGGGAAGGGAAATTGTGGTCTGTAAAGAAGGAGGCCATCTGGTGTGTCTGTGGTGGAACTGGTCCTCCTGGGAGCAAATACGGCGAGGCGGAGGAATTGGGAATACGGGATGGCATTTTTGCAAGAGGTAGGGTGGGAAGAGGTGTAATCCAGGTAGCTGTGGAAGTCGGTGGGTTTGTAAACATTGGCATCTGCCTGACAATATGAAAAATTGCCCAGGTATGTCCTATAAAAAGCAGGTCAAATCCAACCCAGCCAATTACTGCTCCAACAGTTTACAGTTGATCATCAGTAGAGTGACGGAAAATGTCATCAATAATGTTATCAATTAGCACCTGCTGAGCAATAAACTGCTCAGAGATGCCCAGTTTGGGCTCCGCCAGGGCCACTCAGCTCCTGACCTCATTACATCCTTGGTTCAAATATGGACAAATGATCTGAATTACAGAGGTGAGGTGAGATTGACATCCCTCTAGCTTTGGACTCCCCTACCCCGGAAAAAGACCTTGTCTATTTACCTTATCCATGCACCTCATGATTTTATAAACCTCTATAAAGTCATCCCTCAGCCTCCGATGCTCCAAAGAAAATAGCCCAAACCTATTCAGCTCCAATATTACAACCATCAAGGCCACATTCGACCAAGTGTGGCATCAAGAAGCCCTAACAAATCTGGAATCAATGAGTATCAGGAAACAAACTCTCCACTGGTTGGAGCTATAGTTGGTATATAGGAAGATGGTCGTAGTTGTTGCAGGTCAGTCATCTCAGGTACTGGGCATCTCTGCAGGAGTTCGTCAGAGTAATGCCCTCGGCCCAACCATCTTCAGCTGCTTCATTAATGATCTCCCTCCGTTATAAGGTCAGAATTGAAGATGTTCGCTGATGATTGCACAATGTTCAGCACCATTCGCAACTCCTCACATACTGAAGCAGTCCATGTTCAAAGTCCAACTCATCCAAGCTGACCAGATATCATATAAATCTAGTCCCATTTTCCAACATTTGGCCTAAATCCCTCTAAACCCTTCCTATTCATATTCCCATCCAGATGCCTTTGAAATATTAAAATCGTACCTGCTTCCACCACTTGCTCTGGCAGGCCATTCCATACATGCACCATGCCCTGGGTGAAGTCATCTCTTAGGTCCTTTTTAGATCTTTCCTCTTTCACCTCAAACCTATGCCCTGTGGTTTTCGACTCCCCCACCCTGGGGAAAAGACCTCGCCTATTTACCCTATCCATGCCCCTCATGATTTTGCAAACATCTATAAGGTCACCCCTCAGCCTCCGACGCAGCAGGGCCTATTTTGCCTGGAGACACTGTCAATCAGACAGCCTTCACTCATCTGTCTGTGACACTTAATTGGATGGAGAATCAGGAGGCAGCTTCTCAGTAGTCCATGTTTGAGAAGATCGCAAGGAGGGTCCCATCGTGGCCACCATTGGATTTCTGTCCAAAATAAAGTTGGACCTGGGGGCCCATAAAGTTCATGATAAAATCCAGCCCACATTATTTTGGTTAACCATGATATGGAGAAGCCAGTGTTGGACTGGGGTGGACTATGACCTGCTGCGCTTTTCCAGCACCATACTCTCGACTCTAATCTCCAGCATCTGCAATACTCACTTTCACCTGGTTAAAAATCACACAACACCAGGTTATAGTCCAACAGGTTTAATTGGAAGCACACTAGCTTTCGGAGCAACGCTCCTTCATCAGGTGATTCGGAGCGTCGCTCCGAAAGCTAGTGTGCTTCCAATTAAACCTGTTGGACTATAACCTGGTGTTGTGTGATTTTTAACTTTGTACACCCCAGTCCAACACCGGCATCTCCGAATCATCACTTTCACCTAGACTATGTAGAATTTCTTTTAAGTCATGCTCTCAAGATAACTTAAGGTTTTATAACAAAAGGTGACATGTTGGGTGGCACGGTGGCTCAGTGGTTAGCACTGCTACCACACAACTCCAGGGTCCCAGGCTTGATTCCAACCTCAGGCGACTGTGTGGAGTTTGCACAATCTCCCCGTGTCTGCATGGGTTTTCTCCGGGTGCTCCGGTTTCCTCTCAGTCCAAAGATGTGCAGGTCAGGTGAATTGGCCATGCTAAATTGCCCATAATGCTAGGTACGTTAGTCAGAGAGAAATGGGTCTGGGTGGGTTACTCTTCGGAGGGGTCGGTGTGGACTGGTTGGGCCAAAGGGCCTGTTTCTACATTATAGGGAATCTAATCTCAGCTCAGACAATGCCTTAAAGGTGTGAGGTTATAGTATGTCTGTGTCCCAATCTTCAGTCAGACTGCTCCTAGCTCCAAAGTGAAATTTACAAAATCTTATATGGATTGACCGCCTGCATTGACAGCTTGCAGGTTCTGCATTTTTAAGCAAAATAGTATGTATCTGCAAACATAATTCTGCAAATACAAATTCACCCCATAAACCTATATATGTGCGCGTGCAAGAGAGAGAGACAGAGTGAGTGTGCGCGTGTGAGTGTGAGTGCACATGAGAAAGTTGCGTGTTTGTGTGTCTGCAAACTTGGTAAAATGTGTGTGTGAGTGTGCTAGGGTATAAGCCTGAGATGGTGCATGTGTGGGTGCAAGTGTGAGGGGTGTATGTGTATGCATATGAGAGAGAGCTTGTGTATGAGAGAGAATATGACTTGAAAGAAGTTCTGGGATTTACATATTAAAGAACCGAAACCAGCAAACACATTATAGAAAATGAAAGACTTAACAATCTAGGTTTGTTCAAAGCGTCATTGTATCACTGTAATCTTTTGCTATAAATTCTGTGTCTTATGGCCCTGTTTCACAATCACCTGATGAAGAAGCAATGCTTCGAAAACCAGTGCTTCTAAATAAACCTGTTGGATTATAACCTGGTGTTGTGTGATTTTTAACTTTATTTGGTTGACATCACTGCTGCTTCCTTATTACATTTTCTAATTGCTCCTGCCTTTGCTACACAGGGATTAATATTTACTTTTGCTACTGCCTTCCCTTTTACTTACATGTAGAAACTCTTACAGTGTGTTTTTATATTTATGGTTAATTTTGTATGGTTTTGCTACATTGTCTTTTCTCACTCCCTACCAATTTTTAGGTCACCCATTGCTGATATTTAAAACGCCATGAATCCTCAGGCTTATTACTTTTCCTGAAAAATAATAAGCTTCTTTTTCAATCTAAACCTATTCTCTGTTGCAATGTGAAGGATCTTCACAGGCATGAATTACTGTGTCTTCAATGGCTAGCATTTGTCCCCATGTGTCTGGAGGTGGAGTATTGTAAGGGAGGGGTTAACGTTTCAACTACTAGAGTTGTATGTCGACAGTTCATATTTGCTGACTTGAGCTAATATCTATTTATTTGTAATTAATAGTAATTCTTGTTAAGTACAGAAACTTGGTCAGTGCTTTCTGTTAACCTGTCAAAAAAGATAGGTAAATTGGGGAACTTTTGTATATTTTGATAAAATCTTCATCTTTTGTGATGACTCTGACAATAGCGGAGCTTGATTTCCAGTGTACTCCAACCCAGGGAGGTGTGACATTTCCCAAGACTGTGCTCTACTCCGCAAGGGTACAAATCCCTGGCATTTGTTTGAAGTTCAGTATTTCTCAGCTGTGTGAAGCAAATACTATCCTGAAGAGGTGTCAAGCCAGATGCAAACCATTAACTCTTATTTCTCTCATTCTACCAGACCTACTGTGTACCTGGAGGGTTCTCTGTTCTGGTTTCAGATTTCCAGCACCATAGTATTTTGCCTTTAAGCAAATGCGATGTGTATAGACTTCCTTCTCACTCCATGTCAGATGCTCTCAATGATAAACGGCTTCCAAGGATTCCCACTTCCCCAACTGCTTTCCGTTCACCAAAAGCAGCACTTATTCTCCCTGAAGTCATTTCTTTGCTTCAGCAGTGTCCGGGCTTCAACCGTAATCAATTTGTCCAGCAAACATGCTCCCAGATAATGCAAAACCAGAGAACCTGCTCAAGCTCCACACTTCCCCTTTCCAATGTGATCCGCTCCAGGCTTTCCTTACATTGATCTTTAAGGTTCAATGAATGCTTATAAACTAATTTAACACAAGCCCCTTCTAACTGCCATTACTGCAAGCTTTACAGGCAAAATCTTTCCAGCTCTGAATAACTGGTGAGAATGTTGAGAGAATTACCTGAGGATTTGCAATGAGAAACTTCTTGCCATTGAGACTAAGCAGTTCCAATTTCCAACCAAATGCTGAATGGCAAGATGACATTCTTGCTAGTCAACGGTGAGAGGTCTATTGCATTAACATTATCATTACTATCTTGTGTGCAGTTTCCTCTTCTCTCACTTGCCATATAGAAACTAGTTGGTGACAATTCCTGACCTAACAGTGACAGCAGTAACCTGACAACTCCAGCTCATTGCTTGCTATCCTGGATTTCCACCAGTCAATAACATCTCAAGGCACACTCTATGAACAATGTCTCCCTTTCCAACAGGACCTCCAGGTCCCAATCAGTGAAGCAGAATGCCAATTACCTTTTGTCTAACATATCCAGGGCAAAAAAGATAAATAGTGCAGGACAGTTGTGGAATGCCAATTCTTGACTGGGCACATAGCTGAGCTTTACAGATGGCACAGACACCTACAATCCCAGAAGACCCCGATAGTTTCCGCCTGCAGAGGAACAATATGATGATCAGAGTATCAAAAGGGTGTGTTTCTTATTTAATGAGGTAAGTTTGGAAAGCTAGCACAAGAAATCCTGTTAGAGGCTTGCACAGAGAAATCTTCCATTAAACTTGCCAAAGACTGACATTTAGGCCAATTTCAGATATGAGTCAGCCCTAGACCTCCAGTAAGTAAGCTGCTTATCGTTTTTATAGCTACATTTCTTCATGTCTAATTCTATTAAACAAATATCAGCAATTTCATTTATCTGGATATTTTGGCAGTCATCAAAGCATAGTAATTTAATTACCTCACTTGCCTAACTATTAACTTCTTAAAACAATAATGAGCACAATCATTTAGGTTCACAAGACTTATTGGTGCTTCAGTTGTACTTACTCTATTTTTGACTTCTAAACTTTACTGAAACTGAAAGTTAGATGCAAAAACACATGAACTATGAACTCGATACTCACAATATCAAGGTGAAAGCCTGTGAGTCAATAGTGGGTGCAGGTAAAAGCCTTGCTATTGAATCCTGTCAGTTTTCTTCCTCAGAGGTGGAGATAGTGCTGAGGCTCTCCAGCACTGGTCTTTCCTTGGAGATTCACTGGGTGCACTTAATGCCTGAGTAAGAAAGAGCAAATAAGTTACATAAAAGGGATAAAAGCTTATGCAGCTAAAAAAAGTTAGCTCTTGTCACGGTGGGAGAGCAGAACAGCATAGCTCAATGAGGCTTACTGCTTTAGTTAGCTTTGCATTCCTCTGCATCCCCACATGAACAATTGAGCTCTTCTCTTCCCAGCATTCTGCAATGACATGGCACATTCATTCTGGGTTATACAGCAAGGCTTTGCCGGAAAGCTTCATTTCAGGGAGGTCTATGGTCTGTTCAGTTACGGCCCTGGTAGGAGTATGAGCAAAGTTGTAACATCATTCTGCTTCAGATTGAGTCTTTCATCAAAATGTCATGGCCCTTGTCTGGATGTCTCCCAGCAAGTCAATGTCTCCCTGAATGGCCCAAGGGCATTGGAAGAAGACAAGAGCTTATAAATCAATGACATTAACATCATGGTACCTTCCAGGATTACCTGCATGGACCTCCTAAATCTGGCATCAATAGTCAAAGACATGTTGCACATTGATGTAGTGGAAGCCTTTGCAGTTAACCAACCCTGCAAGTGGGTAATAGGGCAGTCTAAAGCCATATGGGTGTAATCTCCAATGTCCTACATTTGGGCGAAGCCAGCAATTTTAGAGATTTTCATTGCTTGGGCCACCTAACATTTCTTATCATGAAGGAAGGACATAATGAGTGTCATCTGAAGAAAATGGCATCAGTGACATTCTGATTGCATTTGTGTTTGAGGACTGGGAGATGTCACACAAGTTGCCAGTTGCTACTTGAAGTGAGAAAATATCATGGAAACTCAAGGTAGCTGTGATCTTGACAGCCTTCAGATGGGTTTGTCATGTATTGTTTACAAATGCACAATCTGCTTCAGCAGATGACAAGGTGGGTAAAGATAACTGAGAATATCCTTTGTCTGCATCTGCACTGTGGTTCTGAGAGCTATAGATAATAACAGTGAAGCTGATATATTTGGGTATGTCATTCTTCTCCACCATCATGGGGGTTCTCATCAGCCAACTGTCCCTCTGGAGTCTGTGCAGCAGCCATTGGAAATTGCCATTCTTGATGGGCTTACTGATTACAGTCTGATTGCTCTTTCATTTGACCCTGCCTTCATCTCTGTATGAATGTCAAGAGGAATCCACCAATTGTGATGAGCATGTTAGACGCATGAACTAATAATATGGGAAAAGTCAGAAACAGAGCAGCTTATCAGTAATACTGAGTCCTGAGCCCTTGCATCAATCAAAATGAAGTAACATATGTGCAATACAGACTTCACAAGGTGGCTTTCCTGAATAAGGAGCTCTGAGATATATAATATTATCTAGATGTATGATGCAGAATCAAAGTACTAATGTACGTTAGGAGAGTGAACTTCTGGCATGAATGCATCATCCCTTAACAAAGGAAGCTGCCCTTGAATATCATAGACTATGTACTTGCATACTTAGAATATAGTGTATAAATGTAGCAGCTCTGAAGCATTGTCTACCAGTATCAGTTCGGAAACATGTCCCAAATAGGCAAATCCAGATGAAACCTCTAAAGTTAGCATTTGCTTAGATTTTTTAAATGACACGGCAAGGAAACATTTAGTGTGAACAACATAATAGTTGTGATTTAGATTAGATTACATTACAGTGTGGAAACAGGCCCTTCGGCCCAACAAGTCCACACCGACCCGCCAAAGCGCAACCCACCCGTACCCCTACATTTAACCCTTACCTAACACTATGGGCAATTTATCATGGCCAATTCACCTGACCTGCACATCTTTGTGACTGTGGGAGGAAACCGGAGCACCCGGAGGAAACCCACGCAGACAGGGGGAGAACGTGCAAACTCCACACAGTCAGTCGCCTGAAGCGGGAATTGAACCCGGGTCTCTGGTGCTGTGAGGCAGCAGTGCTAACCACTGTGCCACCGTGCCGCCCACAGATTGCTTGACGCCATATTTTTAAAAGAATGACCTGCCAATGAATGGCAATTTGTTGTCAGATGGGTGGCATTATAGAATCAGTGAATGCATAATTAATCCTAGCAGGGCCTCAAATTCAAACAATAATAACTCTTCCCAAGAAAAGAAAAATGATAACTTACTCCACCTACATTACACGCAGTGGTAGCTATTTTTGTCTTGTTATTATACAGTTGAATTTGAATTAAAGATGGCAAGGTTTCAACTTAGTTTCCTTGAGAGGGGTTTGGAGGCTCCAGCTGAGATTTAGAATGACCTCCCCATTCCTCATATCCTCTTTGGGTTACTGTACCTGTGTCTCTGATGACCTTACTGCCTTCTCCCAATTTTCATTCATTCTCTTTATATAATGCTAAGGTCCCAACTTTATCTCGAGCCCATGGCTTTGCGAATTGCTAAGTGCTTGTTGGCCACATGCTCTCCTCATTTGGGGAGAACGTGACAATTATTTGTGAATGTTTCAACTCCTGAAGCTATCCATCCATTTCCATGCTGTATGTGATTCCAAGTTCCATCTTGAATTGCCCCATTTTGTTATAATCATTCCCTCAGTAACCCAGTCCAATAAACCCCAATCCCAGGTTTGAGCTTCCCAGAACTCCACACGCAGTTCCCCGATGAACTCCCTGATCATTAATGTCCAAACTCCTAGGACTGACTATGACTCACCCACTGGATTGAATCGGCAGACTAGCCCTGACTGAGTTTGCACCAATCCACATGCACCAGCCCTGACCTGATGTCTTCATAGTACCCTACATGTAATTTCCAAATTGATTTCATTTGACCTGCAGAACTGACCAGTGTCAAAGCTCCAAACTGCAAAGACCTGGGGGGGGGGGGGGGGGGGTGGGGGGGGGGTGGAGTAGGGACATATTCACAAAGAGGGTGGCTCATGTGTGGAATGAACTACCAGAGGAAGTAGTGGAAGCAGGTACAGTTACAATATTTAAAAGATATTTGGCCACGTGCATGAATAGGAAAGATTTAGATGGATATGGGCCAAATGCAGGCAAATGAGATTGATTTAGTTTAAGAAACTTGACTCTATGAATCAAAATGGATCTCCAAACTCTGACATGAACAAATACCTCACTGAATGTGCTGAACCTCCTGGACTAGATGGGAGACTGCCTTGACACCACCAAGGACTAGTTTCCTTTGACTTTCAGACATGGCCATTTGGTTGAAACAAATGCAGTGTGTTTGCCATAGAAACTGCAGGTACAAAGTGTAGGTGCAGCAACCTCTCCAGCCCCTTGACTAGGAGGTAGTGAGGACTGTAGATGCTGGAAAGTCAGAGCTGATAAAGTGTAGAGCTGGAAAAAGCACAGCTGGTCAAGCAGCATCAGAGGAGCAGAGGAGTCGATATTTCAGGTTGGAACCTTTCGTCAGGATTGTCAACTCCCTGCTCCTCTGATGCTCCTTCACCCCCTTGACTGTTCAGTGCTCTAAACTGTGACAAGCTGCCTGTCTGTCCCTCTGCGCTGTTAAGCAATACAAGCCACAGAGGCAAGCAGCTTTCAAGTAAGTGCAAAGTAAATGTGTGTTGAAACTTTATTGCTGGAACAGCACAGCAGGTCAGGCAGCATCCAGGGAACAGGAGATTCGACGTTTCGGGCATAGGCCCTTCTTCAGGAATCCTGAAGAAGGGCCTGTGCCCGAAACGTCAAATCTCCTGTTCCCTGGATGCTGCCTGACCTGCTGTGCTGTTCCAGCAATAAAGTTTCAACTTTGATCTCCAGCATCTGCAGACCTCACTTTCACCTCAAAGTAAATGTGTGCAAAGGCAATAAGCTAAGACCTATAAGATGCACCTTGTGTAGATATATCCCTGTGGGCAAAACTACCTGGCAGAAGAATGCAAGTCCCTGAGCTCCAAAATGAAGTTGAAGTGATCATTGAATTGATCCAAAAACAGCCTTGCTGATGTGGTGAGGCTACTGGTTCAGCAATATCTATTTGCTCTGACGAAATCGTGGAAGGGTCAGTGTCCATTGACCATATAGTGACATTGGTGTGAAAATAGGGATGGCTGAAAGCTCAGGGAAGCAAACAATGAGCTGCTGCCAACAGGTTATCACACTGATTTTCATATTGGCAATTGGTACCTTGAAGAATGAGATGATAATTTAGAACTGTATAGAGATGAAGGAAATTTGCCAAATATTGAGACGCAAATGCATAGAAATAAGGTAGTCTGTACTGAATCCCAATGTTCAGAACTCAATGCTTAAATTCCAAGGGAAAATTGGAAACTTTTCTCAACATTGAGAATCTAATATTTCTATTTTCACAATGTTTTGCTAACTTTATTATCACTGCCCATATCACTTGTGGGAGAATAAGATTCTGCCCAATGTTTAGAACATAGAACATAGAACAATACAGCACAGAACAGGCCCTTCGGCCCACGATGTTGTGCCGAACATTTGTCCTAGCTTAAGCACCCATCCATGTACCTATCCAGTTGCTGCTTAAAGGTCGCCAATGATTCTGACGCTGCCACTCCCACAGGCAGCGCATTCCATGCCCCCACCACTCTCTGGGTAAAGAACCTACCCCTGACCTTTCACCCTTCACCTTAAATTTATGTCCCCTTGTAACACTCTGCAATTTTTCTCTTTGCAGTTTCTCTTTGCAATTTTAGTAGGATGTGTTTAAAGTAAATGACAGTGAAAATGGAAACAGAAAACTTCATTATAATTAGTAAATGACCGACCCCCCGCTTGACCGACCTTGACTCTAACTCCCTGAAAACTGATTTTGAACAGTTCCAGAATATTTTAATTTTAACCTGTGACATGACCAATTTTTGGGAGTTAGAATGCAATCCAATCAATCGTCAGACCCAGAAATCCATTGGACATGCAGTAAAACAGACAAATCCCTCTGATCTGAGTGTCTGCAGCTCATTGTTCCTTTGAATAGAGTTTCCATTCATGGGAGCCAATTTGTGAAGCCAACCGTATGAGGCTTTGCTCAGTGGCTTAGCACAGTGTGATTTTCAGCCTATTCCTTTAAAATCGCATTGGACTCCTACTTGCATCCCAGGAAAATTTGAATCTTCCGAATTTACACAAATTATATACATTTAATTTCAAACATTTGATCTGCATTACAGGTTCATTTTTAGTTTTGATATCGGAATAGTTTGGAACAGGATTGTTTTTCTGTTTCCAATTAATATGTTTGGCACCTGAATCAGCGTCAAGTTAAAATGGCAGTAAGCAGAGGTTTGGCAGTAGCAGAAGATAAAGTCAATTTGTTGTTTTAAACCTAGCTGCCCTGTGCCTGGTGGGTCAGCCGCCACAAAATTTTACTTGGTAAGTTTTATTTTGAAACTTGCTTATTTATGAATACAGTAAGCTGCAACTGATCCAACAATAATCCCTGAGATATCCCACTGAACATTGTCTTCTATAAATTATTCAGCTCCACTTACAAGCTCTGCTGTCAAACAGCATTCTACCCATTTCAAAAGCATTCCATGTGTACCATTTAGAACAGGTTTAAGACCAACTGGGAAAGTAAATAAATACTGATTATGTAATGCTGTTTAGAGAACCCAATATAAATTGTTGCTCTGCTTGTTATAGAATTGAAAGAGAACATTCAATAACCCAATTTGCCTCGAGGTAATAAAACATACACAGTCACTTGACCAACCTTCTGTCAATAGTTCATAAAGGCCTCTGATGCATTTAATGTTTGTTAAACATAGATTGTATTTGATCAAAAATCAAAGGTAAACACTTGTTCAGTGGAGATGTGTGTTATCAATTAACAAAGGCTCAAGGTTTCTAACCTGCATGCCAGAATACAATAATGATAACACTTGATACCATGGGCTTGGAACACTGACAACATCACCATCCTTTATAATTACACGGAACTCTTAACAGTATGTGTAATTCTAATGAAAAGATGTCTGCAAGTAAGGTGAGCTCTGGCCTCTGGCCACTTTTCTCATTTTGCTGGGCGGACTGACAATTTGTTGTGATAGGGAGCACATTCACTTGGTCAGAAAATAGCATGTACCGCAAGAAATATCATTAAAAGGAATAAGCGCTTACCTTTTGGACAAAAAGACCATAAAATACAGGAGCAGAAGTCGGGCATTCAGTTCACCGAGTCTGCTCCACTATTCAATGAAATCATGGCTAATCTGGTTTTCCCCAACTCTGCTTTTCTGCCTTTTACCCATAACCCTTGATGCCTTTACAGATTAAAAATCTATTTCAGTCTTGAATATATTTGATGATCCAGCCTTGACAGCCCTCAGTGGCAAATAATTCTACAGATTCTCTACCTTTCAGAGAGGAAGTTCCTCCTCACCTCTGTCTTAGATAAGTGACTTGTTACTCTGAGGTAATGCCCTCTGATCTTAGACCCCCAATCAGGGAAACAACCATTTTACATCTATTCTATCAAGTCACCTAAGAATCTTGAATGTTTCAATAAGCTGCCTTTTATTCTTCCAAATGCCAATGAGTACAGGTCCAACCTACTCAGCCCCTCCTCATAAGACAGATCTACTAGAGCCAGGATCAACTAGTAAACCTTCTCGCAATTGCATCCACTGCCAGTACGCCTTTGCTTAGACAATGGTATAAAAATCATTCTTAGTAGTGCTTTGTATTGTTTTAGCAAGGGTTTCTCATTTCATTTGCCTTCCTATTACCCGCTGAAGTTGAGTGCTTTTTTTTGTGATTTATGCATGAGGACGCCCAAATTCCTCTGTTCCATAGCTTCTTCAATCTTCTTCCATTTGAATAATATTCAGCTCTCTACTCTTCCTGACAAACTGCATAACCGTACCTTTTCCCACAGTATATTCCGTCTACTAAGACCTTGCCATTTACTAAATCTAGGAGAAAGTGAGGACAACAGATGCTGGAGATCAGAGCTGAAAAATGTGTTGCTGGAAAAGCGCAGCAGGTCAGGCAGCATACAAGGAGCAGGAGAATTGACGTTTCGGGCCTGACCTGCTGTGCTTTTCCAGCAACACATTTTTTGGCATTTACTAAACCTGCCCACATTCCTCCACAGTCTCTTTGAACTATTCTTGTCACTTGCCTTCCTGTCTATTATTATGTCATCCATAAATCTAGCTGAACTAAATTCAATTGCGTCATCCATGTCATTAATATATATTGTAAATGATCGTAATCCCAGCACTGATCCCTATGGCACACCACTGGGCATAGGTTGCCATCCTGAAAATCCCCCCACTTCTCCCAAATCTCTGTCTTCTATTAGTAAGCCAATCCTCTATCCATGTGAATAAGTTATTTCCAATACTATTGGCTCCTGTCGTCTTAAGGAGTGGTACCTTATCAAACACCTCTGGAAGTGCAAATATATTAATCCACTGTTTCCCCTTTATCTAAAATAAAGCAAGACATCTAATCTAATTATTTATCTTACTTGTTACCTCCTCATAGAATGCTAATAAATTTTTCAGGCATGATTTCCATTCAGTGAAGTCATGCTAACCCTGCTTGATCACATCTTCTATTTCTAATTGCTCTGTTAGTACTTTGGCCATTTTCCAATCCTCTGGTACTTTACTAGAACCTGGGAAGATTACGAACAGTGCACCCATTATCTTTGCAGCTCCATTTTTGAATATCCTAGGATACATCTCACTAGGTCCAAGGAACTTATCAGTCTTTAACCCCATTAGTTTCCCCAGCAGTTTTGTATTTTTTAAAAAGTGTGAAGGCAAAATTGCCATAGTCTTACCAGACCATCTGGCTGGTCTCTCATAAAAAAGAGAGACAACTGGTGATGGTTTAAAAACTAAAAGACCTGCAGGTGCTGTAAATCAGAAACAAAAACAGAAGCTCAGCAGGTCTGGCAGAATCTGTGAAGGGAAACCAGTGTTAATCTTTTGGGTCTGGTGACCCTTCCTCAGAACTTATGGTAGCTAGGAAAATGGTGGTGTACAGAGGAACCTCAATTATCTGGCATTCGATTATCCGAATATCAGATTATCCAGCAAGAAGCTCAGTTAAACGATATTATCCATCATTTGATTATCTAGAATTCGATTAACTGAACAAAATACTCCCCGCACGAGTCCTTCGGATAATTGAGTTTCCTCTCTATATGCAGAAGTAAGGGTTGGGGGATGGGGTGGGGTTTGGTATGGAATAAATGATAGGTGGGGATAGGGCCCAAAGAGAGAGAGGAGCTGTTGAACAAACAAAGGAGTAGATAATGATCTGACTGGGAGGGTGAATAGCTATTAATGGAGACTGTTAGTGACTAACAATGGGTAGTGTGTAATGGCAGACTATGTGGTAACAAGGCCTGGTGTGTGGGGTTGCGGACATGGGAGAGTTCAGGCCCTAGAATTATTGAACTCAATATTGAGTCTAGAGGGCTGCAGGGTCCCCGAAAGGAAAGTAAGGCATTGTTCTTCCAGCTTGCGCTTAGCTTTGCTGGAACTTTGCAGCAGACCTCAGAGAGATGTTGGTCAGGGATCAGGGTGGCGTGTTAATGTTGCAGGCACCTGGAAGCTCAGGGTCTTTTTTGCAGAAAGAATGTAGATGTTCTGCGAAGCTGTCACCCAGCCATACACTATATTTCCCCAATGTAGAGGAAACCACATCGTGAGCTGTGAATGCAGTAGACTGCAGTAGGCGGTTTAACCTAAGTTCACCACAGCCGAAAATGTGTTGCTGGAAAAGCGCAGCAGGTCAGGCAGCATCCAAGGAACGGGAGAATCGACGTTTTGGGCATAAGCCCTTCTTCAGGAATGAGGAAAGTGTGTCCAGCAGGCTAAGATAAAAGGTAGGGAGAAGGGACTTGGGGGAGGGGCATTGGAAATGCGATAGGAAATGCGATCCCTTCCTCTTCCTGACCTCTCCGCCCCCACCCCACTCCGGCCTATCACCCTCACCTTGACCTCCTTCCACTCAGCACCGCCTTCCTAACCTGCAATCTTCTTCCTGACCTCTCCGCCCCCACCCCAATCCGGCCTATCACCCTCACCTTGACCTCCTTCCTCCACAGCGACACTGCCACCCCCCACCTTTTCCTCCGCTACATCGATGACTGTATCGGCGCTGCCTCATGCTCATCCACTTTACCAACACCTTCCACCCCGACCTCAAATTCACCTGGACCATCTCAGACTCCTCCCTCCCCTTCCTAGACCTTTCCATTTCTATCTCGGGCGACCGAATCAACATGGACATTTACTATAAACCAACCGACTCCCACAGCTACCTAGACTACACCTCCTCCCACCCTGCCCTCTGTAAAAACGCCATCCCATATTCCCAATTCCTTCGTCTCCGCCACATCTGCTCCCAGGAGGACCAGTTCCAATTCCATACAACCCAGATTGCCTCCTTCTCAAAGACCGCAATTTCCCCCAAGACGTGGTCGACGATGCCCTCCACCGCCTGACTGCGCTTTTCCAGCAACACATTTTCAGCTCTGATCTCCAGCATCTGCAGTCCTCACTTTCTCCTCTAAGTTCACCACATCAAGGGTGAGGGGAGAGGTTGAGAAGGAGAGTCCTTCATGGTAACTTTAGCAAACAATTCCAATAAATATATCACATGGAACTTTGTAAGATCAAAGATGTTGAATAATGCAGTTAACACTTGCTAATGTGCCAACCAATCAAATACAGTGACAGCATGATGACTGCGGTTACATTGAACTTGTATGAGTTAATCAGGCACTTGAGGACATCTATTTCTTATTTTTAGATTTACAATTTTGTTATACATAAATGTGAGTAGACAAACAGGTTTTTAAAAAGTACCAGAAATGAGGAAATGAAATATCTGGTGACTCATTAAAATCTATTTAGTCTAACGTCTCTTAGCAATTTAAATCAGGGAGCAAGCTATGTTAGATTAGAGTTTCAACAACTGATTGAACAGTAAAATGAGTATCAGCAGCACACTCAAATGTTCACTCAACCTCTGCGACACATCACAAACCATATTATAAGTAGGCAATACTCATAGCTATTACTACACTGCATACTTAAATTATTGCTTCAATTATCCCATTTAATAAGTTCTCCTTCGTTGTCAGCTTCATTCCAGTTACAGTTTATACCTTGCATTGCAGATATGACTTGGAGGTGCCAGTGTTGCACTGGAGTGGACAAAGTTGAAAATCACACAACACCAGGTTTATTTAGAAGCACTAGCTTTCTGAGCACCGCTCCTTCACCAAGTCGTTGTCTGGACACCCACAGCCACTAGCACACCTTGATATTCTACAGAACTTTCCTTGTTTGAAGAGCTGCTGGGGGAGGAGGAATCGCCTTTGAAATTTGTTGCACAATCGAGTCTGAGAATTTCTTCAGAATTCCAAATGTTGCTGACAGCTACAGTTATCAATTGTGGAATGGTTGTCATGTTTTGAAGGCATGTTTTAAAACGCTACCCATTACTGTGTTGTGGCATGTATTTCATAGACATTGAATGATAAAGCGCACATATCATGAGCACTCACATACTGTTTGCCTTTGAATTTTAACAAAATAATGAGTTTAGGTCATAAGCAATTAATGAGTCAGTTGAAAAATTGACTGAGGATATTTTACTGCCTGAAGGTAAAATGTATTATTGTACATTCTCTGTCACTATTGTAACAAGTGGAGCAATGGTTTATATTAGTTTCTGAAAACTAGTCAATATTTATTTTTGTTTCCCCTTGGGCTTCTATTTATTGAAGAAATGCAACAGAGAATAAAGAACAAGGAAGGTCTGACAGGAAAGATGAACTTAGAATAGTGCACAGTAAAATTTTTCAGCCTCAATTAAGGAGAATGAAATTGGGATCTGCCAAGTCTCATTCATTTATTACATGCTTGATGGGCATCTTATTTTTCATTGTGTTTCAATGTTAAATAATCACCAGGTTGATTTTTCCAATGAGTCAACAATGTTGTAACTGTCTATCTCTAAACAATCTGAACCTTTCCAGTGTTCTGGCCTTAGCAGGATGAGAGCAGTAAGTCTGTTCTAAATTAGTGACTTCATAAAAGAATATAACAACTTCTCATGACTTATATTTGAGTCCATGGAACTCTGCTGGATGCTGTAATAAAAATTGCTGGATCTTTAATAAAAGCTGCAGAGTTCTCCTATTTAGCTGTCAGTGCTCCTGCTTCTTTGTTCTTAAATCATACTCCTGATGTATAAATCTTTTGCCTACAATGTCCACATATAACTAAACATAGGAATTGGAGATTTGCAAAACACAACAAAATAATTATTAAGCATTATATATAACTGGTTTCTATTTATGTGTGCCATATATGTAAATTAAAAATATTGGTAATGGTGTTTAATATTTTCAGTATGTTAACAAAATGCCTTGCCATAAATCTGCCAAGTACATTTAGCTGTAAACAAGACTCTTGTTTCATATAAAATGATCACTATTCAGCAATGATGCAATCAGGAAGGCTATTAGGATTTGTAAGCAATCCACCAATTTAAGACCATATATAATAAGTATATTAAAGAATAGCAAATGGTGATATAAACTTACCAGGGAATTGTGGTAGAGTTTAGATTAGATTAGATTCCCTACAGTGTGGAAACAGGCCCTTCAGCCCAACCAGTGCACACCGATACTCTGAAGAGTAACCCACCCAGACTAATGCACCTAACACTATGGGCAATTTAGCATGGCCAGTTCACCTGACCTGCACATCTTTGGAATGTGGGAGGAAACCGGAGCACCGGAGGAAACCCATGCAGACACGGGAAGAATGTGCAAACTCCACACAGACAGTTACCCGAGGTTGGAATCGGACTTGGGTCCCTGGTGCTGTGAGGCAGCAGTGCTAACCACTGAGCCACCATGCCGCCCAAACTCTCATCAGATCTCTTCCAGCAAAGGTCAACAACTTTTATTCAGGTGAGGTATAGGTAGGAACATAGCAACAGGAATAGAACATGAGCCTCTTTTGCTATTCAGTTAGGTCATATTTCATCTGCAACCTAACTCTACAAGATTATCAAGAGAACTGATAAAATCTGACCAAGAGCTAATTAAATATTAGCAAATTCCAATTAATTTGACAGGGGAATCTCCCAGCTGTCCATGGAAACTGAGACAGGACAAGGGTAATTTTTCACGTTTGGATGGTCAACCAATGTCACACCCCTAAAGATGGAAATATCTTAGGCAATCTACTGGCAATGGGTTGGGTCACTAATTCTCCCAGATTGTCCTGGATCTCCAAGAATGAGACAGGACAAGGGTAATTTTTCTCGTTTGGGTGGTCAACCAATGTAACACCCCTAAAGATGGAATACCTTAGGCAATCTACTGGCAATAGGTTGGGTCACTAATTCTCCCAGATTGTCCTGGATCTCCAAGAACATTAATCTGCTGGACACTGCTGTGCAACCAATGTGTAATAATCCTAAGGGCATTAAAAAGATTTGTGTTCATTTTAGACTTTCTGTGAAATTTTAATGTACATGGCATGAAAGTATTGAGAATGAGTAAGAAAGATTGTTTGACAAGGCAAAACAACAAGGCTCCAGAAATATGGTCAAGCAGAGTTGGTAACGATAAAGGCTTGGCGAGTATGGAGTGGTGTGTTGTGGGAAATAGTCCAGGTAGTGAGAGAACACGGTCTATGCAGAGGGACACAGTAGCAGGAGTATGTTATTCAGCCCATGGAACCTTCTCCACCATTCAATATCAACATGGCTAATCACCCCCTTCAGTGCCTCTTCCTCACACTTACACTAGATATGTTCTTTGTATTTAGAAATCTCAGTTTCGACTTAAAATATACTCAATGGCTGAGTTTTCACAGCTCTCTGGGGTAAAGAATTCCAAAGATCTACAATTTTCTGAGGAATAAAAAAGTTATTTTTTGTTTCAATACTAAGAAGTTTTCCCCTTACTTTAAAAAATGTCACGGGTTTTAGACTCCTCAAACAAGGGAAACCTCTATCCTTATGTGTATTTTATGATGACCTTTCATTCTTCAAAACTGGAGGATACAGGCCCATTTCCCACAATTTACCTTCACAGGGTAGTCCCAGCATCCCAAGACCAAGTCTGATTAATCCCTCCATGACAATAATACCCTTCCAAAAATGAGGGGACCAAAACTGTACAATATTCCACCTATGGTCTAACCAGGTTTTTCCACAGTTGAAACAATATTTGCTACTCCTGTACTGAAATCCTCTTGCAGTAAGGCTATCATACCATTAGCCTTCCTAATTACTTTCTGCATCTGCATGTTAGCCTTCAATCACTTATAAAAAAGGACACCCATACATCTGCATTTTGCAATCTCCTACCATTTAAGAAATATACTGCATGTCTGTTCCTCTGGCCAAAGTGGTAAGCCTTCCATTTTTCCAAATTATTAAGCCTGTCCAAATCCTCTTGAAACTGTTTTACATCTTCCTCACAACACATTCCCAACTAGTTTTGAGGCATCCATGAAATTAGGAATATTATGTTTGGTCCCCACATTCCAAATCTTTGATAGATTGTGAAAAACAGGGGCCCAAGTACTGAACTTTGTGGTATCTTCCTCAGCACAGCCTGCCAATTTGAGAATCATCTATTTATTTCAACTCCCAGGTTTTGCTCCACTTTCCAATTCTCAATCCATACCATTATGTCATCCCCTGTTCCAGGTACTCAAATTTTGCTAGATAATTTTCTGAGGAGATCTTTATCAATGGCTCACCAGCAACAAAGGCTCTGTCTGGTTCTGCGGTGCCTCAAGGGCCACTCCTTTTTATGTTAGTAAATGAAAACATAAGCCTGAGGGCTCCGCTTCAAGTAACATCCAATTGATATCAGATAGAGCTTTGTAGGAGTCGTATCACCAAGTACTAATGTAAACAGTAAGTGGAATTCTAATTACACCATGAAATCTTAATCTGCTGTGTGACTCCCGGGGACCCTCTGGTGCCTCCTGCCTTAGAGAATAGGAACAGAAAGACATGTTACTGCCAAGTATTGCAGAGCTACTTTCTGTCCATTTCTGTCAGGTTGGAACTCTCAAAAGTTGCTGCCAATGTTCAAATGGCTATATCAATGATTGTTTTAGTTTTGATATGAGAAACCAAGTTTATGTGACAATGAACCGCTAAATAGGAAGAGAAATGAAACAGCATAACACAATTAAATTTCTGATCAGTCATTTTTACCAATCTATTCAACTTTTACTTTAAGGCCCAGTTGGGAAGAGTGCATGGATAATTGAGCCCCAGTATTCCAGAAGACCTCAAAATATGTATCTACCCAATTCAACTCTCCGGATGAACAATTTGTCTGAGTAATGGTGATTCAGGTCAATACCAATTTGCACCAGATTTCATCATTAACAGGGAAAAAAAAACCTCTGTAAATTGTAAACACTCTTATTCTTCAACAAATGGCACACAAAAGATCACAAATCCGTTACTATGTGACTTAAATTATACCCATCCAAAACCTTCAAATACATTCATGAACACTCATTCCTGAATAAGATAATTTGACATAGATACTACAGGTGGAAAAGTAAAGGCTGGGAAAACAAAATTCTGAATATCAAAAATCCTGTCCACAAGGTAGAGAGTTATTTCTCTTAGTCATTTTGATTTTAGTAAAAATGACAAGCTATTAGGATATATGAAATTCGGATCATAGGAGTAGAAGTAGATCATTCAGCCTTCAAATCTGTTCCACCAGTTAATGAGATCATCGCTGATCTGTGGACTAACATCATATACCTGGCTTTGGCCCATATCCTTTAATATCTTTGCTTAAGAAAAAATTATCTATCTCTGACTTAAAATTAACAATGTATCCTGAATCCACTGTCTTTTGTAGAAGAGTAGTCCAAACATCTACCATCCTTTGTGTATAGAGTATATAGAGTTGCCTGTAGAGGAAAGGTCTTTTGTTGATTTGTATTGGATGTATCTCATCCTTTTTCTGCATTAGAATTATTTCTTTTAAGCTGGTTGGTTTTTTTGCCATTTCACTCACACAGAGAGAAATAGGGAAACAGATGCTGTCTATTTCCCCAACTAGATGTTTCTGGCTGACTACTCCCACAGGTTTATAGAAAACTTCAGCCTGTCAGTCACAAGGCTGTCATAAGATAGTTTGTCCTGAACTCAAAAACTGCTAGTGCCACTCTGGCTCAATGATGTTGTTATCTCACTGCTCCATAAACAGCAATGTTTTTATACAGCTGCAAACATATCACACAATTTCACTTAATGTTTTCAAGCTGCAAAACTCCTCAGGTGTTTCAGTTTTATATCAGTGTCCAACTTCCATTCCAATTATTGTCCAAAAAGAAAAAATCATAAACCCTTATGTTACAAAAGCAATTTTTTGCCTTTATTCTGCCAGATCCCATTAGATTAGATTACTTACAGTATGGAAACAGGCCCTTCAGCCCAACAAGTCCACACTGACCCGCAACCCACCCAGACCCATTCCCCTACATTTACCCCTTCACCTAACACTACGGGCAATTTAGCATAGCCAATTCACCTAACCTGCATATTTTTGGATTGTGGGAGGAAACCGGAGCAAACCCATGCAGACACGGAAGAATGTGTTGCCTGAGGCGGGAATTGAACCCAGTTCTCTGACGCTATGAGGCAGCAGTGCTAATCACTCATTAAGTATTGCCTCTCCATTAATTTTTACCTGTGCACAATTCCCCACTTTTGCACTTTTGTTTTCAATTCTGAATCTTGAATTGCAAATAATTATGCAGATGATCAACTAAAATATCTGTCAGATGATTATGGCTAGGATCTTCCCATTTTTGGGCTATTCCATAAGCAGGAAAGGTGAGAAAGCCCATTGGATCTTTAGGTGGACAGGCAGTATGGAATTTTCTGCTGGAATTAGGACCCAGAACAAGACATTCCCCACCACCCACAATTGACTAACCAATCAGAGGCCATCAGCACCAGAACTGAGCAGTGCCACAACAGAGTAGAAAGTGATGAAAGGTTTATGCCCAAAATGTTGATTCTCCTGCTCCTCTGATGTTGCCTGACCTGCTGTGCTTTTCCAGCACCACACTCTCGACAATGCCACAACAGAGCCATGACTAATGCTGGGTCACCAAGATTTCCACAATGAAGGATTGCCAGGAAAAAGCTAAATGGGTTTGTCTTCTGTGTGGGGAAAGATGTGGAGGGGGGATGCAGGGGACTTAGAAACAAAGACAGCAATCACGATCAGTGACTACCTGCCTGCCCTATCTGCAGTCCCTCGATCATTTAAATGATTGCAGATCAAGGGACCAGCCCCTACATCCCCTACAAGCTCAGTGACCCACTCCAAGAACAACAGACTGGCAGCCTGTCTGTACTGGTTACCTAGCTGGGTAAGTCAATTCCACCTGGGGCTGAAATAACTGTAGCCCTGGCAGAATTACACCTTTAAGCAGAAATTACTTGTCAATATAAGGATCTCAATTTGCCACAAGAAGGGCAGGAAGGTGAAACTTAATTGACCTTCTCACCCAAGAGTTAAATCAGGCAATGATAGAAAGAACATAGAACAATACAGTACAGGAACCAGCCCCTTGGCCCACCATGTCTGCACTAACTGTGATGCCATTTGAAACTAATTCCATCTGACTGCACGTGGCCCATATCCCTCTATTCCTTGCCTGCTCAGATATCTGAATAAATGCTTCTTGAACTTTTGCTAATGTATCTTCTTCTACCAACTCCTCTGGCAGTGTGTTCCAGGTGCCTACTACCCTCTGTGTAAAAGACTTCCCTCACACAATTCCTTTAAACTTTTCCCTCTCACCTTAAAGCTATGCCTCCTAGTATTTAACATCTATATCTTGGGAAAAGATTCTGACTAAACACCCTATCTATGCCTCTCATAATTTTATGTACTTCTATCAGATCACCCCCCCCCCCCCCCCCCCCCCCCCCCCAGGCTTCAGCACTGTAAATGAAAACATTTCCAAGTTTGTCCAATCTTAATGGAATATGTACAATCCTGGTCACCCTTCTATAGGAAGGATGTTGTTAAGTTTCAGAGGGTGCAGAAGAGATTGACTAGGGTGTTACCAGGATTGGAGAATGTGAGCTATACGGAGAGGCTGGATATGCTGAGACTGTTTTCCCCGGAGTGTCAGAGGCTGAAGGGTGACCTTATTGAGGTTTATGAAATCATGAGGGTCATGGATGGGGTGGAAAATCAGGTATTATTGCCTTGGATGGGGTGTCCAAAACTAGCCGGCATGGGCTTAAGATGAGACCAGAATGATTTAAAAAGGACCTGAGAGGTAACTTTTTCATGCATATGGTGATGCATGTATGGAACGAGCTGCCAGACGAAGTGATGTAGGCAGGTACAGTTACAATAGTTGAAAAGCATTAGGATGGGTACATGAATAGAAAGTGTTTACAGGGATATGGGCCAAATGTTGGCAAATGGGACGAGGTCATTTTGGGATGCATGGTTGATGCAGATGAGTTGGATCAAAGTGTCTGTTTCTGTGCTGTATGACTCTCTCACCCTCTTTGACTCTCCTTATAGCTAATACACTCCAATCCAGACAACATACTGGTTGACCTCTTTTAGACCATCTATAAAGACTCCACATCATTCCTCTGTTGTGGTGATCAGGACTACTCACAATACTCTAAATGTGGTCTAACTAAAGCCTTATACAGATGCAACATGACTTGCCAACTTTCATACTTAGTGCTCTGCCCTATGAAGGTATGCATTCTATATCATTTTATTCACTTGTGTTGCCACTTTCAGGGAGCTATGGACTTGGACTTGAAGATCCCTCTTTAATTCAATGCTCCTATGGGTCCTGCCATTTACTATATGTTTCCCTCTTGCTTTTGAACTCCCAAAACGGATCACCCTTTACTTGTCTGGAGTAAACTCCATCTGCCATTTCTCTGCCCAACTTGTCAATTGATCTATATCTTTTGACAACTTTCCTGACTGTAACTCCACCAACTTTCATATCATCTGTAAACTTACTTATCTACATTTTTTTCTCAATTATTTGTATACATTACAAACAACTGAGGTCCCAACACTGATCATTGTGGAATACTACTGGTTACAGAACCCCACTTTGAAAAACACTTCTCCATAATTACCCTCTGTCTTCTATTACAAAGTTGGATTTTGTATCCAAATTAGCAATCAATAATGGATTCTATGTGACTTGATCTTCTGGATTTAGTGAGGGATCTTGTTCAATGTTTTACTGAAATCAATATAGACAACATTTGCTTTCCAAATGCTCACTTTTACTGGTCATGCAGTGTCTGTGTTTTCCAAATTTTAATCTTTGCTTTTTTTTCAAGTGCCAGATCATAGTTAAGAGCAAGTCTGATAGTACGGTGTTGATGTCTTACCTGTATGATTTTCCCGCATCTGCAGAATATGACACTACCATCACTAGCAGCATCTCAATTTCTCTGTCCTCATCTGCAGTCCTCACTTTCTCCTATTTCTTTCCTCATCTACCTCTTTGGAAATCCTTTTGATCCTACTAGGAGGGGCAGATATAGCATAATGGGGCATCATAATGGCTCAATGGTTGACACTGCTGATTCACAGTGCAAGAGACGTTGGTTTGATTCCAGCCTCAGGTGGCTGTCTGTATGGAGTTTGCATGTTCTCCCTGTGTCTGCGTAGGTTTCCTTTGGGTGTTCTGGTTTCCTCCCACAGTCCAAAGATGTGCCGATTAGGTGGTTTGACCATTGAAATAACTCCACAGAGGCCGGTATCCCATCAGCAAGTCAGCTTTTATTTACCTTGTCACTGATCCAGTCTCTCAGAGCTAGTTCTCAGAGTAAAGAGAACCTCACACTCCTGTTCATGTCTGTCAGATAGAGCTCCCTAATTGGACCAGATTAACAGTCCCAATCAGGAAACTCATATTCTATGAGATACACCTGGCTGACCTTGTTATAATCACTAGAGCCATGCACAATTGTCCATAGTGTCGAGGGATATGCAGGTTAGATGGATTAGCCATGGTGAATGTTGTGCTACAGGGATAAGTGTGGGTCTGGGTGAAATATTTTTCAGAGGGTTAGCTCTTTGGGCTGAATATATAGGGATTCTATGATTACCTTGAGACACCATCCTGAAGCATCTATCTTCTTGCTATATATCAACTGCTGACTGCTCCTTACACAGGGAACTTTGTGAGGGCAGACACAACGGTGTTCACACTTTAGGTTATTGATTTGGACTTAAGAATCAGAAGTATAGCTTCAATTCTGGAGAGTATATTAAATTGGTTGATGTATCAAATTCAGAGGTCTGTGAAAATATGAGAAGGAATAATAACTTGTAGAATTGGTGTGTAATCAGGAAATTAGTGTTGATGTGAGGTTGTATATTTGATGGAAAGAATGAAGAGTCCATATTTTGAAACTACATACCTAAGTAAAGTAGCAGAACTGAGGCATCTGGGAATACAGATACACAAAACACTAACAATAATGACAAATATAAACACATGCATATTTTACTGTTTTGACCTGGTGCTGGACAGCAGTAACACTATACAACACTTCTTTGTGTATTTTATAACAAAATACAAGTGACACTAA
This sequence comes from Chiloscyllium plagiosum, assembly GCF_037043375.1. Taxonomy (NCBI): domain Eukaryota; kingdom Metazoa; phylum Chordata; class Chondrichthyes; order Orectolobiformes; family Hemiscylliidae; genus Chiloscyllium; species Chiloscyllium plagiosum. The sequence continues at coordinate 38,237,454 of NW_028270147.1, read as the reverse complement.
ATATATCAGATCAAAAGAAAAATTGCACAAGGAGCAAGCATCAGCCACTTTGCCCTGTGAGCCTGCTCCACCATTCAATAATGTCATGGACCATCTAACTTAATTCTTAACTCTATGCTCCTGCACACCCGTGATAATCTTTTATCCCTTTGGTAATCAAGAAGCTATCTACAACAAATACAGATGTTGCTGGAAACGTTCAGCAGATCTGGCAGCAACTGTGAAGAGAAATCAGAGTTAACATTTCGCATCCGGTGACCCTTCCTCAGAATAAAGGAAGGGCCACCAGACCCAAAATTTTAACTCTGATTTCTCTTCACAGATGCTGCCAGATCTGCTTAGCTTACCCAGCAACTTCTGTTTTTGTTTCTGATTCACAACATCCACAGTTCTTTTGGTTTTTAAGAAGCTATCAATCTTTTGCTTAAAAATGCATAAAGATTCTACATCCACTGCCTTTAAAGAATATTAGAACTCAGAACAGGATGAGTAATTCAGCCCCTCAAGCCTGGTCTCCTGTACAATCATACAGCCTCAAGTCCACATTTCTGCATGACCCCCATAACCATTATCTCCTTACATGCATTCAATGTTCCGCCATCCACCACACTCTGGGGTCGTGAATTCTACAGGTTCATGACGCTTTCAAACAAGGAGTTTTTCCTCGTCCTTGTTTTAAATCTGCCACTTGTTAGCCTAAATCTCTGATCTCTCATTCTAGATTGCCCCACAAGGAGAAACATCCACTCTTCATTTATTTTTTCAATCCATTTTAGCATCTTACACACATGAATTACATCTCCTCTCTCATCCTTGGAAACTCGAGCAGTATAGATCTAAACTATTCATTCTCTCCTTATAAGACAAGCCTTTTGTCTCTTAGGAAGGAAATTCCTAAGATTCACAACTCCGGAAAAAAGAAAAATTCTCATCTCTGTCATAAATGGTGACCCTTTATTTTTAAACTATGACCCCTAGTTCAGGATTCTCCCACAAGAAGAAATATCCTTTCCACATCCACCTGGTCAAATCCCCTCAGGACTTTATGCTTCAATTAAGTCAACTCTGATTCTTCTAAACTCCAGAGAATAGAGCCTAGTTTACGAGGCTTTCCTCATATGGTAAACTGCTAATTCTAGGTATTAGATAATAAAACGTTTTTGAACTATTTCCAACGAATCAGCATCCTTTCAATGCTATCCTGCAAATGTGCTGTAGCACTAAAGCATAAAGCCCCATAGAGGTCTTCAGCACAGAAAAAGGCCCTTTCGCCCATCATGACTGCCCTAATCAGAAGAAAACATCTAAGAATTCTAATCGCATTTTCCAGCACTTGGCCTTGTCTCCTTGCCACCACAAATGTGATTCCCACCACTCTCTGGCTGAAACAAATTTCCTCACATCCTGTAGTGATTGGAACCAGGTCAATATTGTTGGCTATGAGATCCTTGATTGGCCCAAGGTAACAACCCAATCAGGAAGCCCTGACTGACCAATATAAATAGGGGAATATGAATACAGTTCGCTGCACTCATTGGTTTTTCACTGTGTCCTACACCTGTCCACACATGACATGGCTGCTGGGAAAATTGGGTATTACTGCTGTTTAGTAGTGTGGGGGTTTATAAAAAAACCTTTTTAAAAAAGAAAAATATATAACTAGGAGATTAGAAAAAAAAGAAAAAATAGGAATATAACTAGGAGAGTAGAACCTCCTCAGAAAAAAAAGTATATAAACAGAGGAATATGAATAAAGTTCTCTGCACTCATTGTTGCTTCGCTGTGTCCTACACCAACACGCACACGACATGGTTGCTGGGGAGAAATAAGCACTACTGCTGTAAAAAAAATAAGCAGGAGATTTCCTCAGTTCAGGGGACTGACTCCAAGCTGCCTGGCCACACCCGTGTACTGTGCACTAGTAAATAAAGGATGATGGGATACCGGCCTTTGTGCAGTTATTTTACTTTTTAAGCTTCTTGCTCCATATTCTTGGGTTCAGGATGCAAAGAGGAATGAGTCACTGGGAAGACTGCAGAATATGGATTAAATGCTTCAAAAGACCACAGAAATAAATAAATAAACAAACACAAACAGGGGATTCAAAATCTCCTCAGTTCAGGGACTGACTCTGAGCTGGCTGGCCACAGCCGTGTACTGTGCACATGTTAGTAAAGGGTGACTTGGTGATGGACTACTGGCCTCTGAACAATTATATCAGTTGCAACAGGAGAAAACAGTACATGCCTGAAAAACATCTGCTCTCAGCAGTCATCTTGGAGATGGGGTAAGCATTTCTGACATAATATCTTCATTTGGGAAGCTTGACTCATTCAATCCTGCCGTCAAAGAATGAGCTCAATGTGTGGAAAGGATGCAATTGTTTTATGGGCTAATGACATTGCTTTTCATCTGCCCCAATGAGTAATCCTTCTGACTGCTTGCGGATCTGCAGTATTTTTGTTTATTTGGGGATTAACTTTCCCCGAGACACTAGACACTCAAACCTTCAAGAGTTAATGGATTTCCTTCAAGAATATTACGATCTCAAAGCTCCTCTCAATCTGAGATGCTATCAGTTTTAGTCGGCTGTTCAAGAATCAGAGGAGTCCATATTGGGATTTTGATGAGGTTGAGATAACTGGCAGAGGCATATGATCTTGGATTAACCCGGAATGAGATGCTGAGAGACCATATGGTATGTGAGATTAATAATGTAATCATACAAAAGCACCTATTAGCTGAAGCCCAACTGGACTTCAAACAGGTACTACAACTGGCTTTGTCATTAGAAAATGCAGCAAGTGGAACAAGTTAAAATGTTAGTGAGTTTTGAGAAGATTTGCAGCTCAGTTTGAGGATTTGGATGTAGGTTTGCTCGCTGAGCTGCAAGGTTCATTTTCAGACATTTCGTCACCATACTAGGTACATCTTCAGTGAGCCTTCATGACAAAGCACTGTTGGTGTTTCCTGCTTTCTATTTATATGTTTGGGTTTCCTTGAGTTGGTGACATAATTTCCTGTGGTGATGTTATTTCCTGTGGTGATGTCATTTCGTATTCTTTTTCTCAGGGTGTGGTAAATAGGATCCAAGAAAATGCAATAAACACATTGACTTGGATCCTATTTACCACCCCCGAGAAAAGAACAGGAAATGACATCATCATAAGAAATTACATCACCAACCCAAGGAAACCAAACATATAAATAGAAAGCAGGAAACACCAGCAGTGCTTTGTTTAGAGGTTCACTGAAGATGTTACCTAGTACGGTGACAAAATGTCTAAAAATGAACCTTCTGGCTACAATGTTCTTCAGGATCTGGACCAACAAGCCATTGTAGTTGCTGCTGATATGCAGACGCGAGATAGCATAGGAATGCTACAAGACCTGACCTGAGTAAGAAAACTTGTAGGCTGGTGCCCAAGAGAGTGTTACATCCTCAAAAGTCCCCTTATATGTGAGTTGGAACAATTAAATTGCTTAGCAACATCCAAATCAGAACTAATTAAAATTAGTATTTAGTTCCATGGTCCTTAAGTTCTTATAGATACTGGCACAGAGGTATCTGTGATTGCAGAACTGTCTTTAGCAAGATTCTTTTGGGACTCCACCCCTTAAGTTTGTGCAAGACCACAGCCAGACTGAGAACGTACACAGGGGATCCATTGCAAGTTGAAGGTATGTCTTCAGTTCCAGTCTCCTAAGAGATGCAACAGATGCAGTTACTACTGATGGTACTAAGAGGTTCGGGCTCAAACTTATAGGGGCAGAATTGGTTGAGAAAGATTCACTTTGAATGGCTCAACAATTTTCAACAAGGAAATGGCTGTCGTAGTGAATTCCTAGTGAAATACACAGAAGTTTTTCTGTAAGAGCTATGGATTATCAAAGGGGCCAAAGCCAATTTACATGTAGACCAAAAGGCAATTCCGTGATTTTTGGAATTTGCGAAATGGGCAGGAGTGATCATACCGATTGTGAAGCCTAAAGGCTCAGTTCACCTTTGTGGGGATTTTAAGCCAATGGTAAACTGTTTCTCACAGCTGGATAAATATGCAATCCCTTGTATAGAGGACTTGCATGCAAAGTTGGTGAGAGGGGGCTGTCCTTCACGAAGATGGACATGAGCCACACCTACCTACAATTAGAGTCCTAGAGATGTACAGCACCCATTGGTCCAACTCGTCTATGCCGACCAGATATCCCAACCTAACCTAGCCCCATTTAGAGTCATGGAGTCATAGAGATGTACAGCACAGAAACAGACCCTTCAGTCCAATTCGTCCATGCTGACCACATATTCCCAACCCAATCTAGTCCCACCTGCCAGCACCCGGCCCATATCCCTCCAAACCCTTCCTATTCATATACCCATCCAGATACCTTTTAAATATTGCAATTGTACTCACTTCCACCACTTCCTCTCGCAGCTCATTCCATACACGTACCATCTTCTGAGTGAAAAAGCTGCCTCTTAGCTCTCTTTTATATCTTTCCTCTCTCATCCTAAACCTATACCCTCTAGTTTTGGACTCCCCAGCCCCAGGGAAAAGACTTTGCCTATCCATGCCCTTCATGATTTTGTAAACCTCTATAATGTGATCCCTCAGCCTCTGACGCTCCAGGGAAAACAGCCCTAGCTTATTCAACCTCTCCCTATAGCTCAAATGCTTCAACCCTAGCAACATTCTTGGGGTAAATCTTTTCTGTAACCTTTCAAGTTTCATAACATACTTCCGATATGAAGGAGACCAGAATTGCATGCAATATTCCACAAGTGGCCTAACCAACATCCTATACAGCCACAACACACTCGTCCAACTCCTATACTCAATGCTCTGACCAATAAAAGAAAGCATACCTGCTTCACTATCGTATCTACCTGTAACTCTATTTTCAAGGGGCTATGAACCTGCACTCCAAGGTCTCTTTTCACCATTTATATAAATGATTTGTATGTGAATGTAGGAGGTATAGTTAGTAAGTTTGCAGATTACACCAAAATTGGAGGTGTAGTAGACAATGAAGAAGGTTACCTCAGATTACAACGGGATCTTGATCAGATGGGCCAATGGGCTGAGGAGTGGCAGATGGCGTTTAATTTAGAAAAATCAGTACTTGGGGCTACGATGTTGTGGCCATAATGGAGACGTGGGTTTCACAGGGGCAGGAACGGTTGCTTGATGTTTTAGAACGTTTAGAAAGAACAGGAAGGGTGGAAAAAGAGGAGGGGGTGTAGCATTGCTAATCAGAGAATGCATCACAGCTACAGAAATGAATGTGTTTAGAACATAGAACATAGAACAATACAACACAGAACCTCCCTGGTTGAGGAAGGTTTAGCTACTGAGTCAGTATAGGTGGAAGTTAGAAACAGCAAGGGAATAGCCACCGCATTGGTGGTTTTCTACAGATCACCTAATAGCAGCAGAGAGATTGAAGATCTCACAGGCGGTCAGATTCTAGAAAAACATAAAAGTAGCAGGGTTGTTGTTATGGGTGATTTCAACTTTCCCAATATCAACTGGAACTTCCTAAGTGCAGATGGTTTGGATGGAGCCGATTTTGTCAGGTGTGTTCAGGAGGGTTTCCTTACTCAGTATGTAGACAGACCGACGAGGGGAGAGGCCATTTTGGATTTGGTACTCTGCAACAAGCCAAGGCAGATGTCAGATCTCGTGGTGGGAGAGCACTTTGCTGAAAGTGATCACAACTGCCTCACATCTAGCATAGCCTTGGAGAGTGAAAGGAGCAGCTACCAAGAGAAGATATTTAATTGGGGAAAAGGAAATTATGACGCTATCAAGCAGGAGTTGGGAAGTACAGACTAGGAGCAATTGTTCCACAGAAAGAGCACAGTAGACATGTGGAAACTATTTAAGGAGCAGTTGTTGCAAGTGATGCACAAATTTGTTCTTCTGAGACAGGTAAGAAGGGGTAAGACTAAGGAACCTTGGATGACGAGAACAGAGGAACTTCTCGTCAAAAGGAAGAAGGCAGCTTACGTAAGGTGGAGGAAGTAAATATCTAGCACAGCTTTAGAGGATTACAGGCTTGCTAGAAAGGAGCTCAGAAATGGACTGAGGAGAGCCAGGAGGGGGCACGAAAAAGGCTTGGCAAAAAGGATTAGGGAGAACCCAAAGGCATTTTACTCATAAGTGAGGAGTAAGAGAATGATCAGGGAGAAAGTAGGGCCGATCAGGGATAGCGGAGGGAACTTCTGCGTGGGGTGTGATAAGATAGGGGAAGCCCTAAATGAGTTTTTTTGCTTTGGTTTTCGCCAAGGAAAGGGAACTTGTTGTAAATGAAAACGTAGAGGAGCTGGGATACTGTCTTGACCAGATCAAGACTGATGAAGTTGATGTACAAAAAATTTTGGAAAACATTAAGGTTGATAAGTCCCCAGGGCCAGACCAGATTTATCCTAGGCTGCTCCGGGAAGTGAGAAAGGAGGTTGCTAAGCCGCTGGCGAGGATATTTGCCTCCTCACTCTCCATGGGAGTTGTACCGGAGGATTGGAAGGAGGCGAATGTTGTTCCTCTTTTCAAGAAGGGGAATGGGGAAATCCCTGGCAATTACAGACCAGTCAGTCTTACGTCTGTGGTCAGCAAAGTTTTGGAAAGAATTCTGACTATTTGGCAAAGCATAGTGTGATTAAAGGCAGTCAGCATGGCTTTGTGAGGGGCAGGTCATGTCTCACAAATCTTATTGAGTTCTTTGAGGAGATGTCAAGACAGGTCGACAACGGTCAAGCAGTGGATGTGGTGTATATGGACCTCAGCAAGGCATTTGATAGGGTTCCCCATGGTAGGCTCATTCATAAAGTCAGGAAGTATGGGATACAGGGAGATTTGGCTATCTGGATTCAGAACTGGCTGGCTGACAGAAGGCAGAGAGTGGGTGTAGATGGAAAGTATTCTGCCTGGAGGTCAGTGTTGAGAGGGGTCCCACAGGGCTCTGTTCTTGGGTCTCTGCTCTTTGTAGTTTTTATAAATGACTTGGATGAGGAGGTTGAGGGGTGGGTTAGTAAATTTGCAGATGACACAAAGGTTGGAGGTGTCGTCAATAGTATAGAGGGCTTCTGCAGGCTGCAGCGTGATATAGACAGGATGTAGAGCTGGGCTGAGAAATGGCAGATGGAGTTCAACCTGGATAAATGCGAAGTGATGCACTTTGGAAGGTCGAACTCGAATGCTGAATATAGGATTGTTGGCAGTGTGGAGGAACAGAGGGATCTGGGTGTGCAAGTACATAGATCCCTCAAAGTTGCCACCCAAGTGGATAGGGTTGTTAAGAAAGCATATGGTGTTTTGGCTTTCATTAATGGGGGATCGAGCTTTAGAGCCACAATGTTTTGCTGCAGCTTTACAAGTCCCTGGTGAGACCACACTTGGAGTAATGTGTCCAGTTCTGGTCACCCTATTATAGGAAAGAAGGTCGACCAGGTGCAAAGAAGGTTTACCAGGATGCTGACTGGAGGGCTTGCCTTATGAAGAAAGGTTGAATAGGCTCGGACTTTTCTCTCTGGAGTGAAGGAGGAAGCGAGGAGACCTGATCGAGGTGTACAAAATAATGAGAGGAATAGATAGAGTCAATAGCCAGAGACTTTTCCCCGGGGCAGAATTGACTGGCACAAGAAGTCATAGTTTGAAGATATTAGGAGGAAGGTATAAAGGAGACATCAGAGATAGGTTCTTTATGCAGAGAGTTGTGAATGCATGGAATGCGTTGCCAGCTGTGGTGGTGGGGACATTTAAGCGACTGCTGGACATGCACATGGATAGCAGTGAGTTGAGTGGTGCGTAGGTTAAGTTATTATATTTTACAGTAGGATTAAATCTCAGCACAACATCATGGGCCAAAGGGTCTGTTCTGTGCTGTACTTTTCTATGTTCTATATTCTATTAAATGCAAGGTGCTGCATTTTGGAAAAAGCAAATCAGATCAGGATGTATACACTTAATGGTAAGGTCCTGGGGAATGTTGCTTGTAACTAGATGAGGAGTCACAGACATATTCCACAATTAATACCCAAAAAACTCTGTACCAGTAGAAGAGACTGCCATTTGGAATATCATCAACCTGCATCCTTTTCCAGCAGAGGATGGAGAACATTTTACAAGGGTGACCCCAGCTTGCCATTTATCTGGATGACCTGCCAATATTAGGGAAGATCAATAAAAAGCACTTGGGGGTCTTGGACATAGTGGTTAAGCATTTCTCCCTAGCAAGCATATGCCTTAGAAAGGAAAAATGTGTGCTCCAGGTTCCCCAAGTGACCACTTGAATTATAGAGTTGATAAGACAAGGTTACACCTATTGGAAGATTAAGTGAGGGGAAATTAAAGGTGTCCCTGCTTTCATGTCTCGATCAGAGCTTAGGTCTTTCCTTGGGTTAGTGAATTATAATAGAAAAGCCTTATGTAACCTGGCCTCCATTTTGGCATCCTTGCACCTGCTATTGAAAAAGGGACAGTCTTGGAAACAGTGGCATATCCAAGAAGTAGCCTGTAGGGAAGTGAAAAAGCAGCTATTATCATCTAAGGTATTGGCCCACTATGATGTGAACCGAGAGGTGGTGTTGATATACAATGCCTCCCCAAACAGAAGCGGGGTAGTGTGGGCTCACAGAGAGAAGAGCCCAATAGTGTTTGCTTTCTGGACTTTGACTGATGCCAAATGCAAATATACCCAGATAGAGAAAGAAGGTTGTACAGTCATTTTGGTGTGGGAAAGTTCCACCATTACCTTTACAGGTGGGAATTTGTCATAGTAACAGATCACAAACCCCTGCCAGGACTACTGAAGGAAGACAAGGCAGTGCCACCCACAGCTTCTGGTAGAATTCAGCGCTGGGTCCTTATTCTCAGCGTATGCAAGTACAAGTTAGAACACCGTCCAGGAAGCCAAGAGGCGAATGCAGATGCCTTAAGCCACTTCTCACTGGCAGATACTTCACCAGTAGTGCCTCCCCTGGAGGAGTCTATTCTGTTTTAAACTTATTGGACACCCTTCTGGTTACTGCTGACAATATCCGACTGTGGATGTAAAAAGATCCTGTCCTAGCAAAACTAAACAGCTGGCGGTAATGGGGGAAATAGAAGGGCCATCACAACACAGTTTGAAACTTTTCTGGACCAATCGAGACCAGATCACTGCAGAGGACGGCTTATTACTGTGCGGACCAAGAGTGATTGTTCCAGGTATAGGTCACCACCACATACTAGCTGAACTCCACCAGGGCCATTCAGGGTTTCCGAGATGAAGATGCTGGCAAGAAGCTGTGTCTGGTGCCCAGGGTTGAATGCCAAAATAGCTTTGTCGGTGGCCCAGAGTGCCAACAAGGACAAACACTGCCCCTGGCAGCACCCCTACATTCATGGGAATAGATGGGTAAACACTGGGCTCGGTCACTAGTCGACTTTGCTGGTCCTTTCAAGGATTTGATGTTCCTGGTCATTGTGAATGCCCATTCAAACTGCTTGGATGTGCATAAAATCCATTAGGCAAACTCAGGGATTACAATTCAGAAGTTGACTACCGTTTACGATACTCGGACAGCCAAAAGTATTGTTCACAAGCAATGGGATGTCATTTACCAGCAGGGAGTTTCAGTATGCCTGAAAGTTGAACGGCATTTGTCACATGGGAATAGTAATCCAAACGTCAAAAGAAAACTTAAAGAAACAGCCTACAGTGTCACTCAATACCAAACTGTCCTGGTTCCTGTTTGATCATAGAACCACCCCTCATGCAACAACAGAGATAGCTCCAGCAGAGTTGCTGATGGGGAGAAGACTCCACACCAGATTACAAGGTCACTTGATTTACAAGGATGTTGCCAGAGTTGGAGGATTTGAGCTATAGGGAGAGGTTGAATAGGCTGGAGGTATTTGCCCTGGAGCATTCGAGGCTGAAAGGTGACCTTATAGAGATTTATAAAATCATGAGAGGCATGGATAGGGTAAGTAGGCAAGGTCGATTCTACAGGGTGGGGCTGTCCAAAACTAGAGGGCATAGGTTTAAGGTGAGAGGGGAAAGATTTAAAAGGGACCTAAGGGGCAACTTTTTCATGCAGAGGGTGGTGTGTGGATGGGATAAGCTGTCAGAGGAAGTGGTGGAGGCTGGTACAATTACAACATTTAAAGGGCATCTGAATGGGTATATGAATAGGAAGTATTTAGAGAGATATGTGCCAAATGCTGGCAAACGGGATTAGATTTATATAGGCTATCTGGTCAGCATGGATGAGTTGGACCGAGGGATCTGTTGCAATGCTGTATATCTGTATGACTCCAAAAAGGCTAGGCCAAATGAACTAGAACAAAAAGCTGTTGCAAAACGCTGTAGCTGAGTAATAGGCTACCTTCAAAGGGGAAGATTCCCTTAAAAAGGAAATAAAAGGCAAACCAATCTCGAGCTCCATAAATGGAAATGGAGATAGAAATTAAAATAAAGAGGGAAAAGTATTCTTACGACAAGCATATGGTGGAAAATACAATTGAAAACCAAATGGAATATAGATCGTTCAGAAAGGAAGTAGATTGAGGGAACTGGATTTGTACTTCCTAGAGTTCCAAAAACAGAAATGATCTTATTAAGACTTAAACACTTCTTACAGGACTTGACCTGTAGATAAAAATTGAATGTTTCCCTTGGACAGGTAACTCTTGACCCAGCTGCCATCTTTATTGGTCACAACAAAGTCAATTTAAAAAAGGTCTCTTCCCTTTGGGTACCTTTCTCCCAAACTAAATGAATTTATGTTTCAAAATGAACCAATTTAATCTGACTACATTAAATTAATGAAAAAGAGTGAGTTAATTGGGTATTAACTGTATGAAGTAGTTATAGTGCACACATATAAACACAGTTTAGGAATAAGAAGTGAATCCAAAAAAAGATACAAGTTCAAAAAATCAGACTCTGTGTCATTCATGAAGGATAGATAGTAGGATAATGTGCCTGTTACATTGAAGGTGCTGGTAGCGTTAATGTTTTGGTCGAGCTGTCAACTTTGTGATTCTTAACTTTGCAGAATGAGCGACATTCATTTGCCTTTGTAGCTTTTGATGGTTAGTGATTGACAGAACTCAGGGTGAGGAGAGTCTTTTGTTTTAGCCTAGCCTGAGTGCTTAATAGCTAATATCAAGCTGTGACCTTGTGTAATATCAGCATACTAGGCCCTAAGTTAGCACATCAGGCCACTAACACACGCAGACTACTAGATGCAGTCAGTTTTAACCCAGTCTTTTGCTTATTCCTGGAACGGCAAAATGTAAATATGTTTGCAAGAGATGGCATCATACTGACAGAAGTAGTCAGCCTCTCATTATCTCTTCATTTTTCGTCTTATTGTTTGCAAGTTCCCTGACTCCATTACAGGTGTGATATTCCATAGGTCCACACAGGGTTCTGTCAGACAGTCACTGAATTTACATCTGCAGTTATCTCTTGGCTGCTGCAATCCTCATTTTAAAAACACACATTGGAATTAAAAGTTCAATATGCTGATAAGTTCTACAGAGTTATGATGTGTTTCTGTCTCTGTCTCTGTCTCTGTATCTGTGTGTGTGTCTCTCTCTCTACCTCACCACGCATACGCATGCATGCGCGCGCACACACACAAACATTTTTTAAAGTTCTGATTAGGAAATCTACAGTCATATTTAATTATCTGGCAATATGGGAATTGTTAAGTGATATGTTTAAAGAAACAAATTTAATGCAATAATTTGGCATTCTGGAATATTCTCTTGAAGCTTAGTCAGTATAGACTGTTCTCTCTGTGTAGATTTTGGACATATTTGCATATTATAGATATATATGGGTGGACTCTGTCCCATAGCATGTAATGCTCGGATGGTGTAGCTCAATTTGTCTCTGCATGAACCCTTAAATGCAGAGAACAGTCTCACTAAGTCTAGTTAGTGTTCTGTACCCTAGGTGTTTGAATATAGAGTCATGATTTGCTGGTTTTCTGCATCTTAGCCTGCTGGACAAACTTTCCTCATTCCTGAAGAAGGGCTTATGCCCGAAACGTCGATTCTCCTGTTCCTTGGATGCGCTGTTCCAGCAACACATTTTCAGTTCTGCATTGATTAGTCAGGTAGTAAGAGGTTCAATGTCAACTTCACTCTCATCACTTTCCAACTCATCCTGCTACCTCAATCCCTCGGTTAGTGACAAACATCACTTGCTTGTTCCCTTCTTGGTGGTGATATTACATAATGATGTCAATATGACTCAGTCCAGTCTTTTTGTTCGATCTTGGTTCTCAATCAACTAATTCACTTCCACAAGCTTCTTGGTTACTCTGAACCACTAAACTGAGCTTTCAAGGGTTCATTTGATATCGTTAAGAACAATAGCAGGCAGTATCCTAAGTAGATAAACAGGGGGCTGGAAGAACACAGCAAGCCAGGAGGTGGAGAAGTCAACCCTTCATCAGAACATGTCTGAGAATAGAAGCCTGGCTGAAAGTTTCAGGCCCTAGTGTGTTTGTCTGCCTGTTTTCCCATCCCTGTCTGGGAGATTTTTAAGTGTTCTCAGGCACTTCTCAGCCTTGTGAGATTCACTCTCAGAACTCTGCTACCTAATCAAGAACGTGGAAACATCCTCCCTTCTGTTCCGCAAGCACCTTCTTGATTAGTTTCAGAGGCTCTTGCACAAGCCACCTGTATACTAATACAAATGGAATAAAATTGGTGAACTTTTTGAGTGAGTCCCTCGTGGCATGTCCAAGTCACGGGGGTACACATGCAATATTTCATGATAGTTATTTTATGACATGGTGGTACTATTTTAGATCCCCTTGTGATTGTGGATGTTATCCTGAAGGCTTACACCATGTCACAGTCAGATTACCCATGACTCCCTGGAACACTTTGGACATGAAACTTACACCCTGATCCAACTGGATCTTGGTGGGCAGACCATGCTGTGTGAATAATTGGGTCAATTCTCTCACCACTGTTTTGCCAGAAATGGTTCTCAGAGGAACAGAAAAATATCTATTCCACTTGGTGCAGCAAGAATGAATAAGAAAGTTTATCATAAAATGGATAATGATAACAGTAGTGCATCAACTAACTCTCAGGATAATAATCATTATACAGATACAATGGAAGGCCATCACCAACATTCAGCAACAATCCAAACAATATCAGGGCGAGCTATGTAGGTTTCACAAAAACCCAGCATTGAGGCAGGTGACCAAACGTGACCTAGATGGCAGATTAAGTTCTAGGGGCTGTATGGTCTCCTCTTGCTCATATGTGGCTGTCTTCCTTTCTAGATATGCAAAGTGCAGCTTTCTGTCTTGGCAAAATACAGAAAAGTGTAGCTAGCAGCTTTGTACATGTAGTAGGCTGATTAAGGGCTTGCGAATCACAAGATGGCAATCCAACGAATGTGTAAGCTGCAAGGGAAAGCTCAAGTAGCGCATATCATTTAAAACCTGAAATTGGATTAGTGCCGTAATATACTCAAAAATCCACTTCTTATGCATCAAAAGGATTATTTGGAGTTTTACATTAAATATTAACGAGTAGTCTTTTGGAGCAATACTCAAAAGTAAATTAATTAGTAGGAAAGTCTGAATTGCAGGAATAATTTCTTAAATTGAATATATTCATAGAGAATTAATAAAGCAAGGCTTCAAACTGTAGCCATTTTAAACCATGAAATGAGGACCCTTGCTTGGAATTCCAACAAGGAGCTGCATTAGACAGCTGCAGAATTCTGTGAATAGAAACCATTATGCTGCAGTGTCAGCCTGTAGATGGTGTACCCTGCATTCAGTGACTGCCACAGCCTGACTCAACACCCGTTCTCCTGAGGATTTTGCATTTTCCTGCATTATTCATTTGATGTGCACATTTTCTTGAATTATTGTGCGTGGGTAGATGCTGTTGCTCGTCTTGCTGAAACTGCAAGATTTGCTTTTGAAGCTGATTTAGAAAAAGTGGTTACTTTGCACAGGCTTCCCATCTCTTGTGTACACTATGTAACATATCGATAGGCCATGCTAGACGCATCAAAGCATACACGGATTGCCTGCAGAGGCAACTATTCTAAATATCACAGGTCTGCAGTTGATGTTTCAGCTTCAACAACAGTGGCCACTTCCATATCAGGCCTAATATTTCCCATGCTGAAAATGTGTCGCTGGAAAAGCGCAGCAGGTCAGGCAGCATCCAAGGAGTAGGAGAATCGATGTTTTGGGCATGAGCCCTTCTTCCTGAAGAAGGACTCATGCCCAAAATGTTGATTCTCCTGCTCCTTGGAAGCTGCCTGACCTGCTGCGCTTTTCCAGCAACACATTTTCAGCTCTGATCTCCAGCATCTGCAGTCCTCACTTTCTCCTAATATTTCCCATGATCTGTCATGTACCTTTACTGCCCAACTGGGTGCACAGCAGAGATTATTGGAATGGATCCCTCATGCTTATTCTGGAGATTGTAATCTCACACATATTGCAACATTTTGCATATTGCAACTGTTTTTATCAGACAGCAGACTGAAAGCACTCTAGAGAGACAAGAGCAAATAAAAACCAACCAACTGGTTTATTTTACACAGAAACATGAATGTACAACTCATTTAATCTATTTCCTATTGCTCTTAAACCAATGTACACATAACTATTATAAGCTAGACTCACTTGCAAACTGGCACCCACTTACTCTTTTACAAGCCTCATATATCAATGTGAAATCTCTCAGCCTCCCTGACAGACTAGACCATAAGAGCTCTTTGATTGCTTTAAAGTGTCATGTTCAGTGAGACAAAGTTGTCCTTTCACCCTTCCCTAATTCTGTCTGATGATAATAAATCACTAAGATTCCAATTTTAAATTATCACCATGATCCATAAGCTGCTATATTGACATTAGTGCACATCAAACAATCATGGGCCTCAGCTGCGGTCTCTTCTAGACCACAAAAAAAAACATCTATTCCATTGTAAAAATGTAACATGAAATACCTCAGACCAACCATTAATTACCTCTGATTCACAATTCTAACACAAGATACAAAAGTAAATAGTTTGAAAGTTAAAGAAACTGGTACGATCTGAAGGAAACAAGTACAGACTGCACTGCCTGGATATGTGATGGAAGCAAGTTCGACTGAGTTATTCAAGAAGGTATCAGATTATTATTTGGATAGAAAAAGTGTGCAAGGGAATGGGGGAAAAAGCAGGAGATTAAGACTCGGTGATAATGCTCATTTAAAAAGCCAGTGCAGGCACAATGGGCCAAATGGCCTCCTTTGGCACCATAACAATTCTGTGGTTCTGTTTGTGATGGTTACCTGGTTGTCTTATCCAATATTCCACTTTTGATCAAAATCACTTATGCATATTTAGAAATCAAATCTTTGTAAACTGACATTAATCTCATTTCCATTTACATATATATTGCAGATCAGTCAAGAGTTGCTGTAGCAATATGGATCTTGACTTTGTAGTCTGGCAGGAGAAAGTGAGGACTGCAGATGCTGGAGATCAGAGCTGAAAATGTGTTGCTGGAAAAGCGCAGCAGGTCAGGCAGCATCCAAGGAGCAGGAGAATTGACGTTTCGGGCATGAGCCCTTCTCCAGGCTCATGCCCGAAACGTCGATTCTCCTGCTCCTTGGATGCTGCCTGACCTGCTGCGCTTTTCCAGCAACACATTTTCAGCTCTGATCTCCAGCATCTGCTGTCCTCACTTTCTCCTCGAAGATTTTAACCACCTGCGAATCCTCTTGCAAGGATTCCTTCCTTGAAGAAGCTCTCTTCCTCCCTCTACCATTCCTGAAGAAGGGCTCATGCCCAAAACGTCGATTCTCCTGCTCCTTGGATGCTGCCTGACCTGCTGCGCTTTTCCAGCAACATATTTTCAGCTTTGTGGTCTGGCACTATGGATAGTGCCAATAGAGGCTCCAATATTCTTTCCATCACATGATTGATCAGGAATCTCTCCCATTCCAATCAACTCCCATTGTTGGAATTTTCAGGTTGTGTTATAAGATCAGCTTCCTGGGTCATCAAATCCTAGAGTAGATCTTGTACTGGAGCTTCTAGCTGACAGGCAGCAATGTGACCCACGGCTACAAAATCTCCTCTGTCATATCCATGGTATGATCCCACCCATGCTAAAAGCAGGGAGAAAGAATCACTCAGTTGAACTAATTGATTTTAACACTTCAGATTTAAGCCTGCCTTCATTTTAATTTGTTAATGGGATGTGGGGGCTGACTTGGCTAGGCCATCATTTATTTTCTATTCCTAATTGCTCTGGAGAAGGTATTGAAAGTGCTGCCTTCTTTAACTACTCCAGTCCTAGCAGTGCAGGAACACAGCACAGTGGCTCAGTGATTAGCTCTGCTGCCTCACAGCACCAGAGACCCAGTTTCAATTACTGCCTCGGGCAACTCTCTGTGTGGAGTTTGCACATTCTCCCCGTGTCTGCGTGGGTCTCCTCTGGGTGCTCCGGTTTCCTCCCACAGTCCAAAGATGTGCAGACTAGGTAAATTGGCCATGCTAAATTGCCCGTAGTGTTAGGTGTAGGGGAATGGGTCTGGGTGGGTTGCTCTTCGGAGGGTCAGTGTGGACTTGATAGGCCGAAGGGCCTGTTTCCACACTGTAGGGAATCTAATAATTTCAGTGTTGTATGAAAATAAGCTCCAAGATTTTGACCCAGCAACAGTGAATAATACCAAGTCAGGATTGTGTAATTTACAGCAGTATGGTGACTCAGTGGTTAGCATTTAAAAAGAATATTTGCCTTTCTAATTGCTTGTGGCAATTGCATTCTACCTTTCAGTGACTTATGAAAAAGGGCAAACAAAACTGAGTTGCATTTAGCTAATTTATTGGCATGCATTTTCACCATCATCTGTGCAGGACTTCCTGATTTGGGTACATTTGTGATTTTCAAAGGTTATGGAAATTCTTTTTCAGAAGCTGGTAAAGGATTTGTTGAGGTTAGCACAGTAGCTCAGTGGTTAGCACTGCTGCCTTACAGCACCAGGGACTCAGGTCTATGTGGAATTTGCACATTCTTCCCATGTCTGTGTGAGTTTTGTCTGGGTGCTCCAGCTTCCTCCCACAGTCCAAAGATGTTCAGGCTAGGTGAATTGACCATGCTAAATTGTCCACAGTGTTCATGGATGTGTAGGTTGACTGCATTAGTCAGGGGTTAAATGTAGGGGAATGGGTCTGGGTGGGTTACTATTCAGAGGGTCAGTGTGGACTTGTTGTTTCCACATTGTAAGGAGTCTATGATTCCATGAATTAGGGATAACTTGCAGGCAGTGGTGCTCGCATACATCCACTGCCCTTACACTCCAAGTTGTGGACTTCTTGGGTTTGGAAGCTGCTATCTAAGGAGGTTTGGAGAGTTCCTTCAATGCATATTGTGTATGTTGCACACTGCTGCTTCTATGTCCATAATGAAAAAAGTGAATGTTGAAACTGGTTGATGGAGTGTCTAACAAGCAAGATGCTTAGACCTTGATAGTGGTAAGTTTCTTGAGCGTTTTGCAAAGTAAATGGGGAGACTTCCATCGTACTCCTGACTTGTGCCTTGTAGATCAGAGACAGGCACTGGTGAGTCAGGAGGTAGGCTACTTGCTGCAGAATTGCCAGTTGAGAAACAAAGTTAGCAAGATATTAAAAAGATTGTTGACCTACTACATGTTGTACCATCTCTTCCTGTGAAGAGAGCTTATTCTTGAGTTCACAGAATAAATCAAGTAGCAGCAATCAGTAGCAGAAAAAAATAACCACCACAAATAAAAAAAAACCTTATGGTCTCCATCGAGACCAATGCTGTTTAAGGAGAAATTAGAATTCTAAGTTATTAACTGAAAGAACTATGTCACAATATTCCATGATTTAAACAAACAATTTAATTGTACAAGAGTTAAAAAAGAAAGCACTATCAACTTAACACTGTTACTTATAAAAACTTAAGTAATAGAGTTGAAAATTTCAATAAAAATACTTTAATCCTTTTCTTCCCTTATTTTTACCCAAGCTTACAGTTGTAAGTGATAGAACTGTACAGCATGGAAACTGACCCTTTGGTCCAACTCATCCATGCCAACCAGATATTCTAAATAAATCTAGTCCCATTTGCCAACATTTGGCCCATATCCCTCGAAGACGTTTCTATTCATGTACCCATCCAGATGTCTTTTAAATGTTGTAACCAGCCTTCACCACTTTCTCTGGCAGTTCATTCTGGACATGCATAACACTCTGCGTGAAAAAGTTGCCCCCTCACTTTAAACCTATGCCCCCTAGTTTTGGACTCCCCCACCGGGGTTTTTGTGGCAGACGGGATTTAAGGATGGTGCGTTGCCTTCCTGGTGCTAGAGTGAAAGACATCGCGGACAGAGTGCAGGAAATCCTCAAGGATGAGGGTGAAGAGCTAGAGTTGGTGGTACATGTCGGCACAAATGATGTTGGGAAGAAGAGGAGGAACAAACTACAGCGAGACTTCGGAGAACTAGGAAGGAGGCTGAAAAGCAGGACGTCCAAGGTGGTTATCTCCGGTTTGCTTCCAGTTCCTCGGGCTAGTGTGGCCAGAAACAGGGAGATAATGGACTTGAACGTGTGGTTGGGGAACTGGTGCAGGAAGCAAGGATTTAAGTTCTTGGATCACTGGGGTATATTTTGTGGTAAGCATAAATTCCACAAGAGAGATGGCTTGCACTTTAATAGGTTAGGGACCAGCATTCTGGCAGGCAGGTTTTCTACTGCAACACCGCTACATTTAAACTAAGTAGCGGGGGGGAGGGGACAAGCTGGATGTTTAAAAAAGAAATTAAAGGGAAAGTTAGAACAAGAGAAGTCAAGAAAGACAACTGTATCAATGAGGCAGAAAACTCGGAAAGGCATCATGCTGTAAGGTTGAGTGAAATAAGGGTTGATGGGAACGGTGAGAGCAGTAACAAATTAAAAATACTACACATGAATGCACGAAGCATTCGACATAAGATGGATGAGCTTGAGGCTCTTTTGGAAATTGGCAGATACGATATTGTGGGGATAACTGAGACGTGGCTTCAAGTGGACAGGGCCTGGAAATGAATATTCAAGGCTACACGTGCTATCGTAAGGACAGACTGACGGGCAGAGGGGGTGGGGTGGCCTTGTTGGTAAGGGACGATATTCAGTCCCTTGCGCGGGGGGACCTAGAGTCAGGGATGTAGAGTCAGTGTGGCTAGAGCTTCGAAATACTAAGGGTAAAAAGACCCTCTTGGGAGTCATCTACAGGCCCCCAAACAGTAGTCTAGATGTCGGATGTAAGTTAAATCAGGAGCTGAAATTGGCCTGTCGCAAAGATGTCACTACAGTTGTTATGGGGGATTTTAACATGCAGGTAGACTGGGAGAATCAGGATGGTATTGGGCCTCAAGAAAGAGACTTTGTGGAGTGCCTCAGAGATGGATTCTTAGAGCAGCTGGTGCTGGAGCCGACCAGGGAGAAGGCAATTCTGGATCTGGTATTGAGTAACAAACCAGAATTGGTCAGAAACCTCGAAGTGAAGGAGCCATTGGGAAGTAGTGACCATAATACAATAAGCTTCAATCTGCAATTTGAGAGGGAGAGGGTACAGTCGGACGTGACAGTACTTCTATTGAATAAAGGGAACTATGGAGCTATGAGGGAGGAACTGGCCAAAGTTCAATGGTGCAAGGGATGACCGTGGAGGAACAATGGTGGATATTTCTGTATATAATGCAGAAGTTGCAGGATCAGTTCATTCCTAAAAGGAAGAAAGATCCCAGGAGGAGGCATGGGCGGCTGTGGCTGATGAGGGAAGTAAAGAAACATATAAAGTTAAAAGAGAAAAAGTATAACATAGCTATGATAAGTGGGAAAACTGAGGGCTGGGAAGCTTTTAAAGAGCAACAGAGGATTACTAAGAAGGAAATACGCAGAGGAAAAATGAGGTACGAAGGTAAACTGGCCAAAAATATTAGGAGGATAGTAAAAGCTTTTTTAGGTATGTGCAAGGCATAAAAATGGTTAGGACAAAAATTGGGCCCTTGAGGACAGAAACAGGGGAATATACTACTAGGAACAAAGAAATGGCAGAGGAATTAAATGGGTACTTCAGATCTGTGTTCACTGGGGAAGACACAAGCAATCTCCCTGAGGTAACAGTGGCTGAAGGACCTGAACTGAAGGGAATTTATATTTGCCAGGATTTGGTGTTGGAGAGACTGTTAGGTCTGAAGGTTGATAAGTCTCCGAGGCCTGATGGTCTACATCCCAGGGTACTGAAAGAGGTGGCTCGGGAAATCGTGGATGCGTTGGTGATTATTTTCCAGAGTTCAATAGATTTGGGGTTGGTTCCTGAGGATTGGAGGGTGGCTAATGTTATACCACTTTTTAAGAAAGGTGGGCGAGAGAAAGCAGGAAATTATAGACCAGTTAGTGTGACCTCAGTGGTGGGAAAGATGCTGGAGTCTATTATAAAGGATGAAATTATGACACATTTGGATAGTATAACAGGATAGGTCAGAGTCAGCATGGATTTATGAAGGGGAAATCATGCTTGACTAATTTTCTTGAATTTTTTGAGGATGTAACTCTAAAGTTGGATGAGGGAGATCCAGTAGATTAGATTAGATTACAGATTAGATTACATTACAGTGTGGAAACAGGCCCTTCGGCCCAACAAGTCCACACCGACCCGCCGAAGCGAAACCCACCCATACCCCTACATTTACCCCTTACCTAACACTACGGGCAATTTAGCATGGCCAATTCACCTGACCCTGCACATCTTTGGACTGTGGGAGGAAACCGGAGCACCCGGAAGAAACCCACACAGACACGGGGAGAACGTGCAAACTCCACACAGTCAGTCGCCTGAGGCGGGAATTGAACCCGGGTGTCAGGCGCTGTGAGGCAGCAGTGCTAACCACTGTGCCACCGTGCCGCCCACGGTGGCTAGATGTAGTGTACCTGGACTTTCAGAAAGCTTTTGATAAAGTCCCACACAGGAGGTTAGTGAGTAAAATTAGGGCGCATGGTATTGGGGGCAAAGTACTAGATTGGATTGAAAATTGGTTGGCTAATAGGAAACAAAGGGTAGTGATAAACAGCTCCATTTCGGAATGGCAGGCAGTGACCAGTGGGGTACCGCAGGGATCCGTGCTGGGACCACAGCTTTTTACAATATATGCTAATGATATAGAAGATGGTATCAGCAATAACATTAGCAAATTTGCTGATGATACAAATCTGGGTGGCAGGGTGAAATGTGATGAGGATGTTAGGAGATTACAGGGTGACCTGGACAAGTTAAGTGAGTGGGCAGATGCATGGCAAATGCAGTTTAATGTGGATAAATGTATGGTTATCCACTTTGGTGGCAAGAACAGGAAGGCAGACTACTACCTCAATGGAATCAATTTATGTAAAGGGGCAGTACAGAGAGATCTGGGTGTTCTTGTACACCAGCCAATGAAGGTAAGCATGCAGGTACAGCAGGTAGTGAAGAAGGCTAATAGCATGCTGACCTTCATAACAAGAGGAATTGAGTATAGAAGCAAAGAGGTTCTTCTGCAGCTGTACAGGGCCCTGGTGAGACCACACCTGGAGTACTGTGTGCAGTTCTGGTCCAAATTTGCGAAAAGACATTCTGGCTATTGAGGGAGTGCAGCGTAGATTCACGAGGTCAATTCCTGGAATGGCAGGATTACCTTACACTGAAAGACTGAAGCGACTGGGCTTGCATACCCTTGAGTTTCGAAGACTGAGAGGGGATCTGATTGAGACATATAAGATTATTAAAGGATTGGACACTCTGGAGGCAGGAGACATGTTTCCGCTGATGGGTGAGTGCCGAACCAGAGGACACAGCTTAAAAATACCGGGTAGACCACTTAGGACAGAGCTCAGGAGAAACTTCTTCACCCAGAGAGTGGTTGCTGTGTGGAATGCTCTGGCCCAGAGGGCAGTGGAGGCCCACTCTCTGGATTCATTTAAGAAAGAGTTGGATAGAGCTCTCAAAGATAATGAAATCAAAGGTTATGGAGATAAGGCAGGAACAGGATACTGATTAGGAATGATCAGCCATGATTATATTGAATGGCGGTGCAGGCTCGAAGGGCTGAATGGCCTACTCCTGCACCTATTGTCTATTGTCTATTGAAAGACCTTGGCTATTCACCCAATCTATGATTTTGTAAATTTCTCTAAGATCACCCCACAGTGTCTGACGCTCCAGGGAAAATAGCACCAACCTATTCTGCCTCTCCCTAAAGCTCAAATCTTCCAACCCTGGCAACAACCTTCCTAGAGTAGAGAGACCAGAACTGCACACAGTATTCCAAAAGTGGCCTAACCAATGTCCTCGTACAGCTGCAACATGACCTCCCAACTCTGACACTCAATGCATTGACCAATACAGGCAAGCTTTCTTCACTATCCTATCTATCTGGGGCTCCTGCTGTATGAGCGTATAAGTCCTGCCCTGATTTGCCTTTCCAAAATACAACTCCTCACATTTATCTACAATAAACCTCCATCTGCCACTCCTCAGCCCATTGGCCCATCTGATCAAGATCCCATTGTACTCTGAGGTAACCTTCTTTGCCGTCCACTGCACCTCCAATTTTGGCATCATCTGCAAACATACTAACCATACCACCTATGTTCACATTCAAATCATTTATATAAATGACAAAAAGCAGTAGACCCAGCATCAATTCTTGTGGTACACCACTGGTCACAGGCCTCCAGTTTGAAAAGGAACTCCCCACCACCACACTGTCTTTTACCTTCGAGCCAATTCTGTATCCAAATGGCTAATTCTCCCTTGTATTCCATGTGTTCTAACCTTGCTAATCAGTCTACCATGAGAAACCTTATTGAATGCCTTTCTGAAGTCCATATAAATTATGTCCATCACTCTGCCCTCATCAATTTTCTTTATTTCTTCTTTAAAAACCTCAATGAAGTTAGTGAGACATGATTTCCCACACACAAAGCCAGGCTGACTATCCCTAATCAGTTCTTGCCTCTCCAAGTATATGTAAATCCTGTCCATCAGGATTTTCTCCAACAACAATGCCAGGCTCACTGGGCTAAATTCCCTAGCTTTCCCCTACATATCAACAGGATCTTGAGGATCCATTTATTTCCGCTGGGACGAAACCAACATATGCCTCAGCTTTCTAGAATATACTTTGATTTCTTAGCATTCCCTATCAACAAGATTTCTTGGGATCCTTTCATTATCATTTGGTTAAACAACACAACAACTGTCCTTTAAAAGCTTATGATTATGTACATTCCAGCTCAAACATGGATCTCACTTGACTGCTGTCCTGCTCCTAAAGAGCAAGAGAAATGGCCCATGCAGCAGCTTAAAGAGAATGCTTTGAAAATGACTTGAAGAAGGTCTCAGGATGAAGAGAAACTGCTGGTTTAGTTTCTGGTCCTGAAAAAGGCCGGAAGAAGGAGCAACTGAAACAGATGATATGGATGCCGAGAGCAAAAGGCAGAAGGCAAGGAGAGTACTAATAGTAGTGGAGGAGAGATGTGGGTGAAGAGTAGATAATAATGAGAGGCATTAATAGCAGCAAATATGTCAGTCTTGAAGGCTATAAAGTCCCCAAGCAAAAAATGAAATGTTTTTCCTCCAGCGTGGATATAAAAGTTAGTGTCGAGAGCATGGAAAAGTGCAGCAGGTCAGGCAGCATCTGAAGAGCAAGAAAGTCAACATTTTGGGCGTAAGCCCTTCATCACCTGAAACGTGGATTCTCCTGCTCCTCGAATGCTGCCTGACCAGCCATGCTTTTCCAGCATCACATTCTCGACTCTAATCCCCATCATCTGCAGTCTTCACTTTTTCCCACAAAAGTTAGTGTTCTATTTTCTGGTATATAAGATTAAAAAAAGTTAACAAAACTCAAGTTTTATAGACTATTTATGTATATGGGGAAGACAAGAGCTTCTAGCCCCAAAAGTTATTATATGCCACTTTGCACCATCCACCAGTAAGAGCAGCTATCTTTAACCCTTAGGCCTAAATTTTTGTACCCCCGTCAGGCGCTGCGAAACAGCAGACTTTTAGGGGAACAGAGAAGCAGGTACTACGTGGGCTGCATTCAAAGTCAGGGTATGCAACCACTGAAATACTGAAGTGATTTCTAGGTGCAGAGTTGATATAGTGAAAGGCCTGTCTCAGAGATCCAGAATGGTGCTGGAAATTTAAAAATAAAGAATGAAACATTCCACAAACCACTCTCAATACTCACATACGCTCTATGCTCCATGCATGCCAACCTCTACCACATCATACTCTCTACCCAAATACGTAACTTTTCAGTCCCTTCAACATAAGGTGTGGTTCCCTATCCACCACCATCACTCCTCATGTCACTCCCCTCCATGCCAAGGTATATAAAAATAAAGAATAAAGGAGGAGACACCCTCAACCACTACAGCCCTCTTGCTTCCTTGTCAAGTGGTGATCCTCACCAGCTCTCATACCCTGCATACCAAGGTCTGATTGGCATCCAACACTCATGGCCCTTCATATAAATCTTGCCAACCTCTGCCTCTCCACACACTGTATAGAGCTTTATAACCCCTACACCAACTTAGTGCCAATTCATGTTTACCAATACTCATACTTATCACTTTATACCCATTATGCTAATTTGTCTGTTACATGGTCTACAATGGAAATGCAATTGTTAATAACAAAATGATGCCGAAGATGATATAACACTGACTTCATCAGTCACATACTATCTCCTCACATGAGAAAAAAGGCTCAACTACTAACCTGTACTAGAATGCCATATCAGAGACAATAGTTTAATGGGTTTTTTTCATTCATTCATTGCTGGCTGTCCAGCATTTATTGTCCTTGAGAAGGTGAGGGTAAGCTACCTTCTTGAGCCATTGCAGTCCACCTGTTGTGGGTTGACTCAGAATGCAGTTTGGGAGGGATGTTTGTACTGATTAAAAGTGAAACTTGCCTCTCTCTGCTATTGTTAAAACCTTGATTGATGTTTTAACAAATACTTTTATTAATTAGATCAACTTTGTTTTTGATATTTTCTGAGGCAAGTCAATTGGAGTCAGAAATTACTGCCTTAGGCATGGACATTAGAAGTAACTCATGCTGGAGGAACATTAAATTAATGTGGTACACCCACTAAGTGAATAGTTACATGTAGATTAGATGGATTTTTTTTTTCACAAATACCTTAGTGACTTGCAATAGAACAGGTCATTAAGGAGCAAGCATAGGTAGTTCAGTTGCTCAAACCACTCTGCCATTCAATAAGATTGTGGCCAATCTAATTATAATCTCAAATTCACATTCCAGCTGATCCATAATAACCTTTCACCCTCTTGCTTAACAAGAATCCATCTACTTCTGGTTTAAAAACATTCAAGGGAGGTGAGCACACTTGCATTTATGGTTACTGAAGGGAGGGGTCATCAAGTAATACAGCACGGCAATGGCCCTTTGACCCACCCATCCATGCCAACCAGGTTGGTCCCTTTTGCTATGTTTGGCCGGTATCCCTTTCAACCTTTTTTACCCATGTACCTGTTCAAATATGTTTTCAATGTTGTAACCGTACCTGTTTCCACCAACACTTCTGGCAACCTGTTCCATATATGATAATACCTTGATAGGGTAAGGGAACCGTGGTTTACTACAGAAATTACATCTCTTAAGTGGAAGAAGGAGGCTTATGTGTTGATGAGACAAGATGATTCAGATGAGGTGATGGAGAGTTACAGATCAGCTAGGAAGGATTTAAAGAGAATTAAGAAGAGCAAAGAGAGGACACAAGCAGTCTTTAGTAAATAGAATAAGGCTTTCTATTGGTATGTGAGGAATAAAAGGATGACTAGGGTAGGAATAGAGCCCGTCAAAGACAGAAGTGGGAAGTTGTGTGGACCCTGTGGAGGTTGGAGAGGTGCTAAACGGACATTTATTGGTTTTCACTCAGGAAAAGAAGAATATTGTAGAGGAGAAGAATGAGATATTAGACTAGAAAGGATCGAGGTTAGTTATGTAGAGGTGTTATCAGTTCTAGAAGGAGTGAAAGTAGACAAGTCCCATGGCCTGGATGGGATTTATCCAAGGGTTCTCTGGGAAGCTAGGGAGGATATAGCAGAGCCTTTGGCTTTGATCCTTGAGTCATCATTGTCTACAGGTTTAGTACCAGAAGATTGGAGGATTGCAAATGTTGTGCCCTTGTTCAAGAAGGACAGTAGAGATGACCCACGTAATTATAGACCGGTGAGCCTTCATTCTGTTGTAGGAAAGATTTTGGAAAATACTATGAGAGGAAGGATTTATAATTATCCAGCAAGTAACAACTTGATTGCAGATAGTCAACATGGTTTCATCAAGGGCAGGTCATGTCTCTCAAACCTCATTGAGTTTTTTGAGAAAGTGACCAATCATGTAGATGTGGTAAGGGCAGTTGAAGCGGTATACATGGACTTCAGTAAAACCTTTGATAATGTTCCACATGGTAAGATGTCGAAGAAAATGCAGAGGCATGGAATTGAGGGTGATTTAGCAGTTTGGATTAGAAACTGGCTTTCTGAAAGAAGGCAGCGAGTGGTGGATGACAAAAAATATTTAGCCTGGAGTCCTGTTACTGGTGGTGTGCCACAAGGATCTGTTTTGGGACCACTGCTGTTTGTCATTTTTATAAATGCAGGCATAGATGGATAGATTCGTAAATTTATAAATGATACTAAAGTCGGTGGAGTAGTGGACAGTTTGGAAGAAACAGGTTGCAGGGGGACGTGGATAAACTGCAGGATTGGCTGAGAGGTGGCAAACGGAGTTCAATGCAGCTAAATGTGAGGTGATTCACTTTGGGAAGAATAACAGGAAGGCAGAGTACTGGGTCAATGGAAAGATTCTTGGTAGTGTGGATGTGCAGAGGGATCTTGGAGTCCATGTACATAGATCCCTGAAAGTTGCCACCCAGGCGGATAGTGCTGTGAAGAAGGCATACGGTGTGCTAGGTTTCTTTGGTAGAGGGACTGAGTTCGAGCCGTAATGTCATGCTGCAACTATACAAAACGCTAGCATGCCCGCACTTGGAATATTGTGTACAGTTCTGATCGCCCCATTACAGAAGGATGTGGAAGCATTGGAAAAGGTGCAGAGAAGATTTACCAGGATGTTGCCTGGTGTGGAGGGAAGGTCTTATGAGGAAAGGCTGAGAGACTTGGGTCTCTTCTTATTGGAAAGAAGAAGGCTGAGAGGATTTGAGAGAGACATACAAGATGATCAGAGGATTAGATAGAATAGACAGCGAAAGTCTTCTTCCTAGGATGATGATGTCAGCTTGTACGAGGGGGCATAACTGCAAATTGAGGGGTGATAAATTTAAGGCAGATGTCAGAGGCAGGTTCTTTACGCAGAGAGTGGTAAGGGTGTGGAATGCCCTACCTGCCAATGTAGTTATCTCAGCCACATTAGGGAGATTTAAACAATCCTTGGATAAGCTCATGGATGATGATGGGATAGTGTAGGGGGGGGGGCGAGCTGAGAATAGTTCACAGGTTGGTGCAACATCGAGGGCCGAAAGGCCTGTTCTGCGCTGTATTGTTCTATGTTCTATATGCACCACCCTCAATTTAAAAAGTTGCCCTCTGGTCACTTTTAAATCTTTTCTCTCACTTTAAACCTATGCCCTCAAGTTTTGGTCACTCCTACCCTGGGGAAAAGACCTTGCTTCCAATTCCCTTTTTTTCCAGGAAGAGCGTTCCAAAGATACTCTGTTTTCTGAAGTGATTTCCTCTTGTCTCTCTTTTAGGCACGGTGGCTCAGTGGTTAGCACTGCTGCCTCACAGCATCAGGGACCCGGGTTCAATTCCCACCTCGGGCATCTGTCTGTGTGGAGTTTGCACATTCTCCCCATGTCTCTGTGGGTTTCCTCCGGTACTCCGATTTCCTCCCACAGTCCAAAAGATGTGCAGGCTAGGTGAATTGGCCATGCTAAATTAGCCGTAGTGTTAGGTGTATTCGTCAAGGGTAAAGGTAGGGGAATGGGTCTGGGTTGGTATCTCTTCGGAGGGTAGGTGTGGACTTGTTGGGCCGAAGGGCCTGTTTCCACACTGTAGGGAATCTAATCTAAATTCCAAAATGTTAACTCAACGACAGGGAAGGAATGGCAATGTATTTCCAAGTCAGCATAGTGAGTGGCTAGGAGGGAAACTTTCAGATTGTGGTGCTCTCATGTATCTGCTGCCCTTTTCTTTCTAGATGGAAGTGATTGTGGATCTGGAAGGTGCTGAATGAGGATATTTTGTGAATTTCTTCAGTGCAACTTGTAGATATTACACACTGCTGCTACTGAGCATCGATGGTAGAGAGAGTAGATGTTTATAGATGTGGTACCAATCAAGGTACTATTTGCTGGTTTGTCCTGGATGGTGTCAAGCTTCTTGAATGTTGTTGGAGCTGCATCCATGCAGGCAAGTGTGGAATTTTCCATCATACACCTGACTGTGCCTTGTAGATGATGGACAGATTTTGGGAAGTCAGGAGGTGAGTTATTTGCCACAGTATTTCTAGCCACTGACCTACCTGATAGCCATTGTGTTTATGTGACAGGTTCTGATCACTAGTATCCCCAAGGAGGATTGTAGTGGGGGATTCAGTAATGGCAACACCATTGAATGTCAAGTATTAGTGATTATATTGTCCCTTATTGGCGATGGCCATTGTCTAGCGTTTGTGTGGCACGCATGTTACTTTCCACTAATCAGGCCAAGTCTGAATAATGTCCAGATTTTGTTGCATTTGAACATGGACTGTTTCAGTATCTGAGGTGTCTCAAATGGTGCAGAACATTATGCAACATTGGCGAACATCCATACTTCTGACCTTATGATGGAGGGAGGGTCATTTATGAAGCAGCTGAAGATGGCTGGGCCTGAGACACTACCTTGAGGAAATCCTGTAGAGATGTCCCGGAGCTGAGATGACTGACCTCCAACAACCACAACCATCCTCCTATGTGCCAGATATGGCTCCAGTCAGTGGAGAGTTTGCCCCCGATACCCATCAATTCAAGTTTTGCTAGGGCTCCTTGATGCCACACTCCGTCAAATGCAGCCTTGATGTCAAGGGCTGTCACTCTCATCTTACTTCCGGAATAGTAAAATAGAATGTAAGGAAGACAATTTGTTATAACTCCTGAAAGTCAGACAATTGTTGCTCCTGGTAAGATAGAAATTTAAACGCAGCACACCAAATGTAGAGGCAGTCTCAACAGGAAGAACCTCAAGTCCAAAACCTCATGACAGCCTGATCCATAACCTAAGTGTTGTAACAGTACAGAAAGACCAAATCATAGTGGCACTGAGAGAGACTCCAGTACAATCATCACTTGGAACTGCAGGCCAAAATCAATGAGGGAAAAAAAACAATCAGCAACAATATTAAAGGAAAATGAACTGGAAGAATCACCGAGGTGGGAGGTGTACAAAATCCCTCGAAATGGCATCAGTTAAGTCACTGCTCCTGTTGCAACCGTTCAAAAATACCACAGATCGTCAGAGAGATCAACAATGGGTGAAATAGTCCCAATGATATTAATCAGCGACAAAACAGAAATTGCTGGGAAATTTAGCAGGTCTGGCAGCATCTGTGGAGAGAAGCAGAGTCAATGTTTCAAGCCTGATGACTCTTCTTAGAACTACTTATAGCTAGGAAATGACTGGAATATATGCTGAAGATGGGGTTGGGGATGGGGAGGTGCAAACGATAGGTGGACATGAAGCCCAGAAAGAGAGCTGTGGATATAGATCATTAAAAGATTGCTGTGGGTATTTGCAAAATGAAGTTACCTCAAAGGAGGATTTGTCTTTGAAACAAATAATTCAGTGAAGCTGAAGTCCAAGCACAGATTCCAGCCATTTTTCTTTTGAGGAAATACTGAGATTTTGGCAGAATGGGTTAGTTGAATAAATTACAAGATGGCAGCTTCAGCCTCTTAAAAGTCCACGGAAACAAGGAAAGGGTATGAAATAGTACAACAACCAGGTTGGATGTTTATGTTCATAGAGCAACAGAGTGCCACAGGCACCTTGAATACACCAAAAGTGACAAAAATTGACATTAAGGAGACAATTTCTAAGAAGTAAGAAGTTTTTGAAAAGCAGACTATTCAAGAAATTACAAATAAAGAGCAACCAGAGAATACTACTTTGGTGAAGTCAAAGAAGGCAAGCAGAAATACTGGACAGCCGCACCTCAAGTAAAAGGAACTTGCGCAAAGTTTAGGTTACACACTGGAGCAGCCATTTCAGTTTTAGACAACAATTTGCCATGGCTTAAATCAGCAGATGTCCAGTCAGCAAATATTAAACTGCAAGGTCTGGGATGGGGGTGGGGAGGGGTTCAGATCTTCAAGTGCAAGATCATTTCATTGTCATACTTAGAAATGAGGAGTAGTGATCAATGAGAATCTCCATGTCTTCAAGAACAATGTAACATATATTTTAAATAGTAATCCAGACATACAATTCAGTCTTTTGGAAAGAGTAAAGGCAGTTTTACTAAAAGACAATGGGAAAATTCAGACCACCGTTGCTGCATTACCTAGATAATGAGATCATTTGAAGCAGATAATTTAATTAGATTAGACTCCCTACAGTGTGGAAACGGGCCCTTCGGCCCAACAAGTCCACACCGACCCTCCGAAGAGCAACCCATCTCCCTCTGACTAATGCACCTAACACTATGGACAATTTAGTATGGCCAATTCACCTGACCTGCACATCTTTGGACTGTGGGAGGAAACCAGAGCACCCGGGGGAAACCCATGCAGACGCGGGGCGAATGTGCAAACCCCACACAGGCAGTCACCCAAGGCTGGAATCAAACATGGGTCCCTGGCGCTGTGAGGCAGCAGTGCTAACCACTGAGCCACCATGCCACCCTCAACAAATCCTTTACTAGCTTCTGAGAAAGAATTTCCATAAACTTTGAGAACCACAAAAGGCAAATGTAGAATGTACCCAGATCAGGAAGTCCTGCATAGATGATGGTGAAAATGCATGCCAATAAATTAACTAAATGCAACTCAGTTTTGTTTGTCCTTGTTTATAAGTCACTGAAAGGTAGAATGCAATTGCCACAAGCAATTAGAAAGGCAAATATTGTTTTTAATTGACCCTTCCTACCTCATCTACCAATTCCTTAAATTTTAATTATTATAATTACTAATTAGATTCTCATATCTTTCAAGGTTTTCAATATAACCTCAATTGCTTCAAATTCAAAGGGAATCTGTATCTGACATAGCAACAATGTTACGAGGGCTTTCTGAATTTTGAATATCCTACTAGGATGATGCCTGGTTCAGAGGGTATTAGCCAAAAAGAGAAATTGGATAAACTTTGTTTGTTTTCACTTGATTATCAAAGGGGTCTGTTTCCATTCTGTACATCTGTATGACTCTATAACTCTATGATGAGGGTTGACCTGATAGAAGTTTGTGGAATTATGAGAGTCATAGAGATGTATAGCATGGAAACAGTTCCTTTGGTCTGACTCATCCATGCCAACCAAATATCATATATAAATCTAATCCCATTTGTTAGCACTTGGCCAGTACCCCTCTAAACCCTTCCTATTCATATGCCATCTAGATGCCTTTTAAATGTTGCAATTGTACCAGCCTCCTCCACTTCCTCTGACAGCTCATTGTAAACACACACTGCCCTTTGTGTAAAAAAGTTGGCCCTTAGGCCCGTTTTAAATCTTTTTCCTCTCACCCTAAACCTATGCCCTCTGGTTCTGGACTCTCCGACATGGATAGGATGGATAGTTGGAGTTTATTTCCCAAGGTAGAAATGTCGATTACTCAGGGATATAGGTTTCAGGTAATAAGGAGATATGAGCTGCAAGTTTGTACACAGAGGGTGGAAAGTACCTGGATTGCACTGCCAAAGGAGGTGGTGGACGTGGGTACAATGGCAATGTTTAAAAAGCAAATTGACAGATATACAAATAATCATCTGTTATAGGGAATACATGGATATGAACCACATAGAGGCAAAAGGTTTTTAGTCTGGAAAAGCAACCTATGTCAGCACATTCTTGTTGGGACAAAGAGGCTGCTCCTGTGCTGTGCTGTACTTTCCTTTGTTCTTTGCACTATTCAACATGTGACAACTATCTATTTTTATGTTTATCATAGAGAAATTCCATGCCCATCTCATGAGTGGACACATATACGTTCATGAGACAAACAATTTCATTTTCCTCTGTTACATGGACAGAAGATTGTGTTACAGCACAGGGCAAATCCTCCAGCTTAATTTAAAACCAGCAACACAGAAAAGATTTATCCTGTGAAGTAATCTGTAAAAATTCAAGTGGCCAAGAGCTATTTGAAGTAAAAATTAACAACTTTATTTCTTAAAGTATAACAGAACTAGAGGGCATAGGTTTAGGGTGAGAGGAGTAAGATATAAAAGAGACCGAAGGGGCAACTTTTTCATGCAGAGGGTGGTACGTGTACGGAATGAGCTGCCAGAGGAAGTGGTGAAGGCTAGTACAATTGCAACATTTAAAAGGCATCTGGATGGGTATATGAATAGGAAGGGTTAGAAGGGATATGGGCCAGGTGCCGGCAGGTGGGATTGGTTGGGTTAGGATATCTGGTCGGCATGGACGAGTTGGACTGAAGGGTCTGTTTCCGTGCTGTACATCTCTATGAATCTATGAGAATAACTAACTAACAACTATTCACAAGTCATTACTCTAATCTATCTTTTACCTTCCCTTCTATAATACTAGTCCAGCAAAACTCCCAATTTTTTGCCCACTCATTTAACCTATCTACATCCCTTTGCAGATTCCTTGTCTCCTCTTCACAACATTCCCCTATCCATCATTGTTTCACCAACAAATGCAGCAACTGGCAATTCAGTATCTCCATCCAAGTCATTGATATAAATTGTAGCTAGGTGAAACCTTGTGATTTGACACTCCACTCAGAGCATCTTGCTAATCCAAAATGACCATTTTATGCATCCTCCCTGTTTTCTGTTTGAAAAACCAATTGTTATGAAGATGTGGGTGTGGAAGATTTACAAAACAAAACTTTTTGTATCAAAACCAGGCAACATTCGGTTCTTCTATTTGGATCTTCCTGTGTTTTCTTTTCTTCTCCTCAGGGATTTCTGTTTCACAGGTTACTGATCAAAAAAGGAACATTTTAAGAGAGCTAATTTTCAGGCAGTCTATTTACATGGCTGGGGGCTTGGCAGTTCTCCTCTCAACTGTTCCATTTTCTCCAGTCTTATACCCTCAAAGCATTGGATTTTGTCATTGGCTTTTAAGATTGTCAATATACTAAATTCAATCTTGATTGGAGTTTGGTATTTTTGTGGGGTGCAATTTAAACTGATTGGCCTAATTCGAATCTGTTTTGTCATTTCCAGACAGCCAGCTAATTTAGCTTTCAACCAAGTGTTACATTGTTACCTTATTGAGAACACTTGATACTGTCAGATAGCTTGACCAGCCTTTAACTCTCTTAAAGAGGCAATACATCCACATCTTCTTAACAATTGGTTTTTCAAACAGGAAACAAGGATGAGGTATATATTGGGCATTTTGGATTAGCAAGATGTTCTGAGTGGAGTGTCAATGCATGGGGCTTCAACTAGCTACAATTTATATCAATGATTTGGATGGAGATACTGAATTGCTAGTTGCTGCATTTGGTAATGAAACAATGATGGATCGGAAAGTGTTGTGAAGAGCAGACAAGGAATCTGCAAAGGAATGTAGATAGATTGAGTGAGTGGGCAAAATTGATGGATGGTGTGTACTGTAAGCAAATGTGTACATATCCACTTTGGCAGAAAGAAGAGCAACATTTCACTTTAATGAAGAAATATTGCAGAACTGAGACACAGAGGAATATGGGTGTTCTGGCATATTAATATTATGGCATATGGCATGCAGGTGCAGAAACTGACTCAGGTAATTGGAAAGTCCAGTTGACACTTTTGTACAGAACTTGATTTTTAAGATGGCAAGAATAGGTTGAATATCTCTCCAAAGTTAACTCATTTAAATGTTTCCCTTTCTCATCCCTTGACTCATCACCACTTCATTAGAGTTCATTAGGATTATGATGGATAAAGTTGATGACACAAGAATCAGTACAGAGCTTCAATTATTTACAATCCATATTAATGCCTTAATTGAAGGAATTAAACTTATTATAGCCACATTTACTAATGATGCAAACATGTGTAGGAAAGAAAATTATGAGGAGAGTCCACAAAGGGATATTGACAAGTTAAATGAATGGGCAAAAAAGATGTAGCATTAGTTTGGAAAATGCTGGGTAATCTCCTGTTGTTGGAAGAATAGAAAAACAGATGATTATTTAAATGAGAAGTTATAGTATCCTGCAATATAAAGCAATGAATCATGAAATGTTGTTTACAGGTCCACAAAGTAAGTAGAAGACAACTGGAATGTTGAGCTTTATTGCACCAAGGACAGGATATAAAAGCAGTAAGTTTTGTTGAAGTAACTTAAACTATTATTTAGAACTAACTCGGATCAGAGTATTTCTCTGAAATCTTATGTCTGTGGAGTTCAAGTCAGACAATTCCACAAATACTCAGTTTTGTGTGGTAAGATTTAAATAAGAATCCCACAGGAGAACAAACTGCCTGCAAATGTTACTGTCCTTCAAATAGTCTGCCTAATTTTAGGAAATACACTTCCTTATTTAATGAAGTGAATACGATATGAGGGTTTGCTACAGTTGTAACAGAAACATATAAATTAAATGACTTACTAATTTTACAACTTTGTTAGCAGGAATTAACAAGTAATACACTTTAAAACATTAAATGCTGTAATATAAAGCCCAATAGAATCGATTTTGACATTTTTATGACTTCAAGGTTTGCATTATATAACAGACAGATTTCTCCGAACACACAGATTCAGGACAGCCCATAAACCGACAGGCACGCTCAGACAACTACTCACCAGGGCAAAAGACCCTATACCCATTGTGTGCAAGACTAATGTAATTTACAAGATTCCATGCAAAGATTGCACGAAACACTATATAGGACAAACATGCAGATAACTAGCAATCCACTAGCAATTGTGGGCAGCACGGTGGCAGTGGGCAGCATGGTGCCACAGTGATTAGCACTGCTGCCTCACAGTGTCAGAGACCCGGGTTCAATTCCCACCTCAGGTAACTGTCTGTGTGGAGTTTGGACATTCACCTCCATGTATGCATGGATTTCCTTCCACAGTCCAAAAATGTGCATGTTAGGTGAATTGGCCATGCTAGTATTAGGTGTAGGGGAGTGGGTCTGGGTGGGTTGCTTTTCGGAGGGTCAGTGTGGACTTGTTGGGCTGAAATTATAATAAAATTATCTTATTTTTCATATCATTTGGACACCTCACCCCTCACCATTTGCAAAATGTAGGTGTCAATCCTTTGTATAGCTACTTCCCGCTTTCCTGTGACGCTGTTACATTTAACATTGTTCATTCATTACTAGATGAAGATCCCTCCATGAATTTCAGTGCTTTTATTCGTACAATTTATTTGTGATATTTTACATTCCTTTCATCTTTCCATTATTCTTCAAGCTTAAAAGAATGCTTCATTAAAGATTCATCAGTAAAGATGTTTCATTTTCAGATCTGGATATTCCTTTCCCCTCTCCTTTATTCTTTCAGCTTTAAAAGAATCTTTCGTTTAAGGCTTATCAGTAAATATGTTCCAACTTTCAGTCATTATGAATGTTAAAAATCACACAACACCAGGTTATAGTCCAACAGGTTTATCTGAAAGTGCTAGTTTTCGAGTGCTGCTCCTTCAGCAGATGGTTGTGGAGTATAATATCATAAGGCACAGAATTTATAACAAAAGGTTACAGTGTCATGCAACTGAAATAATATATTGAACAAACCTAGATTGTTGTCTTTCATCTTTTAGAATGGGTTGCAGTTTTCAGTCCATTAATATGTAAATCCCAGAACCTCTTTTAAGTCACCTTCTTGAGATTACTTAAGGTTTTATAACAAAAGGTGGCATCTCAGCTCCAACAATGCATTAAAGGTGTAAAGTCAGAGTCTGTCTGTATCCCATTCTTGAGTCAGACTAGTTCAATTTCCAAAATGGAATTTACAAAATATTACATGTACTGACTGTCTGCATTGACTGCCTGCTGATTGTGCATTTTTTGAGCAATATTGAATGTATTTGCAAATATAATTCTGCAAATACAAATTCACCCCATATTCTTATATGAATGTGTGCGTGCATGAGAGAGAGAGAGACAGTTTGTGATTGTGAGCACGTGAGTGTGAGAGTGAGTGCATGTGAGAGAGCTTGTGTCTGTGCATGTGAAAGCTTAATAAAGTTTGTGTGTGGATGTGATGGTATATAAGCCTGTGAGAGGGTGTGTGCATGGGTGTGAGGGTGTGTGTGTGAGCATGTGTGTGAGAAAGGGTCTGCATGAGATTGTGACTATGTAAGAGTGTGTATGTGTGAGTGTATGTGTGTCTGTGCATGTTTGTGTGTGTATGTGTCTGTGTGTGTGTCTGTGCGTGTAGTGGGGCCACCTGTCATGTGACATGAACCCAGGATCCTGGTTGAGGCCATCCCCATGAGTACCAAACTTAGCTATTAGCATCTGCTCGGCCACTTTGCGTTATTGCCTATTCTAAAGTCCACTTTGGAGGACAGTCACCCGAAGATCTGAGGCTGAATGTCCCTGACCACTGAAATGCTCCCCAACTGTAAGGGAACATCCCTGTCTGACAATTGTCGTGCAGTGTCCATTCATCCGTTATTGTAGCGTCTGCTTGATCGCGCCAATGTACCATGCCTCAGTACATCCTTGCCAGCAACATATTAGATAGACAATGTTGACTGAGTCACATATGTACCTGCTGGGTACATGGTGCGTGGTGTCCCCACGGGTAATGGTGGTATCTGTACCAACACTCTGACAAGTCTTGCAGTAATTGCCATGACAGGGTTGCATGGTTTTGTGGTCAATGTTGTCCTGAAGGCTGGCAGTTTGCTACGAATGATGGTCTATTTAGGGTATGGCAGTTGTTTAAAAGCAAGAATTAGAGGCATAGGGAAGGTCTTGGCGAGATGCTCATCCTTATCAATAATGTGTTGCAGGCTGCGAAGAATATGGTGTAGTTTTTTGACTCCTGGGAAGTACTGGACAATGAAGGGTATCCTATTGGTTGCAACCCATGTCTGAGGAGGTCATTACGGTTTCTTGCTGTGGCACATGAGAACTGGAGAACGATGAATTGAGCATCATACTTTGTTCTTATGAGGGCATCGTTGAGTACCTTCAGGTGTGAGTCATGTTCCTCCTCTTCTGAACATATCCTGTGTATGCAGAGGGCTTGTCTGTAGGGAATGGCTGTTTACTATGTTTCAGGTGGAAGCTAGGGAAGTGAAGCAGTGTGAGGTTATCCGTGGGAATGCAGTAGAGTGAGGTAATGAGGTGCCCATTCTTGGCAGAGATGCATGTGCCTAAGAATGAGACAGATACTAAAGAGTAGTTCATGGTAAGTCTGATGGTGGGCTGAAACTCGTTGATATTATTGTGCACAGAAGAACTTTGATTATCTGAATGAGGTGGTAGGGCACTATTTCATTCAGATAATTGATTATTTGGATAATCGATTTTACCTTAAATAAGGGAAGCCATGCTGATCTAACACTGTGCTCTACAGGAGAACTTGTTTAAATCTATAATTTTAACATATTGGGCTCAAGAGGACACAGATTTCACATGATGAACAAAATAAAGCAATGATAACATGAAGAAATGTTTTAAAAATGCAGCAGCAGCCTTTGGTAAAGCGTGGTGATGACAGCATTAAACAAGGTCCCGAACAGCTTCTATGATCAAGTGCATTTGTCAGTTTCCGAGAACTCAGTCTCGCAATAGAAAGCCAGAAGCACCCCCTTGCGTGTGTGTTTATGTTCTCCGCCATTTTTCTTCATGAATGGCCCGGTAAAGTGCCGGGAATACCGTAAAACACTTACTTTTGTAAAGGGTTGTGTAATGGCCCTTACCTAAAAAATATCCAGTCGCTGATGCTTGAGCTGCTTGTGTTTCTTTGTTTTTGCCAGTGTTTCACATCTTCTTCAGTACAGGTAAATTGAATACACTTACCTCTTTGATGTGACATCTTTGCAGGACCTTGAAATCTTCCGCAGATAATCCGAAATTCGGACAATCGATTTTTGGATAATCGAGGTTCCTCTAGGTTGTTTCAGTGACTCCTCGCCATAGGTCCAAAGGAAGAAAATATCATCAATATATCTGATGTATAGTGCTGCTGATTTAAACTGATTGTTTAAATTTGAGTTGTTGTCAAAACGGCAACCAAAACTCAGGTATCCATTTCAATTTTCAATATTTTCAAATTTCCAGTACACTCTGGGACTGCCATCTGGTCATATGCACAGTGCTTGTAAGCTCTCAGTTCTCTGTTTCTGAAAGGCACAGTACAAGCCTACAACTTCATAACACTGTAACATGTGACAGCAGGATGTTGTTGCTACTCATTCTGGAAAAAGTCCAGGGTATTTTTCTTTTAACTCCTCAGTTTCCTGGTTTACCTTTGGCTTCTCCACCACAAGGGGCATCACTCCCACCTTAGATCCAGCTATGTTGTTCCCAAGAACAAACTGTGTTCCTGGAAATGACACTCTGTCAATCACTCCCAGTGTTACTTCCCTAATCTTTATTTGGCTGTCCAACCTAATCTTACACAAGGGAATGGTAAATTTTTGTATATCTATTCAGTAAATGATCACCCTCTCAGGCAATATGTCAAAAAGAATGCAAATACTTTCATCTTTTGCTATTAGGGACTGACTAGATCCCGTATCTCTTAAATTTGTAACTTCCTTCCCTTGTCCCCCTGTTCATCCTGACTAAACTTTACCACAGAGGTGAAGTCTTTATAGAGATTGAGCATGAACTCAATACCCGGCCCTGCCTAGGCTGTGCACTCTCCTGCAGCTCCTCGACTTTTCTTAGGGTTTCCTTCACTAATCCCATTGGTTTAGCCTCTTTTACCACATCTTTTCCCAAAATGCCTTTCTTCAACTATCAGCACTGTGACTTTGTGTGTCCCATCTTACCACAGTGAAAACACCTGAGGCCTTTCACTTCTTTTCCATGGTCTTGAGCATCTTTTTTCACCTGCGTTAAGCTATTCCTGGTGTGATCTACTCTTGGTTTTGTAGTGAAGGGTCTCCCCTTCCCCAATTTCTGTCCCTCATGGGACAAAATTCCTGTTAGAAGCTAAATTTCACCTTATGCACCAATGTGTATTCATCTGCCAACTCTGCTGCTCTTCTCACTTCTTGAACTTTCTGTTCAATCACATAAGTTCTCATCATCTCTGGAAATGAGTTTTTAAACTCGTCCCAGCAGAATAAGCTTTCTTAGAGACTTATAGGTCTTATCTATTTTTAAGGCCTGCATCCATCTATCAAATTTGCTATGTTTAATTAGTTTTAACTAAACATAAGTCTCGCCTGGTTGCTTCTTTATGTTTCTGAACCACTTTCTATACACTTCATAGGCATTCAAAATAGCCTTTTTGACATCTGCGTAATCTCTTGATCCCTCATCCGATGTCCTGCATATACCTCAGGAGCTCTGCCTACCAGCTTAGTCTGCACTAGCATTACCCACATGTTCTCTGGCCACTCCATCTGCTTGTCCAATTTTTAAAATGAAATAAAAAAGGCTTCAACATCTTTCTCATCTAAATGTGGCAATGTTTTCACATGTTTGTATACACTCCCACCTTCCCTTCATCTCCATCCTATTACTTGACTTTCCTGACTAAATCACAAATTCTGAAGTTCAAATTCTCTCTCTCTTTTGTTATTCTCTCCCTATTTCTCTTTGTTCAGCTAAGAACCTTCTCTGTCTTTCTTTACCTTCTAACATGGCTCTTCCTTCCCTTTCTTTATCTTCTACCTCCACTTGCCTCAATTGCAATGTAAGAGTTTATAACTCCACTGCACTTGTCTGATATACCTACGTGTTTTGACCAACTCCTTTACAATTTCAACTTTCCTTTGGTCCCTGGTTAAACCTAATTCTAACCTCTTTGTTAATTCGAAAAGTATATCCTTCCTATGTCTTTCTAAACTATCTTTGCAAATTTGGGAAGCATTTTCAAATCCTAAAACCTCTTTAGCAATGTTAAGAGCCAATTCTTTCACTTCTAATTTAACCAACTACAAGTAACTGAAATTAAACAAATTTTCCCACCTACATTTTATTTAAAGATCTAGGACACTAATCACCAAATGTTTAAATCTGCTGGGACCTTACAAACCCAAAATCTGTTCAAGTTTGTCCAAATCCATCCATATCCATCTAAATCTTCCCAAATCCCTGACTGATCTGTCCAAACTTGTCAAAATCCCAGACAACGAGATCCCAAACTGTTACAACACGGAAGTCAAACCCCTCTGTCAATTAAATCTACACACACAGCGAGGCTTGCCTCACCCTGTAATTTGTTAAAATGTGAGTGAGTGACAGAGAACTCCTAATTTCTACTATTTAAAGAAAATTAACAATTACTTTCCTAACAGAACACTAAACAAAAGTATTAACAAACTGAACACTCTTTCCCGAACTGAACACAATCCTATTAAAATGTCATTCCAATAACACACTTATTAAGCATTACATTTACTTAATCTGAAGTCCACACGGTCTCTGTCTTCTCCGCTGTCTTCAATCTTCTGTCTGCAGATCTCCCTGGGCAATCTTCTCTCTTCTTACTGCGAATATATTTTACATGAAAAGGTACCTTTTTAATAGTGAGTGCCTTCCAATTTCTTTGAGAGCAAGATATTAGATGGGGAGTTATCTCTCCAGCAATACTGCAGTTACTCGGCTGATCAATAGACAATAGATAATAGACAATAGGTGCAGGAGTAGGCCATTCTGCCCTTCGAGCCTGCACCACCATTCAATATGATCATGGCTGATCATCCTTAATCAGTATCCTGTTCCTGCCTTATCTCCATAACCCTTCATTCCACTATCCTTGAGAGTTCTATCCAACTCTTTCTTAAATGACTCCTGAGACTGGGCCTCCACTGCCCTCTGGGGCAGAGCATTCCACACAGCAACCACTCTCTGGGTGAAGAAGTTTCTCCTCATCTCTGTCCTAAATGGTCTACCCGGTATTTTTAAGCTGTGTCCTCTGGTTCGGCACTCACCCATCAGCGGAAACATGTTTCCTGCTGCCAGAGTGTCCAATCCTTTAATAATTTTATATGTCTCAATCAGATCCCCTCTCAGTCTTCGAAACTCAAGGGTATACAAGCCCAGTCGCTCCAGTCTTTCAGTGTAAGATAGTTCTGCCATTCCAGGAATTGACCTCGTGAACCTACGCTGCACTCCCTCAATAGCCAGAATGTCTTTCCTCAAATTTGGAGACCAGAACTGCACACTGTACTCCAGGTGTGGTCTCACCAGGGCCCTGTACAGCTGCAGAAGAACCTCTTTGCTTCTATACTCAATCCCTCTTGTTATGAAGGCCAGCATGCTATCAGCCTTCTTCACTACCTGCTGTATCTGCATGCTTACCTTCATTGACTGGTGTACAAGAACACCCAGATCTCTCTGTACTGCCCCTTTACCTAAATTGATTCCATTTAGGTAGTAATCTGCCTTCCTGTTCTTGCCACCAAAGTGGATAACCATACATTTATCCACATTAAACTGCATCTGCCATGCCTCTGCCCACTCACCTAACCTGTCCAGTTCACCCTGTAATCTCCTAACATCCTTATCACATTTCACCCTGCCACCCAGCTTAGTATCATCAGCAAATTTGCTAATGTTATTACTAATGCCATCTTCGATATCATTAACATATATTGTAAAAAGCT
Organism: Chiloscyllium plagiosum; assembly: GCF_037043375.1. Classification (NCBI taxonomy): domain Eukaryota; kingdom Metazoa; phylum Chordata; class Chondrichthyes; order Orectolobiformes; family Hemiscylliidae; genus Chiloscyllium; species Chiloscyllium plagiosum. The sequence continues at coordinate 38,195,458 of NW_028270147.1, read as the reverse complement.
GCGGTCCCAGTACTGATCACTGCGGTACCCCACTGGTCACTGTCTGCCATTCTGAAATGGAGCTGTTTATCACTACTTTTTGTTTCCTATCAGCCAACCAATTTTCAATCCAAGTTAGTACTTTGCCCCCAATACCATGTGCCCTAATTTTGCTCACTAACCTCTTATGTGGGACTTTCTGAAAGTTCAGGTACACTTCATCTACTGGATCTCCCTCATCCATCTTCAGAGTTACATCCTCAAAAAATTCCAGAAGATTAGTCAAGCATGATTTTCCCTTCATAAATCCATGCTGACTCTGACCTATCCTGTTATACTATCCAGATGTGTCATAATTTCATCCTTTATAATAGACTCCAGCATCTTTCCCACCACTGAGGTCAGACTAACTGGTCTATAATTTCCTGTTTTCTCTCTCCCACCTTTCTTAAAAAGTGGTACAACATTAGCCACCCTCCAATCCTCAGGAACTGATCCCAAATCTATCAAACTCTGGAAAATAACCAACGTATCCACGATTTCTAGAGCCACCTCCTTCAGTACCCTGGGATGTCGACCGGAGACTTATCAACCTTCAGACCTAACAGTCTCTCCAACACCAATTCCTGGCAAATATAAATTTCCTTAAGTTCAGGTCCTTCAGCCACTGTTACCTCAGGGAGATTGCTTGTGTCTTCCCCAGTGAACACAGATCTGAAGTACCTATTCAATTCTTCTGCCATTTCTTTATTCCCCATAATATATTCCCCTGTTTCTGTCTTCAAGGGCCCAATTTTAGATTTAACCATTTTTTTGGCTTTAACATACCTAAAAAAACTTTTACTATCCTCCTTTATATTATTGGCCAGTTTACCTTCGTACCTCATTTTTTCTCTGCATATTTCCTTCTTAGTAATCCTATGTTGTTCTTTAAAAGCTTCCCAGTCCTCCGTTTTCCCACTTATTTTTGCTATGTTATACTTTTTCTCTTTTAACTTTATATGTATCTTAACTTCCCTTGTCAGCCACGGCCACCCATGCCTCCTCCTAGGATCTTTCTTCCTTTTTGGAATGAACTGATCCTGCAACTTCTGCATTATACACCGAAATATCTGCCATTGCTCCTCCACTGTCATCCCTGCTAAGGTATTGAACCATTGAACTTTGGCCAGCTCCTCCCTCATAGCTCCATAGTTCCCTTTATTCAACAGAAATATTGTCACTTCCGATTTTACCCTCTCCCTCTCAAATCAGTGATCAGTGGCAGTTGTTCTTTAGATTAGATTACATTACAGTGGGGAAACAGGCCCTTCGGCCCAACAAGTCCACACCGACCCGCCGAAGCGTAACCCACCCATACCCCTACATTTACCCCTTACCTAACACTACGGGCAATTTAGCATGGCCAATTCACCTGACCTGCACATCTTTGGACTGTGGGAGGAAACCGGAGCACCCGGAGGAAACCCACGCAGACACGGGGAGAACATGCAAACTCCACACAGTCAGTCGCCTGAAGCGGGAATTGAACCCGGGTCTCTGGCGCTATGAGGCAGCAGTGCTGACCACTGTGCCACCGTGCCGCTCTCTGACTAAATTTTCAAATGCCCCGGTTTTATACCCCCAACATCATCCCCTGTGAATTGTCTGATGTCATCACAGCAATAAATTCAAACTTGATTGAGTTTTTATATCCCAGGCATAATTTAAACTAATTGGTTAAATTTGAATTGTTGTCAAAACAGCAACCAAAACTCAGGTATCCATTTAACAGCCAATTGTTACATGTATCTGTTTTGGAACAGACTATCTCCCAGCCTTTCCATTCAGACAGCTGAGCTTGCACTTTAATTTATTTCAATATTCAGAAAAGATTTTCCATTTTAAACTGAACATACATGCTTTTGACTTCGTACCATCAGTTTCGCAGTCAGGTGGAATTATTCGCATGTGTCTTGCCAGGCCTCCTTTTGTGATTAAAATATTGTTTGTAGCACTTTTTTTGTATGCTTAGTGCTAATTTAGGTAATAGCATGTGTGTGGTGTGTGTCATCTCCATGTCTCCTTTTAAGTATATCTGTTTCCTGCCAGAGGAAGTGGTGGAGGCTAGTACAATTGCAACATTTAAAAGGCATCTGGATGAGTATATGAATAGGAAGGGTTTGGAGGGATATGGGGTGGGTGCTGGCTGGTGGGACTAAATTGGGTTGGGATATCTAGTCAGCATGGATGTGTTGGACCGAAGGGTCTGCTTCCATGCTCTACATTCTACGACCACATGACTCGATGGTAGCTGTGATGAAGATTTTCATTGGTATCTCTGAAATGAATCTTTATCTTTAAATGTCTGTGTGAGTTCTACCAGATTAGTAAGAGGAAATGAGGACTGCAGATGCTGGAGAGTTAGAGTCAAAAAGTATGATGCTGGAACTGTTCAGCAGGTCAGGCAGCATCCAAGGGGGATGATAGTCGATGTCTCAAGCATAAGCCCTTCATCAGGAATGTGGCGGGGCAAAGGAGCAGAGAGACAAATAGGAGGGTGGGGGTGGGGCTGTGGGGAAGGTTGGTGGTACGGTGATAGGTGGATGCAGGTGGGAGGTAATTGTGATAGGTCAGTAGGGAAGGTGGAGCAGATAGGTGGGAGGGAAGGTGGGCAGGTAGAACAGGTCAAGAGGGCACTGCTGAGTTGGAGGGTTGCATTTGGGACGAGGTGGGGAGAGGAAGGTTTTGGAAATGCTTGGGCCAATCACTTCAGCTCCTCACATTCCCCCAAGAACATGCAAATCCTGGGCTTCCTTCACTGCCAAATCAAAGCCACCTGCCAGCTGGAGAAAGAATGCCTCATCTTCCGCCTTGAGACCCTTCAATCACACGGCATCGACATTGACCTCACTTGTTTCCATATGTCCCCTCCTCCCACCTCATCCCAGATCCAACCCTCCAACTCGGCACCACCCTCTTGACCTGGCCGTCCTCCTTCCCACGTATCCACTCCACCCTCCCCACTGACCTATCACAAGTACCTCCCACCTACATCCACCTATCGCCATACCAACTACCTTCCCCTCAGCCCCACCCCCACTCCCCTATTTATCTCTCAGTTCCTTCCCCCTCTACATTCCTGATAAAGGACTTATGCCCAAAACATTGACTGTTCTGTTCCTCGGATGCTGCCTGACCTGCTGTGCTTTTTCAATGCCATACTTTTTTATTCTACCAGATTAATAATATTCATTTCACAGTCAAACCAGATATCAAACAAGATAGCATTACATACTAACTGCTTATGCCAAGGGTGAAGCCATCCCAACAATTTTACATACAGTTTTGGATTCTTTATTTATTAAAGGAACACGAGCATTTCAAAGAAAGTAACAGAATTGCATTGAGGCATTTCAAAGAAAGTTCATCAGATTAAGCCGTGTTGTCATTCAAGGAGAGATTAAGCAGTCTGGGTCTACAGTAATTAGAACTTGGAATGAGAGTTGATCTTACCAAAGCAAGATTTTGAAGGAACTTGACAGTGTAGACATTGAGAGGAAGCTTCACCTTGCAGGACATCTAAAACTACAGAGCACAGTCTGAGAATAAGGAGTCTAACAATCAGGGCAAGATGAGAGGAATTTCTTGCCTCAGAGGGTTGTTAATTTTAAGAATTATTTACTCCAGAGAGCAGCAGTGACTATTAAAACACATTCAAGGCTAAGTTAGACAGATTTCTGATTTTTAAGGGGATCGAGTTATATGTGGGATATGAAGGAAGGTGGAGTTGAGGCCTTAATCTGATTAACCCTGACCTTTGTGAATGGCAGAGTGCACTCAATAGGCCAAATTGCTGGCCCTTGCTCCTATTTGATACATTCTTATGTTCCTGATATTAACCAAACCAACCTGTTTCTACTATTCTACCTGTGGCAAGTAATACCACACCTGTATCTGTACTTAGTTCCATTGGAGGAGATCTAACAAAAGATAGTGACAGCTGCACTTATTTCTTGCAGCACTCTAATACTGGGCACAGCACAAATATGCTATTAATTGGTGCCTTCACAGCACAAACAGACCAGGGGAGATTTTCCCGAAGCAGCAATATCTTAGAAACTGATGCTGATGTTTTTATATTAAAAATTATCCTGGGTGTCATCACCTCCAAAACAGGTCATGGAGAAGTTGGTTTGGTATCTACTCTCAACTATTATATGAAGAACTGTCAATTGACTTCACATAAGGTCATATATTTCCAAACCATGGTTTTATTGAAGACAGAACCCCTTCTATTTGGGCTCTTATAGTCTGCAGCAAGGAAAATTATTTCTCAAGCCTGCAGAAAGAAGCAACACTTCTCCTCTTTTTTTATTTAACATTGCTTAATGCATCACATTTCTTTTTGAAGAAATAATTGACCTGATGGAGCAGAATTTGTAAGGAGGACCCAGGAGGATTTTCTAAAGCAGTATGTGAGTAGTCCAACTCAGGAAGGGGCCATACTGAACCTGTATTAGGAAATGAGCCTGGCCAGGTGGTTGAAGTTTTAGTGAGGGATTACTTTGGGAATAGTGATCACAAGTTCATAAGTTTTAGAATACACATGGACAAAGACGAAAGCGGTCCAAAAGGAAAAGTGCTAAATTAGGGGAACGCCGACTAAACCAAAATTCAGCAGGAGCTGGGGAATGTAGATTGGGAGCTCCTGTTTGAAGGGAAATCCACATTCGATATATGGAAGGCTTTTAAAGAGAGATTGATTAGAGTTCAGGAGAGAAATGTTCCTATGAAAATAAGGAATAGAATTGGCAAGATTAGGGAACCATGGATAGCAGGTGAAATTATGAGACTATCTAAGTGGAAAAAGAATGCATGCATAAGGTCTAAGTGACTGAAGACAGATGAAGCTTTGGAAGAACATTGGGAATGTAGGACCAGTCTGAAATGAGGAATTAAGAGGGCTAAAAGGGGTCATGAGATATCCTTAGCGAGCAGGGTTAAGGAAAACCCCAAAGCCTTTAATTCATATATAAGGAGCAAGACAGTAACTAGAGAAAGGGTTGGCCCACTCAAGGACAAAGAAGGAAAGATATGCGTGGAGTCAGAGAAAATGGGTGAGATTCTTAATGAGCACTTTGCATCGGTATTCACCAAGGAGAGGGATAGGGCAGATGTTGAGGTTAGATATAGATCTTTGATTACTCTAGGTCAAGTAGGCATAAGGAGGGAGGAAGTGTTGTATATTCTAAAAGGCATTAAGGTAGACAAATCCCCAGGTCCAGATGGGATACTGAGGGAAGTGAGAGAGGAAATAGCTGGGGCTTTAACAGATATCTTTGCAGCATCATTGAATACGGGTGAGGTCCCAGAGGACTGGAGAATTGCTAATGTTGTCCTCTTGTTTAAGAAGGGCAGTAGGGATAATCCACGTAATTACAGACTTGTGAGCCTGACGTCAGTGATAGGGAAGCTACTGGAGAAGATACTAAGGGGTAGAATATATACCCATTTGGAAGAAATTGGCTTATCAGTGATAGGCAGCATGGCATTGTGCAGGGAAGGTCATGTAATATAAACCTAATAGAATTCTTTGAAGAGGTGACGAAGTTGATTGATGAATGAAGGGATGTAGATGTCATATACATGAACTTTAGTAAGGCATTTGATAAGATTCCCCATGGTAGGCTGATGAAAAAGCTGAAGTCACATGGGGGTCCAGGGTGTTCTAGCTAGCTGGATAGAGAATTGGTTGGGCAGGAGGAGACAAAGAGTAGTAGTGGAAGGGAGCCTCTCAAAATGGAGACCTATAACCTATGGTGTCCCACAGGGATCTGTGCTGTTGTTTGTGATATACATAAATGATTTGGAGGAAGGTATAGGTGGCCTGATTAGCAAGTTTGCAGATGACACTAAGATTGGTGGAATAGCAGATAGTGAAGGGGACTGTCAGACAACACAGCAGAATATAGCTAGACTGGAGAGTTGGACAGAGAAATAGCAGATGGAATTCAATCTGAACAAATGTGAGGTGATGCATTTTGGAAGATGCAATTCCAGAGGAAACTATACAGTAAATGGAAAAGTCCAGGGGAAAATTCATGTACAGAGAGATCTGGGTGTTCAGGTCCATTGTTCCCTGAAAGCGGCAATGCAGGTCAGTAGAGTGGTCAAGCAGGCATATGGCATGCTCTCCTTCATCAGACGGGGTATAGAGTAGAACAGTTGGCAGGTCATGTGATAGTTGTATAACACTTTGGTTCAGCCACATTTGGAATACTGCATACACTTCTGGTTGCCACATTACCAAAAGGATGTGGATGATTTGGAGAGAGTGCAGAGGAGGTTCACCAGGATGTTGCCTGGTATGGAGGTTGCTAGCTATGAGGAGAGGTTGAGTAGATTAGGATTATTTTCATTGGAAAGAAGGAGATTGAGCGGGGACCTGATTAAGGCCTACAAAATCATGAGAGGCATAGACAGGGTGGATATCAAGAAACATTTTCCCAGAGTGGAGGACTCAATTACTAGGGGTCACGAGTTCAAAGTGAGAGGGGAAAAGCTTAGGGGAGATATATTTGAAAAGTTCTTTATGCAGAGGGTGGTGGGACCTGGAATGCGTTGCCAGCGGAGGTGGTAGGAGTGGGAACAATAGCATAATTTAAGATGTATCTAGACAGATACATGAATGGGCAGGCAGTGAAGGGATACAGATCCTTAGAAAATAGGTGGCAGATTTAGATAGAGGATAGGGAGGCCAAAGGGCCTGTTCCTGTGCTGTAATGTTCTTTGTTCTTTGACTGAAAGCAAGCACATTGCAACACCTAGAAATAGCATACAAAGCTAAGCCAATGAGCCTTGCCTAAGCAAAACTCAACACAATATTTTAAACCTTTGAAATAATTCTGCTGTGATAATATTTTTCAAATGCTAGGCATTCATCTCAAATTTCTACATATTCTGTTTTAAAGGAAATTCATTTAAATTTAAAAACAGTGTAATTAAAAAAGAGCTGCATTTATATAAAACTAAGAGCTTGCACTATGTAATATTTTTCATTTCCTCACAATATCCCAAAGCTTTTACAGCTGATTAGTTCTGAGGTATAATCATTGTTGCAAGGTGGAGAAACATAGCAAAAACTTCATTACAGTCTAATAGCTTTGCCAAACGGAACTTTAACTGTTCACTGGATAGAGTGATGTTCAGAGAGTAGTGCAGTCATAGACTCTGTTGATACCTCATGGAAAGGTAGATTGACATTGCAGACATGGGCCTTGATCAGAGCGGAGTTCGTAGTCTCAGTGGGGAGATAGGGGAAATGTTATTGGTCTGTTCTTTTAACTCTTTTTTGCCAAAGAAAACATTGGGGCTTTCCAGAATTTATGCTTTAGTTTGAGATTGTCTGATATTAATTCAGATTATCTTGTTGCACTCTCAGTAACTTGTGAAAAGGAATATGAAATTCCAGTCATTAACTAAACTAACCATGCAACAAAATTTCATATTTGAAAGAAAACCATTGCCTGATAAAAGAAAAAGAATGATCTCCGTTCTCTTAAAAATATATCTTGTAAGCATTTATACTTTAAAACTAAAATTGTGAATAGATTGCTTTCCATTCCACTTTTAGTCCGAGACCAGAATGATCTTTTGCAATGTTTAAGCCATACTATTGGAAGGATTAGTGCAGAAGAGATTTCCAAGAATGGTTTCAGGGAGAAGACATTTCAATGATGAGGAAAGATTGGGCATTTTAGTATTACTTTCCTTGAAAAGGAAATGCATAGATTTAATGGAAATTTTCAAAACCATGAGGGATGTGGACAGACTAACAGGATAAATCTTTTATTTTGAACTTGTCCGTGTATCTGAAACATATATAGATATTTTCAAATCTTTCTCTGTTTACCAGATAAATTCAAACCCTTTTTTGATCTGGGGAAATTGCAAAAATAACACCCAAACCTGCCCAATCTTACACCATAATTGCAAAGCCTCTTCTGAGACGCCTACAGATTGCCTTTCTGCAAGGGATATTCAGTATTCCAACTATAATCCCAGGTATGAATATCTTTCCTCACTAACAATACAGTATGACATTTGGAGGCAAAAAGCAGGTAATTATAGGTTGATTAGCCGATTGTTGGAATCAATTAAGAAGGAAGTAATAGCAAACATTTGGGGGATCATAACCTAATCCAGCAGAATTAGTATGGCTTCATGAAAGGGTAACTCTGTCTCATTTATTGGTGTTTTTCAACGAGAATGGGAACCAGTAGCTGTGTTGTATTTCTACAGAGATCAGTGCAGGAACCATAGCTGTTTACGATATAAAATAATAACCTGGGACATTGAAGCAAATGTACTGTAGCCAAGCTTGCAGACAGTATCAAAATCTAAGACTGTGATAAGGAGGAATTTCTTGTCTCAGAGGGTTCTGAGTCTTTGGAACTCCTCATCATAGACAGTTGTGGAGGCAGAATCCTTGTGTATATTTAAGGCTGAGATAGTTTCTTGATCAACAGGGGAATTAAGTGTGATAGGGAAAGGGCAGAAAAGTGCCATCAGCCATGATCCTATTGAATAGTGGAGCATGCTTCAAAGGCCAAACAGCCTACTCCTGTTCCTGTTTCTTATTGTTTTCTCGCTTGCTCTGCATGATCATCATTTTAAAAAGCTTTCCAGACCCAGTATCCTTACATTAAGCCTATGTTTAAAAATGAATATTTTCAAACTAAAAATATTTCTATAATATGTGCATTTGTAACAATCTCCATTCACCAGTTTTTAAGCATTTCTAGGACTTCTAGACAAAAAGAATTGTGCTTGGATATTCAACTCTCTTACCTAATTTGATTTGAAGACAATGATAGAGAAAAGTAGGTGTAGTATAAAGCATGCTCCTAACATGCTAAGACCCGGGTCAGCTTTGCAACACCAATAACAACAACATCATTTTGGTCGATTAATCATTATGCTTATTCTTAATAGCAACAACACCTACATGGTCCATTAATCATTATGATCTCTGATGAAACTGCCAAATTTGTATTATAGTCTGTCCAGGTGTGACAATAATATGATTTTATCTTTTTTTTATGAAGAAAGATTGTGATAGAGGTGAAATGCAGTCTGCTCCAAAGCCAATAAAGTAAACTGCTTGTAAGGCCTTGAGCTTTTTCTTTAAGGTTGGAACAATAGAAGCAGCCTGAATGGGTGGGGTTAAGTTCCCACAGTACAAAGATTTTTAGTTTTCAGTAGCAGCTGTTGCTGGCTCTTGAAGATGGGTTTGGAAGAAGCAGTGCAGCTCTCTCTGCTACTCTCTCAGAGTTTTGTCTTGATGTTATTCCTCCTGGAATAGAGAATTACATGTGAACAATCTATTTAACTAAATTTGCCTTTGCTAAAGGTGTGTTATTATTTTGCAACAGTTACTGTTTAGTAGTTAAATAATCTGTTATTCTGTTAAGTTTTCCAATAAAATTAAGTCATTCCAATTTTTTCTTTCATTTGTTGTGTTTTAACCATACCGTATGAATAAAGTGTATTTTGCTTCACAACTGGAAGGAAATACCTGGCAGTTGCCTTTAAAATAAGAAAAAGTTGGGGTCTATGCTATCTTCTTAATATATTTTGAGGGAATCAGGTTTGGTCCATAACAAATTGGGGTTCTTGTTGGGATCAAAATCTCTAATTCTAGGTTCATTTTGGATTGTTGAACTCAATGTCAGTGAATGGTGAGTGTTGGTGTTTTCTATTTCAGGTGTTGCACTCAGTTGATTTAATGAGGGTGTGCCTCTTTTAGTCACTAAGAGTTTTCTGGGGGTGGAAAATTAAATGAATTACAACAGAAGGATGAAAAACTAAAGCAGTTGTATCAAAATCACATACAAAAGAAGAACCCGAGTGTATCCCAGAATGTTACTATGTTAAAAATGAAGTCTTGATGAGGAAATAGAGACCATCACATATTCAGGTGGATGAGAAATGGACAGAGGTTCATCCAGTTGTAATACTGGTGAGTTATATGAAGGAGGTGTTGCCGGGAGCACACGATTGCCAGTAGGGGGTCATTTAGGAGTAAGGAAAACTCAAGCCAAAATACAAAACCATTTTTACTTGCCTGGACTGCATAAGGATGTGGTTGAATTTTGCCGGACATTTCATACCTGTCAGGAAATAGATAAGGCATGTCAGAAAGGTAAGGTCGCAGTGGTCATGGGGGACTTCAATATGCAAATGGAATGGGTGAATTATGTGGCCAGTGGATTCAAAGAAAGGGAATTCATGGAATGCTTACAGGATGGCTTTTTGGAACAGTTTGTGATGGAGCCCACAAGAGAGCAGGCTATTCTGGACTTCGTGCTATGAAATGAGCCAGAATTTATAAAAGATCTTAAAGTCAGGGAACACTTAGGAGGCAGCAATCATAATATGGTAGAGTTCAGTCTGCAGTTTGAAAGAGAGAAGGCAAAATCTGATGTAATGGTGTTGCAGTTAAATAAAGATAACTACAGGGGCATGAGAGAGGAACTGATGAAAATCATCTGGAAGCAGAGTCTAGTTGGGAAGATAGTAGAGCAACAATGGCAGGAGTTTCCAGGTGTAATTGAGGACTCAGTACAGAGGTACATCCCAAAGAAAAGAAAGATTACCCAGTTGGGGGAGGGTGGGGATTAGACAACCATGGCTGACGAAGGAACTCAGGAAACGTATCACAGAAACAGAGAGAGCCTATGAAGTGGCCAAGAGCACTGGGAAATCAGAAGACTGGGAAGACTACAAAAACAAACAGAGGATAACATAGAGAGAAATAAGGAAGGAGAGGATCAAATATGAAGGTGAGCTAGCCAGTAATATTAGAAATGATAGTAAAAGTTTCTTTCAATACATAAGAAACAAACAAGAGGCAAAAGTAGAGACTGGGCTGTTCCAAGTTGATGCAGGAAGGCTATTGGTGGGAGATAAGGAAATAGCTGAAAAACTTAATAAATGTTTGGTGTCAGTCTTCACAGTGGAAGACATGAGTAATATCCCAACAATTAAGGAGAGTCAAGGGGCAGACTTGCGTATGGTGACCATTACAAAACAGAAAGTATTTGAAAAGCTAAAAGATCTAAAAATTGATAAATCTCCTGGCCCCGATGTGCTACATTCTAGAGTTCTGAAGGAGGTGGCTGAAGAAATAGCTGAGGCATTGGTTGTAATCTTTCAAAAATCACTGGAGGCAGGGAGCATCCCAGATAATTGGAAAATCACTGTTGTAACCCCATTGTTCAAGAAAGGATCAAGACAAAAGATGGAAAATTATAGGCCGATTAGCCTAACCTGGGTTGTAGGTAAAATTCCAGAATCCATCGTTAAGGATGAGATTTCTAAATTCTTGGAAATGCAGGGCCGGATTAGAACAAGTCAGCATGGATTTAGAAAGGGAAGTCATGCCTGACAAACCTGTTAGAATTCTTTGAAGAGGTAACAAGTAGGTTAGACCTGGGAAACTCAGTGGATGTTATCTACCGAGATTTCCAAAAGGCCTTTGATAAGGTGCCTCATGGGAGGCTGCTGAGTAAGGTGAAGGCCCATGGTGTTCAAGGTGAGCTACTGGCATGGATTGACAATTAGCTGTCTAACAGAAAACAAAGTTGGGATAAAAGGTTCTTTTTCAGAATGGCAGCTGGTGACCAGTGGTGTCCCACAAGGTTCAGTATTGGGGCTGCAGCTGTTCACTTTATATATAAATGATCTGGTCGAAGAGACTGGGGGCAATCTGGCGAAGTTCGCCAATGATACAAAGTTAGGTGGACAGGCAGTAGTTCTGAGGAGGTGGGGAGGCTACAATTTAGGAGACAATTTAGGAGAATGGTCCAAGAAATGGCTGATGAAATTCAATGTGAGCAAATGCAAGGTCTTACAATTTGGAAAAAAGAACACAGGCTTGGACTATTTTATAAATGGTGAGAAAATTCATAAAGCCAAAGTACAAAGGGATCTGGGAGTGCTTGTACGGGATTCTCTAAACGTTGACTTGCAGGTTGAGACCGTGGTTAAGGAAACAAATGTAATGTTGCCATTTAGCTCAAGAGGGTTGGAATGTAAAAGCAGTGTTGCGCTACGGAGACTTTATAAAACTCTGGCTAGGTCCCATTTAGAATACTGTGCCCAGTTTTAGGCTCCACACCTCAGGAAGGACACTGGAGCGTGTTCAGCAGAGATTCAAATAGATGATCCCTGGAATGGTAGGCCTAACATATGATGAACGGCTGAGGATCCTGGGATTATATTCATTAGAGTTTAGAAGGTTGAGGGGAGATCTAATAGAAATGTACAAGATATTGCATGGCTTAGAAAGGGTGGACGCTGGGAAATAGTTTCCGTCAAGCGGGGATACTAGGACTCGTGAGCACAGCCTTAGAATTAGAGGGGGTCAATTTAGAATGGAAATGAGGAAACATTTCTTCAGCCAGAGAGTGTGCGCTGTGGAATTCATTGCCTCGAAGCACAGTGGAGGCTGTGACGTTAAATGTCTTCAAGGCAGAGATTGATAAATTCTTAATCTCGCAAGGAATTAAGAGATACGGGGAAGTGTAAGTGGTATTGAAATGCCCATCAGCCATGATTGATTGGCGGAGTGGACTTGATTGCCTGAATGGCCTTATTTCCACTCCTATTTCTTATGGTAACTGGAAAACTTCAGTCGATGATAAAACCAGCACCTTTAATGCCCATTCCCAGATTTGAGGAATGTTTTATAAGAGGCTGATTTGATTGCACAGGACCCCTACCTTAAACTAAAAGTGGGAATCATTTCTTTTGATCATAATGGATGTGTCCACTACCTTTTGAGAGCCCATTCCATTATGCAATATCACAGCTAGAAGGTTTGTAGAGGAGTTACTCAACCTTTGTTTTAATAGATATGGATTCCAACAGAAATACAATCAAATCAAAAGTGAAATTGTTCATCAAAATTATTCAAGGAAGTTATAGACAGGTAAGGAATAAAAGCTGAAAGGGTTCAGAAAAGATTTACGAGGATGTTGCCAGGTTTGGAGAATTTGAGCTATAGGGAGAGGTTGAATAGGCTGGGGTTGTTTTCCCTCAAGCATCGGAGGCTGAGGGGGGACCTTATGGAGGTTTATAAAATCATGAGGGGAATGGATAGGATAAATAGACAAAGTCTGTTCCCTGGGGTGGGTGAGTCCAGAACTAGAGGGCATAAGTTAAGGATGAGAGGCGAAAGATATAAAAGAGACCTAAGGGGCAACTTTTTCATGCAGAGGGTGGTTACCTGTATGGGATGAGCTCCCAGACGAGGTGGTGGAAGCTAGTACAATTGCAACATTTAAAAGGCACCTGGATGGGTGTACAAATAGGAAGGGTTTGGAGGGATTTGGGCCGGGTGCTGATAGGTGGGACTAGATTGGGTTGGGATATCTGGTCGGCATGGACAAGTTGGAACAAAGTGTCTGTTTCCGTGCTGTACATCTCTATGACTCTATAATTCACTGCATACCATGCAGGATCACAGGGGGGAGCATTAGAATGGTAACTTTAAAGATCAAGTTGAGGGTTTTACAGTCAAGACTATCCAGAGAATCGAAATAAAGGAATTCCATGTGTACCTTTTGCAACTGGGGACGCATTTTATGAATTAACTAAATTCAATCCATTTGAATAATTTTTTAAGCATGAGGTGAGAGGGCCACTGAAATTAATTAAGGAGAAATTAATGAGTCAGAGTTCAGAGACCACATATTTGGACTGTATATCCAACTTAGGGAAAGATTAAATAGAATGGGTTTAAAAGTAGCACCGCATGAGATGAAACAGGAAGATGATGAGAAATCAAAAATTCGCAATTCTCCTAGTAGTGATAAAGTGCTGACGTTACTTCCAGTGGTATATGAACCTTTAAAGGCAAGGTTTAGTGAGCTTTATCAAATTGAAAGAAAATTGAGTGAGGTGAACTATTTAATAGGAATGTCAGATAGAAAGAAATCTCACAGAGTGTGTCATGTGAATATGCTCAAAATATATTTTTACAGGGAAGATGGGAGGCAGCAGGTGGCACAGTGGTTAGCACTGCTGCCTCACAGAGCCAGAGACCTGGGTTCAATTCCCGCCTCAGGCCACTGACTGTGTGGAGTTTTCACATTCTCCCTGTGTCTGCGTGGGTTTCCTCCGAGTACTCCGGTTTCCTCCCACAGTCACAAAGATGTGCAGGTCAGGTGAATTGGCCATGCTAAATTGCCTGTAGTGTTAGGTGAAGGGGTAAATGTAGGGATATGGGTGGGTTGTTCTTCGGCGGGTCGGTGTGGACTTGTTGGGCCGAAGGACCTGTAAGTAATCTAATCTAAGAAAAGCAAAAGGCAAATGAGGTACTGGTTACAATACTAAGTTCAGAGGATGCTGAATTGGATATTCCTCAAACTAAACTGGTCAATGAGGAACTTCTCAAAAATTGGGATAAACTATTAAGTTACATTCCAGAGTAAAACTGAATTGACCTGAAAAACCTATTATAATCACAAGGGGAGATGTGTGAGCATAATGCTACATGCCAGTATCCTCTAAGTAAGTCCAACCTGGTAAATATAAGTTGCTTATCCCATTTTCTCCTTACTGTCTTCCATAGAAGTTGGGAAGTGCAAACCTAATTACGCATGAAATAGATATAGGAAACGCTATTCCAATTAAGCAGCATCCTTGCAGACGTAGCTCTTTAAAATTGGCACAGGGTTCAAAAAGAGATTGAACTTGTGCTCAAAGACAATATAATTGCAATGAATGGAGCTTACATATAGTAATTTTGCCAAAACCAAATGGTAGCCAAAGATTATGTGTGGAGTATCGCAAAATCAATGCAGTTACAAAATCTGTTTCATATCCTCTTCAGTAAAGAGAAAATGGGATTAACAGCTTATATTTACCAGGTTGGACTTATTTAGAGGATACTGGCAGGTAGCATTATCTGAAAAGCAAAGGAAATTTAAGCTTTCACAACACTACATGGGCTTGACCAGTATAAAGTCATGCCATTTGGTATGAAAAATGCACTAGCTACATTTCAAAGACTAACCAATAAAGCTATTTCAGGATTTCCCAATTGTGTGGTGTATATTGACAATCTTGTGATTTTTAGTCACACGTGGCGGGAACATTTGGAGTATCTATCGGAATTCGATAAATGATTTTGGGATGTGGATTTGATGATAACCTGTCTAAGAGTGAGTTTGCTAAAGACCAAGTCATGTTCCTGAACTATGTTATTAGACAAGGACAAATGGTTCTATGGGATGTGAAAACAAAAGTTATTGGGGAGTTTCTCATACCATTGATGAAAAGCGAAGTAACACATCTCCTTGGACTGAACGGGTTTTATCAGAAGTTCAAACCGAATTTTAGCACTGTGGCCAATCCACTGACTGACATGTTGAAGAAGTACAGAAAATTTCAGTCAACAGACAAATGTCAGAAGTTTGACAGCCTGAAAGCTGTGTTAACCACTACCCTAGTGTTAGCTGCACCTAATTATGCAAAACTAATCAAGGTGGCTGTAGATGCAATTGATGTGCTTTTCAGTCCTTTTGCAAGAAGATAGGATCAAGAATCATAGAGATATACAGTATGGAAATAGACCATTCAGTCCAACTCGTTTACATCGACCAGAATCCTAACCTAATCTAGTCCCATTTGCCAGCATTTGGCCCATATTCTTTTAAACCCTTCCTATTCATGTACCCATCCAGATGTCTTTTAAATGTTATAATTGTACCAGCCTCCACTACTTCCACAGGCAGTTCATTCCATACACGCACCACCATTTGTGTGAAAGAGTTGCCCTTTACATCCTTTTTAAATCTTTTCCCATCACCCTAAACTTATGCCCTCTAGTTCTGGACTCCCCAACCCATGGAAAATACCTTGTCTATTTACCCGATCCATGCCCCTCATGATTTTATAAACCTCTATAAGGTCACCCCTCAGCGTCCAATGATCCAGGGAAAACAGCCCCAGCCTATTCAACCTCTCCCTATACCTCAAACCCTCCAAACCTGGCAACATCCTCGTAAATCTTTTCTAAACCATTTCAAATTTCACAACATCCTTCCTATAGCAGGGAGACCAGACTTGCACACAATATTCCAAAAGTAGCCTAACTAATGTCTGTTACGACTATAATATTACCTCCCTACTCCTATACTCAATGCTCTGATCAATAAAGGAAAGCATACCAAATACCTTCTTCACTATCCTATTTACCTTTGACTCCACTTTCAATGAACATTGAACCTGCTCTCCAAAGTTCTCTTTGTTCAGCAACGCTCCCCATTAAGTGTATATGTTCTGCCCTGATTTGCCTTTCCAAAATGCAGTACCTCACACTTACCTAAATTAAATTTCACCTGCCACTCCTTGGTCCATTGGCCCATCTAGACAAGATAATGAGAAGACACAAAGGCCTATTGGGCATTTTTCTAAAAAATTGAATAATCAACAGACCTTGAGCTTGGTGTTGGTGTTGCAACATTTCAACAGTTATGTTGCCTGTAAAGTGTCTGAGGAGAAAGTGAGGACTGCAGATGCTGGAGAGTCAGAGTCGAAAAGTGTGGTGCTGGCAAAGCACAGCAGATTAGGCAGTGTCCAAGGAGCAGGAGAGTCAACATTTTGGGCATAAACCCTTCATCAGGAATATGGAGGGGGAAGGGGGATGAAAGATAAATAGGGGGTGGCGGTAGTGTTGGGGGGAATGTAGGTGGGATGGTGATAGGTGGATGCTTGTAGGAAGTGATTGTGATAGATCAATGGGAAGACTAGAGCAGATATGTGGGAAGGAAAATGGACAGGTAGGACAGGTCAAGAGCGCGATGCTGAGTTAGAGGGTTGGATCTGGGATGAGGTGGTGGGTGGGGAAATTTGGAAACTAATGAAGTTGATGTTGATGCCATGTTGTTGAAGAATCCCAAGGTAGAATGTTATGATGGTGTAAGGGGCACTGTACCTTTAAGAGAGTTGAAGGACTTAGCAAGATCACAGAGTACTTGAGAATTTACAATGTAACATTTGGTCCAGCAGCTAACAGTGCCTGGGTTGCTATGAGACAAAAACAAATTCAAACTCGGCCAATCAGTTTAAATGATGCCTCAAGATACTAAACTCCAATCAAGTTTGAATTTGGGATTTTGACAATATTAAAACCAATGAAATGATCCAATGTTTTGGGTAATAAACCAAAAAGAAATTGAACAGTTGGAAGAGAACTGCCAAACCACCAACATTTGCAGACGCCCAGAGCATATCTCTCTTAAAGGTACCTTTATATATCAACAACCTGTGAAACAAAAGCCCTAAGAAGAAGAAAAGAAGACTCAGGAAGATACAAATAGAAGATTCAACAGCTGGCTGGTTTTGAAATTGGCACTTTTTGGTAAATCTTAATCGGGAGTTTTATCCGACCAGTATTATAGAAGGGGAAGTTAAAAGATAGGTTTATAGAAAGAAGTTGTAAATAGTTGCTAGTTAATTATTCTCTGTTAGACTTAAAAAAAAGTTGTTAATTTTTACTCCAATAGTGACTTGTGGGATAATTCTTTGCCTCTCAAATTTTAACAGATTACAGCACGAGTTAAATCATTTCTGTGTTGCAGGTTTAAATTAATGGGGGGGGGGGGCACGTGGTTTACCCTGTGTTGTAACAGGAAGATGAGGTGTTCTTCCTTCAGCCAGCAGGTGGCTTTGATTTGGCAGTGGAGGAAACCCAGGACTTGCATGTCCTTGGGGAAGTGGGAGGGGAAGTTGAAGTGGTTGGCCACAGCGTGGTGGGGTTGCTTGGTGCGTGCAGACTAGAGATGTTACCTGAGCCACTCCATGAGTTGGCGCTTGGTCTCCCTGATGTAGAGGAGACCGCATCGAGAGCAATGGGTACAGTAAATGAGGTGGGAGGATGTGCAGGAAAATCTCAGCCAGATTTAAAATGATCCTTTAGGGCCTTGGATGGAGGTGAGGAAGGTGGTGTGGGCACAGGTTTTGTGTGGCAGCAGGGGAAGGTGCAGGGATTGGAGGGTGCGTTGGTGGGGAATGTGGCCCTAACAAGAGAGTGCAGATAGGGGTAGGAGGGAAATATACTTTTGGTGGTGGGGTCTGACTGTAGGTGGCGATAGTCTGAGACAATTGATTTTAACTCCTTAAACCTTTTGGAAAAATTTAACAATTTGTTGAGATGAAGCTTATTATTACAGCCATTCAGTTTGAAAATTATACAAGAGGCAGGACAAGACAACATAATTGTCGACACATTGTTATGACTTTGATGAGGGAAAACAGAGATGTTCGGTGGCAGGAAAAAGTGGACTGAAGTGGACTGTAGTAGTGAACATTTGCATGTTTCAAGTCAATGTAATATATATGTATTGTAGTGTATAAATAACATAAGACTAAAGGTATTTAAAAATGAAATAATCTTTATATATTGCTGGTTCACGTTTTTAAAGAGGGGAAGTGCGATGATTCAATGGCTTTGAGAGATATATTTTGTCATGGAGTTTTTTTTAATGATGAAAGGTTGTGACAGAGGTGACAGGCAGTCAACTCCAAAGCCAATAGCTTAAACAGCTTCTGGGGCCTTGAGGTTTATTTTTAAAGATTAGAACAATAGAAACAGCCTGAATGGGTGGGGTCAAGCTCCCACAGTACTAAGTGCTGGTGGCATCATAAAAGGCTGTACAATGTATTCTCAAATGCCAGTGACCCAAGTGCAGATTCTTTTGGTCATCTGAGGCAGCTTGGGAGGCACTATGGAGGGATCCCAATAAGTATTTGAGGATCTTGCTTGAGTGGGTACCAGGCATCTAGAATAGTAGATTTTGTAACCTGGATTGGGAATAAACCACATCTAGCAGTTGGGACCAGAACCTCTATCCCCTCTTTGGAAGCAATTAATGACAGCCTGCATCTTGCGGAACAGATCCCTACTACATAATTTAACAGGGGTGTCCTTTGATAGTAAAAAGGTGTGTATGTCCTTAAAGTGTCCAGCCTAGTGGCTCTGAGAATGGCATTGTTTGTGAAGTCCCAGACAGCCCCACTACAGACACATACCTGAGCATACTTTGAATCCCATTTGCGTAGTCCTTGGTTAAGATTGAAAATGTGGCATCAGTATCAACCAAAAAGGGAACTTTCTTTCTTCCAACAGTTATTTCTAAAATGGGTTCTTTAATTTCCTGTGCAGACACACAGGGCAATAGTTGCGCAGGGCTAGGCTGAGACAGTCACAAGGAGTATGGATGCACCTGGCCCTGGCCACATTGTTCTTCCTCCCCATTTGCCTTATTAATATTTTCCCATGGATTCTGAACAGTAAAATTTGCTTGAGGTTTGGTGTGAACCTGGGTTTGTGTGATGTTCTAACCCTGAGGCCGTCATGTTTGCATAGGGATGGCTGTTGTGATGGGCAATTTTTCGCCCAAAAACTCAAAGGCCACAACTATAGTAACCACTGGTTTGATTTATTCCCTATATCTTCTGCCTCCCTTTTATTTTTCACATTTGCCAGAGCACAAGAATGGTGGCCACCTTTCCATTTAGCCACTAATTGATTCAAACTTCCTACTTGACTGGTACCATCGTCAACCTGCCTTTTCTTACCTGTTGGACTCACTTCACATTTTTTGAATGTCATTGTACTGCCTCTCTTTTCCAAGCACTAAACGCTGAGCAATTTACCTTCTTCTTACCCTTTCTACCTGAGTCACTTTTCAGGAAACGCTCTTATAAACAAGTTTTTCTCTGTCCGGTCTGTTCAGGATTTGAGATTTTTGTAATCTGCCTCTCGTTATCATCAAGCTAAAAGAGGAAATGAGTTAAGAAGTTAAGCCCAAACCTGAAGTGAATCAGTAATTGCAATACTCTCGCCAAGAGAAACTAAAGGGAGGGCCCCTTGTAACCCAGTGGTTCTATGTAACCCATTAACATTTGTTTTGATTTTGTAATGTGTTTTGATGGTAACTAACCTTCCTTTGTCTCCTTTGCTATATTTCCGTCTCAGATGCCAGTATCACACCTTCATGTGACAAGGTGGCCTTTGTTGTTGCAAGATATTGCAATATGTAGTTACAGCTGCTGACAGCTTGCTTGATATTAGTTGCTGAAGTAAGCTTTAATTTTAATTTTTAGTTGACCAAATATAACGTCCCAAAAGTCTAGCGAACTATAATGGTCCTTCTTCTACATTGCCACACAGACGCAATTCTAGTTCTTTCACAGTCACTAGATTGATGCTACCCCAAGGACTTGACTGGACTTCAATATTTTCTCGGCAGCTTCAAGCAATCACTGCTTGTGGGCTTCCTTCACCCTATGTTCACGGGCAATGAACTTATCAATCATCCTAGGGCTTCTTCCAAATTCAAACTACTCCAGACAGTTCCCAGGCTTTCTCCTGAACTTTAACTTCAATTCTTATTTTGACATACTAGCTGTCAGGGCATCTATGAGCCCTAAATCCTGTGAGTGTGCTACTGCAGTACATTTTCATCCTGGATCCCTTCTCCTTGCCTCCAAAGATCTGATTGAATCGCATAGGATTCTCTTTCAACCACTTGCTTTGTTGTTCCATCATCACCTCACAGCAACACTCTTCTCTACAGCCCCTTAAAACCAAAACCAGAACACTGGACTGAACAACCACAGCACATCCCTCTCTGCACATGCTTCAGGACTCCATGCAGGTAGTCGGAATTGTTGTCATCAGCCCACACGTTAAAAAAAAGGTAGTTTGGGAGAGACCACGCAATTTATCAATGATGGAGTCAATTGTCCATTCAATGATTGGCAATTGATCTGTTGCCACCTTAAACTTTCACTCCCTTACACAGTGACAGAAACAGTGCATGTCACATAGAAAATAGACTGCTGCAACGTGTCAACCCTGTTTTAACAGTATCTTCAAAACTTGCGACCTTTAGCACCGACAAGGATCAAGGCAGCAGATACATAGGATAGCATCATCCTCTGCAAATTCCCTCCCAAGCCTCATATCTTCCTGACTTAGAACAATTACGTCAATGTCGCTGGGTCAAATTGTTGGAACTCCCTTTGTCTTGGCATGGTGTGTTCAGTGGGAATGTAGCAGTTCAAGAAAGTAGCTCACCCTCACTTCTCAAGGGTATTTAGTGCTGGGCAACAAATATCGATGCCTAAACAATGTGAAAGAATTAAACCATGTCTGGCATGAGAAGAATGCACATTAAAAAAAACTGAACTGACTTTGGAATCAACAGTTCCCACATCAGTTGCAGGATTGCTGGAATGGTCAAGCTTACCTCACTCCCTACAAAACCACATTATTACGGATGCTGGAAACCTGAAATGAAAACGAAAAGCAAGAAATGTCCAACAGTTCCAGCAGGATCTGAGGAGAACTTGCTTCCAACATCCTTTTTGTCAGCATTTTCATTTATGGTTTCTTTGAGGAAGTTTGTAGGAAGGATAAAGCAAGAACTGAAATGTCGGTATTTATAATAGCAGAACTCCAACCACTTGTGCTTCCCAATCTTCTTTCAAGATCTTGTGGCTGAAATGTGGTTCTGTTCTAATTTTTAGAATATTTATTTACTGAATAGGAAGGGTTTAGACGGATATGGCCAAATGCGGGCAAATGATTGCACTGTGGCTCAGTGGTTAGCACTGCTGCCTCACACTACCAGGAACCTGTGTTCAATTCCAGCCTTGGCTAACTGCCAATGTGGACTTTGTGCATTCTCCCTGTGTCTGCGTGGGTTCTCTGGTTTCCTTCCACAGTCCAAAGGTGTGCAGGTTAGGTGGATGGACCATGTTAAATTGCTCATAGTTTCCAGGGATATGTCAGCAAGGTGGATTAGATATGGGGAAAGTGGGGTGGGTGTGAGTGGGCTGCTTTTCTGAGGGTCATGATGGGCTGAATAGCCATAAGGAGTCAAGGAGTTCCAGGAGTCAAGCATTCTATCTTACCATCCGCCATGTGCAAACTAGATGCTGAGAATTCTTGACATGGAAGTCTGCGTGGACACCTGGTGACTCCAGCTCACCACTGACTATGAAGACCTTACTTGCTGGTCACCATGGAACAGCATCTCAAGGCATGTTTCATCTGCACTGGTCACACGCACCCTCTGTCCATGGACACTGGCGTTCCACATGAACCCTCATGACACATCTCTCTTACAGTAGGCTCACCTTCAACGGTAAGTATCATTGCAAAGCTGCAGCAAAAACATTTTGTGCTCAGGGATACGCAGCCAGCCTGAGATGCAGACTGGTCCAGTCTGCACTCTTCATGCTCACTCACTTTCAGCCAACTTGAATGCTCACAAATTGCAACTCTTCCTACCATGCTTTGCACATTACCCCTCACCAAAGGATCGCGGCGTCATAGTACTGCAGTTTTGTATTGCCATTCAGTGCAGACGTAAAGGCAGAAGCTTGGCATGGTTTTCAATGAGTTAAAGGCCTAACGTAGGGGGTGCCGGCACAAACCTGGGCAGCATGGTGGTCAGTGGTCAGCACTGCTGCTTCACAGCACCGGGACCCGGATTTGATTCCACCCTCAGGCAACTATCTCGTGTCTGTGTGGGTTTCCTCCAGGTGCTGTAGCTTTCTACCGCACTCCAAACGTGAGCAGGTTAGGTGGATTGGCCATGCTACATTGCCCATAGTGTCCAGGGATGTGTGGGCGAGGTGGATTAACCATGGGAACTGCAGGGTTACAAGGATAGTGTAAGGGGCTGGGTCTGGGTGGGCTGCTCTTCAGAGAGTCAGTGTGGACTTGATGGGCCAAGTGGCCTGTTTCCACACTGTAGGGATTCTAGGATTCTATGGTTAATTTAGATATCTGGTTGGCATGGACGAATTGGATCAAAGAGTCTGTTTCTGTGCTGTACATCTCTATGATTATGACTCTACGCTCAATTATCTAACGTTCTGAATGACATCTCAAGATAGCTGAAGATGAATGACCAATTTCGTGTGTTTTGTTTTACTTTCACGATTGTGATTAAATCGTTGCTTTGGGTATGCTTTGGAGATGGGTTCTGAAAGGATTAGACGCGTTGAAGGGCTTTTGCCCGAAACGTCGATTTTGCCTGTCCTCGGATACTGCCTGAATTGCTGTGCTCTTCCAGCACCACTGATCCAGAAGAAGGTTTCCAGCATCTGCAGTCATTGTTTTTACCGCGTTTAGACACTGGTCAATTCCATTGGTAGGTGTGATGATCTTGCGTTTCCAAGCCAGGTAGATGAAACATGATTCACGAATTGGTGCCACATCTCCACAATATTTCGGTTCCTAGTGTAACATGATGCAACACCTGACAGAATGTCAACTGTAGGGCTTCTTCATCCAGGATATGATTTTTTCCTTTGGATGATGCATTGCAAAATAATGCACCAAACTCCCCCTGCAAAATCTCAGTTATTACGTGGTTGGCATTTATTTTGAAAGCACTACAGAGTGGTGAGAATAAAAACAATTTCAACCTTCGCTTTCATTTTATTGCTAACAAATTTCTACTCCCTTTCCCGGCTTTGACCATTCGCCGATCACGTAGACGCGAGAAGAGCCTTCAACCGGCTATGGTGGGGGCGGGCACTGACAGAGTGAGTGCAGCCTCTGTACAAATGAGATTGCAGGCGAGAAGGAGGAGTCTTGATTGGAGTGGGTCATTCAGTACAAGAAAGGCTGACGCAACTCACAGGATCAAATCTTGTCTGGAAGGTCTCCACCAGAAGACAAAGCGAAGAATTGTCTGTATGTGTGTGTGTTCTTTGTAAAGCGCTCACTGATGACCAGATCTGCCAACATACAGAAAGGTAAGGGCCATGCCATCGTTTTACAGTGTTGCATCTTCCGTCTCGAACACCCGTTTCTCCCATTGATTTGGTATGCTTTGCTATAGTGGAGGGATTTTTTCTCTCTCTCTCTCTCTCTCTTTGTACACTTACTGCAGCGAGCAACGTCTTCACTAAGAGCTGGCTGGGTTAGGCTTTCGGTGAACGTGGTCAGTGTAAGAGTACGTGTCGCACAGGCTTGAAATATATGTGTGTGTGTGTGTTTTATGTTGGCTGTAAAGAAACTTAGTGCTTTGGGAAGAGGCTCCTTTCATTGCAAACTGATATTGACGAGAACACGTGGCAAATCGTGCTGCCAGCAAAAGGGAACGTTATTCTTGTAAAGAACTATACGGAGCACTGTAAAGAGTCCCAGTCATGGGTAATGGTAACAGCAGCCCAAGTGTAAATGTATGACAAGTGTATTCCATAAGCCGGGTGCACGTTAAAGTCTGCTGTTGCTGTTAGCGACACCGTGCTGTAAATACAGAATGCTAACCTCTCTGGATGTGGACATGCACTGCATCACTAACTGTGCGCCTCGTCCTGTTACGAAGCGATCACGTTGAAATAATTGCCGCATTTACACGCTTGGTAATTTTGCTTTGCTAGTGTGCAATACTTCAGTCTTATGTGCTTTTAGGAAGGTAGAATTATTAATTAAGACGACAATGCGTGCTTTAAAAAAAAACCCTTGAGTATTTGGAAGTTTCTGTAAGAATTAATCGCCCCCTCCCCACTACCCCCAACGTGAAACTGAACGTCTGTAATGGTACAGCGCGGCATCTGCAAAGACAACATACAGGTTCAGCCGAGGACGGAAATTTACAGCAAGCTTTTCAGTATTTTTAAAGAGAAAGGACAGAGTGACATTTTGGATGTTAAGAGACTTCAAAAGGGCCATGAAATCAATTAGCCCCTTTTTTTTCTTTCTCTTTGAAGATGTCAGCAGACATGCTGTGTATTTTTAACGTTTTCTCCATTTTCCAGGATGGACTCCTGGCGCAGGTCCGTGCAAATATTTGGCTAAACAAGAAAGAATGGCCAGCAGTAGATTCAAACTAAAACATAAGCCATTGGTACATAGATAACGCTGATAGGACAGTGTTTCTGTAAAGCCCTGACAGTCATAGAAGCTAGAACTGGAGAAACCTAAAAAACAAATTAGATCAAGTGAGAGGTTCCTTTCCATTCAGGATTTTGGTGAGTTAGCAGCCTCCATGGTCAGTTCACGACTGATTCCATGCAAACAAGTCAAATTCAGTTTTGCGGGTTTTCCTTGTGAGATTATGAATTTTGACGCCGTTGATTTCTTAATCCAGCACCACAGGCACTAAATTACTGTGCCCATAATGCTTCAACTGCTCCCGCATTCTCTGTAAGAATGACTATTTCATTAATTTGACGTTTTGTGAATCATTTTTAATCAGGGGCTCAAGGGTCCGAAGAGTGGCAGATTAAGTTTAATTTAGATAAACGTGAGGTGCATGCATTTTGGTAAGGCAAATCAGGACAGGATATGTAGACTTAATGGTAAGGTCCTGGGGAATGTTGCTGACAAAGAGACCTTGGAATGCAGATTCATAGTTTCTTGAAAGTGGAGTCACAGGTAGACAGGATAGTGAAGAAGGGTTGGTATGCTTGCCTTTATTGGTCAGTGCATTGAGTACAGGAGTTGGGAGGTCATGTTGCAGCTGTAAAGGGCATTGGTTAGGCCACTGTTGGAATATTGCATGCAATTCTGGTCTCCCAGCTATAGGAAAGATCTTGTGAAATTTGAAAGGTTTCAGAAAAGATTTACAAGGATGTTGCCAGAGTTGGTGGATTTCAGCTATAAGGAGAGGTTTAATAGGCTGGACCTATTTTCCCTGGAGTGTCAGAGGCTGAGGGGTGACCTTATAGAGGTTTGTAAAATCATGAGGGGCATGGATACAGTGAACAGCCAAGGTCTTTTCCACAGGGTAGGGGTGTCTAAAATTAGAGGACATAGGTTTAATGTGAGAGAGGAAAGATTTAAAAGGGACCTAAGGGGCAACTTTTTCACACAGAGGGTAGTGCGTGTATGGAAAAAGCTGCCAGAGGAAGTGGTGGAGGCTGGTACAATTACAACATTTAAAAGACATCTGGATGGGTATATGAATAGGAAGGGTTAGAGGAATATGTGCCAAATGCTGGCAAATGGGACTAGATTAATTTAGGATATTTGGTCAGCATGCAGAGTTGGACCGAAGGATCTGTTTCCATGCTGTACAACTTTATGACACTATGACTCTAAATGATCAATGATGGTCATCGGTTCCTCTGAAAATTCTTTTGTCCATAGCTGGTGGGATCATCGCAGTGGACAATCCTGGAATTGGAGACTAGTTTTCATGAAACATAGGCTTCAGGAATACAGTTTGGGTATTCACGTGGCCACAACTGTTGGGACTGGTGACATATTCCTGAAACTGATCTCCAATGTGAAAGCAAATAATATGGTTAGTGTGAGAAAGAAGTTTTGCAACAAGCTGCTACTTCTGCAACTATGTTGCAGCAAAGAATTGCAACAAACACAAAGCACTGTGATTGTTAGATCCAGAATTAATGGGAGTTACTTTTATTGTTGTTTCAGATTTCTTTTGCATGATACTCCCTTGGTCTCAATTTAACAGCAGTGTTAGCCTTTTTTCATATTTTTGTGCACCTTCTTTTGTCTAGATATTCATCTGTGCTGTTCTTCCTGTACTTCTGGATAGTTCCTTTCATTGGTTTGTCACTTTATTCATATCTGTCGTGAGGCATCCTTAGTCATTCTTGCACTATTACAAAACACAAACATTTTACATTCAACTATTTTGTTTCAAGGATGTCCACTGATTAACATCAAATCACCATCTTAACATGTTGAGACTATATCATTTCATATCCAGGTCGTATGTGAAAATTCCAGTATTCTCTTTGTATGAAACAAAAGAAGGATTTTTGACATATTTATTCATCTTCAATTATTGTTCAATACCAATTTTCTTCTAGTATACATTTTACAGGAGTTCTCAGACCAATGGCTATTCAAAGGAAGAAATAACTTGCATTTATATATTTCATGACTTGGGTTATTTCAAAGCACTTCACCATCTTAAAGAATACTAGGGTTTAGTCACAGCTACAAATGCTACAACCAATCCAACAAATAGCAATAAATTAAATGAATCAAAAAAACTTGACTTCTTTGGATGGTTTTGATTGAAGAATGAATGTTGGCCAGAACAAGAACTGCAATTCTCGCTGTTGTTCAAATAAAGGTAGACAAGCAGGAGGCTGGAAGAACACAGCAAGCCAGACAGCATCAGGAGATTGAGAAGTCGATGTTTCAGGTGTCACCCTTAAATTGAGACCAAGGGAGTTTCATGCAAAAGAAATCTGAAACAACAATAAAAGTAACTCCCATTAATTCTGGATCTAACAATCACAGTGCTTTGTGTTTGTTGCAATTCTTTGCTGCAACATAGTTGCAGAAGTAGCAGCTTGTTGCAAAACTTCTTTCTTGCGGAGTGGACTCGATGGGCCGAATGGCCTTACTTCCACTCCTATGTCTTATGTCTTATGGTCTTCAAGACTGGAGATGGATGCAAGAGGAGCTACAGATAAAGGGGGGAAGCGGTGGTGAGGTAGGGATAGGTGAACACAGATGGAGGGTACAACCTGGTTGGTCAATGGGAGGAGTGAATCTGGTTGGAAGGGTTGATCAGAGGAATGGAAGGGAGGGAGAAGAGCTGAGAAGGGAGATGGGGGATGGGAAGGGAGGTTATTTGAAATTGGAGAACTCAATGCTGAGTCCTCCGGGTTGTAGGCTGCCCAGGTGGAAGATGACGTGTTGTTCCTCCAATTTCCAGTCTGATTCGCTGTGGCAGTGGAGGAAGCCAAGGATGGTCATGTTGGAAAGGGAGTGGAAAGGGAGATTAAAATCAGCAGTGACTGGGAGGTCAGGTTGGCACCTGTGGGCCCGGCTGAGGTGCTAAATGAAATCTTCCCTTAGCTTATATTTGGTCTCACTGATGTAGAGAAGACACATCAGGAGCATCAGACACAATAAACTAGGTTGGAGGAGAGACAGATGAGCCTCTGTCTCACCTGGAAGGACTGTACTGGGCCCTGGATGGAAGTGAGTGGGGTGGTATGCCAGCAGGTTTTGCATCTTTTACATGCTGGCGGGTTTGACATTGTATTGGACCTTGTATGTCAATCTGAGAGGCCGAAGTGTCTCTTCATGTTTAATTTATCATCCAAAAGTCAGCTTTTTCTTCAGTATTGTACTTATGTATTAGCCTAAATCATGCACTGAAATTTGGGTTTGAGATATAGCCTTCTGATTCCAAAGTACAAGGGTTACCACTGAGCCAAGCTGAGACACAAAAACCTGCACTGTCTATTGATTTCACTTGCGCACCTTAGGCAATATGTGCAATAATATTAAACCAACGCACATTTTCTTTTTTTTTTCTCTCCTCTTTGGTATCTAAGTAGTGATTCTTCATATTTGGGCCTGGAGGTTGGAACCAGGGCAAATGAGAGTAGAGAAAGGACAGGCATCACTGAGGTAAAAGACTGTATTACCTTTCACCACATTAAAAGAAACATTCAGATCATAGTCACTTCTTTAGTCCTGTCTCAGGATAATAATAAAGGAAAAATTCGATCGATTTTCTTTGCTCTCCTTAGCCCTGTCAATCTGTGTGTTCTGGTTAGTTCAAGGTCTGGAATTCTGAGGGTGGTAATAGATCTCTTCCCTAAGCTATTAAGTCGGAGATGAATTGACTTGCTATCAGCATGGATCTACGGTACCTTACCATTGGAAGAGGAACGCTGGAATGTATCTAGTGTGTATAGGTAGAATAGAAGCTACCTTTGAAGTTGTTTGGATTGGGAAGCTCTTGTGCAGTGAAAGCAGGAGAGGACAAATTTGAGATTAAATAATGATTCCAAGGGATTTCTCCCTCTTCAGACCCTATTTGGGGCCAGGCCCAGAATGTGTAAGTGTGAATTTTATAATTGTGGGGAGGCAATAGCCCTGTGATATTATTGCCGGATTGTCAATCCAGAGACCTGGGCAATATTCTGGTGACCTGGCTTCACATCCCATGGCAGATGGTAGAATTTGAATTCAAAAAGTATCTGGAATTTAAGATAACTATGAACCCAGTGTAAATTGTTGGGAAAGCCCACCTGGTTCACTAATATCCTTTAAGAAGTGAGTCTGCCATCCTTATCTGGATTTGATTTATTGTTATAACATGTACCTAAGTAAAGTGAAAAGTTTTGTTTTGCATGTAGTACAGGCAGATCATAATGTACAAGGACAGATAGACCATAGGGTGTTTAGACAGAGCAAGGCATACAAGGTTCCAGCTGCACAGGAGGTGCACAAAAGCAAGGTTAGCATTGGACCTGGTCAACACTACCAGGCCCGCTGTCGGAAAGGCTGCCAGCAGACTCAGAGATCCATCCCACCCTGATAATGTTTTTCTACACCCTCTACCATCGGGGAGAAGGTACAGAAGCCTGAACACACACAGCAATCACTTTTGTAACAGTTTTTACCCTACTATTGTTAGAATACTGAATGGACTCTCAAACTCTTAACATTCACCTGTAGCTGTGTTTTTGTTTTTGCTGCTGTTTACCTATTATTTACCTATCTATGCTACTTAATTCTGTGATCTGTGTGCATTGCTCACAAGACAAAGCTTTTCACTGTGTCTCGGTACATGTGACAATAAATTCAATTCGATTCAATTCAATTCAGATTTGAAATTAGAGAGGTCCAGCAGTCTAATAACAGCAGGGAAGGAGTTGTTCTTCAACATATTGGTGCATGAGTTCTGTATCTTCTGTCTGACGGAAGAGGTTGGAAAAGACTATTACTGGGATGGGAGGGATCTTTGATGATATTGGCAGCCTTTCCATGGCAGCAAGAAGTGTTAGTGGAGTCCATGGATAGGAAGTTGGCTTCCATGATTGTCAGGGCTATGCACACAACTTTCTGTAGTTTCTTACGGTCCTGGGCACAGCAGTTGCTCTACAAAGCCATTATGCACCCAGATAGAATACTTTCTATCATTCATCTGTAAAGGTTGTTGAAGGTCCTTCTGGATTTGATGAATTTCCTAAGCCTACTGAGGAAGAAGAGGCGTTGCAGTGCTTTCTTGACCATTGCATCTATATGGAAGGTCCAGAACACGTTGTTGTTTAAATTCACTCCTAGGAACTTGATGCTCCCTACTCTCTCTACCTTGGCCTACATGTGTCTGGCCTATGTGTGTGACTCCAGACCCACAGCAATGTGGTTGACTCTTAACTGCCCTCAGGGCAATTAAGAATGAGCAATAATTGCTGGCCTAACCAATGACACCGTCATCCTATGAATGGAGTTTTTATGAAATTCATTTTAAATGAGAGATATACTTCATTCAGTTTATTTCCCATAGTTATGGCTTCAGTAATGTTGGTATTGAGTATATACAATGACACCCAAAATTGCTTGGCAAAAAAATTGGGGGTAGAGTTAATATGAAATTGAGTTGCACTTGGAGGAACAAGAAAGGCTGAATGGCTTCCTGTGCTGTTCTGTGATTTTGGGTGATTCCAATTTACCTCATGTTGTTGACAAGGCTGTAACAAAATTAACCACCACCAGCTGGCGTCCAATCAGCTGGGTGCATTCATCAAGGTGGAATTGTGCAGGCCTCTCTTCAGGATACTTCACATTCTCTAACTCTGGGATTGGTGATAGGGTAAAGAACATTGTTAGTGCATTTCAGTGAACTTCAGTGCTGCCTCCAGTGCCTATTCAGGAACGTTTGGGCCCACATCTTCTGCAACGGGGACTGCTGCAAGCTGATTTTGACAGTGAGAATTCAGCAATTAATACAAACATCAAAATATTTTAAATTCTGTTTTGCTTAGTGCAGGGCTGGGCAAGAGAATCCAAAATCTCATTGATGTTGATTTTACCAGATTTTCTGGAGCTTGTCCACACAATAGTGGCAAGGGGTATGTGGTTAGGAATTTCAAAATTGTTATTTTATAACTAATGCTCCTCAGTCCTGATGGCAATTTAAAAAAAAGAAATTATACAACTAGCCATTTCAAAATCTGTGAGGAGACTTAGTACTACAGACCTTTAAAGCTGCTGAAAAGAGAGGCAAGTGCTTAATGTCCTTTGGAGAAGGAAACTACTATCCTCACATAGTCTGGCCTACATTTGACACCAGACCCACACTAATAATGACGCAAAGATAAGTGGAGGGGCAGGTAGCTTTCTGGAAACGGGAGGCTGCAGAAGGACTTGAACAGGCTAGAAGAGTGGATGAAGAAATGGTAGATGGAATACAATGTGGGGAAGTGTGAGGTTATGCACTTTGAAGGAAGATAGACTATTTCTAAATGGGCAATGACTTTGCAAATCTGAAACACAAAGCAATTTAGGAATCCTAGTTCAGGGTTCTCAGGGTTAAAATATAGATTCTTTTTTAGATTAGATTACATTACAGTGTGGAAACAGGCCCTTCGGCCCAACAAGTCCACACCGACCCGCCAAAGCGTAACCCACCCATACCCCTACATTTACCCCTTACCTAACACTATGGGCAATTTAGCATGGCCAATTCACCTGACTTGCACATCTTTGGACTGTGGGAGGAAACCGGAGCACCTGGAGGAAACCCACGCAGACACTGGGAGAACGTGCAAACTCCACACAGTCAGTCGCCTGAGGTGGGAATTGAACCCGGGTCTCTGGCGCTGTGAGGCAGCAGTGCTAACCACTGTGCCACCATGCCACCCATTCATTAGAAAGGTAAATATAATATTAGTATTCATTTCAAGAGGGCTACAATACAAGAGCAGAGATGTACTGCTAAGGCTGTATAAGGCTCTGATAAGACCACTTTTGGAATGTTGTGAGCAGTTTTGGGCCCCCCTGTCTAAGGAAGGATGTACTGGCCTTAGAGTGGGTCCAAGAAGGGTTTACAAGAATGATCCTGGGGATGAAGGGCTTGTCACATGAGGAACAGCTGAGGCGTTTGAGCTGGTTGTCGATGGAGTTCAGGAGGTTGAGAGGGGACCTGATTGAAGCTTACCAATCCTGAGAGGTCTGGATAGAGTGAATGTGGAGAAGATGTTTCCACGGTAGGAGAAACCAGGACCCGAGGGTACAGCCTTAGAGAGAAGGGGTGACCCTTTCGAACTGAGATGAGGAGGAATTGTTTCAGCCATAGGATGGTGAATCAGTGGAACTCATTGCCACAGAGGGCTATGAAGACCAAATCATTGAGTGTATTTAAGACAGAGGTAGATAGGTTCTTGATTAGTAACGGGATCAAGGGTTGAGAAAGCCCATGTCAGCCATGATCAAGTGGCAGAGAAGACTCGATGGGCCCAATGGCCTAATTGTACTCCTATATCTGATGGTCCTAACACCCAGTATAGTTGACACTTAAGTGGCCTCTGGGCAATTAAGGATGGACAATAAATACTGGCTTGGTAAGCAATGCCCACATCCCAAGAATAAATTAAAATAAAACTTATTGTCCAGTATTGATCAGAACAAATGCAAGAATGCCAAATTTCAAACGACTACAATAATTTGTACTACCATAGAAAGCTGTGCTGTCAACTGTGATTGGCCAAGGCATCACCATGGCAGTAGCAATCACGAACTGTAGGTTCCCAAGATCACAGATAATTGAAAAGAAGTGTCAGGCCTTTTGTCTACAGAGAAGATATTTCTGCACATAAGATGAGGCTACAGCAGTTTGTCAGCCATAGGCTTACCAGATCGTAGGCCTGCTTTCTCATTGGAGAGAGATTGCTGGTAATAATTTAATCTGGAGGTCATCACATCTCAAGTGAGGGAAAGGCTGAGAAGAAAAATTCCTTCTGGTAATTTTAGCTGGTGTAGAAATTGAACCCATGTTGTTGGCATCCGTTACTGTATTACAAGCCAGACATCCAGCCAACTGAGCTAAACGACACCCTAGCAAGTCTTGCATAGTCTGGGAATCACATCCACCAGTAAATATTTTGTTTTGAGTTTCATAAGCACAAGCTGGCTGACTACATTCTGCTGTCTATCTATTAAGGTGAAGAACCAAATGAACACACAGATGATTTCGTAAGCTAACCTCTTAAGCAATTGAAAGATAGTCTTAGCAATGGTGACCAAAACGTTATCACTGGCTATTCTTAAATCCCCTCCACCATTCTTATCTGGGCTGCCTTGCAACTGACTTCAAACCCACCGCAATGAGTTGACTCTTCAGTGACTTCTGAATTGGCCCAACAAGTCAGTCAGTTCAGTGGCAATTAACGATGGGTACTAAATGCTCCATTAGAAGTGAATCACACACACTTTGAAAGAATAAGCTTTAAAGCTGTCTATCTAAGTTTTAAATATATATAAAAACCCAGCCTCTATAGAATAGGACAGAATAGGAATAGCCTTTATTATCACTATGGTCCTCTGTTGTATAGAACTCTGCAAATTCACTATCCTTTGAGAGAAAACAAAACCTTCCTCATCTCTTTTTTTTACATGGGTCCCCTGTCTGGTGTGTGGTGCTGAACTGGAACTGGAAACTTCCGTGTCTTCAGTGAATACCCCATTCTGATCTTTTAAGGAAAAAAACCCTGAAAAACAAAGAACTACGGATGCTGGAAATCTGAAACAAAATCAGAAATTGCAGGAAAACTCACATTTATTTAATTTCTATAAGTTGTCATAAGCCAACTAATGCTAGGTCAAGTACTGTAACTTTATTTACTATTATGGACTGCAGCTCATCTTCTGAGGAGCTGTCTTCTATATTTTCCAAGGCAATGGCAGATCCTATCATGGTTATCACCTGATTTTTGTCACTGGTACCTGTCGGGCAACTTCCACCTCCTGGTGCTGCTGGTGGTTCCTAATTGGGTTGGTGAGCTAGCCCCCTGTCTAATTACAAGGAGCAGGAGAATCGACGTTTCGGGCATGAGCCCTTCTTCAAGAAGAAGGGCTCATGCCCAAGACGTCGATTCTCTTGCATTTGGATGCTGCCTGACCTGCTGCGCTTTTCCAGCAACACATTTTCAGCTTTGATCTCCAGCATAGGCTTACCAGATCGTAGGCCTGCTTTCTCATTGGAGAGAGATTGCTGGTAATAATTTAATCTGGAGGTCATCACATCTCAAGTGAGGGAAAGGCTGAGAAGAAAAATTCCTTCTGGTAATTTTAGCTGGTGTAGAAATTGAACCCATGTTGTTGGCATCCGTTACTGTATTACAAGCCAGACATCCAGCCAACTGAGCTAAACGACACCCTAGCAAGTCTTGCATAGTCTGGGAATCACATCCACCAGTAAATATTTTGTTTTGAGTTTCATAAGCACAAGCTGGCTGACTACATTCTGCTGTCTATCTATTAAGGTGAAGAACCAAATGAACACACAGATGATTTCGTAAGCTAACCTCTTAAGCAATTGAAAGATAGTCTTAGCAATGGTGACCAAAACGTTATCACTGGCTATTCTTAAATCCCCTCCACCATTCTTATCTGGGCTGCCTTGCAACTGACTTCAAACCCACCGCAATGAGTTGACTCTTCAGTGACTTCTGAATTGGCCCAACAAGTCAGTCAGTTCAGTGGCAATTAACGATGGGTACTAAATGCTCCATTAGAAGTGAATCACACACACTTTGAAAGAATAAGCTTTAAAGCTGTCTATCTAAGTTTTAAATATATATAAAAACCCAGCCTCTATAGAATAGGACAGAATAGGAATAGCCTTTATTATCACTATGGTCCTCTGTTGTATAGAACTCTGCAAATTCACTATCCTTTGAGAGAAAACAAAACCTTCCTCATCTCTTTTTTTTACATGGGTCCCCTGTCTGGTGTGTGGTGCTGAACTGGAACTGGAAACTTCCGTGTCTTCAGTGAATACCCCATTCTGATCTTTTAAGGAAAAAAACCCTGAAAAACAAAGAACTACGGATGCTGGAAATCTGAAACAAAATCAGAAATTGCAGGAAAACTCACATTTATTTAATTTCTATAAGTTGTCATAAGCCAACTAATGCTAGGTCAAGTACTGTAACTTTATTTACTATTATGGACTGCAGCTCATCTTCTGAGGAGCTGTCTTCTATATTTTCCAAGGCAATGGCAGATCCTATCATGGTTATCACCTGATTTTTGTCACTGGTACCTGTCGGGCAACTTCCACCTCCTGGTGCTGCTGGTGGTTCCTAATTGGGTTGGTGAGCTAGCCCCCTGTCTAATTACAAGGAGCAGGAGAATCGACGTTTCGGGCATGAGCCCTTCTTCAAGAAGAAGGGCTCATGCCCAAGACGTCGATTCTCTTGCATTTGGATGCTGCCTGACCTGCTGCGCTTTTCCAGCAACACATTTTCAGCTTTGATCTCCAGCATCTGCAGTCCTCACTTTCTCCCTGTCTAATTAGGACACTTACATTAAATAATATTCTTGCATTCCCAATACAGTTGAAGTTTCATGACAAGACTCAGAATTTGTCCTGGTGTCAGGTTCCTGTTACTGCTTTGAGAAACCTTCCTGATGTCTGTCATGAAGCTGGTTTTTCCAGAAATAGCAGTGATCCACAACATCAAGATGTCTTGCAGTGATATGACAATGTTAACTGAAAAAACAGTCTGCAGTTCCTTCACGAAGTCATAAATTCCACAAAAATTTCTGTGAACCTTTCCCAGAATGCACCACTGGAATTTTAAATTTGGACAGTAGTAAAACCAATGCCTGATAGAGATACTTTTGAGGAAACAAGGTCAAGCTGCATTGGCAGGGATAGAATGAAGAAAGGTTTTCTTTCTCATTAGCCTACTCTCTTTGAGAGTTTTTAAAAATTCTTTCACAGGATGTGGATGTTGTTGGTTCAGTCTGAATTTACTGTGCATCCTTAATTGTCTTTGAGAAGGTGTTTGTGAACTGCCATTTTGGGCCACTGCTGTCCATATGGTGTAGGTACCACTGTCCTATTTGGAACGGAGCTCCACGATTTTGACTCAATGAAGGAACAGCAATATAGTTTTAAGCCAAGACAGTATGTGGCTTGGAGAGGAGACGCTTTGGGAAGTCAGGAGTTGTTAGTTGCTGCAGAATTCCCAGCCTGTGCCCTGCTGTTATAGCCAAGCATGTTGGTAGCAGGGAATTCAGCAAAATAATACCATTGAACATCAAGAGGAGATGATTAGAGTTTGTCTTGTTGAAGGCAGTCTCTGCCTGGCACTTGTGTGGCACAAATGTAGCTTGCCACTTATCCGTCTAATCCTGAATATTGTCCAGATCTTGTTGCAGATGGGCATGGACTGTTTCTGTGTCATCAGCAAAGATCTCAAATTCTGACAAGGGAAAGCCTTTAATGTAATAGCTGAAGATGGTTGGCCAAGGATTGGCCTTCAAACAACCACAGTTACCTTCCTTTATGTTAATACTTGTGCACTCTGGCTATAAATCCTCAAACACCAGAATTAGAATAATAATGAGAATCACTACAGTGTGGAAACAGGCCCTTCGGCCCAATAGGTCCATACCGACCCACCAAAGAGTAAACCACCCAAACCCATTCCCTTACATTTCCTCTGAATAATGCACCTAACCTACACATCCCTGAACACTATGGGACAATTTACCTAACGTGCCGAAGCAGAAGTCGATGTGTGCTCCTCATGTGTATGACTTCTCAGTGGGAGCAAACAAGTGGAAAAGTTATCATTTCATGCCAAAACATTCAATCTCAAGATTAATTATCTTGAGTGCAAAATTCACCCAATAATGTCTATTATTTTTAAACAAACTTTCATCTGGATATCTAGCTCACACTTCCATTGTGAGCCCTAGTAACCCTTACTGTGTTTTCTATTTGCCAGGTATTACCAGTTGAGATCGAAAGCAAGGGAAGGAATTAAGAAACCATATTGAGGTAAGGTGCATCACTATTTGCAAGATTTCTAAAGACAAAAACAAATCTCCTGCCTTCTCCAGGCAAAATATGATTACTGAACAAGTATGTTTTTATCTGCTTCCAAATCACTGCTTCTCCAGGTCTTACTGTTGTCAGTATAATTTGCCTGATCATTTATTAACTGTCAGGATGACGAGGAGTTTAAGGATCTATAAAACTGGTACTATTTAATTCACATTCTGGAAAACGGGCGACTGAGCTGGTTCTGATTATAGATGTCAGTCCATCAAACTTCTTTATCCCAGCAGTAGTCAAAGACTCAAAAAAGCTGACACTGGGATTTGGAAGCTGAAGGTAAATGCCTAAACTGAACCATGGATATCCATCTTTGTAAATCTAAACTAAAATGGACTCAATATGGTATTTAGGTAGATCTAGATCATGATCTAGAATGGCGAAGCAGAGTTGAGGAGATAAATGTCCTGCTCATAACCCATGTTACTATGTTTCAATGTAAAAGCAGCCAAGACCTTCCATTCTTGGTACTGCACGTGCTTTTAAAAATGTCTGCTTCAGAGAAGCATGTTGTTGATCAGTTGATATATACATGAAATCTTTCCCCCAAAAAAGCCATGATTGTTGCTTGTCTTTGAGATCATTTCCTCCATATGAAGTTTGATTTTTATTGATAAAAAAACCCAGCTTACACAGTGTATAGTCTGTAAAAGAAGTGGTCAAAATCCTGGACGCTTATATGATGTCATTGAAATTCGACTTTTATTTTCTCCCTTTCAGTATGACCCAATGGCTAAACAAACCCTCAATTTTTACTCTTCATATGATTGGATTTGGTGCAGAGCTTAAAGAGCAGCACATGTAATTTGACTGAAAACAAATGTATGATGTGAAAGTATCAATCCACTAAGGCCAAGACAGAGTAGAAATTAATCATTTCAAGATTAAATATATTTTGTCATATTCATCAAATCTTAATAATCATTATGTGAATGCTTTGTAAATGATCTATAACTATAATAACAATTCAGTTGTTGAATCAGAATGCCCTTTAACCTATCCTTGATCTATCAATATTGTTGACAGTATGTATAGAAGGAACAGAGTTAATGTTTCAAATCAAGCAACCCTTCATGAGAATAGTTCTGATGAAGAATCACAAGATTTGAGCATTAACTTTGTTTCTCTCTCGACAAATGCTGTCAGATCTGCTGAGTTTCTCCAGAACTTTCTATTTTGCCTCTTCTTCATTGAGTACTCATAGATTTTCCCTTATCCACCCAAAGAAATAAATGAAATCAATGTCTTGCCTTCTCTGCTCCAGCTACAGTATCATAAATACTAAAACTTTACTTAAGAGTTCACTTAAGAAACCTTGAAAAATACCTTCAAAAATAGAATTTTCTCATATGTCAAGTATAAGAGTAAACCATTGCTACTGATTAGGGTTATTGTCATCTGTGTTGCCTCCTTAAATATAGTTATGAATTAAGCTAAACATAGACCCAGAGGGCTGCTCTCCCATTAGCATGTGATAACCAGTGTACTAGTTTACCTCAAGGATCACCATGCCTTAGGTAAGGGGAACATTCAAGATGGAAGGACTTTAATGGCAACCTCAGTTGGGTATACAAATTGAAAATACTATTGGTGTACTTCTACTCTGCTAACCAGTCCCCTGCATTCCCATATATGGTACTGGTAAGTCAAACATTAATTCATGGTGTAAGAAATTGAAATTTACTATAATTCTGGATATAACATGTGGTGGCTGAATAGGGGAATCAACCTACATGCTGGGTACATGTAATTGGGGTGGCCAAAGAAATTGGGCTGCTCTGCATGCAGGATTGACTAATATGCTGTGATTTATGAAAGCTGTTACATGTTATCCGAATAAAATCTCACATAATTTTAAACAATATTGTCAAACCTCTCAGTGGTTTAAAGTAGTCCCAAAATCTCTAATCTATCCTCTAACTATAATGTCTCATGCCAATACTTTGAAGCACTATAACCAGTGGTTATAGTGTCATTTTTATAGACTAGAGACCTAACCAGAGACTGTTGCCTAATCATTGCCTTGCATAACCATATATATTTACCCTTGTACTCTGTGCCTCTATTTATAAGTCAAAAATGTTCCTGGATATATTATTTGTTTATTACCTTCCCTCATATTTATGGGGAATGGAACATTTGAATCTCTGCGTCTTAGTTTGTCACACTCCTAGCATTATTTAGTTCATAAGTCCACTTTTTTTTTTCACACCTATAATGGTATTTAACATCAACTTGGTAAAGGAGTAAAAGGGCAAACTAGAGATGTGGAGCAGCTTACCGGAAGGAAAACTTGCTCTTTTTGGCATAATGTCGATAAGCTACTGAGTGCAGACCATAAATGCAAGGAAGAAACATAGGCCAGTATATGACACCGAAAGAAAAATAAAGGCGTTGGCAAGTATTACAGTTATAAATCAACATGGCTATCAGAGAGGCCATAGAGTCATAGAGATGTACAGCACGGGAACATATCCTTTGGTCGAACTCGTCCATGCCGACCAGGTATCCCAACGCACCTGCTAGCACCCGGCCCACATCCCTCCAAACCCTTCCTATTCATATGGCCATCCAAATGCCTCTTAAATGTTGCAATTGTATCAGCCTCCACCACTTCCTCTGGCAGCCCATTGCATACGCGTACCACCCTCTGTGTGAAAAAGCTGCCCCTTAAGTCTCTTTTATATTTTTCCTCTCTCACCCTAAACCTATGCCCTTTAGTTCTGGACTCACTCACCTCAGGGAAAAGACCTTGTCTGTTTGCTCTATCCATCCCCCTCATGATTTTATAAACCTCTATAAGATCACCCCTCAGCCTCCAACACTCCAGGGAAAGCAGCCCCAGCCTGTTCAGCCTCTCCCTATAGCTCAAATCCTGCAATCCTGGCACATGCTTGTACATTTTTCTGAACCCGTTTGAGTTTCACAACATCCTTCCAATAGGAAGGAGATCAGAATTGCATGCAATATTCCAACAGTGGGCTAACCAATGGCCTGTACAGCCGCAACATGAACTCTCAATTCCTGTACTCAATATTCTGCCCAATAAAGAAAAGCATACCAAATGCCTTCTTCACTCTATCTAAATGCAACTTTACTTTCAAGGAGCTATGAACCTGTACTCCAAGGTCTCTTTGTTCAGCAACACTCCCTAGAACCTTACCATTAAGTGTATAAGTCCTGCTAAGATTTGCTTTCCCAAAATGCAGCACCTCGCATTTATCTGAATTAAACTCCATCTGGCACTTCTCAGCCCATTGACTCATCTGATCAAGATCCCATTGTAGTCCGAGGTAACCTTGTTCGCTGTTCGCTACACCTCCAATTTTGGTGTTATTTGCAAACTTACTAACTGTACTTCTTAAGCTCAGATCCAAATCATTTATATATATTATGAAAAGTAGTGGACCCAGCACCAATCGTTGTGGCACTCCACTGGTCACAGGCCTCCAATCTGAAAAACAACCCTCCACCACCACCCTCTGTCTTCTACCTTCAAGCCAGTTCTGTATCCAAATGGCTACTTTGTTGGTCAAGCCCAGGCTAGGTGAAAATAAGACCAGAAATCTAAGTTAATAACAATTCAATAATCCAGTGTTTATATGGACAAGTAGGAAGCACATCACCTCCAAAAAACAGTTTGATGAAGTCACCTGGATGCTCCTGCATTCCACAACTTTAAATCAGTTCAAACATACACATGTAAAACCTGCATGTTTACACTTTCACATCAGAAGTGTTGTACACCCTCTAATAGTCAGCGGGAAATTCAGAAACAAATTTGTAAGGAGATCTCAGTTATCTGTAAGATTGATACAGTGGTTTTGGTAGGGGATTTAAACTTTTCAAACATAGACTGGGACTGCCATAGTATTAAGGGTTTAGATGGAGAAGAATTTGTTAAGTACATACAAGAACATTTTTTTATTCAATATGTGGATGTACCTACCTACTCCCAAAACTTGACCTACTTTTGGGAAATAAAGCAGTTGCAGGCGACTGAGGTGTCAGTGGGGGAACACTTTGGGGCCAGCGACAATAATTCTATTAGTTTTAAAATAGTGATGGAAAAGGAGACACCAGATCTAAAAGTTGAAGTTCTAAATTGGAGCTTGGCCAATTTTGATGGTATTAGGCAAGAACTGTGGCTCAGTGGTTAGCACTGCTGCCTTACAGCACCAGGGACCCAGGTTCGATTCCAAGCTCGGCGACTGTCTGTGTGGAGTTTGCACATTCTCCCTGTGTCTGCGTGGGTTTCCTTTGGGTGCTCTGGTTTCCTCCCACAATCCAAAGATGTGCAGGCCAGGTGACTTGGCCATGCTAAATTGCCCATAGTGTTAGGTGACTTAGAGGGAAATGAGCCTGGGTGGGTTACTCTTTGGAGCGTCGGTGTGGACTTGTTGGTCAAAAGAGTCTGTTTCCACTCTGTAGGGAATCTAATAAAAAAAAACTTTCAAAAGCTGACCTGGGGGCAGATGTTTGCAGCTAAAGGAATGGCTGGAAAATGGGAAGCCTTCAGAAATGAGAGAATAAGAGTCCAGAGACAGTATATTCCTGTTTGGGTGAAAGGAAAGGCTCGTAGGTATAGGAAATGCTGGATGACTAGAGAAATTGAAGGTTTTGTTAAGATAAGGAAGGAAACATATGTCAGGTATATACAGGATAGATTGAATGAATCCTTAGAAGAGTATAAAGGCAGCAGGAGTGTACTTAAGAGGGAAATCAGGAGGTCAAAAAGGGGACATGAAATAGCTTTGGCAAATAGAGTTAAGGAGAATCCATCAAGGACAAAAGGGTAACTAGGGAGAGAATACGACCCCTCAAAGATTAGCAAGGTGGCATTTGTGTGTAGACGCAGGGGATGGTGGAAGATACTAAATGAGTATTTTACATCAGTGTTTACTGTGGAAAAGGACATGGAAGATACAGAATGTAGGGAAATAGATGGTGACATCTTGAAAAATGTCCGTATCACAGAGGAGGAAGTGCTGGATGTCTTTGAGCACGGAAACAGACCCTTCGGTCCAATTCGTCCATGTTGACAGGCTATCCAAAACTAATCTAGTCCCACCTGCCAGCACCTGGCCCATATCCCTCCAAACCCTTCCTATTCATATACCCATCCAGATGCCTTTTAAATGTTGCAATTGTACTAGCCTCCACCACTTCCTCTGGCAGCCCATTCTACACACACACCACCCTCTGCATGAAAAAATTGCCTGTTAAGTCTCTTTTATATCTTTCCTCTCTCACCCTAAACCTATGTCCTCTAGTACTGGATTCCCCCACCCCGGGGAAGAGACTTTGTCTATTCATCCTATCGATGCCCCTCATAATTTTATAAACCTCTATAAGGTCACTCCTCAGCCTCCAACGTTCCAGGGAAAACAGCCCCAGCCTATTTAATCTCTCCCTCCAGGTCAAATTCTCCAAACCTGGCAACACTCTTGTAAATCCTTTCTGAATCCTTTCAAGTTGAGATAAGAAAGATTTAGAAGGGACCTGAGGGGCAACGTTTTCACACAGAGAGTGGTTCACATGTGGAATGAAGTGACAGAGGAGGTGACAAATGCTGATACAGTTACAATATTTAAAAGACATTTGGATAAAAAAAATGAATAGGAAAGGTTTAAAGGGTTATGGACCAAATGTATGGGACTAGTTTAGTTTGGGAAAGCTACTTGACATGGACGAGTTCGACTGAAGGATCTGTTTCCATGCTTTATAACTCTATGGCTAAGTTCTTAAAGGAAAGGTGACACTGTGTAAAGATAAAAACCTAGAGTCAAGAAATTATCAGTCTAAAAATGATTACTGCTTGGATTAGTATGTGAATTTTAGTATTTGTGTGTAAGTGTTATTTTTGACATTCGTTTATCTGCTGTTTTTGTGCAAACATTTATCTCAAGGGTTAATGCAGTTGCTAAAATAATGGACAGAAATGTCATATGTACGTG
Organism: Chiloscyllium plagiosum; assembly: GCF_037043375.1. Classification (NCBI taxonomy): domain Eukaryota; kingdom Metazoa; phylum Chordata; class Chondrichthyes; order Orectolobiformes; family Hemiscylliidae; genus Chiloscyllium; species Chiloscyllium plagiosum. The sequence goes on along the minus strand of NW_028270147.1, from coordinate 38,152,641 downwards.
TTAAGTATTCACCTAATAATATCACCAGCAGTTGTTTCGAAGCTAATGTCTAGAAGTGAGAAATACAAAAATAAAGCCGTGTTTAAAGTTTTCAGAATGTTCAAACACTAGTAACAATGGAAGTGAACAGAAAGAAAGGTAGATGGACTGAAAATTCAACAAAACCTCACATAATGTACAGTAGCAAATAAAAAAACAAGAAAAAGAAATTGAAATTCAACATATGTAATCAGAAGTTGAGGAAAAGGATTGCATGGCCTGTTACTGTGTTGCAACAGTACAGTAAATATATGGTTTTGCACTTCTAAGAAATGAGCACTGTTGTTTACAAACACCATTAGACTAATTGGAATAAAATGTAAATGGTATGTACAAGGGTGGCATGATGCAGCAGTGGTTAGCACTATAGCCTCACGAAACCAGGTGACTGTTTGTGCGGAGTTTGCATGTTCCCTTTGTTTCTGCTGGGTGCTCCAGTTTCCTCCCACAATCCAAAGATGTTCAGGTTAGGTGGATTGGCCATGGGAAATTGCCATATAGTGACCAGGAATGCGCAAGCCTCTTTTTCCTTGTAAGTTGCATAAAGAGGTCCAGTTAATTACTGATGCTCAGCCACATATTTTAGAGTACTTTAGTTTAAAGTACAAGATGCAATCACTGGTTCCTTCTGTCCTTTTTTAATAAGATTCTCTATGTCATGGGATTAGATCAGAAAGAAGCACATCATAAAAAGGATTATGCAAGTAGGAGCCATAACCTATATAGGACTGCCCCACAACACTATTTAACATGAAACAAAAAATCTAAAGAACCATGGATGCTGGAGATCAGAAACAAAAGCAGACATTGCTGGAAAAATTCAGCAGTTCTGGCAGCATCTGTGGAGAGAAAGCAGAATTAACATTTCTGAAACAAAGTTTTGAAGAAGGGTCACTGGACCTGAACCGTTAATTTTGCTGTCTCTCTGTAGATACTGCCAGGCCTGCTATGCTTTTTTCAGCAATTTCTGTTTTTGTTACTATTTAGAATGCACTGATTATGGAACCTTCCTAAAGGTATGTGATTCAGTACTGAGAGGTGTTTTTGTTAATTCAGCAATAAAACTCAAAGGACTCATCCCTAAAAAGGTTTGCTTAGGAAAGGGTGGAGATTTTTAAAGTTACTGAACGCTTGAAGTAGTTTTCATTGTTTTTACATAATCAACTAAAAATTTTTAGGGGAATGGGATAGATTTTCCAAAGTAACAGTCAGAAATGGATGGATGTTATATAAGACTCTATGATTCTACGCGCAGTTTAGCTTTGTTCCTGAACTCATGATGTGTTTGTCCATTCTACACAGTCCAATGTCATAATGATATCCAAGGTATTTTGACTATATGTGACGGATTCTGTCAAAGCATTGTATTCATTAACTTCTGAATTGGAGAAGTGTTTCCTTCCTTTTTATTGTTGAATTTCTTGTACAATGCACCGTGGTGGCATGGTGGCTCAGTGGTCAGCACTGTTGCCTCACAGCACTAGGTCTGTATGGAGTTTGCACGTTCTCCCCATGTCTGCATGGGTTTCCTCCGGGTGCTCTGGTTCCCTCCCACAATCCAAAGATGTGTAAGTTAAGGGTGAATAAGCCATGCAAAATTGCCCATAATGTTCAGGGATGTGTATGTTAGGTACATTGGTCAGAGGTAAATATGGGTTAGGGGATTGGGTTTGAGTGGGATACTCTTCAGAGGGTCAGTGTGAACCTATTGGGCCGAAGGGCCTGTTTCACAATGTAGGGAATCTATGAAATCCATGACTAATGCCAAATCATTTAGGACCTTCTGGAATATAATGGGGCTTGTCAATATAAAAACTGAGGTGTGTTTACAAGTAGTGAAATGAAGGAATATCTTGGTACACAAGGGCATTCTGCTAATTTTAAATGCAACAAGCCTGAAACTTTGAGGGAGCAAAACTGAGGCTGTTTTCTGAACAAATTTACAAACTCATAAATCAGACTTCCGTCCCTTAAAGTGAAAGCAAAGTTAAATATTCATTCCTGCTAACTTTCACATTGTCAACAACAGACCTTACTGTTAGGTCTCTACCTGAACACCACAGTGAGCTTGCAATTTGCTAAGTTTATTGTGAACATTAATATTTCTAAATGATGAGTCATTCATGCATCATAAATGAAAAAGCTGGTCGGAGTACAAGTTACTTATGAAATGTACCTGTGTAGAAAGGAGTCAAATGAGTTGTGAATTGTACTTCAGCTTTTGATTATTGCCATTGAATAAGGAGACAGAAGTGGAGAGTAAAGTGAGGAGGAGATTGGGAGATTGTACATTGTGGTAAGAGAGAAAAATGACTTCAAACTGATATGTGTAGATTAAAAAATGCATTGACATTTTACAGTGGAAATACAACCCACATATTACATGTTGAAACAACTTCTTGCAATACAATCATCTTTAATCTGGAGGCTGACTGCTACTGATGCCATTGAACTGGACTGGAATAAAACACACTGTGTCACATGTCATTTCAGAGTGTCCAAGGTTTCTGGATTAAGCAGACAGAGAATTTCATTACAACCACAGCAAGAGAGAGACAGAGGGCAGTAGTGACTGAACAGACTTGAACAGACAGAAATCCATGAACAGCGTATTGTAAAAGCTCGGAACAATCATATAGACCATGGTTGACAAAAGCTCAGAAGCCATGCTGGTAAGACCTGAAAAATAATGTTAACTTTATTTAATGTAAAATTATGGTGGTAAAGTATGGAATTTGTTATCTACCCATAGCTTGAATTTTGAATGTATAGCTGTCTTGCATTTTTAAGCTGCTGGCTTAGATCCACTATTGGTGTCTTCTTGGGTTCAGTGGTGTCAGTGCATCTACAATTGGAATGAGTATCCTATTTTTATAGGAAGTTAAATCACACAGCTTTATATCGACTTCCAAAATAGCATAACTCAGACCTGTAACACAGACATCACTTTATGATCTTGGGCTAGTCTGTTAGGATTTTTCCACAGTTCTTCAGTCTTGAAATGTTTACAACCTGTATAACAGCTAATTTATTTCATTGCAAGATAAATGTAGAAAATAACATGTATGTTGAGACTTCTTTAATTCAAATATTGTAATCTACATTTGTGTAGCATTACGAAATATATCATGCCACCTCTCTTTATAGAATTAATCATACTGTTCCTTCAGTGTTTTAAATTCTCTGAGCCTGACTAAGCTTACAAAGTTCTCTGTTTAAAAACCTGATCATTGCCAGAGGATCTTCCATCATTTTGTTCATGAAACCCAAAGGTGGGGTATTTTTTTTCCTACCCAGTCTCCTTGTGTAGGGGTTGGTTGAATAAGTTGCGATCTAACCTTTTACTGTGCCCCCCTTTTGAAACCGGATGCAAGCAAAACTCACCAGTAAGAACATTTCAGCCCTTTGTGGTGACAGCATTTGCAGGGCACTCAGGAATTTTTTTGAATGCCCCAGATAGAAAATAGTGGATGGTTTTAAGGCACATTCTCTGAATGACTACAGTAATTTATTTTTAAAATTGGGCAAATCCTTTAATATTATCATTTAGTTAAGGCACATTACTATTTGTTTTGTGGGAAAAGTCATTATATTGCTTAAGTTTGCCATTAGAAGGTGAGTTATCAAACTTAGCTGAACTCATCAGTTGTGCATATTTTCACTAGTGCCTGGTTCTGAGAAATAGGGTGATTGCATATAAAATAGAGCAAAGAACTCTGGATGCTGGAGGTCTGAAACAAACAAAAATAGAAAATTGCTGGAGAAATTCAGCAAATCTGGCAGCCTCTGTGAAGAGAGAAAACCTAGTTAATGTTTTGAAACAAGTGGGACATAAAAATGGGACTAGGTCAGCTTTATAAGAAAGATTTCTAAACATACATGGACTACATTTTATCAATAGAGAAGTTTGACGTTGCACAGAAAGGTTATGAGTTTTTCTGGAGCAAAGCAATTTCATCAGTGCTTATAATTTAGAATGCCTTTAAAAGATAGTTGCATATTATTCAACGATGTCAAGACTAGAGTGGTGCTGGAAAAGCACAGCAGGTCAGGCAGCATTCGAGGAGCAGGAAAATCGAAGTTTCAGATTCCTGATGAAGGGCTTTTGCCCGAAACGTCGATTTTCCTGCTCCTTGGATGCCATCTGACCTTCTGTGCTTTTCCAGCACCACACTAACCTTGACTCTGATCTCCAGCATGAGCTGAAAATGTGTTGCTGGAAAAGTGCAGCAGGTCAGGCAGCAGGAGAATCGAGGTTTCGGGCATGAGCCCTTCTTCAGGAATGAGGAAAGGGTGTCCAGCAGGCTAAGATAAAAGGTAGGGAGGAGGGACTTGGGGGAGGGGCGTTGGAAATGTGATAGGTGGAAGGAGGTTAAGGTGAGGGTGATAGGCCGGAGTGGGGGTGGGGGAGGAGAGGTCAGGAAGAAGATTGCAGGTTAGGAAGGTGGTGCTGAGTTCGAGGGTTGGGACTGAGACAAGGTGGGGGGAGGGGAAATGAGGAAACTGGAGAAGTCTGAGTTCATCCCTTGTGGTTGGAGGGTTCCTAGGCAGAAGATGAGGCGCTCTTCCTCCAGCCGTCGTGTTGCTATGGTCTGGCGATGGAGGAGTCCAAGGACCTGCATGTTCTTGGTGGAGTGGGAGGGGGGAGTTGAAGTATTGAGCCACGGGGTGGTTGGGTTGGTTGGTCCGGGTGTCCCAGAAGGTTGGGACACCCGGACCAACCAACCCAACCCTCTGGGACACCCGGATCAACCAACCAACCTCTCTGTGACTCAACACTTCAACTCCCCCTCCCACTCCACCAAGAACATGCAGGTCCTTGGACTCCTCCATCGCCAGACCATAGCAACACGACGGCTGGAGGAAGAGCGCCTCATCTTCCACCTAGGAACCCTCCAACCACAAGGGATGAACTCAGATTTCTCCAGTTTCCTCATTTCCCCTCCCCCCACCTTGTCTCAGTCCCAACCCTCGAACTCAGCACCACCTTCCTAACCTGCAATCTTCTTCCTGACCTCTCTGCCCCCAACCCCACTCTGGCCTATCACCCTCACCTTAACCTCCTTCAACCTATTGCATTTCCAACGTCCCTCCCCCAAGTCCCTCCTCCCTACCTTTTATCTTAGCCTGCTTGGCACTCTTTCCTCATTCCTGAAGAAGGGCTCGTGCCCGAAACATCGAATCTCCTGCTCCTTGGATGCTGCCTGACCTGCTGCGCTTTTCCAGCAACACATTTTCAGCTCTGATCTCCAGCATCTGCAGTCCTCACTTTCACCATATTCAATAGTGTATCAGTTTTTCACAGGTTGTTTACAGTGAGGCTAATAATGTCAAATGTGACCATTCAAATGATTTGTTGGATTTCTGTCAGCAAGGAATTCAACAGGCCGCCCTGTAAGGCAGCAAAAATCTACTGCCAACAAGTTATGGATTTCTGTGTTTAGCTGCATATCAAAGTTACTGTCTTGATGGCAAACACTGACAATTTTGGTGTCAAAACTATTGCAAAATCTAGGCATATTCTGCCAGTATTTCAGAACAAACCAGCATTGATTTACCAGTGCTTTATCTCTAATTGCTACTAAAACTGGTTTGTCTTTCAAATGCACAAAGTAAAACAAATCTAAATTCATACATAGCATACACCGGAAAAGCAAAGTTAGCCCTGAATAGGGGCTTATGATCTGCCATCCAGCAACTGTGCATTTTCTGAATTGAGTTTGATGTGACTGTTGTTACAGACAGAGGTCGTGCGTTCCCTTTACTTGCCATGATCAGTATTTTTTAAACCTCATGGCTCCTTCACAACGTAACTTTGCACAAGTTCAAAGTTATTTTTCAAATAGAGGGTTGTGTTTTGGTTGATTCCAGCATTCTGTATTTTTTAACACATTTAAGATTCATACAGATGAGCTTGGATGGCGATTACCATCCTAATTCAGGCCGATAAGGTACATTCAGTTCCATTGGCCACAAATTGAGTTTTGATGGTCTTTCCTTAACCAAAGGAATGTGTGAACTCCATAGATGGTTGTAACAGTCGACTTGTAATTTGATAATGTTTTGAGAAATAGGACTGTCTATAATTCAAATGTCAAAAATCACAAAATTTGCAGCACATAAACCTTTGCATCATCATATCATTTCATCTGGACCTAACCCCATCTGAGGTCTCTGGTCAGTCTGCAGTCAAACCTTAAAGTTGCCGACACATCGCTTGAATACTTCCATCTCTTTTCTTAGAAAAAAACCTGGCTTCTTCTCTTTTCAGTGCTTTGCATATGTCTTCCCAACTGGTAATGTGGTGCTCTGACCTGGGCTAACAGAGACCCTGCCCTGCATAGTGAGCAAAGCTCAAAGAATGTAACTGGGCCCTGGTTACTCACAGTAAAAAGCAAAACTCCTTGGCCAAATTTAGGAATGTTCAGATCTGAATTTGACGTATCTCCTAATACTTTGGAATGTAAAAGTAAAATAGCTATTGCACTTTATTCATAATAAAATAATTGCTTGTTAATTTGATGTAAACCAACCTCCCAGAGTTGGGAATGATCTTTTTTAATATTTTTAGATTCCTTTATCCTTGTGGTTGATAATGAGAGAATTCATTTCCCTTTTAAGAAAATTATCTAATAGCAAGTAACAGATTTTAAAAAGATTTTAATGGATGCTGCCTCACTGTGATTTGGGATGTTGGCAATAAATTGAGAATGCTGTATACCCTTCCTATCTTATTGGTACATTTATATTGAATGTTAATGGGGAATGATTGCACAGATAAAAATCTTTAAAAATGGTGCATTCTAGTTCATTTGAAGCACCTTTACCCTTCACAATGGATCAATAAAATAAACTTAAAACAGGAAAAACAAATTGACATTGATGTTTTCAAAAAGACTCCACTCAGCCAACTTCAAACACATGTTCTTCCCTCGCCAACCTGTGCCTTTCCCTCTCGCCCACCATCCCCAGCCCCATCATCAAAATCATAGACAGTCATTCCAATCAGCACGAAGAGACAGACGCTGCTAAGCTCAACCTGCCAGACACTGTAGTACATAATTGGGTCTTTCTCCTTGATTTCAATGTGTTCATTTCCTCCACCTTGTTTAAAAATCCTCTGCTTCCCATGTTTACCTTGATATTCTACTTTCCCTTGCCTACATTTAATGAGGGTGTTGTGTCCCCCTCCTTCCACCTCCTCCAACACCTACAACTGCAATCTTCCACCCACTTCCAAAATGGCCAGCTCACTCTTCACTTTTTCTCCTCAACTTGCTGGACTAAATAGAGCAATCTTTAGTAAAATTCAATCTGGTCTCTATTCTTTGTACAGCAAAAATAATTTTTAAAATTCTTTAAAAATGCGAATGGCTTGCGATATTTGGCATAACTTTTACAAGTTTGCATTGGCTGAGCTGAATAGTTCTAACCTTGAAAAGAGAAATCTCACACTTTGCAACTGTTTCCACTGTTAGTCCTTGCAGATTGGATGCACCCTTTTTTAGTTCGAACGGGTCTTGACCTCTGGCCTTCCCAGGGCACCCCATGTCCTGGAATTGGATGATTGAGTTTCCAGTGAAGCCTACCATATCAAGCAATAATCTCACCACTCAAGACATTCAAAAAGCTTGTCTCGAAAGCTGAGTCCTAATTGGTGGAGTGAAAGGCAGCTACTCTGGTATATCAAGATTAATTTCAACTTCGGTCCAGGCAGGCACTGGCAAGCCATTTTACCTGATTGTTATCCTATTAATCTCAGTAGGATTCAAAAGGTTAAGGTTCTTAAACAGATGGACAGTCTGTTCCGATCTTGAAGGTGCAAAGTTGAAAATTATTTCCATTGTGAGAATATTTACTGGAAATCACTTTGAACGATGTTTGTTGCCTCAAGCTGTGTGTGAACATCATTTGTGTAGCTGGTTCATCTGTATCTAGCACATTTCAAACTGAATTCAGTTTCAACTTCCTAAAGTCTACACTCTGAATTTAGATAGCTGCCACAAGTAGCAATCAAGATTCCTGAATTAAGTCAATAGAATCGGAAGCCTTTTTAATTATTGCTTGATTTGGAACAGTAAACAGAGGGAATTGCTTTCCTAAAGAATCCCCATTCGATTTTGTTTAAGCATTTACTATATTTACAATATTCTGTTGGAAAAAAATAAGCCCCTAATTGCCTGACCATATTTAAATTAATATAGCTAATTACTCCACCTTATCCCCCTTATATCTCTCTCAGACCCAACTATATCAGTAAGGACTGCCTTTGTAACAGCTTTGTAGGCATGTCTAAACCAAATGGACTGCAATGGTTCAAGAAGGCAACTCTGGGCCAACTAAAGATAGACAGTAAATGTGAGCCCAACCTGCAAAGCTTGCATCCCATAAGTAAATGAAACAAATATGAATTTCAGAATTAGATACCACAGTAATTGAATTGAGTTGAATAATATTTTTACATTTTACATTAGAATTTTTTATTTACGTTAGATTACAGTGTGGAAACAGGCCCTTCGGCCCAACAAGTCCACACCGACCCGCCGAAGCGCAACCCATCCATACCCCTACATTTACCCCTTACCTAACACTATGGGCAATTTAGCATGGCCAATTCACCTGACCTGTACATCTTTGGACTGTGGGAGGAAACCGGAGCACCCGGAGGAAACCCACGCCGACACGGGGAGAACGTGCAAACTCCACACAGTCAGTCGCCTGAGGCGGGAATTGAACCTGGGTCTCTGGCGCTGTGAGGCAGCAGTGCTAACCACTGGGCCACAATTTATTGTTACTTGCATTTTACAATGTACAACACAGTTAAATACATTCCGTCTGTTTCTAATTTTTGGTGTTTCTTTGCCTGGATAATGGCCTTTTTATTAATTGAGATTTGAATTGAGCTCATTTGCAGCTAGTTGAACCGATCTATGTTCAATATACAACTTGGACTTCCCATTATATATTATTCAAATGGAATAATTTTACTTGGGTATTTGAAAGAGGATGAGGATGAAGATATGGAAGAGGTTAGGTTGAAAATGTTGAAGAGCCTAGATTGCTAGACGTCAAGCATCAGGCATTACTGAAGTTTTGGTTGGAGGGTTCCTAGGCGGAAGATGAGGCCCTCTTCCTCCAGCCATCGTGTTGCTTTGGTCTGGCGATGGAGGAGTCCAAGGCCTGCATGTCCTTGGTGGAGTGGGAGGGGGAGTTGAGCCACGGGGTGGTTGGGTTGGTTGGTCCGGGTGTCCCAGAGGTGTTCTCTGAAACGTTCCGCAAGTAGGCGGCCTGTCTCCCCAATATAGAGGAGGCCACATCGGGTGCAGCGGATGCAGTAAATGATGTGTGTGGAGGTGCAGGTGAATTTGTGGCAGATATGGAAGGATCCCTTGGGGCCTTGGAGGGAAGTCAGGGGGGAGGTGTGGGCGCTAGTTTTGCATTTCTTGCGGTTGCAGGGGAAGTGCCGGGAGTGGAGGTTGGGTTGGTGGGGGGTGTGGACCTGACGAGGGAGTCACGGAGGGAGTGGTCTTTTCGGAACGCTGATAGGGGAGGGAAGGGAAATATATCCCTGGTGGTGGGGTCCGTTTGGAGGTGGCAAAAATGACGACAGACGATACGATGTATATGGAGGTTGGTGGGGTGGTAGGTGAGGACCAGTGGGGTTCTGTGCTGGTGGCGATTGGAGGGGCGGGGCTCAAGGGCGGAGGAGTGGGAAGTGGAGGTGATGCGGTGGAGAGCATCGTCGATCACGTCTGGGGGAAATCCCTCCAAGGCCCCAAGGGATCCTTCCATATCCGCCACAAATTCACCTGCACCTCCACACACATCATTTACTGCATCCGCTGCACCCGATGTGGCCTCCTTTATATTGGGGAGACAGGCCGCCTACTTGCGGAACATTTCAGAGAACACCTCTGGGATACCCGGACCAACCAACCCAACCACCCCGTGGCTCAACACTTCAACTCCCCCTCCCACTCCACCACCAAGAACATGCAGGTCCTTGGACTCCTCCATCACCAGACCATAGCAACACGACGGTTGGAGGAAGAGCGCCTCATCTTCCGCCTAGGAACCCTCCAACCCAAGGGATGAACTCAGACTTCTCCAGTTTCCTCATTTCCACTCCCCCCACCTTGTCTCAGTCCTAACTCTCGAACTCAGCACCACCTTCCTAAACTGCAATCTTCTTCCTGACCTCTCCTCCCCCACTCCGGCCTATCACCCTCACCCTAACCTCCTTCCACCTATCGCATTTCCAACGCCTCTCCTCCAAGTCCCTCCTCCCTACCTTTTATCTTAGCCTGCTTGGCACACTTTCCTCATTCCTGAAGAAGGGCTCATGCCCTTCTCCTGTTCCTTGGATGCTGCCTGACCTGCTGCGCTTTTCCAGCAACACATTTTCAGCTTTGATCTCCAGCATCTGCAGTCCTCACTTTCTCCATACTCAAGTAGTTGTGAAGGTTGTTGCATCTTCTGTCATTATATTGGGAAGATTCATTAACTGATTGCAGTCTTTAATTTGTTTCTCTCCTGGTACCAGTACATTGAGAAGGAGCAATCTTCAAGCTTGTGAACCTCTTTACATGTGGCTGTTAAGGATATTAGGAGTGCATTATCTTCAGTCGCACATTGCCTGTTAGGACTGGCCTATCCCAAACCTACCAATGGAAGGAGATTCAGATCAAAGTGTCACTTATCTAAGTAAAAGTTTACATTCATACCAAATATAAATTGTTACGTCCTGAGACTTGTATAGTTAATCTTTGTTGGACTGAATCTCAATTTGGCACCTTCAGAAGCATATTGCATTATTATATTCATTTTTGGCACTTGATGTGGTATTTTAGCACAGTAAAGGATCTCTCGCTAATTTAAACCTAATTAGCAGTTGATCAATATTACTTCAACCTCTCTTTATTGGTTTGAAGCTGAAATTTCTATAGACTCAAGATTGGAATTTTGGTTCAAAACTTTGTACATAGAAATTAAAATGTGATATAGACCATTCAACCCATTGTGGCAGTGATTTATTTAGAGTTATAGAGTCATAGAGACTGCAGCATGGAAACAGACCCTTTGATCCAACTCATCCGTACAAAATAGACATCCCAATCTGGCCTAGTCCCATTTGTCAGCATTTGGCCCTTATCCCTCAAAACCCTTCCTATTCAAGTACCCGTCCAGATGCTTTTTAAATGTTGTAATTGTACCAGCCTCCACCACTTCCTTTGGGAGCTCATTGCATATACGCACAACCCTATGTGGGAAAAGGTTACCCTTCAGGTCCTTTTTAAATCTTGCCCTTCTTAAACCGATGCCCTCTTGGCTTTTCACCTTATCCATGCCCCACATGATTTTACAAGCTACTATAAAATCACCCCTCAGCCTCAAAAACTCCAGAGAAAAAAAAACCCAGCCTCTTCAGTCTCTCCATATGATTCAAACCCTTCAATCCCAGCACCAGCCTTGTAAATCTTTTCTGCAGCATCTCAAGCTTAACAACATCATTCCTTTGGAAAGGTGACCAGAATTATATGTGGCTTTTTTAAAAGTGGCCTCACTAATGTCCAGTACAGCCACAACGATACTCAACATTCATTGTTCTGATGAATGAAGCCTCGCATACCAAACACCTTCTTCATCACTTTGTATACCTGCGACTTCACTTTCAAGGAATGTTGCACTATGAAATATTTGTTCAGACATGTCGACATTGTTGGTTCAGCCCATCATTTATAGTCCATCTATAATTGTACAGAGGGGCAGTTAAGAGTCAAATAGATCGTTGTCGACTATTCAGGTAAGGATTGCAGATTTTGTCCTCTAAAGAAAATTTATGAACAAGATGGATTTTTATGAAAATTAGTTGTAGTCATGTGGTTGCCATTAGGCTAGCTTACTTTTTACCAGCCTCCTTTGTTTTATTGAATTCAAGTTTCATCAGCTGCAGTGGTGGGATTTGAACCCATGTCCCTTGAAAATTTTGGATTACTAAGCCAATGACATTACCAACATAGCACTTCCTCATGCTCACCTCTATGTGAGAAAATAGTCACATTTGCCCACTCTGCTCTCTGCTTTATTCATCTATCCCATTTAATCTTGAATCTTGACATTGTTTCAGATGGATAAGTTCTTAAGTCAAATCCTTACATGCTAAGAGGCTTTTATTCCAGTGTGGTAAATGTCTAGTTATGTAAGGTAAATTGTATTTTTTTTTAGGTCTTGCTTATTAAAGGTTTACAGTTTTCTGCACCTGGCTTGGTACTTGAGGAGACAGCATCCTCAGGCTAGATGGGCTTTATTTAGCAAGATTTCTACCTCTTGTTCATCAACAACTGTCAAGTCTTGAAAACTAATAATGATCAAATTACCCTCTTAAAGTAGAGCATTTCACTCTTGGACATCTTTAATAAGTTATTTGTTGCAAATAATGTCAAAATAAGGAAGTAAAATGTTACCAGTTCATTGTGTTCGTATTAATTCTAAATCATATTTTGGTGGAGTCTTTGTATGGCTGATTCTATTTTTAACACCCAATTTATAATAACATATTTAAAGTGATGTTGGGGGCCAAACAAAATTTTGAACCACAGGTGCAATTTTATATTGTTACTTCTATTGTTAGGGATATTTGTCTGTCAGACACCTTAATCAGGAAATAGATTCCTGTGTGTATCATAGAACAAAGAACAATATCGCACAGGAACAGTCTCTTCAACGGATCGTGTTTTTGCCAACCATGATGCCATTCTAAACTAAATCCATCTGCCTGTACATCGTCTTTATCCCCCAATTCCCTGTCTGTTCATGTGTCTGTCTAAATGCCTCTTAAACTTTGCTAACATAAATGCTTCAACCACCTCGCCTGGCAGGCATCTGCCACCCTCTGTGTAAAAAAACTTCTTTCGCACATCTCCTTTAAACCTTCCCCCTCTCAGATTAAGTTTATGACCCTTAGTATTTGAGATTACCACCCTGGGAAATGACTCCAACGATTCACTCTGTCTATGCCTGTTGTAATTTTATATACCTCTTGTGGAGATCAATACACCTTAATTCACTCAGTTTACCATTCCACATAGTTATAATGATTTTCAACTGAGCGTAAAGACAGGGACAAATGTCTTACATCCCTGGTTATCATGTGCTTTGTAAAGATTAGAGAAATTCCACTCCTTATGCAGCATGTAGTGCTGGTCTTTCATCACTATGAAATACTTTGAGCAGTGAAATGTGGCTCAACACTCAGGATGATGTATAGGATTATTAGTTACCTAGAGGCCATTGGCCCTGACCCTGTGAAATAAGTGTGTATAATGTTCATAAAACTGCTTTTGGGAGAATGTTGGCAAAATGATCAGTCCAAAAATTTATATTTGGACTGAAACTTGTAGGCTGCAAAATGACAGTGCTTGATTTACTGAATGGAAACGGGCTTCTGAAAGGAGTTTGGAACTCCATATATTAATACATAGGGTCCTATTCTTTGCAGACAGAAAGAACTTGAAAGGACAGGGCACTTGTTCCCACTTAACAAAATAGGTGACAGGTATAATAACATAAAAACCTCAGATACCAGAGATCTGAAACAAAAACAGAAATTGATGGAGAAACTCAGCAGCATCTGTGGGAAGGGAGCAGAGTTAATGTTTCAAGTCCAGTGACTCTTCATCAGGCATATGTGAGCTCATTCCTCAGGATAATGCCTTAACCAGTCAGATGCAACCTGCCTGGTTTAAAATTAGATAAAACTTGGAAGTTAACCGTCAACTGTCATAAACTGGTGGATTGTCCATGGCGACACCTCAACCAATCAAAGTTCACTTGCTAACTAGTCAAGACTCGTCTTTCATACAGGATAAATGTTGATTTCTCTTCATATTGGTATTCTTGTGGAATTGTTCTGATGAATGCAAGCTTTAACAAAATGTGTCTGTTTTTGATCAATACTTAAATAAGGTTTTTCATGATGTACTGGAATGCTTGATCAGAGGGAGGAAAAGGGAAAACCGATGAACCAATCATGGAAAGTTTATAACAAAGTCCCATGAAACTGTGTTGTTTGTTCCACCAAAAATAGATGCAGAATAACCGAGATTGTAAAATAAAGAAACTAAATGTTGGACAAATGAAATAAAATCATTGCAGATAAAAAAGTCATCAGTATTTGAATGAGAAATAAATTTGGGACATGCGCTCGCAGATATATTCAAATGGAAATAATAAGGAAGGTCAAAAATGAGAAAAATAAATGGAGAATTAGTTGTTTGTAAGAGTATATTAGTTAGAGCCTGTAAGATACATAAAACTGAATGAAACAGCCATTAGTAACTGGATTGATATGAAAACACTGTGACCCAAATTTTCCTTGGAGGTTGCATGAATTGATCAAGATGCAAACAAAAGGGAATTGTGTTTTGTTCATATTCCTGTGTTTCCTGTGTTGGAAATTGCTGTTAAAGTAATCAAAATGAGCTTAGGAGCACATCCTGTGTATAGTACATCCTATAACTCCATTGTGCTGGTAGTGAGGAGGTGGGTATTGATTTCACTGACAAATTAAACAGACTTATTTGATGTTGAGCTTTCTAATTGCTATTGGAGCAACACCAATGCAGGCAACCACTGCGCCTTCCCATTTCAGATTGAGGGATCATATTGTGAAACACTGACTGAATTAATTGAATGTCTGGTTAGATTAGATTAGATTAGATTAGATTAGATTAGATTACTTACAGTGTGGAAACAGGCCCTTCGGCCCAACAAGTCCACACCGCCCCGTCGAAGCGCAACCCACCCATACCCCTACATTTACCCCTTACCTAACACTACGGGCAATTTAGCATGGCCAATTCACCTGACCTGCACATCTTTGGACTGTGGGAGGAAACTGGAGCACCCGGAGGAAACCCACGCAGACACGGGGAGAATGTGCAATGGTTAATTGTGCCCCCAAGGATGTCAGTGGTGGCACACTCTGTAATGAGGTTGTAAGAGAAACGTTTGGGTTTTCTACTGTTCAAGGTGATTGTTACCAACCAATTGGGAACCACAAATGCTACCTCCTACTTCTCAACTGAAGTGTTGATGTATTTTAAGTTCTATTGCAACCTGCTTTCTGTTTCATTGGGGTGACTGGAAGTGAATGTTGTAGCATCATCAATGAACAGAGCAAGTCCTGGCCTTATGACAGAAGGAAAGTTCTTAATGAAGCAAATGTGCTGTCCTAGGAAACTTTGATTGCAATACCCCAGGATGATTCATAGAATGCTTACAGTGTGTAAACAAGCCATTTGGCCCAATAAGTCCACACCGACCCTCCAAACAACATCTCACCCAGACACAAACCGCTATTGGTCTACGTTTCCCCTGACTAATGCATCTAGCCTACATCCCAGAACACTATGGGCAATTTAGCATGTCCAATTCACCTAACCTGCACATCTTTGGATTGTAGGAGGAAACCGGAGCACCCGGAGGGAACCCACACAGATATGGGAAGAGTGTCTGTGTGGAGTTTGCACAGTCACCTGAGGCTGGACTCAAACCCAGGTTCCTGGTGCTGTGAGGCAGCAGTGTTAACCACTGAGCCACCGTGCCACCCTTAAAATTAAAATTTGACACTTAATCTAATATTGTGCTCATTGTCAGTTCATAGAAAGCCAACTATGAATTTGACCAAGTCACAAGCAAAGTTAGTAATGAATTCTGACCAAAACATTAAGCTATTAGGAAATACACTGCCGTGTGCAAACATACATTCAAATTGAAAGCTTAGAATTTTAAAAGGGCCACAGCTTTTAGCATTTGGTGTAGCCTTTGTAGTCATGGCTATAGCTAGGTGGAAATTCTGGGAGCTTGTCCAGACATTTATCATACATCAAACAGCCTGAAGAGCTCATTTTCAGTTGGCCTTTGATCATTGGCCTTAATTGCTTTCCTAACTAAGGCACTCATGGCTTGTGGTTAGTGTTTTGTGTCTGATCCAACCTTCCTGTAAATGAATTGATCATGAGACAGTGTTAGCAAATTGATACATCACCCAAAGTGTAAAATTGCATTCCTCTCTGCCTCACTTCCCACGGCCACCAGCTTCCAAAAATCTTTTCCTTCCTTTAGAAAACAACATGAGACAATCAAGCTAAAGTATCAGCTTCATACTGGCAGCAACAGTCAAGCCAAGCAGTGAATGAGAATATGCCAATGAGATACATTCATTGTCAATGTTTTGATAATCTGCTTTGCATGTTGTGTAGTTGAGGATAAACATCTGTGAGCCATCCTTTACCCTCACTCATGTTACATTTGAACATCATGGCTGATATACCAGAAAATATATTTTATCCCCCATATACTACTTTTAGCACTGATGGTATGCAATAATCAGCCTCATACAGCTTTGACCATCATTTTGTGAGCAGTCACCAGAAGTGTTTGCATTTGCTCTCCATTGACCATGATTTTGCTAAGAGCTTTTGGTGTTTGGTATTGAGGAGAGATACACTTGTGATTTATCTTGCATTTAACATGCATCTCTACATGGATTAGAATTGTGAGAATATCTTAAGCCAAGTAGACATGGCAGAACCTGAATAAAAAGGAAGTGAATGTCTTGAAGGAACAGTCTAAAAGTAAGAGTCAATTCGTTTTATGGAATTAATTGAAACAGAAGATAATAATGATTGAATTATAAATCAAACTATTTGTTTAAATTAGAATTGTGACTTTACCAAACTTGTTTACAGTCAATCCACAAAAGCCAACTGTAAACATGCAAGGTTGGTTATGTAACTATTGGCTGAAACATCAAGCAAATCGCAAAACACCAGCCTCTGTGTATTTTAAAAATTAAGTCTTTAGGAAAGCGTGATTTTCGGACCACAAAATAGGGAGGCCTCAATAGCACGAAGAAAAGACAAATGTTCCACTGCATTAACTATTGGATTCAAGGAGAAGAGTTTGAATGAGAGCTGTCTGGGGTCGTCCACAATGCTGTTAGCCTTTCGGAAGCAGCGTGTGGTGTAAGTGTCTGTAATGGAGGGAAGAGATTCCCTGATGATCCTTTCAGCTGTCCTCACTATCTGTTGTAGGGTCCTTAGTTCTGAGACAGTGCAATTCCCAAACTATGCAGTGATGCAGCAGCTCAGGGTACTCTCAATGAACCCTCTGTAGAATGTGGTGAATTTGGGGGGTGAGAGGTGAGCCTTTCTCAACTAACAGCAAGTAGAGATGCTGCTGGGCTTTTTTGATTATGAAGCTGGTGTGGAGGGACCAGTAAGACATTTAGCGCCTTGAGCCTGCTCTGTCATAAGGTCATAGTTGATTTGATTGTGACTTGATAGTTTTTGTCTGTCTGCAATACACATTGACTCCCTTGCCAGTTAAATATCTATTTCACTTAGACTTAAAAATATTCAATAATAATGCCTCTATTGCTCTCAGGGGAAGAGAAATCCAGAGACTAATTACTGTTGGTGGAAAGCTATGATGAATGTCTTGACATCATTGTGAAAAACATATCTTATGAACCTCCATTAGGATCCCAAGATATATCATTTAAATTACAAAACTAAAATTTGACGGTGTCTTTGTTGGATAAAGCTTCCTGATGTAAGTGGTAAGAAAGTTAGAAAGATCACAGTCATAAAAGGTTTTACAGATACAAGGTGACATTTAGGAGTAAAGCTACCATGTGCCTCCGCAGAGTGTTGTTAAAATAGGTCAGAAAGTAACTGCAAAATCCTTGAATAATTCTAGCTAGAATTTAAGCAGTCTTTGTATATCTGGTCCAAACTGGGTTTGTATATTTCTAATTATTTCAGTTCTAAATTAATGTTCCTTGTATTTATGACTTATATTTATCAAAGACATGCTGTACAACTATGAGCTGTAATGAAATGTCACACTGGAGATATGACCACTTCCTCTTGCATCAAGAATTGTTTAATGAAATGTCTGTTTTTTTGGGCTGATTTTAATAGGGCTGAAGATTTTCCATGCCCTTGCCATAGGAGGCGAAGTATGTCAGGAGAGAATTGCAGTTGGTAGATCTTTTGATTTCAAGCAGTATTTTAAAAGTGCACTTAAATCCAGACAAGCATATCCGGTGTCCCCAATCAGATCCTTTTATACAAAGCCAGAATCTAAGACTTTATTTGCTGTCAATATTCCAACATTTAACAAGGTTCCAAAATTCCCCGACAGGAAAGGAACCTGGAGACTTGCGTGATTTCTGGGAGCAAATTTTTGGAAAATTGATTGTAACATTTATATGCAGCGGGTTGGTTAGCTCAGTCAGTTGCATAGCTGGTTTGTAATGCAGAGTGATAATCACAAGCATCGGCTTCATATCCTCACTGAGGTTACTATGACGGATTCACCATCTTCACCTTTCCCCTCACTTGGGCGTGTCATGGCCCTTACACTAAACTACCACCATTCGTCTCTCAAAAGAGAGCTCAGTGTATGGTCATGTAGGGCTATAACATCTTTCTTCTTTGAATTTGAACGATAGAATCTGGAATCTTTTATCTGCTCCATTCATCTGAATGTACTAAGGGATTCCTGTCAAATTCTCCTTTGTATCCTGCAGTTGTGAGTCTTTCTGAGTCACTCCTGCTGTGTTCTTGAGTGAACTTAAACTTGTTGATAGCATGGAAGATGCAACACACCCTGCATTGCATGCATTGCAGTTGACATTCATTTTTTCTTATGTGGAAATGTTAGAGATTTTTTTTCTTGCTGGGAAAGGGATTATTCTTACACAATAAGGGCGTAAGTATTTTTCAAGCTATTTGGAATTTGTTGACTCACCTCTTCCCTATACTGCTCGAAGTGTTAAGAATTAATGAGCTGGTCATTAGGAGAGACTCAAAGGTTGGAATAAAAAACTTTATTCCAGGAAACAAGTGGACGATAACATTGAAGTGGATTGGAAAACAATTTACCTTCAAATTCAATGCCAATGAATCGCAACAACTTTGTCTATTTCAATTTCTTAGATATGAAATATTATTAACGACAACTAATATTCACATTGCAATTAACATTGCATACCTGAAAAATTCTAGGATTTTAATGACATTATCTGGCCTTATGGTCTTGATGGTCTACTGAGTTAGAGAGGTTCAGTGCTTTCAGTACTCAAGCTGTAAGGTGGATTGCTCCAAGCATTGTAACAGTTATTATCCAAATCTTTTATTCAGTCACTCTCTGAACTAACAATGTGCAGCTTTTTTGAGATTATTTTAGCCAACAATGAGTGCCTGGTTTTAAAGGGGAAGCATTTTAAAAGTTATTAAAGGGCATTATAAAGTATTCATAAAATCCAAATGTTTGTAAATTCAATCTTGATGTAGCTGTTGATACTCCTATTGAGGTCTGCACTTCCAATAAGAAACTGAAATGCATAGCTTGCACCAAATCAGAAAATAGTCACAGCCTTTGAAATGGAGCACAGCTCCTTAATTTGTGGAACTGGGGTTTCAGAAAAATTGAAATAGTTAGGATGCAGATATTACTAAAAGGTCCAGACAGTTGGGTTAGAGATCTTTCCAATAGATACCTAATTAGAATTAAAATAGATTTGAGTTGTCCCTGTGAACCACAAGATCTCAGTGAACAATAGCAGATATGAAATGACCAGCTTAATTTGAAATTTCTAATATTCAATAACTCATTAAGCAACTTGACTCAGTCACAGAACCTTTATACGTATATATTTTCATTTCTTTGTTTTGTGTATGTGTGTGTGCTCTGTAATTCTAAAACAACATTTATTACATAAAAATAGTGAACGCTGCCAGGTCTTATGTAAGTCTGCAAAGTGCTGTCAAGGACTTGCGTTCTTGTAACAATTCATACAGCTGTAATACAATCAGTATTGGATTCACAGAGAGGAGAGACAAAAGTTTCTTGCTGAATGAATACTAACTACTGATCAGAAGAGACGTTTCTGTGTTCAAATCTCTAACAAATTATGGGATTTGAAACAAGCAAGCAGAAAACATAGAATTACCTGTTATTGCAACATTAGCTTTGATAGATTTGGTTATATCACTACTATTTCAACCTTGAGTGCAATGCACTGTACATTAGTAAATCATTAGTAAATGTCAAGAATCACAATTCACTATTTTGTGAAGGACAAAGGGCTAAAATTGCACCACAGTTTATTGGCCTGTGGCCTGAGCTTCATTCTCATTCGTATGTAGTCTCTCATTTGGATCATGACTTTGCTTGCAAACCCTGGTCACCATTACAGCAGAAGGTTAGGACATATGTCTGTGATTATCACATCAGCCTGTCTGGGTTTGACTCTAGGATCTTATAATGAAGTTTAAACCATTGACTGATAAATGTCAAAATTGTGTGGCCAATTCCCCAATGCATTTGTGAAATGTAAATGTTCGAAGATAAGAATGAATTTGACATGACATGTTTAGAAAACTATGCTGTTTACCTAATCAATCCACATTACCAAACTAGTTTTACCACTGAAACATACAATACTGTCACGGACAGAGATGAAGATTCTACACATCAACTCTGTCATAAGCAATTTGAACAGAGCTGCCTGATCAGTGTAAATTTTATATAGGAATTAAATATGTTTCTGAATGTAAAGGTTGGTGAATAGATATGAGGAAAAGTCAGGAAGATTTTGGTTTAAACTTTTAAAAAAGTAAACTTTTAGTCAAATGGCAGCGGGATTGGTTAGTTTAATTTGCTAGACAGCTGGTTTTCAGTGCAGAGTAACACCAACAGGTGGGTTCAATTCCCAGACTGGCTGAAGTTACCATGAAGGGCTCTCCTCAAGATCTCCTCTCAGCTGAGGTGTGGTGACTCCCAGGTTAAACCACCACTGCTTGCCTCTTGCTAATGAGACAGTGGTCCTCTGGAACAATGCTGACTTTACCTTTCACTTACTAAAATTTTCTATGTTCACATCTCAGTCTTTGGGGATCTGGATCAGTTTGAGTGGCTCATTGTAAATTTTTTGATTTCCAAAGCTGCTGCAAAATACCTTTGGGCATTTTATTACATTTTAAACATGATATAAATTCAAGTTATTGCTGCTGCTGATTTATTCCTATGAGGAAGACTTACAGAATTGAATGGTAAACCATTCATGTTCATGAACACAAATGAACTGAAAATTAGACAAGATCTTTTGAAGATTTGGGTAATACCATTATGATTCACTTGTACTTATTCCCCATTAAACCATTTGAAATTTGTGCAACATCCGCTGCATAACTTAAACTACCAGAGAGCTGATCCTATGTAGCAAAAATAGCTTGGCCTTTACCATTCCATCTACTCAATTTACAAGTGACTATATCAGTGGTGACAGTTATTGAAAGATGCTACAGTATTAGAAGACGAAGAAGCTTCATATTCAGTGAACTATAACAAGGTTGAGTGGTTCCATAACCAGAAATTGATTTGCAGTCTGTCATCTCAAATTTAATCTTTAATTGAGAACAAAATGTCTCTATGTACCTCATCACGTGCAGTGCCGTTGACATAGATATTTAAACACTGAAGTGTTATTCTCGATACTTACTCAAACTATACAGAGTTTGCGTAATATTGATGCAATTCATCCCATTTTTACTTGCGTCACTTCTGCATGCCTAAACTGGCTGTAAAATGTACAGCAGTGAGCTCTTATACAAACATGGTGTTCAGTTTTGCAAAGGCTTCCCAAAACTTACAACATTCAGCAATGAACATTTTTAAGACAATTTCTGTTGATTTCCCAGAAGTTTTGAATTTCCTACAGTCTCAGAGAAAATTGTGTTCTTTTTAATTCCTTTTGGTAAAATCGTCTTTGGGAACCAGCCATAAAGCCTATTGGATATAATTATATATACAATTTACAATACAGGTCATTCGGTCCAAGTGATTTATACTGATGTGTATTTTCCACACAAGTTTCGTCCACTCTTCTTCCTTTAACCCTACCAGCATTTTTTCTACTTTTTTCCTTCATGCTCTTGCCATCCTTAAACACAACAATGCCTTAATTACTTCATGTGAAAGCATGCACTTTCTGAGTAAAGAGGTTTCACCTGAATTCTTTCCTGGATTTAGTGATGATCATCTTATGTTTATAACATCTAGTTTTGATCTCTCCACAAGCTAAAACATATTTTCTTTAACTTTTTCTGTCTGTTATAATTGCTCAGTTCTGGAGTTAGCCTTGAAAATAGATTTTGCACCTTGATCTATTATTTTTGTAATATGGAGATCAAAGTTGTTTTAATGTCATCTAATCGCACATTTCTGGTGAATGCCATTTGATGCTAAGCCAAGGGTAATTCTTTGTCACTTGGTGACAGATGTAATGAGCAAATCAAATGATTTTGTCAAGTAAATTGAATTTTAACTCATTGCCTTTATTTGAACAAATATCATCCTTATTTTTAAATATGGCCACGGTTCATGCCTCCACACCAGCCTGTGATATATGTGGCCTTCCAATTCTGGCTGCTTGTTCCTACTTGAATTTAATGCTTCCATCACTGACATCTGTGCTTCAGCTACCAAAAATCCGAGATTTACAACTCGCGCCTTAAACCTCTCTTGTCTACCTCTGTTTCCTCCTTTATGACTTCCTGAAAATCCAGTTCTCTGGAAAGCTCTGAATCATTGACCTAAGTATCTCCTCGTGTGATGAGGTGTCAGATTTTGTTTGATGGTGCAATTATATAGCTCCTTATAATATTTTCCTACATTGAAAGAACTATATGAATGCAAGATGTTGTTGTTATTGTTGTTGAATGTGACAGCCATCTAATTATCTGATTTATTTCAGACTGTTACACATAAGAGCTGACGTCTATGCTCAGCTGATCGTACTACTCTGTCCATCATGTCTGCTGGGAACATAACAGATGTCTGCCTTCTCCCCTCTGGGGCAGTACGACATGTCCATTTATTCACTTTATATATTTAGTTTAAATTTTGTAGTCTCAGTTGGTTTACCGGAAAGCAAATAATGACTGGCAGATGCACAGTATGAGATTCAGATGACAGCAGCTGAGGCATTTGTGTATGATCGTGAAGACTTCAATCATTCGGTTTTGCAAAGCATTCATCCTGAAGGAATTAAAGTTTGCATGTGCATGTATGCATGATGTGAAATTCAAAGCGAAATATCTTGTATATTCAAAGAAATTGTAATTTGCAGCATTTCTCCTTACCCTTGAAGACCAGGATTGAAACAGGCCTTGAAATGGAATTTGAATAGATTTGTTTCTGTAATACCTGGGTTTGTTACAGCATTACAGGTTAGCAATAAGCTATCTAGGCTAAGGGGATTGATATTCCCTCGAATGGTTGGCAAAATGGTTAAGCCCACCGATTCATATTCCGAACTTGATGCCCCCCATTTTCCAGCATGAGATCTTTCACGTTTTGATATAGTTTCTCCTGAAAAGGGGAGTGTTGCTGTCAATTTGTGGATGATGATCTGATGTAGGGAGTTCTCTTTTTTTTCTCACATTGCATCAAAAGGAATGGAGTAGGGACCTATTACATCTAAAAGACTGGCATAAAGCACCTAAGGTTGCACCCAAAATAGTAGTTCATCTGTCTCATCTGTCATGTTATTCTGCCAGATAACCAGATATTTCCAGTATTGTTTTAAATTTGATTAATTGAGTCAAGGTTGTTCCGTCCTAAGTGGAAACATATAACATTAAGTTTCTGCCTAGATCCATTATTCTACTCATAACTGAAACAATGTGTGTTTATACATTTTTATAGCCAGGATTTATGCATTAAGTTGAGCTGCTTGCAATTTCCCCTTAGTCACAGAAATGTAATGTCAACGTTATGTGCAGTTGCCGAACAAAAGTTGCACTGAAATAAGATGGATTGACTTTCCTTCAGATTTTATCATTTTTTATTCTTCACGGTTGTCTTCTTCTGGGAGGATTCATAGATTTGTAGAAGATCTTAGAACCTGTTTGGCACAAAACTTGTCCAAGCCAGTGTTTATGCTCCCACGAGCTTCTTTTCACCCTGATATTTCTTCCAGCATTGCTCTTGATGTTTGCTGATAGCCTTGCTGATACCACATCTGGATTATTGTCCACACTTCTGTCTCCTTATTTGGAAAAAAAAGGTTATAGTTTCATGGAGGTGTGCAGAGAATTCAACTGATTCCTGGGATGAAGGACATACATTATGAAGAAAAGTTCAACCTGTTAAGCTTTCCTGATGAAGGGCTCTAGCCTGAAACGTCGATTTTCCTGTTCCTTGGATGCTGCCTGACCTGCTGTGCTTTTCCAGCAACATACTCTCAATTCTGATCTCCAGCATCTGCAGACCTCATTGCCTCCTTTCCTCTTTCTACCTTGCCTACCTAGAGAAATTGTTAAGTAAACACAAATGCTCTGCAAAGTCTGACACCATCTGTGGAGACAGCAACTGCATTATAAACATCATCAACCTTTCATTAGAACAGAGTAATATTAGTTATGTAGCACAGAGTAAGCATATGAAAGAAGGAAAGGTGGGAAGAAGAGCAAAAAGGTAAACTGGAGGTCTTTGATAAACTGAAATCTAGAAGAGATTAAATAACAGAAGTTTTCATCATGTAATTCACAAGGAAGTAATAATGGCACGAGTAAACATTAAAAGCAAAAAGGTAAAGTCACCATAGTCATACCACACTATTGCTCTCTAATTAGAGAGAGACATAACTGGTGGTGGTTTAAGCTGAGAGGTACTACACCTCCAGCAAGGGGCAAAGTTAAGAGGGAGAGCCTTTCATGGCAACCACAGCTGGTACAGGAATTGAGCTCATGCTGTTGGCATTACTCTGCAAAATGCCAAATGGCTAAACCAATCATTTAGCCAACTGAGCTAACTCATGAGGTGCATAGATAAGGTGAATAGCCAAAGTCTTTTCCCTGGGCTGGAGGAGTCCAATACTAGAGAGCGTCGGTTCAAAGTGAGATGGGAAAGATTTAAAAGGGATCCAAGGGGCAATCTTTTCATGCAGAACGTGGTGCATGTATGGAATGATCCTCCTGAGAAAGTAGTAAAGACTGGTTCAATTACAACATTTAAAAGGCATGTCGGTGGGTATATGAATAGAAAGGGTTTAGAGGGATATGGGCCATATGAGGCAAATAGGACTAGATTAGTTTAAGATATCTGGTCGGCATGGACAAGTTGGACTGAAGGGTCTGTTTCCATGCTGACATCTCTATGACTGTCTCAATTGGACATGGAAGGAATGTTTCCTGTTGTGGGTGAGTCCATAAGTAGTCAACACCATTCTAAAATTAGGCAGTTGCCCTTTTAGATTAGAGGTGAGGGGAAATGATTTCTCACTTGTGTGACTTCAAACTCTCTGCGTTAGAAGGTTGTGAAGGAGGGGTGATTGAATATTTTATGGAGGAGGTAGACAAATTCACGCTTGACAAGGAAATCAGAGATTATTGTTACAGGAGCTAGGATAGTTGAACATGTGGAATTCAGAACATAAACAGATCAGTTATATCTTATTGAATGGTGGAGCTGGCTTGAAGGGCCAAATAGTCTACTTCTGCTCCAAATTCATATGTTCAAGAAAGATGCATCAAGTTGAAATGTGAGTGAGATTATAGTTGTTGTCCAAAGCCAAACTGAAGGAAACAAAAAACAAAAGATAAACCAAACCAATAATAAAACAAAAGGCAGCAGAGGCTATGATCTTAAATCGTCAAACTCAAAACTGAATCTAAAAGGCCTGAAGTGACTTGTCCAAGGTTTGTTTGGGCTTCTGTCACTTGCAGCTCTATTAAACACATCTTGTCCTCCTTTTTAAGCATTTTGGACAGCTTCCTGCACCACACCTTAATTAACTTCTTAGTCACGTTCAACAGCTCATCTCTTTGTATACCACTTTTCCTTATAAGCATAGGAGATGCAACATGTGATCTTTTTACCTCCAGTTTTAATCGTATAAGAAACTAAAAATTCTTTCCAAGTGAAACAGTGATATACATGCAGTTATTTCACTATTGTAGACTTGTGATGTACTCTCTTGAGAATGGAGAGATTAAATGCTGATTTGATGATTCCTTTGAGGAACATTTTTGTTCAGTTTGAAAGCGTGACCCCAAGCTTCTAGTTACCTGTCATTTTAATTATGCACTTTGCTTTCATTCTAACCTTCTTGAACTTGGCATGCTGCAATGTTCCCCATTTTGTTTTGTATATCTTTGCTGGTTTGATTTTGTTTCTTCATTTCCAATTTTTTTGTTTAGATACATCTCTTCTGTAAATGTCTTTACTTGGCCCACTATCACTTCTTTTGGCTTTGAACCAAGAAAACTACCTGTTCATTGTTCCTGCCCTGCATGCAAACACGCACCCTCCCTTTTATTCATCTTCTAATCCTCCCTCTGTTAATTTGTTCAATTACATTTTTAACTTTTCCCAGTTCTGATGAATGTTCACAGATGTAAAAGGCTAACTTTTTTTTCTCTCTGCTGATGCTGCAAGATCCACTGAGCATTTAGAGAATTTTATTAAAGATTTCCATCATCCATAATATTTTTAAAATGGGAAGTTGCGATTCATAGCTGTGAGATCTGAGATTTCAGATCAAGTGGAGCTCTTGATTTTTGCCTCCACCAAAACCGTAAATTGATCAGTGAAAAACTCTTTAATGAACTAGCGTTTGAAACCCACCACTAATATACTTGGATCTGACCATGTCTCTAGGAGGTCGACAATATACTGGTCTTTATTGTGTCAACATAGATACTTGGCTCTTTATTAAGCATTGCAGCAACATGGAATTCAATGAAGGGTAAAAAACAGACACGGGGTCCCAAATGTATTAACTTACATCAGAACAGGACATCCTCAACGGCTACCTGGATGACATTAACCTCTCAGAACGTCAGTGATCCCAGAGGAGCTCAGTAATCAGTGATCCTTATTCACTTTAAGCAGTCCCTTGCAAGTTTACCATGGTGCCCTTTCCAATAGTTGCCTGCTGTGCAGCAACTCTTGACTGTGTAATGTGGAACCAGCTGCCATCAGTCTAACAGCCTCATTGAGGTGGATGAAATTTCAGCAACAAGCAGTCATATCATTACAGTTTGCACTTGAGGGCTTCCATAGTCAACATTAGTTGAACAAAAATATGGCACACCTTAACCTTCGAATGAGAAAGAATAAAGGGCTGGTATAATTAATAATTAAGCAAAAATAATGGTTTCTCCTAAAAGGCAGCCCCTTTACATTTTTAAATTGATGGCCTTTGAGGAAGAGATTGCTACATTTTGTATTAAGGGTACTCTCTCACAGAACAGAACATCTTTAAAGATTTGGAGGAGTAAAATATATAATTTAATAATTACATAATAGTTAAACACTTTCCTATCTAAGTCATAGAGATATACAGCATGGAAACAGACCCTTTGGTCCATGCTGACCAGATATCCCAACCCAATCTAGTCCCACCTGCCAGCACCCAGTCCAAATCCCTCCAAACCCTTCCTATTCATATACCCATCCAGATGCCTTTTGGATGTTGCAATTGTACCAGCCTCCACCACTTCCTCCGGCAGCTCATTCCATTCACGTACCACCCTCTGTGTGAAAACATTGCCCCTTAGGTCTCTTTTACACATTTCTCCTTCCCCCTCTCACCCAAAACTTATACACTGTAGTTCTGCACCCCACCCTCCAGGGGGAAAAGACTTTGTCTAAAATTAGATAAAATTCTGTAGATAATATTATGGATGAAGTATTCTGTAGTGCTTGGAACAGTGAGCAAATGATTGTACATGTTTGAACAGGACATCTGATGGAGATGTGTGGTCAGGTGGGCTGCCTCCAGCAGCATCAAGAGCCCAGCTTGGACCCATATGTTCCATGAAATCTGGATGTCCTCATGTTTTCTGTTTGATTTGTGCGTCATTTGCTTCCATTGCACTTCTTTCCACACAGGATTTCAAAGTGACAAGAATTTTCTTTATCAAACAGCTGGGTTGCCATGAGCAAAAAGCTTAATAACCCACAAAACAAACAGACTGTGTTCTCTTTAAAGCTGAATAAAACCCAAAAGCATTGGCCTACAAATTCTATGCATTATGTAAGCATTTAAAGTGAAAATTGAGGTTCAATGAAAGTTGTCATGCTAATGATCGCCAGTTTTTGCTTTATGGGTTCAATTGACTCTGCATAATGTTTTAAGGAGGATTGCTACTCACATTTAAAGAAAATGATGTATATGCCAAATTGAAAGCCCTGGTGATAGCTGCTGAATAGGTATCAAGAAGCTATTAGAGTAAGATTGCTTCATTTGAGATACAGTTCTGAGTTTTGTAATATTTAATTAATGAATCATAATAAAGACCCGTATCGGTAAAGTGATTGCCAAGATAATTGGAATAGTGTTCGTAAAGCTTTGGCTGCACCTTTCACTTTGTTGTCAAGTTCCTACAAGTTAGGGCCACCAAGCTTCCTGTCAGTACAACTGCCTCATGGCTTATCAGAAAAAATGGTTTTGTAGGTTCAGCATTTATTCTGCGCTTCCAGATTCCAACATATTTGAGATTTATGTGTTTCTGGTATTAAAAACCTTCATACGTCAGCCAGAAGCATTGGACAGAGGCCATACTACTACTGCCCATTATCTTTACATGAGGAAGATTTTCATTTTCTATGCTTAAGGCAATAGAAGAAGTAGAAAAATATTAAATTGGAGGATTCTCTAAGTTGACCAGCAATATAACATTATTTGCTAATCTTTCTCTCCTCTATTTATTTATGCTGTCCATTGTAGTATAACACACGATGTAAACTGCAATTAGAGAGATGTCTTGTTTTTATCTGAAAAATAACCATGGGAAGGAGACCCTAAGGGTCAAAGTTTGCTTTGGCTCCCATCACCTCACATTACCTGATTCTTGCTCTACGACACTGGTGAATAGCAGCACAAATGAATCTGCCAAGCAGGTACAGTAAGTGATATGGAGGAGGGAGCACAATTTAAAAGGTACAGGAGAATTAGCTCATTGTTCAATTGAGTCTCATATGTGACCTCAAGCATTTAATACAGCAATTTGAATTTTTCCCATGTATCATTTCCAAGTGTGGCAATGACTGTGGAGGAGTCGTGTTTTAGCACCCATCATAGAATCATAGAATCCCTACAGAATAGAATGAGCCCCTTTGGCCCAACAAGTCCACACTGACCCTCCAAAGAGTTAACCCACTCAGACCCACTCCCCTACCCTATTACTCTACATTTACCCCATACAAATGCACCTAACTTACATATACCTGAACACGATGGAAATTTAGCATAGCTAATTCACATAACCTGCACAGTCTTGGATTTTGAGAAGAAACCAGGGCATCTGGAGGAAACCCATGCAGACACTGGGAGAATGTGCAGGTAATCCAAGGCAGGAATCAAACACTGATCCCTTGCACTGTGAGGCTGCAGTGCTAACCACTGAGCCACCTCACTGCCCCACGTATGAGGTTTGACTACTTCACTGAACTACACAGCGGCATGTTGAAAGTGGATGCTTCAGGACTACTTGGAGTGGACTCTCTGTGGTTGGGTTAGGGTTAGGCAAACAGTGGCAAGACCATGTAGGCACCAACCTTACTCTGGTGTCTCTTCATATTGTCCTTCACAATCAGCAAGTGAAGTGGTCTGTTCAGAAGGATCCTATCTCCAGAAGCTGCTAATTAAATGCGAAAAATCAATACTGCAAAAATTGAGTGTAAAATACTAAAATATTGGACCATATTAAAAATCTGTAGCATATTCAGTTTGATGACTGAATGGCAGATTTGGGTATGGAATAGGTTATGAACCTATCACTCAACTATATGCCTCATGACCTTCAATTGACATTAGTGCCAATGGCAACCTGATTACATTTAGCCCCATTGTTAGTTCTGGTCCAGAGGGAAACCTGAGCTTTTCAGGACACAAGTAAAAGTTTAGGAACTTCCCAAGCTGAATCTTATTTTTTTTGGCTAAGTGTGAGCTGTGTGGAGCTTTTCAGAGGGGTTGTCGTGTAAGGCTGATTGAGTGCTCTTGCTATATCTTATCAAGCTGTCCTTACTAACTCACAACGCTGCTCTTAACGGCTTCCTTCCTGTCCAATTCCAGCCCCATCCTCCTGTGCATCGCCGCCAAAATATCGCAGAATTAACTGGCATCCCTTGTGCTTGCACTACCTTTAAAGCCTGTTGTACACTCAGACAACATTACAATTGAACATTACAATAATAGAGGCCATGCTTCAGAACATGTTCAGAACATCTTTTCCAGAACCGTTCTGAAGAAGGGTCACTGCACCCAGAATATTAAGTCTGCTTTCTCTCCACAGATACTACCAGATCTGCTGAGTTCTTCCAGCAATTTCTGATTATGTTTCTGATTTCCAGCATCTGTAGTTCTTTGGTTTTTTGATTACAATATTATTGCAACTGCAGCTCAAGATAACGTGTTGAAGTGTAGAAGCATCCTGTAACTGGATTGGAGATGTGCCATAAGCATTCTTAGTGGCTGGCACATATTGGATGCCAGTGAGGAGTGGCTTATGAGGAGTACATGGCCAGTGCCCATGGAGATGTCCTGAGATGTTTGTGCCTGGTGTCTACAGCAGAGGTCTTTTGGAGCAAGCAGTGAGCTGAAGTTGTCGGGTACCTGCTCTCACTTCCAAGTAGAGAATTCTGGGTGTCCAGTTTGTTGGGTCCATTTGTTAAGATAGGAAGCTGGATATCAATGAGGTGAGTTGGGTAATTAAAAATACATTTAACAAGCAATAATCCCCTAATTGGCAACTCATCACTACATAGTAAGAAACTCACTTCACTGCTTGTTAAAAGCATGAAAGTTGGAATGAGATACTCCCAATGTCAAGTTAGGCCTCGTTGGATTTCTTCTTTTCCTGATAGATAGATACCAGGTTTCAGAAAGAAGTTAGTATAATTAGTAATTCAAATTTCTCAAAAAGAAGCATCCTGAAGTTTGCATAACGCTTACAGATAATGGAACTGATTTACTAAAATCATTTGGTTATCAGAATTTGTTTATGGCAGATGTTTGCTTTCAGCTTTCTTAGCTCCACGTCCACAACCAATGTTAGGATGTTATAACATTTGCTAAAACGAAACATATTATTAATGCTTGCCCAATCAATCAGACAACAAATTACTTTTGAAGTGCATTCACTGGCAAATGTTTTCATGAATCAAAATTTTCAGCAGTATCCATTACATACACAAAGGCAAAACACTCCAGATGTTAAGAATTTGAAATAAAATGGAAATATGCAACAAGTCAGTATCTGTGGAAAATGCTACAATTTCAGTAGAGTTCAGAAACTGTTTTTCAAAAAATTAAATCCAGAACTAAGCTATTTGCGATCAGAACTAAGCGATAATGTTACATGGTTTGGAAGAGAAGATTTTTTTTGCCATATCAGAGACAGACAAGGCAAATATTAAATATTATCTATGATGACCTCCGATACACCAGCGTTCGGAATATACGTAAGTTGAACATATATTAACAGCCAAATTGTTGTTGATTGTCAATTATGAATTACACATTAAATGGCAAATGTATTTAAGACAAATCTTACAAATTTACTCAGCAGTTCACACAGCCAGTAGGTCATCAAACTTGGTCACAAAGTCCCCTCAGACTCTTGTCATCCTGAAGAAGGATTTTAGCTTTACTCCTTCTACAATGTAGCCTGATCACAAGCCAACCCGAATATTCCACAGGCACAGTCTCCAATACAAATGGCATATGCTTGTAGAACCTCTGAAACGTGGTCTGAATGTCGTAGATCAACTAGTAAGAAACAGCTGCAGCAACTTATTCTCAGTTTCTGGAGCTGAACTCTCTTGGTCACTTGACTTGTATTGAACCACTAGACTCACAGACCACTTTTAGTGAGCTTGGATGATTTACTTGGCCTCAGCCAATTTCAGCCTGAAGTTTTGGGTTATTTAGATTTCAGTTTTTGCTATCTTAGAGATTGGAGAGGTTAGATATTTTTCTTTATTCATTCATGTGATGAGGGTGTTGCTGGCTAGGCAGCATTTATTGCCATCCCTAATTACCCAGATGGCAGTTAAGAGTCAACCACATTGTTATGGGTCTGGAGTCACATGCAGGCCAGAACAGATAAGGATGGCAGTTAAAGGACATTAGTGAACCAGATGGGTTTTCCGACAAATGACAATGGATTCATGGTCATCATTAGATTCTTAATTCCAGTTTCTTTTCTCTGTTTTGCCTTTCACTTTCTATTTTCAGTTAGGGGCTACCTCAAAGAACACAAACTTGGCCACCATGAATTCCAT
Organism: Chiloscyllium plagiosum; assembly: GCF_037043375.1. Taxonomy (NCBI): domain Eukaryota; kingdom Metazoa; phylum Chordata; class Chondrichthyes; order Orectolobiformes; family Hemiscylliidae; genus Chiloscyllium; species Chiloscyllium plagiosum. The sequence continues at coordinate 38,120,235 of NW_028270147.1, read as the reverse complement.
GATGAGAAAATCTGAATTAACAGTTCAAGCTGATGATCTGTTATCAGAAAGTTTATTTTCCAAGCCCAGTATTCCAGAGCTTGAGGACAAATTCAAGCCTGATAGTCCAAGAACACAGTGCTGCACTGTTGGAGAAGTCTTTTCATCTAGATCTTCAAAAGAGAAGACATTTTGGACTCAAAACTTTAACTCTGTTTCTTTCTCCATTGATGCTACCAGACTTGCTGAGTTTCTCCAGCTCCTTCTGTACTTTGCTTTCATTTTGATGGAAGTTCATTGATCTGACATGTCAGCTCTGCTTCTGTCTTCACTGATCTTGCTAAGTATTTCTCTTTTCATTACCTATCATTTATACATAGGCTGGGCCGACAATTCAGGTTTGTGTATCAACCAGTTGGTAGCACTGTCACCTCTGAGACAAAAGATTATAAGTTCAGGTCAAACTTAAAGACGTCAATGTCAAAGTCAAGATTGGCACTCTAGTTCATTCCTGGGGCAGATCTACATTGGTGGAGCTATCCTCTTTTTGATATGATGTTAAGTTGAAGTTTGTCTGTTCTCTTGAATGGGTATAAAAGATCCCATTGCACTATTTTGAAGAAAAACATGGAAGATATTCCCAATGTCCTGACCAATTGTTCCTTATCACTCAGTTGATGGATGATCTCTGTGGGTTGAGATTTGGCCTGCTAAGTCCCATGAAGACTCACAACAGAAACCTGTTCACAGATTAGTGAGGATGAGGTAAAGTATGTTTTTGCCTTTTGTTAGTTATCTCACTACCTGCAGTAGACCAATTCTAGCAGGCAGGTAGGACTGCTAAGTCCTTTAGGATTTGACCAGTTTGGTCTGTAGTGTGTTGATGAGCCACTTTTGTTGATGGAAATTGAAGACTGTACGCAGAGTACATTCAGCACCCTGAGTCCTCCCTCAAGTGGTTCAACCTGGAGTACTGATTCATCAACCAAGGCAGAGGATGGTTCTGTTTTTATCATCACATTTCTGTGCTGCAGTGAGACCTCAATTATGCATTGCAGACACATAAGAGCATTAGGGAAATTCCAATAGCATTACCTCACTGGCATTCCCTGGTCTCAGTGGGAGAACAAATATTAGTGACTTCCTAGAAGCAAACCTTACAAGCACTCAGGCAAAACTCGGCAAAATCATGATTATGATGAAGTGTGTTTTGAAGGCTGAAACGTGTCTCCTAGTCAATATTCCAGGGAGAGGTAAAAAAAAAAGTTACAAACGACATGCTGTAGCTTTCCTTTGAAGAGTGGCAGCATTGACAGTAATCACTATGAGTTTGCCACCAGTCATTTACAACTGACAATTGCTACTAATCATTTGCAATTGACAAGTTATCCACCAGGGTTTGAGTTCAGATATCTGTGTTACATGCAGAACCCTGTCCTTTGTAGCCAAAAGGAATATGTCCACACATATCACCATTTTCAATGAGGAAAGGAGAGAGGTAATATCAATTATATTTCATCAGTAAACTAAGAGCAACAGTTAAAGTTCTTGCTGCGTCTCCTTGCTAATCGTGGCCCAATCATAATTCTGTTATGCTGGATGAGTTGATAGTTCATTTCTAAATTTAGCTTTCTTTCAGGCCTGATGAGTGCAAGATGAAAATATTCAACTTTATGTCTTTTCCTAGCAATGATTCAATAATTTATGTATTTGTAACCCATGTTCTCTTCACATCTCCGTCTGATTTAGTTTCTTATTTTTAAGTAATATTCAAGTATTAAGCATATCATTAAAGGAATTGTATATCACCTTATTTTTTTCTCAACAAACTTTAATGCCTGATTTTGTTGAAATTCATTTGCCAATGATATGCCCATTCTGCAAGTTTATTAATGTCTTCTTTAATTTGCTGCAGTCCCCATTTGGTATCATCCTAATTTAGAATTACATTTTTGATAATGGAGTCTAAAGTTGTTAGTATATGTTGTGAACAGCAATGGTCAAGAACTAATCATGTGGAATCACACCTCCCAAGCTATGCCATTTTAGTTGGATACCCTCTGTGCCTACCCTCTGCTTTCTATCTACCAACTATACATAACCCCTCATTTCACAAGCTTTGATATTATACAATAACTGATTATGTGTTACCATATCAAAGACTTTTGAAAATTCCAAACAATTAACAAAGTAAACACTTATTTCATGGAATTAAAATCAATATGGCATGAAGGAAAAATGTGGAACTCTTGACAGATGAAGTGATCAAATGGGAAAAATCAAAAGAAATGAGGAAAATCAGGAAAGTGGATATGAGTGATGTCAGTTCAGCTATGATCCTATTGAAAGGCGGAGCAGACTTGAGGGACTGACTGGCTTACTCCTGTTCCTATTTCAAGTGATCTTTTCGTCTTAAGTGCAGAGCTATTCCCTATCTTTCTAATTGCCAATGTCAAGATGACTGTTATTTTCCTTCTATTCAGTCAGATTCTTGAAATCTAACCTACTCCCTCCAAGTTCCTGTGCCAGTAAACTTACCAGTAAACATGTTACTTATTTTAAGATTTGTGTGCTATACTTGGGTAAGCTTGGAGCTTTTTCATGTTTTTCATGTTTTTAATACTTTCGGATTTAAGAGATACAACTGAGTCTATCAACAGTCATCGCTTATTATTGCATGTGACTAAATGTTTCATGGGAAGGACTCATGAACCTGTTTCATATAAGACTGGAATCAGCATAGCGAGAGTCTTGCACAATCTTATGTTTTCTAGTTTTGTTAATGCGCATTAACATTTAAGTTGTGCCTGTGATTTACAAGCCATTCAGTCAAAAAAACTTCAGATATTCATGCTGATTGGAAATGAACTATTGTACCATAATATTTTATTAGTTTAATTGCTTTGGCAGAGTTTTAAAGTAATTGACAGAATTTTAACATCTGTTGATTGGGTGTTTTGGACGCAAATTGGGGGTGGTGTTAAATGAGCAGAATTTCTAAGTAGGTCGAGAAGAATGTTTCAATCTGTTTACTTCCTGGTCTTACTGAGGTAGGGCGGAGGACAAGTAACTAATCTCTACCAGGAGGTTGGTTGACATTTTAAGTGCTTGGATTTAAATTGGTCCTTTTAACTAGGAAATATGGGTGCCCCAGCAAATCACAGCAAGTCTCGTATACGCTATTGGGCCAGGAGGTAGAAGATTTGTTCCTCTCAGTCACTGAAACCCTCCCTAGATTGTATCTTCCTTTCAAAGCCTGTACAATGGCTGCCTCCAGCCCTGCTTATGGAGGATTAGTTCTGGTCTCCAGATATTCCTGGCTAGCTTGGAAACCAAGTCCAGTCAACCTGACTGATTTTCAGGTAAGGCACCCATCTGGGCCAGAAATTAGGGTCTTGGAGTTATACCGCCACAGAATGTAAGGTAACCACAACTTCTCGGTTTTTCATATGCAGCCCTTGCCCTCCTACCTACACTCTCAGTATTTTGGTATCACCTTTTCAATGAAAAGCTCCCAAAGTTAAACACGTAGAGATGCAAAAATGTGGATTTTTGGACCAAATCTGATTTATCTACATTGTACCAGGCAGAAACAACTCCAAGGAGAGTAGTTTTGCCAGGATGTGTATGTCAGCCATTGGTCTTCTGTAAGAAGCAAACCTGTGGACTATCCACCTCTTTCTAGACACGTGTCTATTTTTTACCCATGTTCAGACAAAAAAGTTGCAAATCTGGGAGAAGTGAAATAAAATTAGGAGAGAAAAAGAGAATCGATGTTCCAAAGAAGAGATTTCAGCTGACAAAACTGCTTGATATAAGAGCATAAAGGAAGAGCAAATACGTCATTCAGCCCCTTTGAGCCTACTCCCTTATGATTAGATTACCTACAGTGTGGAAACAGGCCCTTCGGCCAAACAAGTCCACACTGACCCTCCAAAGAGCAATCCACCCAGACCCATTTCCTACATTTACCCATGACTAATGCACCGAACACTATGGGCAATTTAGCATGACCAGTTCACCTGACCTGCACATCTTTGGATTGTGAGAGGAAACCAGAGCACCCGGAGGAAACGCACGCAGACACGGGGAGAATGTGCAAACTCCACACAGACAGTTACCCGAGGCAGGATTCAAACCCAGGTCCCTGGCGCTGTGAGGCAGCAGTGCTAACCACTGAGCGACTGTGCCATCATGGCCGATTTGAATTTGACCTCAACTCCAGTTGCCTGTTTTCCATAACCCCTGACTCCCCCAGAAGATATTTTACTAAACCTTAAATTTAATAATCCAGCTTTCACAGAGAAATTCCTATTCACCTCCATCTAAAATTAGAGATCTTACACCTTTCAATGAGATTACCTCTCATTCTTCTAAACCCCCATGAATATATGCCCAGTCTGCACAAGAACCAGCCTTTCTTCCAACCAGATCATTGTAGTAATCAAGCTGGTGAAGACCACCAAGTTCCCCTCCAGGCCACTGACTTCGGAATATACTGCCGTTCCTTCAGTATCATTGGGTCAAAATCCGGGAATTCCTCTATAACAGCATTGTCAGTCAACGGACAGCACATGGGCCGCAGTAGCTCAAGAAGACAGCTCACTATCACCTTCTCAAGGGCAATTAGGGACGGAAAATAAATGCTGGCCAACTCATGTTCACCATTCCATGAGTGAACAAAAAACAATTCCCTGAATTGTTTCTAATGTGAGTATCTCCCTCCTTAATTCAGGTGCCATACACAATTGTAGATAAAAGGAACTCAGTTTTCTGTTGCACTCACCTGGCAAAAAATGCCAATATTCCTTTTGCCTTCCTAATGCTTAATGTCTTTGAATACTACGGGTATTTCAAATACAAGTATTCCTACACCTCTCTCTGCCACAGAATTTTGTGATCTCTCTCTTACTCCATTTAAGCGATATTTTGCTTTTATGTTCTTCCTACCAAAGTGAATAATCTTACATTTTCTCACATTTGCCAAAACTTTGCTTCCTAACTTATCCTATGCACATTCCTTTGCAGACTTTTTGTATCCTCTTTGCAATTAGTTTGCCACTTATCTTTGTCTCATCAGCAAATTTGGCTGTGATACACTCAGTTCCTTTCTTAAAGTAATTAGATTACTTACAGTGTGGAAACAGGCCCTTCGGCCCAACAAGTCCACACCGACCCGCCGAAGCGCAACCCACCCAGACCCATCCCCCTACATTTACCCCTTCACCTAACACTATGGGCAATTTAGCATGGCCAATTCACCTAATCTGCACATTTTTTGGACTGTGGGAGGAAACTGGAGCACCCGGAGGAAACCCACGCAGGCTCGGGAAGAATGTGCAAACTCCACACAGTCAGTCGCCTGAGGCAGGAATTGAACCCGCATCTTTGGCGCTGTGAGGCAGCAGTGCTAACTGTACCGTCCATTGATATGGATTGTAAATAATTGAGGCTGTAACACTGATGCCTGCAGCACCCCACTGGTTACAGTCTGCCAATCTGAAAATGACCCACTTTTCCAGACTGTATTTCCTGTAAAGTAAGTCCGATCTCTATATATGCAAATATATGGCCTCAAACACCACAAGATCTTAGTTGTGCAATGAACCTTTATTGATATCTTACTGAACGCCTTCAGAAATCTAAATAAATATGGAAACTATCAGGAGCCTGATCACTGTGGGCAATGACGAGATTTGTGACAAAATTGTTTAAGAAATCTGACAAGGTTTATCTCGATATCAAGAGTAACTTGCTGATTCCATGCATTTGCCATGTGGCGAGACCAGTTTCTTGCCAGGCAGTGGCAAATTGCCAGTTAAGGATGATTAACATTATTACATGCTTTACCAATGACACAACTCACCTCATTATTCTTCAGCTTCATGCTCTTAACACCTGCTGCCAGCAAACTAAATACTGCACATTCTCAACATGGAAGACAGAAAGGGTGTGGTGACTTCAGCTTGCTGCTGGCTGTGAGGAGCCTCCCTGTTAATCACCACAAAACAGCATCTCAGGCTACATCCATGGGCACTAGCTGCATGTGCCCCTCATTCACAGACATTTACATTGACATCCCACCTTCGCTAACCCCTCAAGATGCTCATGGCATCTCCCCAATTGCAGGACCCGACTAAAGCACAAAGCTGCATTGCAGGGTGCATTGGCAACTAGCATTGAAATGCTGCTGAAGAATACAAGTTAGAGACAAAGAAACTGCAGATGCTGGAATCCCAAGTAGATGGGCAGGAAGCTGGAAGAACACAGCAAGCCAGGCAGCATCAGGAGGTGCAGAAGATCACACTTGAAACGTTGACATCCACACCACCTGATGCTGCCTGGCTTGTTGTATTCTCCCAGCCTCCTGCCTATCTACTGTTGTTGAACACAGGGCCAGACACCCAGTTCACATTGCATGAAGGAGGCTCCAAGGGCACTGGGGACTGCAGGCAGGGGACAAGGAGAGATGACAGTTTTGCAGAAGGAAATTGTATTGTAAGGTGTTACATACGTTGAAGCAGGGACAGAAACAGGGTAATGCAGAAGAGGTCTTTATCCAAGGTCAAGAGCACCCTGACTTTGGGTGGACGCTCAGTTAATGACCACATCTGGCATGGTCAGCTCATATAACAGGGGTCTCTGGTGGTTGAGGGGTAATGAGGTGAGCATGGGCAGGCTCATGAGTGAGATTGGGTAGGGATCTGGATAGGCATGAAGTCTTTGGGGTTCACAGGATGAGCGATGGGAAAGGGACCTGGATGTTTGAGCGCTCACCAACAAATGTGAGGTTATGGAGTCATATTATCATACAGTAGAGAAACAGGCCCTTACGCCCACTATATCTGCCGACCAACAAACACCAAGCTGCACTAATCTCATTTACCTGCTTTTGGTCCATAACATAATATACTCTAGTATTTTAAGTGCTTATCCAGATGCTTCTTAAATGTTGAGAGATTACCTGCCTCCACCACTTTCTCAGGCATCATGTTCCATATTTCTACCACCCTTTGGGTGATTTTTTTTCTTAAATTCCATCTAAACCACTTACCTCTCATCTTAAACTTGTTCACTCTGGACTTTTACACATCTGCAATGGGGAAAGGATTGTTACGATCTCTTCTGTCTATGCCTGTTATAATTCTGTATACTTCAGTCAGATCCCCTTCAGCTTCCCCTGCTCCTTCAGCCCAGGCATATTCTTGGTGAATCTCCTCTGCAAGCTCTGCAGTGCAATTGAGTCCTTCCAATAATATGGTGATCAGAACTACATACAGTACTCCATCTGTGGCATAACCAATGTTTTATCAACTTCTGACAAGACTTGCTTGCTCCTCTTTTCCATACCTCAGTTAATGAAGGCAAGCATCCTATATGCCTTCTTCACCACTCTGTCTGTGCTGACACTTCAGGGATCTATGGACTTGTACAACATGGTCTCTTTGTTCTGCAGAAGTCCTTCGTGACCTACCATTATTGTGCACATCCTTCTCTTATTGGACCTTTCAAGATGTGTCACCTTGGACATATCGAGATTAAATACTAACTGCCATTGCTCAACCCAACTTACCGGCTGATCAATTATCAGAGTGTAGCCTGAGACCCTCCACCTCACTATCAACACCATTACCAATTTTTATGTCATCTGCAAACTTACTAATTATACCTTCTTCACATCCAAGTCATCAATGTTCATAAAAAGCAACAAGGTCTCAGCACCTATCCCGGTGACACACCATTGGTCACAGCATGTGCGCACGTTACTAGAGAGTGCTGGACCTGCTGTTCTATGGCAGATGCCAACCTACGGATGGTCTCCACAATGTGAACTCCTACAGTTTCTGGTTACTGAAGGCCATTGTCTCACATACCTGTCTGCCAATCCTGTTCCTCACAGGGATTAAGTCCCTATTTGCCAACACATCACCAGCCTGGCGCAGAGCAGATGCCTGGTCTCCACGTACAAGCAGCCTGGGGTGTTCCTTCCTCAGTTGGCTGTGGAACTATTGTAGTAAGGTGCTCACCAGTGTGTTTTCTCACACTTTCTAAGCCTGTCATTCACACTGAGATGTCAGTATCTGACTTGGTTGGGGAGCAGGAAGCAGCCTTGCAATACTTCCTCGGAGGCCTGGGTACTGTAGTCTTTTAGAGGTCAAGGAGGTGGCTTATAATGAAGCAGGCTACTCTGCTTAGGTTGTTGACATCCCACTGGTACCTGCATGTCAGAGAGAGAGAAGGTGTACTGAGCAATGGTTAGAAGTGGTTTGCAATAAATGACAATGGTGTAAGTTATTGTGAGAGTTGCAGTGGAGTAGAGTGATACTTGGTTGGTGGCTCTGGTTTTTCTTGAGGGATCGGATCTTCTCCTTCTGTAGGACTTGATGCCAGACACTTTATCACCCATTCAGACTCCTTCTGCCCTATTGTGGGCTGTCTTCTCCTGGAAAGAGAGAAACAAAGGGAATGAGTGAGATGAAAGTGGGTGGCATAGGCTGGTAGTGCTGGTGCACAGCCTTGAAATGTGGTGTAGTTGGTGGGTGAGTAGGCAGTGCAGGGATCATGCAGAATTAGTGGCCTGAAATGTTAGAGGGTGCTGTTGGGGAGTGTGAGGGAAGGTGACATAGGCAGTGGCGAGAGTGGCAGAACATGAGCTTTGGTAGGTGATTGTCCCTGATACTGAAACTGTGAATATGAAATAGCAGAGAGAAGAGTGTGGCATTTACAATGGTGGGCAGTGAAGTCCTTGTGCCACTGCTAGCTATCCCTCCAGACCTTCTAAACCACACTAGTCTGGATGGCTGCCTCAAACCAAGCTGCCAGGGTCTGGTGTTGCTTGCTTCTCTGTGGTCCTCTGAGGATAGGCCTCCATCCTGTGGACCACTCCCTCCATGTTCCTGACCAAGAATCATGTTGCAAACCTCTCCTTCACCATCTCCAGAATGAGGACTTTTTAAAATATGGTGTGGGACTCAAGGATGCTAATCTTTTGAGAGATATCGGTTCAGTGGCAAGTTGCTTCAAAAAGAGTGTCGAGAGAGTGGTGCTGGAAAAGCACAGCAGGTCAGGCAGCATCCGAGGAGCAGAAGAGTTAATGTTTCGGGCATAAGCCCTCCCTTGCGCCTCGAATGCTGCCTGACCTGCTGTGCTTTTCCAGCATTACACTCTCGACTCTGATCTCCAGGATCTGCAGTCCTCACTTTCTCCTGCTTGAAGAATGGCGTGTGTTAAGATGGCAGTAGAATTGGATGTGAAAGATGCTATGGGGTGAGGTAGATTATTGATGAAGTGAAATTGGAAAGACATGGCAAGTAATCTCCCTAGATCTCATGGCAAAAAAAACTTCCAAAAAAATTCAATGCAACTGGCGATTAGATTAGATTCCATACAGTGTGGAAACAGGGCATTTGGCCTGACAAATCCACACCAACCCTTCGAAGAGTAACCCACCCAGATCCATTCCACTACATTTACTCCTTACTAAAACACCTAATATATGGGCAATTTAACATGGACAATTCACCTGACCTGCTCATCTTTAGAATGTCCAAAAAGTGGCCCAAAAAGTGTGAGAATCAGCTGTATATCTTACTTGTATCCCTTTATCCAAAACTGTTCATTTACATCCTCAAAGAGAACCAGTTTATATGTCAAACATGACTTCACTTCTGTAAATCCGGGTCAACTCTGCTTGATTATATCATGACATACTCTGCTATGACTTCTTTAATCATTGATTCCAGCATTTTCCAATTATTGTTATTAGGCTTAATTAGCTTAAAGTTTCCTGCTTTCTGTCTTCATCCCTCCTTTAATACAATTGACTTCCAATACACTGTGACCATTTCAGAATCTACATAAAATTGGAAGACTGCAAACAATGTATCTCCCACCTCAGTTTCTATTTTAATATCCAACAATGTTGGACACAAGTTCCAGGGACCTTTCTTTAGGTATAATGATTGTTTTAATTTCTTCCTCCCTGTTGCCCTCTGATTTTCTACTACTATTGGGATACTTTTAGTTTCTGTGTAGTGTGAGAGAAAACATAAGATAGTTGTTCACTATCTCCTTCATTTTATTGCCATTATTAATTTCCCAGCCTCATCACTTAAAAGCCAATGTTGGCTACTGATTTTATTTTTTAATGCCTTGCTCACCTCCCCATAATGTATTTTCTTTATCTATCATTCTTTTATTCATCTATAAATTTCATAATCTTTTGCCTACCACTAATTTTTAATCCTGTGCCTTTCTTTCAATTTGAAACCATTTCTGATAACCAACTTTCTTGCTTAGCCATGGATGGCATAACCTTCTTGTAGAGTATTTTTTGTATTTGAAATGTAACTTTGTTAAAAGTGTATTTTTTTAGCACTTTCTGTTAACAGTAGTAATTTATATTAGGTGGACAAAGAACAGGAGGGGGACATCACAGTTTTTAACATAAATACTTGCTATTAACAAGTTGGACAAATAATATGGAGTATTTTATGTTATGAAGCTTCAAGTAATTTTATTTTGCCTTCAATGTCACAATTTCTTACTTAAGTAAATTTTATGAGCTAATACCCTTGAATGATAGTCCTGACAGGAAGCTCTATTGTCGCTCTTTCATTGAATGGATATCTGAAAAATTACCTGTCCTCTGTTCAACAGAAAGATACCATACTAAAGTGAAACCTAGGGACCATAGCTATTCTGATATTCAGAATGCACCGAATTCATTGAGTTTTCATCAGTTTTTGTAGGGCTACGAGGGCTAGTTCTTTTCCCATAGCAACCATACCCACAAGCAAATAACCTAAAATTAACTGTACTGATGCAGAAGACATGATTGACCTTCACTGTTGCCTGCCTCATATTGCAGTTGAACCTAATGGGTTCACCAGATCATTTTGGAGAGCACATCCAATCACAGTCAACCACATTCACTTGCTTCAGGGGTAAGTGGGGTGTATTCCTACTTTCTTTGTGCAATATGTTGACCTCTCCAATCCAATTACATGGAATCGCTGACCTCTCAGTTGAGTAATTCTTCGAATACTCTACAAACAATCATTATATTTTGACCTCTCATAGCAGTGAAAGGCAGTGGTTTCTCAAAAGCTCAGTTATATAATCATGTTAGCAACTTTGAAACTTGCACACCAGCTACTATTGACAATATTATCTCATATTTTACTCTATATGAGTGCCTGGAGACGGCAAGCTTTAAAGAGCGGCCTGTTTATAAAAGCTATGTGACAAATGCTTACAGCACTGTACCAGCATTTTATAGCCTCCAGTTTCTGATAAGCAACAAATGTCTGTATTGTAATATACATGACTATTAACAAAGAAAGCAACATCCTCAAAGCACAGCTTCCCAACTTTAATGTCTGTCTTTGGAGGTAATGGTGAGCCAGCTGCAGATATTTTACATACCCCCATCCCTTGAAAATGAAGCTTGACTTCAGAATGGTCTGCAGGTTTGTCAGGAGATTCAACACATTTGATAGTTGAGTAAGATAAACAAATGATATGTTTGTTAGTTGGAAGTGATTTTCATTTTTTCCACAGTAAAGCTTCTTGTTTAATTTGCAAATGAAGCTTCATGCTGCGAATAGAGAAAGCTTCTTTAATGCCAGCCTGTGAATGGAAAGTGGAGTGTTTTTGTATGTAACATTCTAGGTGGCTGTGCAGCATTCTGCTTTTAATGGTCTTTGACTGGCTGAGCTCAGAGAAAGAGATGCAAAGTCAAGTCCAATCACTGTTATAGCTTTTCAACAATTTGTTTTTGCTTTTTTAAAGGAAAGGCAAGAAGTGGGAATGTTTGTACTCTAATGAACTGTGCAAATAGACCAATGTTTAGGTAGTCAGGTAACACACTTTTACTCAAAGAATCGCTTGAAGCTTTTCAGTAGTAAATCTGAAATCACACGAAACCAACAGGTTTATTTAAAATCATAAGCTTTCGGAGCACTGCTCCTTCGTCAGGTGAAGTGATTTCGCCTGTTGGAGCAGTGCTGCAATAGCTTGTGATTTTTAAATAAACTTGTTGGAATATAATCTGATGGCATGTGACTTCTGACTCAGCCCACCCCAGTCCAACATTAGCATCTCCACATCATGGTGCTTCAGGACTGACTTCTTATTTTAGTCAATTCTAGTGAATGTGAATTCAATATTTCAGAGTCTCTACCGGTAATTAAAAGCAAGGCACTTTACATGTTTTGCAGTTTTGCAGTTTATAAATTACGGCTAACAACTTGCTTTCCTATAACAGTCTGCATATGTGGAAAGGCATCTGAGACTCTTTAATGTATAGGAGGGGGAGCATATGGCTGTTTAACAGAAGGGCCATAAAGTGAAGAAGACACAATGGTAGGCTGAAGAGGGTTTTTGAGGATGTGCTTTGTGATGTAAAGGGAAATAATGAGCTAGAAGGACTGAGTTGCATTTGAAATGCGGTTCAATATTTTACAGGGCACAATGTACTCCACCCAGAATAAAAAGTTGGTCAGGAAGCCCACCCACTGGAAAGACAGCTGCCCTCAGCTATTTTGCATTTAGCGGGTGTTAATTGGATCAAGACAGGACTTTCGCCCCCATTTGGGGAAGAAGTCCTGTTTTATAAAGCTGCTGACCAATCTGATTGTCTGATAGCTCTGTTATCCCACCAGAGGCAGGTTTAAGTGGGACTATAACCAGACGCTGGGACTATAACCAGAAGCTGAAGGTCATGGAAGGTGGAAGCTTTGTTTTATTCAGTCGTGGGACATGGCTGTCACTTTTGAAGTCAACATTTATTACCCATCCCTAATTGCCTAGAAGGCTGCTTGGTGTCATTCACACTGCCATGGGTTGGAATCACATATGAGCCAGAGCCGCTCATAATAGAAGATTTCCATCCCTAGAGAACAATAGTGAACACAACAATTGACAGTGGTTACTTATTCTCTATTAAGCTAGCTTTTTATTCCTGACTTCATAATTAAAATGAAATTTCACATCTGTCATGGTGCAATTTGAATGCATCTCACCACAATATTAGCTGGGGTTCTGGATTAATTGCCCAGTGTCACTAGGTGATCAATTCAGTTCCTGGACTGAAGATAAATCCAGATCCTGCTCCTCGGATGTTTCCTGAACTGCTGTGCTTTTCCAGCACCACTCTAATCTGGTTTCCAGCATCTGCAGTCATTGTTTTTACCTTGAAGATAAATCCAGGGTATCAGTTGGACCTGGCCAGCAGACTCCAATGAGGTGGGTACTTGAGTGATTGGGGCAAGAGTTAAAGGGGGATTGACTTTGCAGGATGCCTCTAATGGACAGACGGGACACCCAAAACAGATCCCCATGTTACTTTTCTGACAGCAGCTTACCAGTAAGAACTGCTGGGCACCCATTTTGGTGGCATGTGACTTCTGACTTGGTCCACCCCAATCTGTACAGTTGAGATACTGGCAAAGTGTAATGCAGCGGAACAGATTGAAATACCAGATTATTCACTCATATTTGCTTGGGTTGATTTATTTTTTTAACTTTGCCAAATCAGAAGCAGCTAAGTCGACAAGTAGGATTCACTAGACCAGAATCCATGGTGCCATCTCATGTCTCCTTCATTATGATAAAGAGAATAGACATGGCGATTCAAAGGAAAAACAAATTGAAATTGTTTAGACAAAGGGTAGACAATTTTGAAAAGAAGGAAAACTAATGATTGGGGATACTTGATAATAGTGAATGTTGTTGTATAAACTACTGCTGTTCATGGAGATGATTGTAAATGGGCGTTCTTTTGTAGTGCAGTTTGCTTGTGTAGTGCAATTTGCTAAGGTGACTGTCAAAATGTTGGTTTTCAAAACAACTTTCATAGAGCAGTCGTTCATTTAATTTAAAATTTAGTAGATGATTATCTGTAATGTGCCTTGTAGAAGCTATAAAATGTCTCTTTTTGACAAACAGATAAGCCCATTTTGAGCTGTTCCTGGTTTAAGGGATGGTCAATTCATATCAAATACAGAAAGCTGAATGTTACATTTATCTGAATTAAAAGTAACTGTCAGTATTGAAGGGACTTCTATGCTCCTAACCAGGAAAAGTGCCTTAGAAGATAGCTGGAAATGTGTTGCTGGAAAAGCGCAGCAGGTCAGGCAGCATCCAGGGAACAGGAGAATCGACGTTTCGGGCATAAGCCCTTCTTCAGGAAGTCCTGAAGAAGGGCTTACGCCCGAAACGTCAATTCTCCTGTTCCCTGGATGCTGCCTGACCTGCTGCGCTTTTCCAGCAACACATTTCCAGCTCTGATCTCCAGCATCTGCAGACCTCACTTTCTCCTGCCTTAGAAGATAATAAGTGTTAGTTCTTGAGGATTCAACAGCTGCAGAAAATTCATAAAAAACATAGAATGGCTTCAGAATAGAAGAAAGCACTTAGCTCTTCATGTGTATATCAACTCGCTGCAAAAGTGACTCATCAAGTCCTGTTCTCCATCATTTCCCCATGACCCACTAAACTTCACCGTAAAGCCAAGTGTTGTAGAAGCTTTGAAAAGAATAAATAATAAATCAATTGAACAGCCATGTAAGTCCTGACATCTCTATAGGAACTTGCCACTGCTCAACGCCAATTTCATGTGCCCAGTTGCAGCAGATTGCACCTGGGGCACAAAATGTGTGTTGTATTTTATGGACCCAGCTCTTTAACAAAGTACTATGCAGGAAAAGAAACAAGCACAATAGAGTTAATGAATGAGTTGCCCAATAATGCACAACCCCCTTTACAGAGATCACAATTTTGTACTGGAAGGAAACTGGGCATTGATGTGCGTGTCAGTGCTGTGATGTTAGCTGTAGAATTTATCTATTATTTATTGCCAATTTAGGTTTCTGGATTTTGGGTTAGTAACCGGTGGGTTTTCTGTGTGCTTGAAGTCAAAATTTAACTTGTACATATTTCTGTCGTCATATTGATTTCTTTTAAAACATTTTTTGAAGCCTGACTTTACAGTGAATGGGCTTGTGTGCACCACTAATGGACTTTTGTTTACTTTAGATTGTTTAAGACAGCCTAAGAATAAAGGGTAAGCCATTCAGAACTGAGATGAGGAAGAATTTCTTCACTCAAGAGAATTGTGAACCTGTCGAATTCTCTCCCACAGAAGGCTGTTGGGGACAGTTCATTAGATATGTTCAAGAGGGAACTGGACATGGCCCTTGCGACTAAAGGAATCAAGGGATATGAACAGATGATGGGAATGGGATACTGAGATTGTATGATTAGTGATGGTCATATTGAATGGTGATGCAGGCTCAAAGGGCCAAATGGCACTTAATTTCTATGTTCCTATGTTTTGCAATCCAAAAGGTAAATAATGAAGCTGCAGGGCTTTCTAGAGACTTCTGGAATCTTTCTTAAGCTTAAGGAACCTCATAATGTAGAACGGGAGACATTTGGTTTCAGTTTTTACTTTGATTGGAGCAGTCCTGTGAAGTGCTTAGAATAGGAGGGTTATATAGCCCCATGGTCTTGAGAAGGGAAGAAAATATAGTGAACCAAGCAACTTTTCAGTGAAAAGTTAATATTAGTCTGAGACCAGAAGTGTTGGGACAAAACCATGAAAAGATTACTTTAAGCTACGTACTTTGAATCTCAGGTGTATGATAGATCCAGGAGAAAGTTATCTGCAGTTCCAGTCTAAAAGTTGAATTGTTGAAAAGATATAAATGATTTAAACAAATCAAAGTGTTAGATGCAAGAACTCTGTTGTGAGTATTGCAGGAGTAATGTTTTTGGTTACTTTACCAGTTTCTATTTTAACTTAATTTTGGTTAAACTTCAATTTTACCTTTGAGGCAAAATCTGCAGCATTTTGTGTTTTTGTTTTAATCAGACACTACTTTGCTAAAGCCAAAACAGAACAAAAATGAGTTATCAAGCCATGGTTTCAGTCTGAGATCTGACTTATCTAGTACAGTAGTCCCTCCCGTACCCACAGGGGATACATTCCAGGACCTACCGTGGATACCCGAAAACGTGAATAGGAGTGAACTCATTCAGTTAAATGGGAAACATACCTTCCTGGCAGTTTCCAGGTCCCTGGTTTCAGAATGTTCCCTATAATATGTTCACCACGGGAAACGATTCCGCAGATGCGGGGGTCGCCCTGTATTAATATCAACTGGGAGCATAACAATCTACTCGCCTGTTGGCCAACTTCACAATGTAATTGCTGGGATTTTCTGTACACAATAAGGAGAATAGAACCAGCCTGAATTAATAGAGATGAAATGCTGCTTAGGATACTTACAGCAAACACTTTAAGAGCACTGGCTGAAGAGTGAATTTTATTTCAAAAAGAAAATCCTACCAAGTTATGAAACTTGAACTTTTGTAGGAATGTTTTATGCTTCACTGATACGCCAGATGCTTAATGGCATGTAACATACCCCTTGAGTCCGGACACCAAAATATAGTGGGCATTTTTGTTGCTATACTTCAAAACACCAAAGAGCTCCTTCAGTTATATGACAGCTTCCTCTTAAATTGAGAAGTTGGAATGTTTTTGCACTTTACAGTATTGTCTGGTCTGGCGAGAAGCTCCCAAAGCCAGTGTTGCTGTTGAGCTGAGTGCCAGAGCTTGTATAAGAGTAGACTAATTCTGATAACTCTCCACCACCACGCATTGGTGAAGGTCCAGCCTGCATATTTCTACTCCATCCAATCCTGTGACTCAGAGCAGAAACATGCTGCCTTAATCCTTTTTTAAAAAAACTTTCAGAGGTGAGCACAAAATGTGAGTTATTCAGGGTATTTCACATGTCTCTTGACAGAATGTCACCCAATTTGCATTAAAACTTCCAGTTTTCTGTCGGTTATTGTTATTTCCTTGTGACCTCATGATTTTACAGTGAAGTGCAATTCCACTGACTCTTCCAAATTGTATTCTTCCATAAACTTTTACAACGTTTTTCAATGTTGATTTAAATGCAGTGATCAGACATTTGTATGACTGTTATTTCTGAGGGCAGTCTGATTGTTACCAGTATTGTGGTTAGCTATCAGAGCAATTCAGTGAGTTGCTATTATACAAGGAATCAAAAAACCTGCCACCCCTGCTTTCCTCTCTGTGACTGTCCCCTTCATGATCATGAATACCTGGGATCTGGGGAAGGGGCAGTTGATGGTGGGAGGCCAAATGATGACATCTTCCAGAATATGTCCAGTTAGAGTTGGACATTCAATAGATGTTCTAAAGGTGCCATCAGTAATGAAGTCTCAGCAGAAAAAGAATAGTGACAATTCCCTGACAGTACAAAGTGATGAGCTGGTTGCTTAAAGGAAGGAGGAGAAAGTTCCACACAGATTTTCTCCCTTCCAGCCCCGCTAAACAGGGACATTGAAGAATTTGGAAGAAGTTGTCAAAACATCAGGACAGTTGGTGAAAAACTGTCACGGCAACACCAGGACATCTGGTCAACCTCCCTTCAGACCCTCACCCCCCTCCCCCACTTCTTCAGTCCTCCTTTCACCCACAGTATCGTTTTCCTGCCTGTGTGTGGCTGATCTCTTATTTCTTGGAACTTATCTCAAAGCAGCTGTTGACATGACATCACGAGCAAAGATATTCAGTTCCAAGGATACTATCTTAATAATCATATCAGAAGACATCAATGTAGTTAGATAGCACAAGATCAAATGTCACATGATCAGTTACCATGTGATCCACTGTCACGTGTTTACATGTCACATGATCAAGGCTTGCGAGAATACCCCCCAAGAACCCCGCAATAATATCTTTATTTTGTAAGAGTTTTGTTGGGCAAGTCTAAACTCTCAAAGGAGCCAAACTCAGAACATCTGATAGATTGCATGAGTGCTATTTAAATATTGCTGCAAAATGACAGTGGATTTATAATTAAGAGCATTGATACGTGAAAAGACCTCCAAGGATCAGAATCAGATTCCACCATTATATTATCACCTTTCATTTATGTGAAAATTGACAGCATAACTGGAACTGGTCTTCTGTGCTTGGATCAAGTTTAGAATCAACCCTGCTTTTTTCATTCTGTAGAGGAAGCTGGATTCTGAGTGAGTGATTAAAGTCGATTAGAGACTGTGCTTCTTGAGCAAACAATGGTTTCATGTTTGCTATCTGTTGGATTCAACAACCATTAGAAACAGGGCAGTTAATTTCAAAACCTGACATTAACTGTTTCTAATCAGCAAAAAAAGTTGCATTATTTCCTTCCACAGGTCAAGGTAAAGTTGCCTACCAATAGCCAATTGGTTCTTGCTGCATGGCTCCTTGCAGGAAACTTTTTGTGACCTCCTCTTATGCCATGTCATATTGGTAAACTAGAGGATTTGGCCAACATCAAATTTGGCCCCTTCCCAAACTCAGAGTTCTGAAGTGGCACCCGCACAAAGTAGACTAAACAAAACCAGAGGTTTTGTGACAGTGATGGTTTTGACGTATGTGATTGGCCTTGAGCAATAGATTCTTTCTATCACATGCTGCTTTGTACATAATCCTCTTGAACTGACTAACAAAATACCTGCAATATAGTGTGGGGAAGATCTACATCGATCCCAATCAAAGCAATCGCTGCCGACACAAAGTACATGTTGTATGTATTCTTATATGGAATATGCCCATTGTCTGCAAGGTTGACTGTTATTGCCCATCCTTAATTTCCTGTGATCTGATTGGCTCTGGATTATCAGCCAAGTGATAAACTCACTTGCACTGGTGTTTCAACTTTGGGACCTGGAATCAAATTTACTACAGGTGAAAGTGAGGACTGCAAATGCTGGAGATCGGAGTCAAGATTAGAGTGGTGCTGGAAAAGCACAGCAGGTCAGGCAGCATCTGAGGAGCAGGAAAATCGATGTTTCAGGCAAAAGCCCTTCATCAAGAATTAAATTTACTACAACCTAAGAAAGCTTCCTCTCTACATGGACTGTTAATTTTTGTAGGGAGTGTTTTTTCTGATGGCATGGACCTAAAATGCTAAATTGATAACAACACAGAGAGGTCTGGTGTGCAAAATAGGAAAAAAATAGTAAAAGTTGTTCTCCTGAGATTTCTGAGGTACATTTGTCCATCAAAACTTTACATTCCATTTATTGTCTGATGTGTCATTCAATGACACCTTTCCCCTGTATGAGAAAATTGTACATTCAAGTTTCAACAACTTGTTCAATGTTACTCTGGCGGAATGACAGACCCATTTGAATGACAAGTTAAGCTGAGGTCCCGTCTTCCCTTTCTGATGGATAAAAAAGATGAAAGCAGGGAAGATCTTCCTGCATCTTGGATAACCTTTATCCCTCAACCAACATCTAAGTACCTGAAAAATTGATCGTTATTCCATTTCTATTTGTGGTATTTAGCTGTCAGCAAATTGGCTGCTGTGCCGTCTTAATTATTGCTATATGTTAAAAAAACACTTAATTAGATGTCAGGTGGACTTGGATGATCGGTGGTAATGAAATGCTGTATATAAATGCAAGGTTTTATTATTTTACGTGCCTTGGGAGTACTTGACACTGTCATTAGGTGCTTCAGGTAGAACAGTGTTTCATTTCCTCACGTAAACATCACTTGCCATTCGATTGAATTGAACCCCTTGTTAAAAGTTGGAAAAATAGTGAGTACTACCCAAAAGTATGATCATTACTGTCAAGATCTAGGCACTATTTCCTATAACAATTTTTATTTTCAATACCTCTTATGTTGACATTGTTAAAAAATGTAGGCTTGTGATGTTGAGTAGGCTTTACCAATTGAATCCTGTATATTCCAAAGAAAGTGATCTCTGTGATATTCCCACATTCATTTTCTTTGCATCTGTTGTCAATCTTTATTTTATTTGATCATGAAATATGTGTTAGGCCAGCATTCATTTCCCATTCCTGGTTCCCCTGGGAAGGCTGCATTAAGCTGCCTTTTTGAACCACTGTAATCCATTTGGTGTAGGTGGACCTATAAAGCTGTAAAGGATGGAGTTCTGGGATATTGATCCAGCAACATTGAGGGAATGGCAGTATATTTTCAAGTCAGCAAGGTGGGAGGTTTGGAAGGGAAATTGCTGTTGGTGGTGTTTCCATGTACTCGACCTTCTAGATGGAAGTTGTTGTGTGTTTGCAAGATGCTGTGTAAAGAAGCCTTTGTGACTTCTTGCAGTGCATCTTGTAGTGCCAGTCAAATGGGATGCTTTGTCCTGAACGGTGTCAAGTTTGAGTGTTGTTGAAGCTACACTTATTCAAAAAAGTTAGGAGTATTTCATCACACACCTGACTTTTGCCTTTTAGATTGTGGACAAGCTTTGGAGAGTCAGGAGGTGAGTTACTTGTAGCAGAATTCTTAACCTCTAACCTGCTCTTAAAGCCATTGAGTCATACAGCATAGAAACAGCTCCTTTGGCCAACTATGTCTATGTTGACGAACAAACACGAAACCGTATTAATCCCATTTACTTGCACTTGGTCCATACCGTACAATGCCCTGGCATTTTAATTGCTCTTCCAGATGCTTCTTAAATACTGGAAGGATACCTGCCTCCACACTTTCTCAGGCAGTACATTCCATATTTTTGGTAAAAACAATGACTGCAGATGCTGGAAACCAGATTCTGGATTAGTGGTGCTGGAAGAGCACAGCAGTTCAGGCAGCATCGAAGGAGCAGTAAAATCGACGTTTCGGGCAAAAGCCCTTCATCAGGAATAAAGGCAGAGAGCCTGAAGGGTGGAGAGATAAGCTAGGGGAGGGTGGGGGTGGGGAGAAAGTAGCATAGAGTACAATAGGTGAGTGGGGGAGGGGATGAAGGTGATAGGTCAGGGAGGAGGGTGGAGTGGATAGGTGGAAAAGAAGATAGGCAGGGAGGACAAGTCATGGGGGACAGTGGTGAGCTGGAAGTTTGGAACTAGGGTGAGGTGAGGGAAGGGGAAATGAGGAAACTGTTGAAGTCCACATTGATGCCCTGGGGTTAAAGTGTTCTGAGGCGGAAGAAGAGGCGTTCTTCCTCCAGGCATCTGGTGGTGAGGGAGCGGTGGTGAAGGAGGCCCAGGACCTCTATGTCCTCGGCAGAGTGGGAGGGGGAGTTGAAATGTTGGGCCACAGGATGCTGTGGTTGATTGGTGCGGGTGTCCCGGAGATGTTTCCTAAAGCACTCTGCTAGGAGGCGTCCAGTCTCCCCAATGTAGAGGAGACCGCATCAGGAGCAACGGATACAATAAGTGATATTAGTGGATGTGCAGGTAAAACTTTGATGGATGTGGAAGGCTCCTTTAGGGCTTTGGATGGAGGTGAGGGAGGAGGTGTGGGCGCAGATTTTGCAATTCCTGCGGTGGCAGGGGAAGGTACCAGGATGGGAGGGTGGGTTGTAGGGGCGTGTGGACCTGACCAGGTAGTCACAGAGGGAATGGTCTTTGCGGAAGGCAGAAAGGGGTGGGGAGGGAAATATATCCCTGGTGGTGGGGTCTTTTTGGAGGTGGCGGAAATGTCGTTGGATGATTTGGTTAATGCGAAGGTTGGTAGGGTGGAAGGTGAGCACCAGGGACGTTCTGTCCTTGTTATGGTTGGAGGGGTGGGGTCTGAGGGCAGAGGTGCAGGATGTGGACGAGATGCATTGGAGGGCATCTTTAACAATGTGGGAAGGGAAATTGTGGTCTCTAAAGAAGGAGGCCATCTGGTGTGTTCTGTGATGGAACTGGTCCTCCTGGGAGTAGATGCGGCGGAGGCGGAGGAATTGGGAATACGGGATGGCTTTTTTGCAAGAGGTAGGGTGGGAAGAGGTGTAATCCAGGTAGCTGTGGGAGTCGGTGGGTTTGTAAAAAATGTCAGTGTCAAGTCGGTCGTCACTAATGGAGATGGAGAGGTCCAGGAAGGGGAGGGAGGTGTCAGAGATGGTCCCCCAGGTAAATTTAAGGTCAGGGTGGAATGTTTTGGTGAAGTGGATGAATTGCTCAACCTCCTCGTGGGAGCACCAGGTGGCGCCAATGCAGTCATCAATGTAACGGAGGAAGAGGTGGGGAGTGGTGCCGGTGTAATTACGGAAGATCAACTGCTCTACGTAGCCAACAAAGAGACAGGCATACCTGGGGCCCATACGTGTGTCCATGGCTACTCCTTTGGTCTGGAGGAAGTGGGAGAATTCGAAGGAGAAATTGTTAAGGGTGAGGACCAGTTCGGCCAAACCAATGAGAGTGTCGGTGGAAGGGTACTGTTGGGGACGTCGGGAGAGGAAAAAACGGAGGGCTTGGAGGCCCTGGTCATGGTGGATGGAGGTGTAGAGGGATTGGATATCCAAGGTGGGGAAACGGAAGTCTTGGAGGAGGTGGAGGGCGTGTCGAATGTATGTGGGGAGTTCCTGGACTAGGGGGGATAGGACAGTGTCGAGGTAGGTAGAGATGAGTTCAGTGGGGCAGGAGCATGCTGAGACAATGGGTCGGCCAGGTGGTCAAGCTTGTGGATCTTGGGAAGGAGGTAGAACCGGGCAGTGCAGGGTTCCCGGACTATGAGGTTGGAAGCTGTGGGTGGGAGATCTCCTCATTCCATATTTTTGCCATCCTCTGGGATGAATGTTTTCTCAGATCTCCTCTAACCCACTTGCTCCTCTGGTCTTTTACACAACTGCCTTGGGAAAAAGATTCTCACTATCTACTCTGTCTATACCTCCCATAATAATTTTGTACACCTCATCAGATTCCCCCTCAACCTCTTCTGCTCCAAGGAAAACAAACCCAGCCTATACAGACTTCTTTATTCTGGTGAATCTCCTCTGCACCCTCTCCAGTGCAATCACATCCTTCTGATAGTGTGGGAACCAGAACTGCACAGTACTCCATCTGTGGCCTAACCAATGATTTGTCAAGTTGAAAATGGATGTCTGTGCTCCTTTATTCCATACCTCAGCTTACGAAAGCAAGCATCCCACATACCTTCTTCACCATCCTGTCTACCAATGTTCATACCTTCAGGGATTAATGGATTTAACAAATCAAAGTCTGCTAACCAACCAATCAATCAGCATCCTTTCTCTCATGCAGTATAAAACATTTTTCCCTTTGAAAATTTTGTATTCCTTGCATCTATCCTGATGAATGTGAAATGAAAAGCTTTGATAGCATGTCGGAGGAGTTGTAGACAGTGAGGAAGGATGTGGCAGGTTACAGCGGGATATAGATAAGCTGCAGAACTGGGCAGAAAGGTGGCAAATGGAGTTCAATGTAGCTAAGTGTGAGGTGATTCACTTTGGTAAGAGTAATAAAAAGATGGGGTACTGGGCTAATGGTCGGATACTTGGTAGTGTGGATGAGCAGAGGGATCTTGGTGTCCATGTACACAGATCTTTGAAAGTTGCCACCCAGGTAAATAGTGCGGTGAAGAAGGCATATGGCGTACTGGCTTTTATTGGTAGAGGAATTGAGTTCCAGAGTACTGAGGTCATGTTGCACTTGTATAAGACTCTGGTGCGGCCGCATCTGGAGTATTGTGTGCAGTTTTGGTCGCCATACTATAGGAAGGATGTGGAGGCACTGGAACAGGTGCAGAGGAGGTTTACCAGGATGTTGCCTGGTATGGTAGGAAGATCGTATGAGGAAAGGCTGAGGCACTTGGGGTTGTTTTCATTGGAGAAAAGAAGGTTTAGGGGTGACTTGATAGAGGTGTACAAGATGATTAGGGGTTTAGATAGGGTCGACAGTGAGAATCTTTTTCCACGTATGGAGTCAGCTATTACAAGGGGGCATAGCTTTAAATTAAGGGGGGGTAGGTATAGGACAGATGTTAGGGGTAGGTTCTTTACTCAGCGAGTCGTGAGTTCATGGAATGCCCTGCCAGTAGCAGTGGTGGACTCTCCCTCATTATGGGCATTTAAGCGGGCATTGGATAGGCATATGGAGGATAGTGGGCTAGTGTAGGTTAGGTGGGCTTGGATCGGTGCAACATCGAGGGCCGAAGGGCCTGTACTGCGCTGTATTCTTCTATGTTCTATGTTCTATGTCTGTTTTACCAGCAGCAGTCAATTCTTTGTTTCTTTGAAATGCCTGCACAATTTTCACTGCATCCTAACCTCCATCCTGAATCTATGTAATTTTCACTAACTCTAGAACTTTATCTCCAAAACTCCATTATGCTGATTTATCATTATAGTCTAGATTACTCAAGTGTGACAAGCTTCATTCTGCAGTTGTCCTTTGTAAGTCCTTGGGTGTACAGAACCAAGGTCTTTCATAAAGTATTTGATCATTATAGCTAACCACTCTTTGTTTTGGTTCCCATTAAGACATTCATCCAACTCAGTTAATTAATATGGCTTCATATGGGCGGCTTGGTGGCTCAGTGGTTGGCATTGCTGCCTTACAGCCCCAGGGACTGGGTTCAATTCCTGCCTCAGGCAACTGACTGTGTGGAGTTTGCACATTCTCCCCGTGTCTGCGGTGTGTTTCTTCCGGGTGCTCCGGTTTCCTCCCACAGTCCAAAGATGTGCAGATTAGGTGAATTGGCCATGCTAAATTGCCCGTAGTACTGGGTAAATGTAGGGCACTGGGTGGGTTGCTCTTCGGCGGGTCGGTGTGGACTTGTTGGGCCGAAGGGCCTGTTTCCACACTGTCAGTAATCTAAAAAATATTTTAATCTCATCTAAGTACATATAAACATAAATTTTAACAGGAAACTTGTGTGATGAGCCTTACTTGCTCTGTGTGATTATTTTTTCTAAAAAAATGTATATAACTTTGAGATGTGTACTGTTGCTAGTTATTCAACTTATAATTCAGTTACACAGGGACGTGCATATCTCAATTACCATCATAAAAATGTCTTAGGCATATGTTTGCTATCCTGGTTTATTCATGACTGAGACATATACCTCTACTCCAATAGATATACTTATTGAGGAGACTTTTTCCATAATAATATAAAAAATCATGAAATATCAGCAGGAGTAAGCTCTTGAGCCTCTTGAACCTAACCTGCCATTCTCGGCCTTGCCTGCTCTGATTGTCGTCTTGACTTTACTTTCCTGCCTATATCCATAATCCTCAACTTTCAGAGTCAGTCAAAATATGTTTAAGTCAGATTAACTACTGTATATTCTTTGACTCAGCTTCTACTGTTGTTTGAGCAAAAATTCCAAACACTATCAATCCTCTGAAGTGAAGAAATTCCTCCTCATCTGGCTGTTCATTGAAGCAAAATTGGTTACAACAATGAGAAGACCATTGGTCCAACCATCTCACTAGTCTACAGCATTTCCTTGAGACATTTGTAGTAACATAGAATCCCATTTTTTGAAAAGATTCCTTCTTATTCCTTTTCCTTAAACCCATTAGGGTTTCTGATTTCACTAGGTTTGTCAGCAAATGATCTATGTGTGCCTTATGCTTTGCCTTAAGTTTTGTTTTTCACTATTTTTCCCAAGCCACCCACTGTCAAATGACCAGTACTACCATTGTGGCTAGGATGAAGTATGAAGGCAGTGTGTGATGTTAGAAGGCAGCTGACTAGATTTGAATATTACTAATGTCAGAATGGCTTGAGTATTTTGCATACTTGCTTAATGATTATCAAAGATAATTATGTACACATCCAAGAATGTTTTTCCGGCTTAATACATGTGAGAAAACAATTGCAAAATGCTTGTGCAAGAAACATAGGAATGTTGTAATTAATGCACAAAAAGGTGTCCTTTTCATTCAGGTAGTTCTACAATCTTCCACAGATTTCTATATTCTACATTACTGATTTTAATTAATTTTGTCATTCTCTTTTTCTGCTATTCTACACCCCTACCCCCCTCACCCAGGAATCCAGAAATCCAGACTCTTCAGTGAATCTTCTGTATTTTATTCCCTCACTGTTCTAGTATCATTGTACTGCCATTGAGCCAAAGATAACTTTATTGTTGGGAGGTCATGTTGCGGCTATACAGGACATTGGTTAGGCCACTATTGGAATATTGCGTGCAATTCTGGTCTCCTTCCTATCGGAAAGATGTTGTGAAACTTGAAAAGGTTCAGAAAAGAATTTCAAGGATGTTGCCAGGGTTGGAAGATTTGAGCTACAGGGAGAGGCTGAACAGGCTGGGGCTGTTTTCCTTTGTGCGTCGGAGGCTGAGGGGTGACCATATAGAGTTTTACAAAATTATGAGGGGCGTGGATAGGATAAACAGACAAAGTCTTTTCCCTGGGATCAGGGACTAGAGGGCATAGATTTAGGGTGAGAGGGGAAAGATATAAAAGAGACCTAAGGGGCAACTTTTTCATGCAGAGGGTGGTACGTGTATGGAATGAGCTGCCAGAGGATGTGGTGGAGGCTGATACAATTGCAACATTTAAGAGGCATTTGGATGGGTATATGAATAAGAAGGGTTTGGAGGGATATGGGCCGGGTGCTAACAGGTGGGACTAGATTGGGTTGGGATTAGATTGGGTTGGCATGGACGGGTTGGACCGAAGGGTCTGTTTCCATGCTGTACATCTCTATGACTCTATGACTTAATTATCTAGTGTAATTTATAGTGTGCTTTGTTAGTCCCCTTATCTAAAAGTTTCCAATCAAAAGCAACAGCGAAGTCACTCAAAGTTAATTGCATCCACAATTGGAAATTAAACAAATAAATAGTGTAATGTTTTCACTTCTAAGTAAACAAAGTTAATGTCCCTTGACAAGAAGGTTAGCCACCGATCTTATTGCTTTGTACAAATTGTCTTTAGACGCAAAATTAATCTCTTTTCTGTGACAATCATAGTCAGTCAACACTGAAGTAAATATGTGGAAAAGATGACTGAAAGAGCTGGTAGAAGAATGGAATTTCTCATGGAGGCAGTGTCACTTTTGAAACTTCAGGATCCTGCAAAATCTGGAGGTTCTGCTTGGCAATACATTGCACAGCATGAATAACCACAGGTAAGAGGATCACTGGTGCCACTCTCAAATATGAAAACAGTAGAATTAGAGAGCAATTGTGGCATGGCCAGACCACCTGTCTACTGGCAGAGACTTGCTGTGCCATAGATGATCACAATCTTAGTTTAACTCCCATGCAAAGCTGGAGTTTATACCTGTATTTTGTGATAATATTCTAGCCCTATTTGGTAAGCAGCAAAATAAGATCCATCTCTTGTTCTTGGATTCAATACACTTGAAAGTCTTATTATGGAGGAGTAACTTTCATGAGGATATCCTACCCTATGCCAACATGCATGCATTATGTTTGAAAGTTTAGACTAGTGTATAAAGTAGCTGATTTACAGTCATAAATGTTACGACTGCTTAACTGTTTAGTGTTTATGTTACGAAAGCAAGTGATTTGTAGTTAGACTTGAGGATACCGTCAATTTGAAAAGTCTTCAGAAATAAAGCAAGCAACATATCACTTCCATCTATGGAACTCCTTGCCAGTCATAATCTGTATTTTTGATTTTTAAATTTTAAAAAATTAACTGCATATTAGTCTTTCCTTCTCAAACAAAAATGAGAACATATGCTAGCCCTGTGGAGAATATGGAAACTTGCTTACAGTTACTCAAGTGCAAAGTCTCTAAGTATTTATGAACCTACTGTCTTCTAGTTGTAACATAAAATATACAAGAAAAGGATTCAAAACTACAGGTCAGAGAAACTGCTAACTTTGATCATCATTCAGGTTTTTCTCCTACATTTTTTTCTGCCCATTTATCAAAGTGGCTGTCACATTCTTTGAGTATCTGGGTGAGTCAATACAAATTGCAACTGCCAGCAGCTCCAGCACTGAATTCTGTTTCCAGTTAAGTAGATAAAATGAGCAGAGAGAAATAAGCAATCGGAAAGTAGGAGACTGAAGAACTTGTTAGTTCGGACAAAAGCAGATCAAAGGTAACAGAGAAATAAAATGAAGAAGAACTGCAAAGGGAAAGCAATTAACAAGCAAAATATCCAAGATACAACTGATTTTTACAACATTTGCTTCTATCTGAAAACAAGGCATTTTGTTTGTATGAAATCAAAATACCTTAATGGTTTGTTTCCATATATTTCTTGATGTTTCTTTCTCATTGTGTATAGAGGAGAAATCAGGATTACCAACAGAACGTGGAGATTTTTTATGGTGTCTTCCAGAAAAATGTGCATGATCAGGGCAAACTATTCTTAGATGTTGTCATTTTAGGGAATGGAATCCGCAGTGTAAAATCTGATACTAGGGCGGTTTGCCATCTTTCATACATTGATACATTAGGAGGCTTCAGGACTCTGACAAACGTAGTCAAATGCAGGGCATTGAAACCTGGAAGGGAGGAGGTTAGCAACTGCAGCAGAAAGTAGCACATAGCACAGCTACAGCTGAGTTAAAATTGCATTATTTTCTGTAATTCAGAAATTGGAAAGGTAGATAAACATTTTGCGTGAGATGTTTCTCCATTGATGGCACTAATTAATTCTGTATCGCAGAAAGAACTTTTGTTAATATTGTGTCTTCCACAGCCGCTTCAAACATTTCACAGCCAATGAATCATTTTTGAAGTGTAGTAAATACTATAACAAATTATAACATTATTTGTTGTAATTGTAAGCTCATTCTGTCTTAGTAATTTTCTTATATTTTCATATCTTGAGGCCAACTCAAGAACTTGTCAAAAGTCCCAAACCCTATAGATTACTATATAATTCACATATATCATGCCACCTAAGGTCCATTCAAAGCAAAATGAGACAGTAACAGAACAAGTGGTTTTAGTTTCAGAGTTCTTTCAGCAAATAAATAATTGTCACAGTTACAGATCTGCATTTTAGAATGTCAGTGATTTCCTTTATGCTTTTTTGGAGGAGAAGGGAATAAAAGGGGATAGGATGCAAAACTGATTTTAACATTCAAATGTGCTTTACCCATGTAGCCATGTCTATAGAAGGAGATGAGCCTGCCTAGGACTAGCTGTCTAAACAAATCTACCAGCACTACAAGTTGCCCTACATTTTTCATGCTTGACACATTGCATTGTTAAAATAAGAGGGCTGATTTCATAAGACCATAAGAAATAGGAATAGGAGAAAGCTATTCAGTGCTTCGAGCCTGCTCCATCATTCAAGAGGATCATGGCTGATCCAACATTACTTGTGTCCACTTTCCCTGTAACCCTTGATTCCCCTACTGATCACGAATCTGCTTTTTGCCTTAAATACACATGATGACTCTGCCCTCCCAGCTATCTGAAGAAAAGAGGACCAAAAACTCACAACCTTCTGAGAGAAGAAGTTCCTCCTCAACTCAGTCTTAAATTGGTGCTACTTTATTCTGAGAAGATGCCCTCTGGTCCTAGACTGTCCCATGAGGGGGAACGTCTCTCAGCATTTTCCTGTCAGTACAATGGCACTCATGTCAGCGCTGCCACATGGACATACCCATTCAATACTTACCAGCTGGGGGGGATTGGGGGTGACATGGGTGGACAGGCAAACAGAAGGACAAGACAATGTCTGTTACCGAGCGGCGACGGAATTTATTTTCCTATTTAAGGGGACTCATGCGACAGGTACCCCAGACCACCCAAACCTGCTCGCAGTAGGGATAATTGCGTCCTTTACTGTACCATGCCCCAATGAGGGACACATTCGGAGAAGGAGAGTGACCCACTCCATCAGTCAGAAGTTCTGTGATGACTGGCAGGTCCAGACCACTTTGGGGTCATTGCTGGGATATGGAATTTTGGGACCTCTATCTATGGTGGGGGGGGGAGCAGGAGTCGTCAGCGCAAAAAACCGAAATTACCTTGTATGTGGCCTGACTATCCTGGGCAACAGTACCTTGAAAGCTCTGGAAGCAACTAGCACAGAGCTGGCTGAACTCAGACTCTACGCACAGCAGATACATTACACAGTGGATTATCAATTAGCACAGCAAGGGGGAGTTTGTACAATTATTAGTGACAGTTATATTACCCAGGCTGTTGATGCCTCTTATAATATTACAGAAGCCATCAAGAAAATCCAAGACCAGCTAGACAGTTTTCGACAGGGAACCACAATTACAGACAGCTGGCTAAATTGGTTGCTAGGTAAATCTTGGGGACCCTATTTAGCACATAGGTAATTTTCCTCATTGCACTCATGCTGGTATTCTGTGTGGGCCTCCGGTGTTTAAAGCTCTGCTGTAAGGCACTACTGACAAGAACTGTACCAACAGCAAGTGTCACCACAGAAGAGCTCCCAATGAAATTGGCACTCCATGATACCCCTGGGGAGGAGGAGATCTTAGAGATGACCTACCTCTACATTTAAATTGGATGGTTGGCGGGACATCTCCGAAATCGCCTCCTTGACCCCACAAAGACAGGAGTGAAGAGGGAGTTGGCACGGGCAGGGTGACACTAGGCCCTCAGACACACAAGATGGCCGCTAAGCCATCAGTTGGCCAACATGACACACAAGAACGTCGCCGGATCACAATATGAAGAGAAACAGAACAGATTCAGACACTCTCCATATTGTGATCCAGTGGACATCTTGTATGTCAAGGTGGTCAACTGATGGCTCAGTGGCCATCTTGCGTGTCCATGTGCCTAGTGTCACCCTGCCCCATGCCATCTCCCTTTTCACCCTTAAGAATCACTCTTTGTTTTAGTGAGATTACTTCTCATTCTTCTAAACTCCAGTGAATTGACTCCTACCCTATTTAGGCTTTGCTCCTAAAACAATCCCTCCACACCAGGGATCATCCTTGTGATTATCCTTCTCTGAGCTGCCTCCAGTGAAGTGGTTTCTAAAATAAGGGGACCAAAACTGCTCACAGTACTCCATATATGGTCACCTTGTGCAGTTCCAATAAGACTTCCCTACTCTTATACTCCACCCACTTTGAAATAAAGGTCAATAGGTTTTCCTGATTACCTGCTGCTCCTGTGTGCTAGCTTTTTGTGTTTTGTGTACAAGCACTCCAAGCTTCTTAATGTTGCAGCTTTCTGTAGTTTTTCTCCATTTAAAAAAATGCTGTTCTTTTGTTCTCCCTTCTGAAATGAACAGCTTCACATTTTCCCACATTATACTCCATTTGCCAACATTTTACCCACTTACTTAACCAATGAGCTGAAAATGTGTTGCTGGAAAAGCGAAGCAGGTCAGGCAGCATCCAGGGAACAGGAGAATCGACGTTTCGGGCATAAGCCCTTCTTCAGGATTCCTGAAGAAGGGCTTATGCCCGAAACGTCGATTCTCCTGTTCCCTGGATGCTGTCTGACTGCTGTGCTTTTCCAGCAACACATTTTCAGCTCTGATCTCCAGCATCTGTAGACCTCACTTTCTCCTACTTAACCAATGAATATTGTGAATTGTAAATATCCTCCCACGATCTGCCTTTCCATCTATTTTGCGTTGTCTGCAAATTTGGCTTCATTATATTCACTTCCTTCTTCCAAGTTATTAATATATACTGTAAAGAATTGCACTCCCAGCACTAATCTGACTGGTCATGGGGCACAAACCTTAAAAGGACCCCTTATCCCCCAGGGTCTGTTTCTTGCCCATTAGCTAATTCTCCATTCATGCCAATATACCACATCTGGCACCTTAGGTTCTTATCTTTTGTGAGATACCTTGTCAAACGCCTTCTGAAAGTTTAAATGCAATACATCTACTGGTTCCCCTCTGGGTCATTACTCTGGTATTACAACAAATGTTTCATTAACCAGCACCTACGGAATCAGGAGTGTGATGGTTAATCAAATATTCTAGACAATCAAGACGTCCACATAATCAATCTAAAAAGCACACACCAAGTAATAGAAACATAATGCAGAGGGTATACACATCATTGTTATACTTTATTTACAGCATAAATCACTTAAAAAAACAACACAATTTTGCCCTAAAAGAAGTTTACTAGCAGAGAGCCTTCTCACTCACACCCTCAACTGACTACTCAAACATTCCAGTAGATCGTGGTATTTGAGAAGGCATTGACTCAAAATTGAATCAACTGTGGGTGTTCATGTGGCCATTCAATTAAACAAGTGTATTTACATTGTGGTAAGTTAAGTTACAAATTCTAACAGTTGGACAGATGAATATACAGAAGAATCTCGATTATCTGAAGGGCACGGGCGGGGAGTATTTTGTTTGGTTAATCGAATTCTGGATAATCGAATGCCAGATGCCAAGCATTGAGACCTTGAGATCTTGCCAGATAATCCAATATTCAGATGATCAAATGCTGGATAATTGAGGTTCCTCTGTAGCAAACTACACAGTATTTGGGGTTTGTAATTTTTGATGATTTATTGAGAGTGTCACTTCATAAGGTGCCGGTGAAAACAAAGTTTGCTGTACTTCCTTAAGAATTGATTTCAAAACACTTTCCAGGACTAGATAATAGGATAATTGGCCTATAGTTACCTGCTTTTTGGGTTCCTCTCTTTTTGAACAGGGGTGATAGCCATTTTCCAATCCTCTGGTAGTTTTCCAGAATTCAACAATTCTTGGAAAATTACAATCAATCCACCCACTATCTCAGTCGCGACCTCTTTTAGGATTCTAGAATGCAAGCCATTAGAGCGAAGGACCTCTTTGCCATGAGCACTCATATTTTACCCAAAACTACTTGTTTAGTGACAGTGATTCCTCCCCCTGTATTCTTTAGTATACATGGAATGTTCTAAGAATATTCTACCATGAAGATTGATGCAAAATAATCTATTTAACTCCTCTGCCATTTCATATAGTCATAATTTTACAACATGGAAACAGACCCTTCAGTCCAACTAGTGATAGAGTCATAGAGTCATACAGCACAGAAACAGACACTTTGATCTAACTAGTCCATGCTGACCATTTTCCCAAACTGAACTAGTCCCACCTATCTCTGTTTGGCCCATATCCCTCCAAACCATTTCTATTCATGTACTCTTCAAAATGTCTTCTAAACATTGTAACTGTACCTGCACCCACCACTTCCTCTGGCAGTTCATTCCACACACTAAAGAATTTGCCCCTCATGTCCTTTTTAAATCTTTTTCCTCTCATTTTTAAAATATGCCCCCTAGTTTTGAACTCCCCATCCGAGGGAAAAAGACTCTTGCTAATCACCTTACCAGTGCACCTCATGATTTTATAAACCCCTATAAGGTCACCCCTCAACCTCCAATGCTCCAGTGAAAAAAAAGTCCCAACCTACCTTTAGAGTTCAAACCTTCCACCTCCAGCAACAACATCTTGGTAAATTTATTTTGAAACCTCTCATGCTTAATGATATCCTTCCTGTAGAAGTCAACCAGAACTATATACAGCACTGCGGTAGAGGACTCACCAACGTCCTGTACAACCTCAACTGATATTCCAATTCCTATACTCAAAAGTATGAACAATGGATGCAAGCATGCTAAACACCTTTTTAACCACTCTGTCTACTTGTATCACAATTTCAAAGAACTATATACTTGAATCCCTATGTCTCTCTGTTCTATAACATTACCCAGGGCCCTACCATTAATTGGATAAGTCCTGCCCTTGTTTGTTTTACTAAAATGCAATACCTTTCATTTATCCAAGTTAAACTCCATCTGCCACTCCTCAGCCCATTGATCTAATCGATCAAGATTACATTGTAATCTGGGATAACCTCTTTCACTGTCCATTATACCACCAGTTTTGGTGTCATCCGCAAACTTACTAACCATGTTTCCTAAATTCTCATCCAAATTGTTTATAAGAATGGCAAATAGAAGAGGACCCTGTGATGTTCCATTGTGGAACATCACAGGTCACAGGCCTCCAATCGAAAAAACAATCTTCCACCACCATCCTCTATCTCCCATTGTAAAGGCTATTTTGTATCAATTAGCAAGCTCATCCTGAATCCCATGTGATTTAACTTTACTGATTAGTCTACCATGTGAAACTTTGTCAAAGACATTACTGAAATTCAAGTAAACCATGCCTACCACTCTGCCCTCAACAACCTTTGCTGACTATCTCTCACCAGTCCTTGTCTCTCCAAATGCACGTAAATCCTATCTTTAAAATCACCTCCAGCAACCTACTTACTACTGATGTCAGACTCACAGGTCTTTAGTTCCCACGTTTCACCTTAGAGCCTTTCTTAAATAAAGGCAGAATATCAGCTAGCCTCCAGACTTCCAGCACCTCACCCATGGTTATAGATGATATAAGTATCTCTGCTGGTGGTCCCACCATTTCTTCCTTAAGTTCCTCTCATGTCCTGGGATACACTTGATCAGATCCCAGAGATTTATTCACCTTCATATTGTTTAAGATATCCAAGATAACTTTCTCTTCTACAATGTGAACTGTTTTCAAAACATCAGTGTTTATTTCCCTGAGTTCTCAGCTTCCATTTCTTTCTCCACAATAAAAACCGATGTGAAATATTCATTTAGTTTCTTTCCTATCTCCTGAGGTTCAAAACATAGATAACTTCACTGATCTTTAAGGGGCCATATTCTCTACTTGTTCCCTAAAACCATCTGTCTAGATTCATTTTCCAAACAGACTATATTCACATTGACTTCTCTTATTATCAGTTTTTTTTATTCCTTGTTAGTTTGCCCTCACTGTTTATCAAGCAAAGGATAACTAAATATTGAACTTATTAGACTTTGAATCAATCACTGACTTTGGCCTCATTATTTGCTTTTTCTTTCAACTTATTACTTTCTTTAACTTCCTTGGTCAGCCATGGTTGGTTTATCCCTCTCTTAGAATCTTTACTTCAAACTCTTTGCTGAGAGTCATGAATTACCTCTTAAATGTCCACCATTACTTGCTTCCTGTCATTATTGCTAATCTATCAGCCCTGTTCACTTTAGTTAACTCTATCTTTATTTCATTGTAATTCCCTTTACTTAAGCTAAACACTGTTGTTTCTGAACCAAGTTCTCATTCTCAAACTGAGCATTAAATTTGTCATGTTGTGATCACTACTTCCTTGGGGATCTTTTACTTTGAGGTTATTTATTTAATCTGCCTATTATCAGATCCAAGATAGCTTGCTGTCTGGGGAACACCAGACATCAGGGATGAATTGGTGGATGTAATGGGCTTGTATTTTGTTATGACGAATAATACTGATAACCCAAGAACTTACCTAATGTAATATAAAACCCTGGAAATTCAGGAATAGTATGCTCCATATCACATTCTAAATCTGTTCGTTAATTTTTTTGGCCATTTTTCTATTTCTTACCAACCGTTACATTTATCATTGATTCTTTCCCTCACTCTTGAAGATTGAAACTTCCATCTTGAAATTTCTGTTACTATAATTATGTATAAAATCAAAATTTGTATTTGTTTTATAACTTATCAGTTTAAACTTCATGTTCCTTGGCAGTTTATGCACTTAACATGAGTGTTATCACTGAGAATATTAAAGGGAATACTCTTCCTTCTGTGCAGTTAAAAAATGTAAATAGTTATTACATCTTCTGGTATAGTTTTATTAAGAATATCGTTCAAGAAAACCTATTTAAATGGACAGTCACTGATTTACGGCGATAATCTGTAAAGAACTTTAATTTTGCATACACAGCACAACATAGCCTTCTGTGTTTGAAGCATTAATTAAATCCTTTCTTGTGACTGAGAAGGAAATTAGATCCAGCTCCTGCAGATGAATAGATCAATACTAATCAGAATTCGCTGAATAGGAAAAAAATTGTATTCGGTAGTCTGAATTCTATATGAGTGGTAAAGGTCTGTGTTAACAATTATGAAGACATTAAGCTCCAGTAGACATTGGAAGCAATAAAGCAAAAGTATAATTTGAAAGGAAGTATGGGAAAAATTTAAAATATGCAAATATGAAGATGTTGGTATGGAGGGAACACTGTAATTAAAAATAAATGACTTATTTGATGATTGTACCTTATTAGAATAAATGGCAATAAATAACCAGCATTGCATGGCATTGGACATGAAATGAGACACAACAAAAGGGGATCAGGCAGATATATATGGAATGATTTCAGTAAGTTCCTCCACCTGGCACTGAACTTTACATGCAAAGAACGCAGGTTGGGAGTCTGAACATGAAGGTTAACAGACCTGACATGATTTTGCACTTAATTTTGATCGTGAATAGAATATCCTGCAGGGCCACCTGACTTCAGTGCCAAAGTTTCAAATTGTCCGATAGCTCAATTTGAAAAGGGTCAAGTTGCAAAATCAGTTATTAGTGCGAATGGACTGGTTGGCACTTGTATTGAATGTTTCAGAGCGAGGAAGTAAAGCAACAGTATACAATGTGTTGGGGGGTGCTTTTGGCTTCTCTGTTACCAAATGTAATGAAGGTTATTCACAAACAATGATAGAATCTGATAGAACAGAGGGAGACCATGTGATCTGTTGTGCTTGTGCCAAAATGTTTGAAGAACTCTCCAATTAGCCCCTCCCCCCCGGCCTAGTTCCTTCCATTCCAATTATGGAAGAGGACCAATTGGCACCAGATAACTGGTGTACAATCTGTGTTAAAATCAACAGATTTGGAGGCAAGAAGTAGCTAAGTATGGTCATACTTTTTTTGCAAAATTGCATATTAACGTCTATAATAGAAAGCAAAGGAACAACAGACCATGTGGCATTGACAAAGGCACTAGAATGAGAACACATAGACAGCCACATCAACCCTGCAGAGTCTTCCTCACTAATATCTAGGAGCTTGTGCAAAACAATGGGAGATGACCAGTCAAGCAACAGCCTGATATAGTCATAGTCATGGGATCTTCCCTTACAATGTCCAAGGCATCACCGTCATCATCCATGAATATGTTTTTTCTCACCAACAGGACTGAAGTGCCTTAGGTGGCAGTACAGCAGTATGCTGAAGGGAAGGTGTTACTCTGCTAATTCTTGTTATTCACTCTGTATCACATGAAATCATATGATATCAGGTCAATCATTGGGAAAGAAACCTCCTCCTGATTAACACCTATTTTCCATTTAACTGATGAATCCATACTGTTCAGTGTTCGTCACCATTTGAAAGAACCATTGTGAATGGCAAGGGAACAGAATACGTTCTGGATGGGTGGCTTCAATATCCAATGCTCATAATGTTTTGGGAGTAGCACTACGAGCTACGAGCTGGCCAGGTCCTAAAGGATGTGACGACTAAACTGGAGCAGTGGCAAGTGGTGAGAGAATTAACAACAGGGAAAATCTTTCTTGGCCTTATCCTCTCTGATCGACTTATTGCAGATGCATCTGTGTATGTCAGTATTGGTAGGACTGAATATTGAACAGTCCCCTTGTGGGAAAAAAAATCCCATCTTGCCATTGAAGATACTCTCCATTGTGTCGTGTGGCTCTATCGCAATGCTAAATGGGATAGACTTTCAATAGGTCTATCACCTTAGAACTGGGCTTTATCAGAGCATTGTGGACCATCAGTGGGAGCAGAATTGTATTCAACCATAATCTGTAACCACATATCCTGACAGATGCCTCATTGTACCATTTCAATCAAGCCAAGATCATCACTGGTTCAATGAAGAGTGCAAGAGGGCATGTGAGGAGCAATACCTCACACACATAAAAATGAGTTGCCAACCTGGTAAAGCTACAACACAGTGAGTACTCGCATTACAAAGCCTAAGGAGCATGCAATAGATGGCTAAGCAATCCCACAACCAAAAATTCAGATCTAAGATCTGCAATAGTGCCACATCTAACCAGGAATGGTTGTGGAGAATTAAACAAAAATACAACAGGTGGAGGTTTCACAAAAATAAAGATGGGGAACCCAGAACATTAGTGCAAAAGGCAAGGCTCGAGCTTTTGCATCCATCTTTAGTGCAAAGTGCTGAGTGGATGAGCAATCTTGGCTTCCTCCTGAAGGTTCCCTGTCTTCAATTAATTCAATTCAACCTCTGTGATGTCAAGAACATGCTGAAAGTAGTGGATACTGTAAATGTTGTTGGCGCTGACATTTCAGCAATAATATTGAAGAATTGTGCATCTACATCCTGAGCCTAGCTGTTCCATTACAATTGCAACACTGACCTTTACTGGACAATGTGGAAAATTGTCTGCATAGGTCATGTCCACAAAAAGCAAGACAAATCCAACAGCCAGTTACTGCACCATCAGTCTACTCTGGAACCTAAGTAAAATGATGAAAGGGTATTAACATTGCTATCAAACAGCACTTACATGCAAGGGAATAATCTGCTTAACAACACTTAGTTTAAGTTTTTTAGAGCCACTTGGTTCCTGGTTTCATTACTGCCTTGGTCCAAACATGGATAAAAGAGCTGAATTACGGAAGAGCAGTGAAGGTGACTGCCCTTGACATCAGGCAGTATTTGACCAAGTGTGACATCAAGGAGCCTTAGAAAAAATTGGAGTCAATAAGAATAAAGGACAAAACATTCTGCTGTTTGGAATCATACTGAGCAGAAATGAAAATGTCTATGGTTATTGGAGGTCAATCGTCTCTGCCCTAGGACATCATGGCAGGAATTCCTCAAGTTCACACATTTTCAGCTGCTTCATCAATGACCTTTCTTTCCCATCATAAAGCCTGAAGTGGGGCTTTTCGCTAAATTTTACACAATGTTCAGCACCATTCATGCACCAGGAGGTCTGTGTTCATATGCAGCAAGACCCCAACAATTTCCAGGATTAGGCTTCTAAATGGCAAATAACATTTGCACTATATAAGTACTAGGCAATGACCATCTCCAACAATTGAAATTCTAACTGTCGCTCTTTGAAATGCATTGGATTACTGTTATTTAACCCTCCACTATCAATATCCTGGAGCTTACCATTAACCAGAAACTGAATTGGATTAGTCATATAAATACAGTGGCTACAGGAGCAGGTCATAGGCCATGAATTCTGGAAAAAGTGACTCACCTCTTGACTGCCCGATGCTCGTCAACCATCTCGAAGGTACAAATCAGGAGTCTGATGGAATACTGCCCACTTAGCTGGATCAATGCAGCTGTAACAATACTGCAGAAGCTCAACACCACCCACAACAAAGTAACCTGCTTGAGTGACATCCCATCCGTGACATTCAACATTTACTCCCTTCATCACCAATACACTATGGTAGCAGTGTGTATCATCTACAGGATTTGTTGCAGTAACTTGCTAAAGGTGCTTTGACAGCCCATTCCAAATTTGTGACCTCTGTCATTTAGAAAGAACGGGCAACAGGTATGTGGGAAACACCATCACCTGCAGCTCTCATCCATGCCATTCACGATCCTGATTTGGAATTATATCACCATTCCTTCCATGTCTTTGGGTTAAACCTCTGGAACTGCTTCACCAATATCATTGTGAGTGTACCTCAACTCCACCTTCTCTAGAGCAATTAAAAATGAGCAATAAATGCTGACCCAGCCAATAATGGCCTTTATTCATCAGTGCATTGAGTATATGAGTTGGGAGGTCATGTTGCAGCTGTACAGGACATTGGTTAGGCTACTTTTGAAATGCTGCATTCAATTCTGGTTTTCTTGCTTTAAGAAAGATGTTGTGAAACTTGAAAAGGTGCAGAAAAGATTTACAAGAATGTTGCCAGGTTTGGAGGGTTTGAGCTATAGGGAGAGGTTGAATAGGCTGGGGCTGTTTTCCCTGAGCGTTGAAGACTGAAGGGTCACCTTATAAAGGTTTATAAAGTCGTGAGGAACATGGATAGGTGAATCGTCAAGGTCTTTTCTCCAGTGTAGGGGAGTCCAAAACTAGAGGGGATAGGTTTAAGGAGAGAGGGGAAAGATTTAAAAGGGACCCAAATGGGCACATTTTCACGCAGAGGGCAGTGCGTGTATGGGATGAGCTGTCAGAGGAAGTAATGAAGGCTGGTACAATTACGACATTTAAGAGGCATGAATAGGAAGGCTTTAAAGGGATTTGAGCCAAGTGCTGGCAAATGGGACTAGATTTATTTAGGATTTCTGGCCGATATGGATGAATTGGACTGAAGGGTCTGTTACTGTGCTGTACATCTCTATGATTCTATGACTGAGAACATCTCCCCTCCTCAATCATTCTCCATCTACCTAGAGAAGGCGGAGAGCAACGGATAATTTAATATCCTAACTCAGACATTCATTTTCAGCCTTCCCTTCACTTTGCTTTTGTGCTATCAAATATTTATTCTGGCACCGCTGGAATTGTAGTCACAGAATTGTGGGAGGAGCCCAAATTAAGTTATTCTCTTTCATTTACTCTATCCTCTGAAATTGCACAAAGCAACCTGTCTGAGAGCGGGAACTCACTGCACAGATATTGCAAGTGCAAAATCCAGATTCCCATACTGAATGAAACAGCATATGGGAAACCAATATGTGGCCACACTGGACAGTTGCTATCTTAATGATTGAAGCTTGGAATGGGAACTTGGCAATAGATTGTTATTCCTTATTACAGCTATTTGGATGGACATGGGAGGAATATACTGTCACTAAGTGATATTGTGCACTCCTGTTACAGCAGATTGCATTGACCATATTAGTTATTTGGTTTTAATAAGTATGCTGTAATGGAAAGGTTAAGTCAATTTAAAAAATAGATTTTGTCATGAAAATAATAGCACAGCTTTGGATTAGTTTTGAAAATGGGCTAGGTTTAACTGATTGAATTTTGACATTAATTTCACTACAGAATAAGATCAAAGTGTTCATTCTATTGATGAACAATTTTATTGTGGGTCTGGTGGCACAGCCTTCCTACTCCAGAAGCTTACAAATCTGACAGGGAACCAGCACAATCTACATAGCTGTTTTATGCAAATTTAAGGATTAAGGATTCAACTCTGCTACAGCAGCAGGAATACAGAGATCTGACCTATGCTTCAGTTGACAAATGGAAATTCTATGTACTGCAATGCAGGAGCAAGACTCTACAATTTCACTTGCAAATTAGAAGTGTGATAGAATATTCTGCACTTGTCTCATTGAGTCCAACAACACTAAGAAGCTTGACATCATCCAGGCAAAGCAGCTGGCTTAATCAGCATTCCATCTATCATGTTAAATATTCCCTCCCTTTATCGCTGCTGCACCATGGAGTGTATAATTTATGACCAGATGCTCCACTGGACTCACCACATAAACAGAGTGACTACAAGACCAGGTCAAGGGCTAGGAATACTGCGACAAGTAGCTCACCTCCTGACTCCCCAAAGCCTATCCATCATCTACAAGGAATAGGTCAGGAATGTGATGAAGTATTTCCCACTTGCCTGTGTGGGTGTAGCTCCAACAACACTAAATAGGCTTGTCACCATTCAGGATAAAGCAATCCACTTGATTGTCACTATATCCACAAATATCAACTCTCTCCACCACCACTGTTCAGTGACAGCAGTGTGTACTATCTAGAAGATGCACTGCAGAAATTCACCAAAGAAACTTAGACAGCACCTTCCAAACCCAAACCTTCTAGAAGGATAAGGACAGCAGATACATGGGAATACTGCCACCTGCAAGACCACCAAGAAACTCACCATCCTGACTTGGAAATACATTGCCATCCCTTCAATGTCACTGGGTCAAAATCCTGGAACTC
Source organism: Chiloscyllium plagiosum (assembly GCF_037043375.1). Taxonomy (NCBI): domain Eukaryota; kingdom Metazoa; phylum Chordata; class Chondrichthyes; order Orectolobiformes; family Hemiscylliidae; genus Chiloscyllium; species Chiloscyllium plagiosum. The sequence goes on along the minus strand of NW_028270147.1, from coordinate 38,078,756 downwards.
CCTCCCTAATGGCATTAATGGTCTACCTTCAACAAATACTCATGGTGATTCAAGAAGGCAGCTCAACACCACCTTCGCAAAGCCAAATAGGGATGGGTAATAAATGCTGGCCCAACCAGCAATGCTCATGTCCTACTAATGAATAAAAAAAACTATATGATGACTTGGAACTATATCATTGTTCCTTCACTGTTGCTGCACCAAAAACCTGAAACTAATATCTCTAGCAGCATACCCACACACCACGTGGACTACAGTGCTTCAAGATGGCAGCTCAGCATCCCTTTCTCAAAGGTAATTAGGGATGGACATTAGAGAAAAGATAGGTTGGAGATTCTTGTGCATTGTTTCAGCTGCAGTCATCGAAGGATGTAGAGTGTATATGTCATGCCCCTAGTCTGTGCCTTGTAGAAGTTGGACAGTCTTTGGGGTGTCAAAAGAGGTGAATTAGTCAACCCAGAATTCCAAGTCTCCCATATGCTTTTGTTGTTACAGTATTTATGGTTAGGTTTCTGGTCATTGGTGACCCCAAAAGATGTTGATGGTGTACGATGTAGCAGTAGTGATGCCATTGATTGCCGGGGGTGTATTAAGTGGACTGAGCAGGCAGTACAATGTTGCTGTGCTGCCTCCCCTATATGAGTTAGCATGATTGCCATCCCCATGCTGTCTATTTTAGTGCCCAGTTTCCCTGAAGAATAGCAAAATAAGGTTAGAAATCATTGTTTTTTTTCTCTTCATAAATATTGGATTTCATCTTGCATGTTAAGGCTGGTAAGTACCACATTCCCGTCAGAATCAAATGTAGGCCACATTCCCAGCAAGGCTGTCCTCAGTTATTCGAAAGGTTTGGGCTACTTTCAGCAGGACAGCACCTAGCTCCTGGCAATAAGATATCGTTTCTTGTTAGGAGCAGATGGAATATTCTCATTACTGAGCTGATGTTGCTAAGTATTGTCCTTTATTGACTGATCAGGAACTGACAGCACATAAAGCTTTTAATAGCTATTTGCTATCAATAGTATGGATTTTGTTTAGCTTGGAAGCAACTTTGATTGAACTGATGGCACAGTGACTAAATGCACCTCTTAGAGTGTAACTCCCCTGCTTCAAGAGTTTACAGCTTTGTGCAAGACTGGCTTAATTTAGCTTGACACACAATGACTTGATGGGAAATCCAAGGGCATTTGGATATCATATGTGGATGAGATCAGGAAAGTGGAACAGTGATATTCTCAAGGTTTGATACCTGGTCAAATGGCACAAGCGTGAAGAATAGGCACATGTCTGAAACAGGAGTAGTGCCCATGGAGCTGTATCCCAGTTTATCTACAGAATGCAGTGTTGGCGTGGTTATGTTACTGGACTGATAGTTCAGAATCCTGCATCTGTTATTCAGAGATTATAAATTTAAACTCCCACCACGGCAGTTTGACAATGTGGATTCAATTTAAAAAGAAATCTGAAAATACAATAAAGATACCAATGGAAGTGAAGCCCTCGACTCAGTCTACATCTAACTCCAATCCCATACCAATATATGAATCTTAATAAAAACAGAAAGTGTTCTAGAAATTCTTCAGGGTCGGGCAGCATTTGTGAAGAGAAACAGAGTTAGTATTTCAAGTCCAATGCAACTCTTCATTGGAACTAAAGGGACTAGGAAAAAGATAACTTGCATGCTGTTGACAAAGAGGGAGGAGGAACAAGTGAAACATGTTATGAGAGTGCCCAGAAGAAAAGGCAGAAGGAGTGCTAATGATACTGGAGGAGAGTTATAGAAACATGGGTCAGTGGTAGGTGTGAATAGCACTGCTGAGAGAAGCGGGGGTAAGGAGGTTGCAATCGAAATGAAGGAAAGTGCTTACAATCTTAAATTGTTGAGTCCACTGAGACCTGAAGGCTGTAAAATGCTATCGTACAAAATGGGGTATTTGGCATTCCTGGAACAGGCTTGCAACAAGTCTGGGACCCCAATATTAGCACAGGAGCAAGATGATGCATTGAAATGACAAGCAATTGGAAGATTAGGCTCATTGTTGCAAACAGAGTGGAGACATTCCACCAAGGTGTCTGCCCAGTTTGCATTTGATCTCACCAGTGTAGAGGAGACTGCATTGTGAACAACAAATACAGTATAGCAGATCAAATGAAGTATAGAGTAAACCGCCACTTCACCCGGAAGGTAAACCTTGGGAGAGTGAGGGGAGAGGACCCATGGGAAGATGACATGGTCAGGGAGGGGGCAGCTTGGGTGAAATGAGGAAATTTTAGGAGTGATAGTGGTGTGGATGAGGGTGTCACAGAGGGAATGGCACTTACAGAATTCTGACAAGGAGAGGAGAGAATGATACATTGGGTTGAGATCTGCTGGAGGTGGCAGAAATGGTGAAGGATGATCTTTCGAATGCAGATGTAGCTGGAGTAGAACATGAGGAAAAGGGGAACCCTATTAATGTTCTGGCTAGGAGGGGAAGGGGTGTGGGCAGAGTGTGCGAAACCGGTTAGGCATGGCCTTGTCAGCAACAATGGGGGTGGGGTGTGGATGTGGTCCTTGGTTGAGAAAAAGAGAAGATATGTTGGAAGCATCCCTATGGAAAGTGGCATCATCAGAGCAGATGGAATGGAGAAACTGGGAAAATGGAATGAAGTCCTTTCTGGAAGCAGGGTGTGAGGAAGTGGAGTCAAGATAATAGTAAGAGTTGGTAGATTTCTAATAGATACTGGTGGACTGGTTGCCCCCACCTCCAACCCCAGATACAGAAACAGGGAAGTCAAGAAATGAGAGGGAAGAATCCGAGATGACCCAGATGAAAGTGAGCAAAGGATAGAAATTAGAAACAGATTTGACAATTTTTCCAATTCAGGATGGGAGCAGGAAACACCTTTGAGATGTTGACTCTTAACTGCTATTTGAAAATATCCAGTAACATTTTGTATCAATCTATCGTCAAGAAATGTAGCACTTTCTGGGAAAGCATCTTTCTGGTTTTTGTAATACATGTGAGCTTTGTCAGTAGTACTAACGCTGTCTGTAAGAATTTAATAACTTAGGAAAAGGATGGGGGTAAAGTCAGAAAAAAAAAACAAAATTCACTGGAGTTATTAATTGAACTGTAACTGTGGTATTGAGTCTTTGACAGGAACAAAATTTAGTTTTTTGTTACAGACGAGGAACTCGCGAGAAGCAGTGATATGCAGCAGGAAAGCAGAGACAGAAATGAAAAGGATTAAAAACAGAAGGAAAAGTACAGCGGTGTCATATTCTCATTAACTACTTTCAGCTCTGGTGAAAGTGGAACTGAAAATATCTTGACCCTTGGCCCACTGGTGAGTGGAATTTTCCACTCCAAACTTAAACCTCCCACAATCTTTCTAGAAGGAGATAAATGTTGGGATTCAGCCAACCAAGAAGCACTAAGAAAAAACATCTTCAAAATTTAAATTCATGTTTGCTTAAGGTAAATCAAGACATGCAGTCAACAGGATAAGGAAGTTGAGAAAAAGAAATAAGATTGAATTTGGAGATTTCTTAGTTAAATTCTTGCTTTAGTCTATCCTTTATTGTCACTTTTGGTGTAATGAGGTCTTTGATACTTGAAAGCATTTTGAAATCCTGTACAGTGAGAGAGATGTCTACTTAGATTAGATTAGATTCCTCACAATGTGGAAACAGGCCCTTCAGCCCAACAAGTCCACACCAACCCTCCAAAAAGCAACCCACCTCCCACAGACCAATGCACCCAACACTATGGGCAATTTAAAATGGCCAATTCACCTGACCTGCACATCTTTGGACTGTGGGAGGAAATCCACGCAGACACGGGGAGAAAGTGCGAACTCCACACAAACAGTCACCCAAGGCTAGAATAGAACCTGGATCCCTGGCGCTGTGAGGCAGCAGTGCTAACCGCTGAGCCACTGTGCCACACAAGAGACTCACGTGTATGTACAAACTCATATAACAATGTCCTTATATTGAAAAACTCATTGAAATGGAATTAAATGCAGCCATTAAATTGAACTGAAAGTAATTATGTAAGCTAAGGTGTATTTATTTCTCAATAAACACAAGGTTCCTGTGTTACATAATGTATAGTAGGACCAATGAAGTAAAAGGTGTAAGGAACTAAGTCAAACAGTGTTCATTTACAGCAATGAGATGTCATCAAAAGTGTAGGCAACAAGTGAAATAGAAAGGTTAATTAATCTGGTAATATCCTTTGTGAAACTACGAACAGTTTTTAAATTAATAATTTCGTATTTAGTTCTGCATGTTAATTTAGTTTAAATTTCTTACCCATGTTGTATCTTCTCTCTCCACTAATGGGCATAATTTTGTAGTGCTCACTGGAATGGGCAGATGGGCAGGGAGAAATGCATGGGAAGCTGAAAGTTTTCATGAACAGCAGAAATACTGTGCAACACTTACTGAGCAACAGGAAGGGGCTGATGTGGGAAACCTGCCTTCCAGTCAGAAGAAGGCAATTAGACTCATTAATAAGACACTCGAAACTAGTTATCAGAAAGATTCTTGGTAATCCAAGATGGAGGACGGGAAAAATTTCTGTCTATAACAGCTGTCCTTTTTTGAGGTATTTTAGGTGTTAGAGGTGATTTCCTCGAATTCCCGGAGCAGCAATTACTATTTTATATGCTGTTGCATTACTTTGGAGAGAATAAAAGTCAAAACAATAGCACTTGTAAAAGAGAGAGGAACAGACAAAGGAAGTTCTTGGTGAAGTCAGTGCAGGAGAGAGAAAGAAAGAAACCTACCCTGCGAACTGACAGAGCAGTGAACCTGCACAGGTTCAACCTTTGCTGTTGGAATTCATATATCGCTGGGCATTGGAGTGCATCTGGGAAGATTAACAAACAGTGAAATTTACAACTGATCTTGGAGGAACCTGTTTAGGAGAGGTCACAGCACAGAAACAGATAAGTGAATATTTTAAGCGTGGCCTTACAGTAAGTCTGCAGTAGTGAGTAGAGTGGGTTCTTTCTTGATTATATGTTTTATTGAAATATGTCACTTGATTAAACTTAAAATATAAGCCATAAGTATTAATTTAACCTGGAGCAGTTTTTTTTGTAGAGTAATAAGACAGTGCTATTTTCTGGGTCTGCAGATTTGAAGAAGCAAAAATGGCCTTAAGTAGAGTGAAATGCTTTTCTTGTCGAAAGTGGGAGTTTAGGGGAGTTTACAGGGTACTGAGGATTATATCTGTATTAAATGTAATAAATTTGAATCCTATCAGATCGAATGGATCGGTTGGAGAGACATTTAGAAGCAATGGGGAATTTAAAAGGGCAAAGGGATATGAGGGATGGCAGTTATAGGAAGGGGGAAAAGTCGCAGAAACAGTCATATAGATGGGTTAAATTCAGGAAAGGTTAGAGAGGTAGGTAGTTAGTACAGGAGTCTTCTGTGGCTCTTCCCATTTCAAACAAGTATGCTATTTTGGAAAATGTAGGGGGTGATGGATTCTCAGGGGAACGTAACACGGACAGCCAAGTTTCTGGTATTGAGACTGGCTGTAATGTAATGTAATTCGAGGTACGTCAGGATCCAAGAGATCAATTGTGTTAGGGGACTCTCCGGTCCAAAGTTCAGTTTTCTGTGGCTAGCAGCGAAAAATCAGAATGGTATGTTGCTTCCCCAGTGTCAGGATCAAGGATGTCTCAGAGATGGTGAAGAATGTACTCAAAGGGGAGAGGGTCCAGCCGGAGGTCATTGTACACATTGGAACCAACGACGTAAGAAGGGAAAAGGTTAAGATTCTGAAGGGAGATTACAGAGAATTAGGCAGGAATTTATAAAGGAAGTCCTCGAGAGTAGTAATATCTGGATTACTCCCAGTGCTACGAGCTAGTGAGGGCAGGACTGGGAGGATAGAGCAATGAATGCATGGCTGAGGAGCTGGTGTATGGGAGGAGGATTCACATTTTTGGATCATTGGAATCTCTTTTGGGGTAGAAATGACCTTTACAAGAAGGACGGATTGCACCTAAATTGAAAGGGGACTAATATTGTGGCAGGGAGATTTGCTAGAGCTGCTTAGGAGGATTTAAACTAGTAAGGTGGAAGGGGTGTGGGACCCAGGGAGATAGTGAGGAAAGAGATTAATCTGAGATTGGTACAGTTGAGAACAAAGGCGAGTCAAACAGTCAGGGCAGGCAGGGACAAAACAGAACAAGGTAGGACTGATAAATTAAACTGCATTTATTTCAATGCAAGGGGCCTAACAGGGAAGGCAGATGAACTCAGGGCATGGTTAGGAACATGGGACTGGGATATCATAGCAATTACAGAAACATGGCTCCGGGATGGGCAGGACTGGCAGCTTAATGTTCCAGGATACAAATAATACAGGAAGGACAGAAAGGGAGGCAAGAGAGGAGGGAGAGTGGCATTTTTGATTAGGGATAGCATTACAGCTGTACTGAGGGAGGATATTCCTGGAAATACATAGGGGAAGTTATTTGGATGGAACTGATAAATAAGAAAGGGATGATCACCTTATTCGGATTGTATTGTAGACCCCCTAATAGTCGGAGGGAAATTTAAAAACAAGTTTGTAAGGAGATCTCAGCTATTTGTAAGAATAATAGGGTGGTTATGGTCGGGGATTTTAACTTTCCAAACATCGACTGGGACTGCCATTGTGTTAAAGGTTTAGATGGAGAGGAATTTGTTAAGTGCATACATGACAATTTTCTGATTCAGTATGTGGATGTACCCACTAGAGAAGGTGGAAAACTTGACCTACTCTTGGGAAATAAGGCAGGGCAGGTGACTGAGATGTCAGTGGGGAAGCACTTTGGGGCCAGCGACCATAATTCTATTAGTTTTAAAATAGTGATGGAAAAGGATAGATTTAAAAATTGAAGTTCTAAATTGGAGAAAGGCCAATTTTGACGGTATTAGGAAAGAATTTTCAAAAGCTGACTGGGGGCAGATGTACACAGGAAAAGGGACAGCTGGAAAATGGGAAGCCTTCAGAAATGAGATAACGAGAATCCAGAGAAAATATATTCCTGTTAGGGTGAAAAGAAAGGCTGGTAGGTATAGGGAATGCTGGATGACTAAAGAAATTAAGGGTTTGGTTAAGAAAAAGAAGGAAGCATATGTAAGGTATAGACAGGATAGATTGAGTGAATCCTTAGAAGAGTATAAAGGCAGTAAGAGTATACTTAAGAGAGAAATCAGGAGGGCAAAATGTGGACATGAAATAGCTTTGGAAAATTGAGTTATGGAGAATCCAAAGGGTTTTTACAAATAAATTAAGGACAAAAGGGTAACTAGGGAGAGAATACAGGCCCTCAAAGATCAGCAAGGTGGCCTTTGTGTCGAGGTGCAGGAGATGGGGGAGATACTAAACGAGTATTTGGCATCAGTATTTACTGTTGAAAAGGACATGGAACTTATAGTATGTAGGGAAATAGATGGCGATAGCTTGAAAAATGTCTATATTACAGAGGAGGAAGTGCTGGATGTCTTGAAACACACAAAAGTGGGTAAATCCCCAGGACCTGATCAGGTATACCCAAGATCTGTGGGAAGCTAGGGCATTGATTGCTGGGCCTCTTACTGAGATATTTACTGAGACAGGAGGTGCCACTGAGACGTGGTGCCACTGTTTAAGAAGGGTGGTAAGGACAAGCCAGGGAACTATAGACCAGTGAGTCTGATGTCGGTGGTGGACAATTTGTTGGAGGGAATCCTGAGGGACCGGATGTACATGTATTTGGAAAGGCAAGGACTGATTAGGGGTAGACAACATGGCTTTGTGCGTGAGAAATCATGTCTCACAAACTTGACTGAGTTTTTTGAAGAAGTAACAAAGAGGATTAATGGGGCAGAGTGGAAGACGTGATCTATATGGACTTCAGTAAGGCGTTTGTCATGGTTTCCCACGGGAGACAGGTTAGCAAGGTTATATCTCACAGAATACAGGGAGAACTCGCCATTTGGATACAGAACTGGCTCAAAGGTAGAAGACAAAGGGTGGTGGTGGAGGGTTGTTTTTCAGACTGGAGGCCTGTGACCAGTGGAGTGCCACAAGGATCGGTGCTGGGTCCTCTACTTTTTGTCATTTACATAAATGATTTGGTTGTGAGCATAAGAGGTACAGTTAGTAAATTTGCAGATGACACCAAAATTGGAGGTGTAGTGAATAGCGAAGATGGTTCCCTTAGATTACAACGAGATCTTGATCTGATGGGCCAATGGGCTGAGAAGTGGCAGATTGAGTTTAAATTTAGATAAATGCGAGGTGCTGCATTTTGGGAAAGCAAATCTTAGCAGGACTTATACACTTCATGTTAAGGTCCTAGGGAGTGTTGCTGAACAAAGAGACCTTGGAGTGCAGGTTCATTACTTCTTGAAAGTAGAGTTGCAGGTAGATCGGATAGTGAAGAAGGCATTTGGTGTGCTTTCGTTTATTCGTCAGGCTATTGAGTACAGGAGTTGGGAGGTCATGCTGCATATGTACAGGACATTGGTTAGGCCACTGTTGGAATATCGCATGCAATTCTGGTCTCCTTCCTATCAGAAAGATGTTGTGAAACTTGAAAGGGTTCAGAAAAGATTTACAAGGCTGTTGCCAGAGTTGGAGGATTTGATCTATAGGGAGAGGCTGACCAGGCTTGGGCTGTTTTCCCTGAAGTGTCGGAGGCTGAGGGGCTACCTTATAGAGGTTTATAAATTATGTGGGGCATGGAGAGAATATATGGACAAAGTCTTTTCCCTGGGGTGTGCGAGTCCAGAACTAGAGGGCATTGGTTTAGGATAAGAGGGGAAATATATAAAAGAGACATAAGGGGCAACTTTTTCACACAGAGGGTGGTATGTGTATGGAATGATCTGCCTGAGAAAGTCGTGGAGCCTAGAACAATTGCAACATTTAATGGCATCTGGATGGGTATATGAATAGGAAGGGTTTGGAGGGATATGGGCCAGGTGCTGGCAGGTGGGACCAGATTGGTTTGGGATATCTCATTGGCATGGACAAGTTGGACCGAATGTCTGTTTCCGTGCTATACATCTCTTTGACTCTATGACATTAGAATTTGAAGGTGTAGCAGAGTTTGCACAAGAGTCAGACAGGTCTGATTCCAGAAAACTGCCCAGCAAACCCTGATATCAATTGAAATGGAGGCACTGAGCATCACTGCACTAAGCTTGAATATGACCCCTGCTGTACCATTGATCCTCCTACCTGTGACCCCAATCCTGCCCCAGGTAACTCTGTCCAAGCATCTACTGCTCCTGGTGATATCGATATGATGGAGAGTCACGAGCTTCTGATTGGCTAATAGCTTTTGGGGAAGAGAAGGGGTACTTCTGCTCGACTGGGAATTTAACCTGATGTGATGCCCAACGTGGTCCATGTAAGTGCCTTCTAACCTTACAATTGTGTCAGATCGCCCAGAGAAAAGCAATATCAAATTTCCAAGCAGTGGGCAAGACTCTCATTGGCAACAGTTCGATTTCCCCCATGTCTGATATCTGTAAGACCACTCTTCAAGTGCTGGGGAATGCAGAACTACAGAGCATGGAGGGAAGACTGAGATTCTGTTTTCCCTTCTTCCCTTCTGTTTCATACCTCACAAAGCTCTAGCTGATCAAGCATACATCTGATGCAGAGGAAAAACCTGGTGACACAGCCAAGCAGGTGCCACTCCATTGTCGTGGCATTACACTCACATGTTTTGAATTTGTTTTTCCATAGACATGTTAGCATTCAAAAGACCACGGCCTTGAAATAGCTGCTTTCTGCATGATGTCAATGTATAATCACAGGAAATAACATTTTGTTGACAGCAAAATGGGGTGCAAGCTTTTTTTTCCACTCCAGGGTCAAATGCCCCCAAATTGCCTTGAACTTTTCGCCATTGCTTAATGCAGCTGCCTGGTTCTGAGTGAGTTGATTTCCACACATCATTGTGAAGGCCAACCAGGCTGCAATTCTGAGTTTCCAACTTTTGCACACACACTACAGCTCAAACTAAACAAGTCACACTAAGAGTTATAACCTGCGGATTATCTGCAAAAACATGAGGAAGTGAAGAGCTTTAACCTTAAACTCTGTGAATCTCATTGCTAGCAATTTGTGTCACTAAGGCAGATTCTTTGAAGCAAGTTTTTCTTAGGCATTCTGTCTACCCAGCCATATACTGCTTTTCCATGTCATCTGACAGTGTGAAATGACTGGGTACTTTTCATGCACATTAAGTACATTTTAGCGCAAAAGTGTTATTTTCGTGGTTATACCATTTATCATTCTGAATGGAGGAAATGAGTCACAGGATGGTGCAAGTGAGGCAGGCAGCAGTCAAGGTGGTTTCACTTCTATCATAAGGAAAATCAGGTCATGGGAGGACTAGTTGGAGAAGATGTTTGAAAGAGGAGGTGCAGTTTCGGATCTCTATCCATTCCTGCATGTGTACCTCAACCAGTCCGAAGGAGAGTATGTGTTAATCTGGTCTATAAACAATAATTCTGTACCAAATTGCAGATTGATAGCAATACTTGATTGTAAACACAGTCACTGTGTTTACACTTTCCTGAAGAAGGGCTTATGCCCAAAACGTCGATTCTCCTGTTCCTTGGATGCTGCCTGACCTGCTGCGCTTTTCCAGCAACACATTTTCAGCTCTGATCTCCAGCATCTGCAGTCCTCACTTTCTCCCTATAAACACAGTCAGTTTCATTTCTATGCAATTGCTTTTTTATGACCTGAGAAGCTTGCAATTGTTGTCTGAGAATTATGAATCAATCACATTATCTCTTATCAGGCCCTGTTGACAAGAGAAATGAAACCCATTCTGCTGTACTGTGCATAGAGCACATCTCATTGTTGGATTTTTCAGTGCATCTGAGCTTTCATGCCTGTGCCTCCTCTCTGACGTGTTAGACAGGGGGGAGCCTGCACCCCCGTCTAGCAGCTGATCTGCAGGGCTCTTATGCCTGTCGGACCACAAATTGTTTTCAGGGCATTTCCCACCTGATAGCTATCTGACCATTCTGGGAATGGTGGCTATTACTTGGTCTGCATGAGCCATCTAATGCCTGACCACGAGGAGCCATGGGTTCAGAACGAAGGGTAAGTTGTGGGGGTTGGCAGGGCAATATCCTAGGGCAGGCAAAATTTGGCTGCTGCCCAGACAAAATAAAACTCCTAAAACTTGTGAATGACTCAAACTGATTTGACTCATCGTGTATAGCTCACAATAAAGCTCCAGTGTATCCAGTATGATCATGTCTAATATTATTGATTTTTTTTAAACTGGTTTTGCTCTTTGTTGGGTAGGCCTTGGGTTGGCAGAGCCCTAAATGTTTGGATGTGTGGTTAGGAGTTATTTCCTCATAATAAATATAAAGATATAAATACATAAAAATTTAATTCAATTCCGTCCTTTATAACTTCCATTTGGACTATAACAATGACATCTTGATTAAGCTGCTGCCTTGAAATCATTTGCAGTGTTTATTACTTTTCGTAGGTCAAAGGAACCTTCTGACATGACAGATTTGTAATAGAAATCATTCCCAGATATCTTGCATTCTGAGTGTAATTCATCGCACATGAGATATTGTGGTATTAATAATAATTCCTTCATGCTGTCTTCCAATTACATAATGAACATATTGACAGCTTTATTCACTGATCATTCCCATAGAACGCTTTTTCTTTAATATTGCTCATAACTACCATTAACACCTTTTCTTTAGTTATACATTGTTGGGCACTAGCCTGGTTCTGACCATTAGATCATTAGTGTTTCCTGCATCAGCAATCTCAATAAATCCTTTCCCTCCATAATCCAAGATGGTAAGAGGCTGAGATGAAGCTAATCATTCCTTCCAAGAAGTAGAATGCATTAGGAGTGGATTACAAAAATCATAGGAGGCATGGAGGGGGTGAATAGACAAGGTCTTTTCCCTGAGGTCGGGGAGTCCAGAACTAGAGGGCATAGGTTTAGCGTGAGAGGGGAAAGATATAAAAGAGACCTAAGGGGCAACTTTTTCACGCAGAGGGTGATGCATGTATGGAATGAACTGCTTGAGGAAGTGATGGAGGTTGTACAATTGCAACATTTAACAGGCATCTGGATGGGTATGTGAATAGGAAGGGCTTGGAGGGACATGGGCCAGGTGCTGGAAGGTGGGACTAGATTGGGTTGGGATATCTGATCGGCATGGACGAGTTGGACCGAAGGGTCTGTTTCTGTGCTGTACATCTCTATGACTATGACTAGATGAATCTGCCAGCTGGCAACTGAAGCCGTCCTACATCAGTTGTTTGGGGAATGAGGCTGTATGCCTGCACTTAAATAGAGGCAAGGCATCCTTAATAATCTTTTGAAAATTGCATTAAAAAAGATAATCTAGCATTTAATATCTGAGAAGTATTTTTACAGAGAAGTCATGTGAGCTAATCTTTCAAATTTAGCAGTTTAATTTGCATGGAGTTCAAACTGATGGGATTTTCTTTTGAGCACATCCAGAACCTCATGTGAATGACTTTGTGCCTAACCAGCTATTTTTAATGTGTGTGGGTCCATAGCATGTTACTGCCTATAATTTAGAAATAATTAACACAAATTATCCATCTTGCTCAGAGAGGCCACAAGGATAGGTTGTTGTGGGGCAAAGGGAAGTCATACTGTGCAACAGGAAGGGCACTTTAGAGTTTAGTCTGTGTTATAATTGCCCTTTGTCGACTTGATGCTGTGTGACAGAAGTGAAAAAAAAGGACACAATTTGCTCAGTTCAAATGTCCCCCGTTTTATTGAATCCAAAAGTGAAGGATTGTTTAATTAACAGTCCAGATGATTTTCTCCAGCTCTGAAATTTCACTTTTCTGGCTAATCCCTGATCTGAATTACAGATGCATTACTGAATGTGTGAACACAGACTTGCCATGTTAACATCATTGGAAGCCAAAATGCTAATTTTACAAGTTAAGAGCAGCAGTTCAAATATAAAATGGTAACTTTGTCCCTAATGCTGAGAACTTTGTTGCATTCATGATATGTTTTGTTTGCATTCAGAATCCAGTAACATTTAGTCCAAAGTAGTAATTTAGTTAAGAAAAATCACACATTTGCTCTTCTAATAGTAATCAAGCAGATTCTGTGCTGACTGCAGCCTCAGATTGAACTTTCGTTCTAGTACATTATTTACCATTAAACAACCTTCCAGAACTAAACATTAAATTTAACTCCTTTTGCCGTGGAGTTATCCTTGTAAATACAACTATTTGTGTAGCCATTCTTTCCTGTTACTGCATTGAATGGTTTACAGATCCCCAGCATCAGAAATGCTAAATTGACCTTTACTCTTCACTGATATTGGGTTGGATTTTGTGTAGCTTAACATGATGGGAAACATGGAGGCTGAGGCCACAAATTATGGGAATGTCCTATGTCAGTCTCCTGGTTGATTAAGTAGGAGAGCGGAAGGGGCTGACTTGGGATTCCCATCCACCGGCTGGAGGAGCTGAATTACATTCAATAAGGAGTCACTGACACCCATTATTCCTGAGCTTGATCCAATTCAGCAGCAGTTCAAAGTTTAAATGGAGGCCGCATTGCTTTCCCACAGTCTCAGAAGGCTGCCCCAGGATCTCCTGTAGGCTTATTCAGTGGCCTCCCTGAGATGGAGATGGGGCAAAGGGACTGCATTGTCATTCACTCAATGTGCTGTCAAGGGACCCAGCATAAGATCGCTGAAACATGTGGCTGCTGAGAAAGACTCTTGACCTCCACCCCCATCTCATCTACACCAACAGCAAATTCCATCCTGCCCTCACTCACCTTTGGCCAGGGGTTTGATGATGATTCTGGACAAGCAGTGCTGTCACCAAGCTGCCATTGGCAGCCTCTGCAGCTGGGAGCTTCAATCCTAGGGAAGGTCTGCCATTGGTCGTTTCTGTGCTTAAAAGATCCTTGACTTAATCAGATCTGCCCCTGGGGAACTGCCAGATGTTCCCTGCAGGTCACTGGCGGCAAGATAAGACCTCTGTCATGCCAACAAGTCACAGGTATTGGGTGAGGTAGTAGCAAACTATGGCTAGCATCACTGCATTATAGCAGAATGTATGGCTCTCCCAACCACATTTGTATTCCATATCTGGCTGGTGGAAGTTTAACCATTTTGCATGGATGAGGTTTAAAGGCACACACAGCATAGTCTCATCAAGTTGTGCGATCAAGGGTGTAAGAAATGTAGGTTTAATTGTGCAATGTTATATTTCTGTTATATGATCATCTGGTCCATCATATTGACCAGATGATGGACTATAGCAAAAGGAATCAGACATCAAATAGTTGATCATGGTATATCTGGAACAAGTGCTTGACTCATTTCTTTGTTGTAGGATTCTATCACAAAAAAAATCAAAAATTCTTGCTTATAGAAATAATTGGAAGACAATTCAAAAGAGCAACTCTACATCTTAATTGAAACGTTTTTCAAAGTAATGTACATAAGGGTCGAAAAGTGTGACGCTGGAAAAGCACAGCCAGTCAGGCAGCATCTGAGGAGCAGTACAGTTGACGTTTCAAGCATAAGCTCTTCATCAGGAATGTAGGGTGGGGGTGTTGGCCCAAAGGAGCTTAGAGATAAATGGGAAGGTGGGGGGGAGGTAACTGGGAATGCTATATGTAGATGAAGTTGGGGGAGGTGATGATGATAGGTCAGAGAAGAGGGTGGAGTGGATAGGTGGGAAGGGAGATACACAGGTAGGTTAGTTCAATAGGGTGGTGCTGAGTTGAAGGGTTGGATCTGGGATGAGATGGTGACAGAGGAAATGAGGAAACTAGTGAAATCAATATTGATCCTCTGTGGTTGGAGGATCCCAAAAAGAAAGATGAGGCATTCTTCCTCCAGGCATCGAGTGGCTAGAGTTTGACGGTGAAGGAGGCCAAGGACTTGCATGTTCTTGGCAGAGTGGGATGCGGAGTTGAAGCGTTCGGCCACAGAGTGGTGGGGTTATTTAGTGCATGTGTCCCAGAGATGTTCTCTGAAACGTTCCGCAAGTTGGCGGAACGTTCCTCCAACTCAGCACCACCCTCTTGAACTCTCCTACCTGTCCATCTTCCTTCCCACCTATCTGCTCCACCCTCTTCTCTGACCTATCACCATCACCCCCCACCTTCACCTACCTACTGCATTCTGAGCTATCTTCACCCCAGCCCCACCCCCCTCCCATTTATCTCTCAGCCCCCTTGCCCCTCACCCCCACACCCCCCCATTCTTGATGAAGACTCATGCTCGAAACATCGACTCTCCTGCTCCTGGGATGCTGCCTGACTGGCTGTGCTTTTCCAGCACTACACTTTTCAACTCTGATCTCCAGCACCCACATTCCTCACTTTCTCCTAATGGACACAAGAGTCAAAACATTTGTTCTGAGACTAAGTAATATAGAAATAGCCCATTCCACCCAACCATCTGTTAGTAGCATGGAAACAACTGCTCAAATTATGTGCTAAACCTCGTTTCTGTGTCTGTATGAAGATATTTTCCTGACCTCTGTTCTAACATCTTTTACGTATTATCTTGCATCTATCAGCCTGCTTCTATTAAGTTCCTTCCATTTCTTCCTAATATTAAACACTCCCAAAAAATGCCGATAACAACATGCTAACAAGAAAACACCCCATTCTTTATCTATTTTGTCATAATTGATTTTTCTACACCAATCAGCATCTTAGGGTTCTGTAGAAGAGTCATGTTTCGTTCAAAATGTTAATTGCTTCGCTCTACACAACAGATCCAGACCTGCTGAGTAAGTTTTTATTTCAGATTCTCAGCATCCTCAATATGTTTGCTTTTGTTTTATCACCCTAGTAAGCTGTATTATATCCTTTCTAAAGCCCCAAAATTTGTAGAGCCCTGTCTTAGAAATACTACTCTAATTGAGGCCTTATCAAGGCTCATCATTTAGCTTTTGGCTTTTATGTTCAATACCTCTTGAGATTCAACCTGTTATTATTATTATTCTTAAAAGAGCCAATTTAAGTAACAATGACTGGAAAAACATTTCTCGATGTTTGTTCGAGTTCAGTGGGGTTTTGGAAGCTTGGGTGGAGCGGAAACATCTTGCAGTCAAGGTCAGCAGTGGTAGAAACAGAAAGTAAAAGAAATGAGAAAAAAAAATTAAAGTGCTGCTTCTCTGACAGATAGTGGAAAATTACTTTAGGCACTAATCCAGATAATAATCACAAAATAATCTGCACATTCTGCAGCGTTACTGTATCTGGACGGATAAATCATACAGCAACTAAGCTTCCAAGATACACCAACTTTGAAATTTTAGCTTGTTTTAAAATACTTACATACTTATGTAAGGCATAAAATTACATTTCCTACACCAAAGCCTATCCAATCCACAACAACATAGCTTAAGCACTGCTAAAGATTCACCACAAGATTAACGCTCCCCATTCTCCTCTTTTGAGACACAATCATAGAAAATGTGCAAGGCAGAATGAAATTTTAAAAAATTATTCTTTATGGACTGTGGATGTTGGTGACAAGGCCAGCATTTATTGCCCACTCCTAATTGCTCAAATCGATGATGGCTTACCTTCTTGAACTGCTGCAGCCCAGGTTGTTCAGATCATCATATCTGTGTGGCTGCAAAAGAGCAACGTTATAACTTGTGCCCTATGGCCCTCAAGGTTGCCGTATTTCAAATACAGTATCTCTTAAATGCAATGAGGTTTTCTGCCTCTACCACATAATCATAGTATTCTCATTGAGGTCTTATTAAGGTTCATGTTTTGGCTTTTATGTCTATACTTCTTGAGATTCAACCTATTATTAGAGTCTTGTGTTTAAAAAATAACACAGCTAATTTAAGTGATAATGGCTGAGAAAACATTTCTTGATGTTTCTGTTCACTCCAAGTATTTCGTAATTTTATACATCCCAAATAAATTTTCCCTCCGTTTCCAAACAAAACAAATCCCCAAGACCTTTCCTAACAGTAATGATTCTTCATTCTTGGCAACAGCCTTATAAATTTCCTGTGTACCCACACAGTGACCATTACAGTACTCTGTACTCTGGCTGTGGTCTCAATATTGTTGCCTACAGTTTCAATATAACCTCTGAGAAGTAAAGTTTATGTTTCCATTTGTAAACTATCCCATAGATCTTCTTTAACATTTCAATTTCTGATATCTTCATGATTCTATCATGCATACTAGATGGAGCATACACTCCAGAGTCCTTCAGTTTCTCAAGGTTTTCAGAATCTTACCATTTGTTGTGTATTCCAATGCTATGTTTGCCCTCAACAACAAATGCATTTCCACAAATTTCTCTAGATTGCATTCCATTTGCCATTTTACAGCCTACCTGACCAGTCCATTGAAAGCTCCTCTCACTATTGTTGGGCCACCCATACTTCACATTCCTCCTCCTCATTTGCAATTATTGCATTAGCCCCTCTTTGGGAAAACCAATGTGAAGTATTCATTTAAAAGCATGCCCACATAGAACAGTACAACACAGAACAGGCCCTCCAGCCCACAATGTTGTGCCGACCATTGATCCTCATGTAAGGTAAACCTCATGTACGAACCCTCAAATTTCTGTGACCATATGCATATCCAGCAGTCTCTTAAATATCCCCAATGACCTCGCTTCCACAACTGCTGCCGGCAACGCATTCCATGCTCTCACAACTCTCTGACATCCCCTCTATATTTTCTGCCAAACAGCTTAAAACTATGACCCCTCGTGTTAACAATTTCTGCCCTGGGAAAACGTCTCTGGCTATCAACTCTATCTATGCCTCTCAGTATCTTGTACATCTCAATTAGGTCCCCTCTCTCCTTTTTTCCAATGAAAAAGTCTGAGCTCAGTCAACCTCTCTTCGTAAGATAAGCTCTCCATTCCAGGCAGCATCCTGGTAAACCTCCTCTGAACCCTCTCCAAAGCATCCACATCTTTCCTATAATAGGGCGACCAGAACTGGATACAGTATTCCAAGTGCAGTCTTACCAAAGTTTTATAGAGCTGCAACAAGATCTGACGGCTCTTAAACTCAATCCCCATGTTAATGAAAGCCAAAACACCATATGCTTTCTTAACAACCCTGTCCACTTGGGTGGCAATTTTAAGGGATCTATGTACCTGCACACCAAGATCCTGCTATTCCTCCACACTGCCAAGAATCCTGTCTTTAATCCTGTATGACCTTCCAATATGCATCACTTTGCATTTATCCAGGTTGAACTCCATCTGCCACCTCTCAGCCCATCTCTGCATCCTTTCAATGTCACGCTGCAGCGTACAACTGTCCTCTATACTGCCAACGACACCTCCAAACTTTGTGTCGTCTGCAAACTTGCTAACCCATCCTTCAATCTCCTCATCCAAGTCATTAATAAAAATTACAAAGAGTACAGGCCCAAGAACAGAGCCCTGTGGAACACCACTCACCACTGACTTCCAGACAGAATACTTTCCTTTCACTACCACTCGCTGTCTTCTGTCGACCACGGTGGGCGGCACAGTGGCACAATGGTTAGCACTGTTGCCTCACAGCGCCAGAGACCCGGGTTCAATTCTCACCTCAGACGACTGACTGTGTGGAGTTTGCACGTTCTCCCTGTGTCTGCGTGGGTTTCCTCCAGGTGCTCTGGTTTCCTCCCACAGTCCAAAGATGTGCAGGTCAGGTGAATTGGCCATGCTAAATTGCCCGTAGTGTTAGGTATAGGGGTAAATGTAGAGGTATGGGTGGGTTGCACTTTGGCGGGTCGGTGTGGACTTGTTGGGCCGAAGGGCCTGTTTCCACACTGTAATGTAATGTAATGTAAAAATTACCAGCCAATTCTGTATCCAGACAGCTAAATTTACCTATATCCCATTCCTCCTGACCTTCTGAACGAGCCTACCATGGGGAACCTTATCAAATGCCTTGCTGAAGTCCATAAACACCGCTCGACCCTCATCAACCTGTCTAGTAACACCCTCAAAGAACTCAATAAGATTTGTGAGGCATGACCTGCCCCTCACAAAGCCGTGCTGACTGCATTTAATTAAGCCATGCTCTTCCAGATGGTCATAAATCCTATCGTCAGAATCCTTTCTAACACCTTGCAGACGACAGACGTGAGACTGACTGGTCTGTAATTGCCGGGGATTTCTTTATTTCCTTTCTTGAAGAGAGGAATTACATTTGCCTCCCTCCAGTCCTCAGGTACGACTCCTGTGGAGAGCAAGGATGCAAAGATCTTTGCAAGCGGTCAAGCAATCACATTTCTCACTTCCCAAAGCAGCCAAGGACAAATCTGGTCTGGCCCTGGCAACTTGTCAATCTTAATGTTTGTCAAAATTTTCAGCACATCAGCTTCCTCAATCTCTATCCATTCCAGCATGCTTACCTGCTCCTCAATGGTTTCATTCACTACAAGGTCCTTTTCTTTCGTAAAGACAGAAGCAAAAAAGCTCATTTAGGGCTTCCCCTACCTCCTCAGACTCTATACACAAGCTCTCTATGCTATCCCTGATCGGCCCTACTCTTTCTTTGATCATTCTCTTATTCCTCACATACATGTAAAATGCCTTTGGATTCTCCCTAATCTTTCCTGCCAAGCCTCCTTCGTGCCTCCTCCTGGCTCTCCTCAGACCATTTTTGAGCTCCTTCCTCGCCTGCCTGTAATCGTCTCGAGCTGAGCAAAACCCTTGCTTCCTCCACCTTACATAAGCTGCCTTCTTTCTTTTGATGAGAAGCTCCTCCGCTCTTGTCATCCAAGGTTCCTTTATCTTACCCCTTCTTGCCTGTCTCAGAGGAACACATTTATGCATCACTCGCAACAACTGTTCCTTAAACAGTCTCCACATGTCTGTAGTGCCCTTTCCATGGAGCAATTGCTCCCAGTCCATGCTTCATCACTCACGTCTAATAGCATCATAGTTTCCTTTTCCCCAATTAAATATCCTCCCATTGTGCCTGCTTCTCTCCTTCTCCATAACTATGTAGAATGTGAGGCAGTTGTGGTCACTATCACCAAAATGCTCTTCCACCGCAAGATCTGACACCTGCCCCGGCTCATTGCCGAGCACCAAATTCAAAATGGCCTCTCCCCTCGTTGGCCTGTCAACGTACTGAATTAGGAAACCCTCCTGAACACACCTTACAAAAACAGCTCCTTCCAAACCATCTGCTTGAAGGAGGTTCCAATCAATATTGGGAAAGTTAAAGTCACCAATTACAACAACCCTACTACATTCACACTTTTCCAAAATCTGCCGACCTATGCTTTCTTCAATCTCCCTGCTGCTATTGGGGGGCTTGTAGTAAACCCCTACTGTTCCTAATTTCCACCCATACTGACTCAGTAGGCAGACCCTCCTCGACAATGGTAACTTCTGTAGCTGTGATACCCTCTCTGATTAGCAGTGCTACACCCCCTCCTCTTTGTTCCCCCCCTCCCTATTCTTTTTAAATGTTCTAAACCCTGAAACATCCAGCAACCATTCCTGCCCTGAGAAACCCACGTCTCTGTTATGGCCACAACATCATAGCATCATCTCTGACCCTTACATGCAAGGTGACTTTCTAGTTTGTTATTCACCTTAGTCTTCCCTTATTTATCTGCATGCCCTACATCAATTTTGAAATATCTTTGCATTTCTAATAATCTGACCTGCTACGGAATCACACAGCTTTGCAATAGTGCAGAAGGAGGCCATTTGTTCCATTCTGCCTGCACTGGCTCATCAAACAAGCACCATTACCTAGTGACAAACCCCTGCTTTTTGTCCCATAGCCTTGTACACTAATTCTATCCAAATAATCATCCACTGCCCTCTATAACGCCTCAGTTTAACGTTCCTCTACCATTCCATACCCCAACTACTCACTGTGTGAAAAAGCATTTTTTCTCACATCACCCTTGCTTCTTTTGAATGGGAACAGTTTCTCCCTATCTACTCTGTTGTCTCTCCCACGCCTTCTTACATCTTTCCATTAAAGTGGAAGCCAGATATGCGCACAGTACTCCAGGTGGGGTACAACAAACGTCTTATGCAGATTCAACATCACTTCCTTTCTCTTGAACTCGCTGCCGCTGTTAATAAATCTATGCTTTATTAATCGCTCACTCCACCTGTCCTACCACCTTCAATGATCTGTGCACATATACATCCAGGTCGCTGTGCCCCCGCATGCCCTTTTGAACTGTATCCCCTAGTATATATTGTCTTTCTGTGTTCCTCCTGTTGAAATGTATCACTTCACACTTTTCTGCACTGAACCTCATCTGCCACCTATTCGGCCACTCCATCAACTTGTCAATGTCTTTTTGGAGTTTTATTATGCCTTCCTGACAGTTTACAATTCTTCAAAGTTTTGTGTCATCTGCAAACTTTGAAATTGTCCATTGCATAACAGAATCCAAATCATTAATATATATCAGGAAAAGCAAGGAGTCCAATACCGAGCCCTGGGAAACTCCAAAGCAAACCTTCCAACAGCCTGAAAAATATCCAATGACTATTGATTTCTGTTTCCTAACACTCAGCCAATTTTGTATCCATGTTGCTACTGTCTCTTTTATCCCATGACCTAGAATATTCCTAACAGGTCTTATCAAACTCCTTCTGGAAATCCATGTATATAATGTCAATAGGCTTTCCTTCATTGAGCCTTTCTGTTATCTTTTCAAAAACTTCAGCAGGTCAGTTAAACACAATTTTCCCTTTAGAAATTTGTGCAGACTCTTCCAATGCAATCCATCTTTTGCCATGTGACTCCTAATTGTATCCTGAATAATTGTTTCTGAATGTTTCCCCACCACTGAAGTTAAACTAACCAATGTGTAATTGCCAGGATTATCTTTACAACCTTTCTTGAAGGAGGCTGTAATGTTTGCAATTCTGCAGTCTTCTAGCATTCCCCCTCCCACCATCTCCTGACTCCATGGACATCTGAAAGATAATGACTGTTGTCCTCAATTTCTACTCTTACTTCCTTCAAAATCCTTGGATCCATCTCATCTGGTCCCAGTGAGTTTTCACCTTGAAGTATCAAGTTTATCCAAGACTCCTAATAATTTTGAACCCTTCTAGTGACAGAGTTTGCACCTCTGTCACCATAGCCTGGGGAACTTCGCACTCTTTTGTATTTATTAACACCTCAACCATGTCTACAGATACTGTGTAAATCCTCTTTTTGGTCTCTACTCAGCCCTACTTCTCCCTAATCACACGTTATATGCCCATCAAAGGTTTTGGCATTCCCATTTATAGAAACTGCCATTCTTTTTTCAAAAATCATCTTTGGCTCTCAGAATTGCTTTGTCAACTCCCCACTAAAGCTTTGGTATTCCTCTTGGTTCTCTATTGCATTTTCTGCCTGACACCTGTCATAAGCACACTTTTTCTTTCTAATGTTAATTTCTACCTCCTTTGTCATGAAAGGAACTCTTGTTTTGTTTGTCTTACTTTCCCAGTTGAAAAAATAGAATTAGAATTAAAATTAGAATTTGCTTTATTGTCACATATGCTCACACGAATACAGTGAAAAGTTTACAAATTGCCACTTATGGTGCCATTTTAGGTACACAAGTACAGAATCTTAAGTACAAATTCTTAGGGAAAAAAAATGGAAAAGTACAGAAATGAGAGGTCCAAGAATAGAATAAATAGAAAAATAGAGATATAATATTCAGAATAACAGTCAATTTACCTCAACAGTATCCCAACTGTCTGCTTTTTGAGGGAGCCCATTGTTCAGTTACTGCTTTCCTGTCACCCTCTTGTTCCAGTCAATCCTGCCCAGCTCTGTGCTTGCCCCATTGAAGTCAGCTCTCTGCCAATTGGTTTTTCTTAGTCTGGATTGTTGCATATCATTCTCACCACCATCTTGAACCTTATGAAATAATGATTACTGTCTCCTGAATGTTACCCCACTGACACTTGATTCACTTGGTGCACCTCATTTCCAAGGACCAGGTCCAACAATGCATCCTTTCTTGTTGGACTAGACACTTATTATTGTAGTAAACTCTCCTGAACACTATCTAGGACCATTTGCCCTCACTGTTCCTCACATTATCAATATCCCAGTCTATATTTGGGTCATTGAAATCACCATTATAGCTTCTCTATAATGTTGTCAGTTCTTTGCAATTTCCCTGCATATTTGCTCCTCTATACCTTTCCAATAGTTGGTGGTCTATTGACTATACCAAGCAATGTAATTGTCCCCT
This sequence comes from Chiloscyllium plagiosum, assembly GCF_037043375.1. NCBI lineage: Eukaryota > Metazoa > Chordata > Chondrichthyes > Orectolobiformes > Hemiscylliidae > Chiloscyllium > Chiloscyllium plagiosum. Next base: position 38,055,515 of record NW_028270147.1, on the reverse strand, counting down.
CTCTACTCCTTAGCTCTAGCCAAACTGACTCTGTCCTTGAACCCTCTGAGACATTCCCTTTCTTCAGCAATGTAATGCCCTTCTTAATGAATACTGTTAATCCTTTCCCTTTCCTTCCTTTACTATCTTCCCTGAGCAACTTAGACCAAGAAATATTTGATATCTTTCCAGCCCTTCCATCTATTTTTACTTGTAACACTCAGTCTTATTTACTTTACTCTGCATTCAACATATATTTACAATTATATTTTCTGCAGTATTGAATTCTTGGCATCTGGCATAAGCTTTCCTGTTTTTACATGGTGGGGGATGGAGCATACTTGAAAATTCTGTCCTTTGGTTTTCTAAATCTTTCCTATCCCCTCTTGCAACACCTCTTCCCCAGTGCTCTGATGCTAAGTGCACCATAAGAATCTACCCCATCCTCAATTGGTTTGAATTGCTACATCTTCATCGTCTAGAAGGATACTGATAATACAATTTATTACAGCACTGGTCTATTCATGTGTTATATTGGTGCAGCAATGGTCTGTTGCGTGGGTTATATTGGACCAGATATTCCAATTTCCATTGGAATCATTTCAAATGACAGTAATCCTCTTTAAAATTACCTACCTATCTGTCAGCAATTTTTCCAGCCAAGATTCCGAGTCTGGCATTACAGCCAAACACATGGCCCCTTCATAAAATACTTGATGCCATATTTTGGGAGTGAAAGGTCTGAAAGGCACTTTGACAGCAACTGAAAAGAGTAAAATTTTTAAGGTAAGTGAGGGGGTAGTGTGGCATTTTGGTAAGATGGATAGGGTAGGATGCCGTGACTCTGTCCATTGGAATATCTTTGCCTGTGTTGTAGGAGTTGTCAATTAAAAGGTTATATCATTTCACAAGTGGTCATTTCAAAGGGTTGTGTTGCTGCAGCAGTAGTTTATTCACGGACTTTATTGGTGCAGTAATGGTCTCTTGAGGGTATTGTGTAGTCCCAAAGTGGATTTTTAGGAATCGAATTGCTTCATTAATGATTCATTCAGCTCTTGCATTGCTGCAGTAACGATTAGTAAGGAGCATGCATTGCTGCATTAATGGTTGTGCATGGGTTATCTTGCTGCAGTTGTGGTTTGTTTAGGGATTATTTTGTGGAAATAGCTGTCTGTTTGTGGGTTGCATTCTACAGGAGTGATTGGTTCAGGGACTACATTGCTGTAGTCACAGTCATAAAGTCATACAGATGGACAGCACTGAAACAGACCCTTTGGTCCAATTTGTCCATGCCGACCAGGTATCCTAATCCATTCTAGTCCCAATAGCCAGCACTTGGCCCACATCCCTCTAAACCCTTTCTATTCATATACCCATCCAAATGCCTTTTAAATGTTGTAATTGTACCAGCCTCCACCATTTCCTCTGGCAGCTCATTCCATACACGCACCAACTTCTGTGTGAAAACATTGCTCTTAGGTCCCTTTTATATCTTTCCCCCCTCACCCTAAACCTATGCCCTCTTGTTCTGGGCTCCCCATCCTCAGAGAAAAGACCTTGTCTGTTTATCCTATCCATGACCCTATATAAGGTTACCCCTCAGCCTCCAATGCTCCAAGGAAAACAGCCCCATCTTATTCAGCCTTTCCGTATAGCTCAAATTCTTCAACCCTGGCATCATCCTGGTAAATCTTTTCTGAACCTTTTCAAGTTTCACAACATCCTTCTGATAGGAAGGAGACCAGAATTGCACGCAATGTTCCAAAAGTGGCCTAACAAATGTCCTGTAGAGCCACAAAATGACCTCCCAACTCTTTATATTCAATGCTGTGACCAATAAAGGCAAGCATACTAAACACTTTCTTCACTATCCTATCTATCTGTGACTCCACTTTCAAGGAAACCCCATTCAGGAGGCTGCATTGTTGCAGTAGGGGCCTGTTCAGGCATTATATTACTATGATTTGCTGTGTTTCCTCACCTATTTAAAGTCGACCATTAATTACTGTAACCTGTGTTTTCACTGTGTCAGCACTACCTTGATTTCTTTTAAACAGCTGTGTTTCAGTTTACAATCCTGTTCAGTTTGTGTGGTAATTGGCCATGCAAACGTTTCCTGTTTGTTTCTTTTATCAGTTCCATCTTTATGCTGTTACTTTCATTTTGCTTTAACTGTTGCGTCTTACTACTGATAAACATATAGCTATAACGTTGACTGTTCCACTCCAACTTCCTCACCATTCCCCAATTTCCTTGGAAAGAGACACACTGAACCATTATATGGTTAGGGGATTGAAAACAATCCCTTGTCTATCTAGTTAAAAAGACATACCGGAAGTTTTATAAAAGATTAGTAAATCTAAATTGATTCACTTGGACTCACTGACCAGAATTTCAATAATTTTCAATAAATATGGAGTTTACTTTCTTGTCTATTCTCTTCTCCAGTAAATACTTGTCAAGCTCATCTTAATTACAACAATCCGTGTTAACTACTCTGAATGATAGCAAGTACCCCATTATCACTACTCTTCATATATTGGAGGTCTGCAATACACACACAATCCCTCTTATTACTACCAAACCTTCCCTGTTTTAGCTCAATCGACATGAATTTTGGTTTTTGTTTCTTCTTGTTCATCTTATCTTTTCTTGCTATTGTCACTGTTATTTCTAATTGACATAGCTGCCCCACTTTCCCTTCTTTGACTCCTATCATTTCGATGTACGTTATACATGTGTATATATTCATAAGTATATCCATGTACATTATATGTGTGTAGTCATCTACCAAAAGAAATTTTCCAGGGCTGCCATTGACATTGTATATATAAAATGAACATTAGGCTTTACAGGAATGTTCTGAAAATAAAGAAAACTAAAAAATCTGAGTTAATAGAACTGCATTAATGTGACCAGTGATGGGCCTTGGGTTTTCTAACAGCATTAAATTTGAGCAATACTATTTCACTGAATGGGATCATTGAAATTTAATTACTTTCTAATTACACTCTTAATAGGGTTTAACAAAATAAATAGCCAGGATAATAGATACCTGGGAGTGGTTGCTAGGCAGTCATCTCATTGAGGACTTTGTATCTCGAAGTGTGTAAGCAAAGTTTAGAAGTTAAATCTAAACTCTGCATGGAATAACACCTATTAATGTAATCTTTTATAACATGCTGGCAGATCTTCTGTCAGTGCTTTGGGCAAAAGATGCGCACACTTGAGTTTGTGGCAGGCCAGTTTCAAGGGTGCCAAGTACCTGTGCACATGAGCATGTCCATAAGGGTGGTTGTCAGGTTATAACTTATAATGTGCCAAATTTGGATGTTGAGTGCAAGTTGTTGGGCAAAGTAAAGATATTTAAAATGAAGGTTAGCCTTACTGCGTGGCATGGTAGAGTGTAGAAGGATGGATACATTTGAAGCAAAAGTTATAACTTGTCCTCTTCCACTTTTTAAATGTATTCCTAATCTATGCTGTCTTTATTTTTTGTATATCACTTCTCTTTTGTTAGTATGTATGTTATATTTTAGCATTTGCAACTCTCAAAACAACCAGAAAGCAGAACCATTCCAATCTCACATATCTGTTAAGGATTAGACATAAATTTAGCACTGTAATAATGTTTCTGTTGATTGAGAAGTAAAAGTAGTACACCAGGACACTATTGTTTGTCAATCCAGTAAGTTTATTTTGAGGCTGCTGCTGGTTGGCACAAGCCAGGAACTGGTAGCACCCCTATGATGTAAACAAGAGTAGAGGCAGACACCTTCTCATGCTATGAGAGTTCTGTTTCAGATCTAACTTGACCAGACAGGTGGGTAGGTATCAGTGAGAAATTCATAGTTCAGACAGTTGTCCCCTTTTCTTATCAAATGTTTTCTTTTTACTCTATTGCCTCTCTTAAAAATAAAATGTAATCTGTTTTTCTAATTAACCTGTTCAGAGATATTATTACACACCTTTGGAGCAGATGGAACTTGAAGCTGGGCCTCGCGGTCCAGGGTAGAGTCACTACCACTGCACCACAAAAGGGCCCTTATTGCCGTTCTTAAAAGGAGGTTGCTTTATATTCTCCAGCTGCTGGCTACCTCTGAGCTGCTGTGCTTTTGATGGAATGCAGATGATTCAGGTTTACGACATGATTTCCTGGAGTCACTCAATTCCAGATCTTCACTTTTCCTGCTGATCACTCTTAAGTACACCATGCAATAGCTTAAACTTCAAACTCCATGATTTAGAACTCTACTCCCTACTCTGCAACTGGATTCTTGACTTCCTGACCTGCAGACTACAATCAATAAGGGCAGGCAACTACACTTCCTCCACAATAATCTCAACATTAGTGCCCCACAATGATGCGTACTCAGCTTCTTATTATACTCCGTATACACTCACGACTGTGTGACCAAATTCAGCTCAAACTCAATTTACAAATTTGATGATGGCATCACCATGGTGGGTTGGATCTGAAACAATGATGACACAGAGAATAGGAAACTGATAGAGAGCTTAGTGGCATGGTGTAAAGACAACAATCTCTTCTTCAGTGTCAACAAAATGAACTATTTGGTCATCGACTTCAGGAAGCGGTGTGGAGGACAAGGTCTGTATCAACGGTGTTGTGGTGGAGGTGCTCAAGCGCATCACATTCCTAGGATAAATATCACTAACCATCTATCCTGGTCCATCCATGTCAACGCTACAGTCAAGAAAGCAGACCAACACGTCTACTTGCTAAGAAGGCTAAGGAAATACGGCATGTTGACTATGACTCTTACCAATGTTTATAGATGCACTGTAGAAAGCATCCTATCTGGATGTAGCACAGTGTGATATGGTAACTGCTCTGCCCAAAACTGCAGGAAGTTACAGAGAGTTGTGAACGCAGCCCAGAGCATCACAAAAGTCATCAGACCTTCCCTTCATTCTGTCTACACTTCCTGCTGCCTCAGGAAAGCAGCCAAGATAATCAAAGACTCCTCCCACCCAGGTTATACCCTCTTCACCCCTCTTCTATGGGGCAGAAGATCCAAAAGTTTGAAAACACTTACCAACACATTCAAGAACAACATCTTCCTTGCTCTTGTCAGATTTATGAATCGACCTCTTATATATTAGAGTTGATCTTCACCTTTTTTGTAGCTGTAACACTATTTTCTGTATCCTGTCCTATTACCCTGACACATTAATGTAAGGTATGATTTGTCTGGTTAGCACGCAAAACAGTACTTTTCCCTGTATCTTGGTACATGTGACAATAATACAGTAAATCAAACAAATCAGAAAATTACTTTTTTTCAGAAAACAGCATGGCCAAAAATAACCACTCTTTTAAATATTCTTATCTTTTTATCACACCAGTATTTAGAACATTCAAATCAGTTGATGTGAAGGTGGGGCTACCTACACATTTTATAAATGGTGGAGGCTGGGATTGAATCTGAAGATAAAAATGAAAAGTTGTAACTTTTTTCCTGATTCCATCCTATTTTTAACACTTTTGTATTTGATGAGCTTTGAGACAATTTGTGTGGTTCTCTATTATCGCTAATAGCCTGCAAAAAAAAAATAGGACGAGTCCAAGGCTTCCTGGCTCTCAGCGTGATTTTGGCAGGATTGTCCAGTTCTAGCAGTGAGTTACAGGCTCTTTATTCAAGCAGAGAGATGACAACAAGTATCCCAAAGACTACTTCTGGCAAGTGTCTGTCCTGTGCAACAAAAAATTAGTATAACTTCAGAGTAGAGGAGGCTTCATACATTGAGTTTCAGATAGGAGGGCAGATAATTGTACGGAAGTGGCAAAAGTGTTGAAAGAACTGTTGCATCGTCAGATGAAATGAGGCAGACTTAATTCACACATTAATCAATTCTGGCCAACGACTACTTTTTTCAATTGGTAGCTAGTCGTCTGGGAAAGAAAGGTATGAAAGAGACAAGAATGATTTTCAGACTACCAAGAAGAAGTGGGAAACTTTGTATTCTGGTCCCATGCTGGTTTACTTTGTAATAATTTATATATTTTAAAATGTGCTAATCATAATTGCAATGATCAGGGAAAGGATGTGAAAATTTGAGTATGGTAGGTTGAATGTGAATGCAATGTCTTTTGTAAAAGTTGTCTTGTATTGAGCTAACCCCAGTACTGAGAAAAACCTTCACTGACCAAGGGGAAGTTTGTGTCGGATTCAAAGCAGCATTGTTCGAGGCTCCAGGGGTGATGGCGTGAGGTGCTTAGGAATGACATTTATCAACAAAGTGCATTGTCCCCCCTGCCTCTCTTTCTGTGATTACTCAGGGAGTCCCTGACGACTCAGTGTGGCTTCCACCGTGTGATACAAGGCCCTGGCCTTCTTAAAAAGTCTGCCAGTATGCATTTTGAAAACATTTTTTTAAAAATCACTTCGGCCAGAGTGGGCAAAGCGAGGGACAAACAGCGAGACGGAGAGAGAAAGCTTTCTGAGTGGTGGAGTGGGTGTAAGTAAGTGCATTACTGGGGCATGTCTATCTCCATATTTATGGCAGCACATAGTATCCTGTTGCTTTCATGTGAATTTGACAGATGGACAATTCAGCAACACTTGTAAGCAACTACACCAAAAAAAAAAATTCGTTATGGCATATTGTCGGAATGGGATTTATATCGAGAGCCAAATGTTGAATGATTTTTCAGATTTTTTTGCCACGGAGGCAGAAGCGTGTTCTTTTGGTAGACAACCGAAACTTCTTTTCCAACAAATGTATTTTATTGCAAAGTTCAAAAAGCTAAAGGGTCTACATTAAACTCCTCGTTAGGAATGGGGCTTTTTGCGGTAGGTGAAAAATTATCAGTTCTAAAAATATATTTTATCCATAAAGCACACACTACTGCTTTATTCTGAGATTAATGAGCAACTGAATTTGAAAGTAGTGGTTTTCTGATCTTTTTCAGTGGGAAAGGTTTAAGGAGGACAATCCATAGAAAGATATCAAGTTGCCAGATTTAAAGGAAGTAGTGACATTAGTTTATCAGCAAAGAAAATGATTACCATATAGACTTTCAACTCAGTTTGTTGTTTATAAATATTTAAGGTGATTGTATTTTGTAGCTGTCATTGTATGTATTTTGATCTTGGGAATTATTTGAAATTTGTAAGGTTCCTGTTCGATAAATTTTACTATGGAAAGTGATTGTACATATCACCCAGTCAAAGTTAAGAGAACTGTCTAGTGCATAGTTTGAGTGTTATGCAGTGTATGATCATCATTCATTGGGAAGGTTGGAATCTTCTCACAAAAGACTAAAATGCAATTCTAAGAACAATAATTGGTCTTCTGTCATAGAAACGTCACTATGTAAGCATTGGAAACAGATATTCCTCAGATTGTCTGTGCAATAGGTCCATCACAGTAGAAGTTAACTGTTCCTAGAAGACTACTAACCTTTGTACATAGATAACTGTCTATTGATATTGTCAATGTTATAAACAATATGGTCTCTCTTCTTACCTCTGGGATGAATGTGACTGCATATGAGTACATAGTTAAAATGTTACACAGAAGGCTGAATAAAGAGATAATTTAACCTAAGTAAAAATTATCTGCCAACATTTGGGAAATTTAGTTCCAATATTTCAAATTACTATGTTGTTTAAATAAAATAGCAGCAGTGTTCACATATGCAACCCTGAAAGTAAGTCATCTTTAAAATTGAAAAGCTCTATTTACAATGATGCCTACAGGAGTAACTGTGGACACTAATATTCTAATGAAACATGTCGCACGTGGGTTTACTGTACAATAGAGGAAATATGCTTATCTCTTCACTACATGTAAATGATTGAAAACTGTTAAATCCAAGCAAATGCCTTCTTCATTCATGTTATCCAGTAAAAGTTTCTTTATTTACTCATTTTTTGTAATTAAAATTATTTTCTTTGAACACATGTTAAATAGACTACTCTTTGATTGTAACATTAACACCCTGGACATAAATAAGTAATTAAGACAAATTAATTTAGAAACAAAATACATTTCAACATCCTTCATAAATCTGTAGTGGAAAACATATTTATCAGCAATTCATTAAGCTTGCATGTGAAACCATGGCATTTCTTTGTAGATTTTTCAACTTGTGCTTTGCATGCTACTGTAATGCTGCATTATTTTACTTCCTATATTAAAACAGTTCCTAAATGCACTTGATTCCATTATTTTAAAATGTCACACATGTAGCAAAACACCCTGGAAGTTTTGTATTCCATTAGTTAGATTCTCATATTCATGCTTGTGAGTACCTCTAGTTGCAAATGATCATGAGGCCATAGCACAGTTCAATAAAATATTAAAAAGGAGAGCCCAGTACAAAGAAAATTTGCAAATTCATGCAGTTACATGAATTATATAAAATCTTTTGAAAGATGAATTTCCTGATTATTGTACAAAATCTAATCTCAGTCATTGCAAAATTTTCTGTTCTGTATCAGCTCAATTGTTTCCCATTAATCTGACGATATTTTCACAAATAAACTTTAAAAATAGCGAAAGTTTTTTGTGAAGTTTTCTGTGATTTTGAGATGCCGGTGTTGGACTGTGGTGCACAAAGTTAAAAATCACACAACACCAGGTTATAGTCTAACCGGTTTAATTGGAAGTACTAGCTTTTGGAGCGCTGCTGCTGAAATTAATGTTCTGTGTCCTTTGTTTACTGTAATTTGAGAAGTGCAATATATCTTCCTTCTTAGATTCGGATCACTCTTCAAATCAGTCATTCTGTCTTTTGAATACAAGAGTTTGTAGATAACTCAGTATTTTCTACATTTCTGCAAACTTCATGTTTTGTGCACTATGCTCAGATAACTCTGTTTTTTGGGGGCAAATGATAGTAGAAGACAGCAAATTCAACGCTGAGTCAGAAGAAATTTGGAGATAACCATAAGTGACTTTGTGAAGGTGAGGGATGTGGTAACTAGAAAACCCAAGTTTGTAGCAAACACTAAAATGCTCACAAACTTGGACAATAAGTAAGGATCTGTCGAGGAAAATGTGCCTTTGAAATACGATGCTGAGACATATGCTTAAAATTCCACATACAGACTGTAGACAAATGGAGAGGTACTTGAAAAATCAGACAAATGAGGAGGTACTTAAAATTGCAAGTGCAAAATGAACTCTAGAAAGTGAAATGAAAATGTCATTGTGCCTTTTAATCAGGGCTGAAAATCTACAGAAATCTTTTCTAGAAGACAAAGTGAAGGGCAGCAAAAAGGGACACAGTTGGGTAGGAGTTGGCTCAGGCAGAAAATTCTGATCTTGCTAATGATACCTAAATCATGAAACAGTTTTAAAAACCTAGCAGTTTAAAAAAACACTAAGTTACATGAATGAATACTACATGTGTTTCTGATTGTTGAGTTTTCTCATGTTTCTGTCCCGCACTCATTTTTCAAAATTGTATGCACCCAACATGTTGAGTTTGGTCTTGTAAAATCAATAACAGGCTTAACATTTAATCATACTTAATATCTGTCAGTGATCAATATGTCTAAGTTTAAGTGTTAGTTTTGATTCCTTTCCCACACTTTAATAGGATTGTTGTATAATTGTTGTATAAGGACTTCCAGACCCTAGTGCAAACTTGAGTTGATGTCTTGGAGCTGCCTCCCACTGAGCATAGCTTTCACAATACTGGAACAGAATGGGGTAAAGAGTAGACTAGTTAGATTAGAATAGAGTGGGATAAGATAAAATAGATAGAAACACATTTAGATTATAGTCTTAATCAATGGTAAAATCAGGGCCTGATATATTTCAAATTACAACATATTTAGTATTAATGTGCATAAATAGAGTTCTAAGGAAGCCAGTGTCTGGAGACAGTTCTTGACCTTGTCTTCTCCTTAATCAGTTTACCTTCAATCGAAACTTCTTAGACGTGGGCATACAAGCACACAAAAAGAGTGCTGATGTTATATTCATAGAACGAGGAAACTATGTAGCCAGAACCTCATCAAGAAGTGAACTGTTTATGTTTTGAATAATTAACACCTGGAAGTGAACTTCAATGTTGTAACCAAATGAGGGAGCTGGGCAATATTGTAATCCTGACAGTTGCATGTTTCATATTTAACCATGAGTTAAACCATGTGCTCACTCTCATATATAATAGAATGCAAGGAGAGAATTGAGAACAACTTTCTCATCCAGTGTTCTGAGATGATTGTGCTGGAGGACAGGATGGATCTCTTTCCTAATTGTACTAGTTAGTGCACTCATTTGATCAGTGGATTCAGAGTTCCCGTATAAGTAAGATGTCGACTGGTAACCATGGAGTTTGGGAAATTTGAATCTACTGATAAAATTACAGACACACCGAAGCAGGTTACCAGCCATATAGGTTAATTTATAGTATGTCATTGCAGAGCTTGTAAAGATTTATTCCATTGTCTTTGTGTGAGGTAAATGTCATGGCAACCAACAATAAGCAAAACCAACAATAACAACGTCTCTGAATATAGTTTATACTTGATGGCATCTGCACTCAGGGATTAAAGACTATGACATAATCAGTGAGTGACAATCAGAGAGCATTATAAAAGTCCCTCTAATTTAATAACAAATCTGTTTTGTTAAATACCATTGCACAATTGACATCTTTTAGCAGTCAACTCTGGGATAAGTTTATGCCAAAAGGCTTATTGTTTGGAAATGCCCGCTCTTGTAAAATTATACGAGGCTCCCTACCTCCTTTTACACATTAGTGTACTGAAGGGTTTTGAGTTGCAAGAGTTTTACACTCCTTCCTTATTTCACGAGCTCAGGCATAATGAAGTCTCACTGTTTGTTGGTCAGAGAAAGCAAAAGTTGCAGTTTCATAATACAGACCTCAAAGAAGATCAGTCATGTTCAATGCAAATATTTGCATCAAATCTAACTGGTTGCGCGAGAATCTGGTACTTGTCAATGATTTACTTCTGTTCATATTTTGTTTGTGCTTTTGCATATTCTGTGAAAACCTGACAAGACTATGCTAACAGTCTTAGTTTGTAGGTTATCTAATGCCAATGCACCAATTGATTTTATTGAGCAAAAGAAAATCCTGCAGATACTGGAAATCTGAGATAAAAACTGAAAATACTGTAAACACAGCCGGTCTTGCAGCATCTGTGGAGAGAGAAACATTAGGCAAAATCTAATATAATCCACTAGGGGGCTGAGTGACATGGGCTATGGTGAGATTTGTGCCAGAGCCGGATGAGACACCTGACGATGCCCATCTTGGGAGCTCACTCCATCTTTCATGCTTTTGACAATCGAAACAGTGAACATTCCCACAAGGCAGCAGCAAGTGGGTGATTAAGGGGGATTATTGCTTGTTAACCATTCTCTTAATAGCCAGCTCACCTCATTAATAATCAATCTCCTATCATGCCAAATGAACCAAAAGCTATACCTAGAGAAAAACTCAACATGGAGAACAGAGTAGCTACCTGGTAATTTCAACTCATTGCTTGGTCCAAAGGTTAGACACAGGGCACTAACATCTCTTGGCATGCTCCATGGATACCAGCCACATGCACTGTACATATACAGACTTTGACACCCAATTCTCAGCCTATTTGGATGCTCATAGTATCCCTGCCTTGCATTGCATTGCCTTGCCTTGTCCCCAAAGCCAGAAATACCAGGCTTATATTCCTACTATCTTGCCTTGCCAGTTAACACAGACACAAAGGGAGGAAGCTTGTCACAGTTGTCAGCAGGCCTCAGTCAAGTCAAGGAAAATAGCCTTTGGTCAGGGAGTTCCAGCACAGTAAGTTAATGGCAATACTAGCCCAGGGATTTGGATACAGACAGTCAGTCACTTGATGCAGTCAGAGTCAGGAAGTTCTCCATATAAAGAGTAAGGAGTGGGATGTCAGGCTCCAGTCCTTCTGTCCTATTGTGGATTGTTTTCCTCCTGGACTGAGGAAAAGACAGGCATTGAATGAGACAATAGTGGCTGGCACAATTGTTATTTTCACTCAGGTGTCCCAAGCAAGTGAGTAGGCAGGACAGAGGGCACGCATTGTTAGTGATGTTAGGATTGGAGTGGGTGAGAGCGAGCAAGGGAAGATGTTGCAGGCAAGTAGCCAGAGTGGGAGAGCATGAGTCTTGGTGGAAGTTGGCAGTAGTAGCAGAGATAAGAGTGAGTGTAAGATTTCAGTGAGAAGATGGTGGTATTTACGATGGCAGAGCAGAAAAGATTGTCAACCTTCTTTCTACAGTGCTGGACCATGTTGGCATGATCTGGTGCCATGGCCTCCACTACTGGCCCTGGGGAAAAGGAAGTCCTGCACAACCTCATCTAATAGAACCTCCAGGGCTTTGCCCACAAAGCAGGGCACCAATTTTCTCATCTGTGTCTGGAGCAAATATCAGGAACTATGCAGGGCAGCTCTGAACTGGCATTGCTTATCCTGGTAGAGAATGAGCTTTTAAAGATGACACAGGTGCAAGGGATGCCAGTGGATTCCAGGATATCCGCTGACTGGTGAGTCGTCCCAGAAATGCTAAAATGCAGCCAGAATTGAACTTGAAGGAAACTATAATGGTGGCGTCAGTATTTATTATGTTGGGTTTGGTAAGGTATGATGGGAAATTTTGCAAGGTTGTGTGGTGGAAAAACCCTCCAAAAAAATCTGACACTACTTACATTTAAAGTACAAATAAAGTAAGAGTTAGCCCACTGCTAATCTTTCAGATTAATGACTTTTCAGCCAATATTTTTTGAAGTCTAGTATATAAAGCAACACATTTTTTGGACAGTGGCTTTTTGCAGGTTACACTTGAATGTTCAGTTTGTAATTGCACACATATGATGGGAAAGGTGATAGGGACACATGGTATATTTGGTTGAAATCTCTGCTTGCCCAGTGTGAGTGGTAATATGACTTGAACCGGCACAGGGAATTGCACTATTGCAAAGCTTGCATGGTCCTATTGCTGTGAAATATAGAGTTTGAAGATAGGAAAAGTCAACAGCTGTTTTTACACACCTCCCAGTGGTCTGCAGAGCTTCATCTGATGCATTGGAATGTACTTGTTGCCTGTTTCCTTGATTAGTGAATGATGCATGCAGTTAAACAATGTGATACTTAATTATGATTGACTGATTAATTAGTTTGTATTATTAATTAGTTTGATTGCATCAGGATTAGATGCTAGGTCTACATCAATACAATTATACAATACATATTTTGCAATATAATTTAAACTGAATTGTTAAAGCTCTTTTTGAAATGCATTCAGATAACTTTGTATTATTGTTCATGCAAGAAGAAACTTCCTTCAATACTGCTCAGTTTTTATTCTCAGAAACATCATACTTCAGGGTTTATTACATAATCCTAATGTTTTCAAATTTTTGAGATATAATCACTGTCTTGATGCATTTGTTCCAAGCTCCTGAGTAAAGATAACAACCAATTTGCTGAAGTTCTTGTCTTAACTGCAGTCAGCTTCAATTAATCACATCTTTGTATGAGGATGTTGTTAACCTATTAATAAGATCAATTAATGCAGTTTATGTTTGCCTCTGGGAGTTTAAAACAGTATTTTAAAAGCCAAAAAATAGCAAAACTTTAACCATGGAATACATCTGACTGCACAAACATAGCTTAAGAGACTTTTTAAAAATTATGCAACAAACAAGTTATGAATATTTGTTCTTATCTCAGTAGATAGTGGTTGTGTAGGAGGTTTTTGAAATGTATTTTTCTAACAATGGCAAGCTAACAAAGCAGTTTGGGAAGATGTATTTGGGGATAAATTCTCAGACTTTCAGGTGAGATATTTTGGCTATCGGTCATTTGAAGCACAACATTTAGAGCAGATTGAAAGCAACTTGCCTGACTCCTTTTACAGGAGACCTAGGAATAAGGAAGCTCCTTCTTGCAAAATATCTGGCCAAAATGCCCACATGGATAGCCAGATTTTCAATCACTGTTGAGGTGAGGGACTCAATGTACGTGCAGTTTAAAAATTGTGATGTTGGGACTATCTCTGGATCCAGGCACTGCTGGGACAGTTTACAGTTTTCAAAGTGCTGTCAGGGTTAGGGGAGAGAATTGGAAACCTGCACATCTTTGGACTGTGGGAGGAAACAGGAAAAATCCCACACAAACAGTCATCCAAGACTGGAATCAAGGTTGGGTGTTTGACACTGAGGCTGCAGTGCTAACTATTGTGCCACTATGCTGTCCTTACTGCTGCTTCTGTAATGAAGACTGATGGGAAATATCTGATTAACTCATCTGTGATTTTGAATTGTTAATTCTTCAGGCTCATTTACTGTTGGACTAATGCTCACTTTGTTAATATTTTCATATAAATAATTACAGAACCCTGCATGATCTGTTTCAACAATATCTGTTTTAGCTTTCTCTCATACTCACTCATAATTATTCGCTCATTAGTGTTTTTGGTCATTCTTTGTTTTTTACAACAATATATATTGCCCAATCATCTGACCTACCACCTGTCTTTGCACAATTAAGTGTTTTATTTTAAACTGATATTATATTAAAATTTCTAGTTAACCTATTGATGGTAGGTTTACTTTCAAACTTGATCGTTTGAATGTATCTATTCTCGTTTCTGAGATATCCTTTTAAATGTCTGCCATTGGCTGTCTGTTGACCTGTCTTTTAACCTAATTTGCCAAGTCACTTTAGGCAGATTAGCTTTCATTATATTAATTGTTTTTTATTTTTCAAAAATAATCTTGGACCCACTCCTCTTTCCCTCAAATTGCTATGAGATCATTAATTAATTAATATGTTTTCATTCTACATTACTAATTCCAATACAGCTTGCTTTCCATTCACCTCCAAAACATGCTATTCTTAGAAATTATCTTAAACATTATATGAATTTCTCATCTAGGCTATTTTTACCCACTTGATTTGTCCAAAATTGTCTAATATAAATTAAATCTCCCACGATTATTGATGTGGTTATTTTTAGGGGGCTTGTACCCCATTCCCACAATTGAGTTCTTCCCTTTTTCATTTCCCATTTCTACCCAAACTGTTCCTACCTCTTTGTTTCCTCAGCTAAGGTCATCCTAAGTTTCTAATATCATTACTAACTAACAAATCCCTCCACCTATTCCTAGTCCTAGGTGTCCTGTGCTCTTCAGGATACACATCTCAGTCATGTCATCCATCAGTCATGTCTCAATAATGACTAGTAGATCATACTTATTCATTCTTATTTATTTTCTCGATCTATCTGTTTTGGTTTGAATGCTTGATGCATTCAGATTTTTAAAAAGCACTTAGTCTAATGCACTTACTCATTTTTGTAAATTCTAATTTTATCTATTGGTTGACTTGTATATTTGTTACTCTCTATCCCCTTTGCCATCTTCTAGTTATATTTTCTGTACTAATACCTTTCTCTTTGGCCTTGACTCTACTCTTTTATTTACGACATCTTCCCAAAGATTATGATCATTGACATTCTGCTTTTTGATGTGGCCCCTAGCTAATAACTATATAGACACTCCTTCTTTGTCCTGTCTACATTGTTAATACCTACGTAAACCATGATGACTGGATCCTGCCCCTCTCGCTACAAATTCCTCTCCAGTCTTGTGCAGATTTTCCAAAATATGGCACTGGGTAGGGAGGCAAGACAGCTTTCAGGACTCATGACCCCTACTGCTCAATCTTCCATCCGTTGCTGTAGATCTGTTTGCTCTGAATCAAACTGGCATCCAAGAACTGCTGCAGCTGTGACACATCACCTATCCTGCAATCCTGAATGTGTTCTAAGGAACTCTTAATTATTTTATTGTTATATATTCACCCATATTTTCATGTTTTCCACCATTTGTGTTATACAGTCTAACCACTTAACTCTCGCACCTTATTGTAAGTCACAATCAAGAGTCAACGTAGGTCAACGAGGATTGGGATTGAGCTGCTTCTTAATTAACCTTTTCCACTGAAGGCTCTGTTAAAACCTGGTTTAAGACCAGCAACTACAGAATTTAGACTGTAAATTTCAGTTTAATGTGAATTATAAATAAAATCTATGTTAGGTTTGTATAAAACTAAAAAAAAAGGCCTGCCTTACCCATCAACTGCAAACACTGTCACAGCACTCTTCTCATCTCAACCAAATCCCTTCAAGAGCCTCACATTGTAACAGCTCCTGTACCAACACACTCAGTTCACCCTGTTTTTGTTTTGGCCTGTGTACATCTTCTGGAAATAGTCTAATCAAGAATATAAAGTTTCAGGTCATATACAAACGTAGATCAAATTAGATTAGATTGCTTACAGTATGGAAACAGGCCCTTCGGCCCAACAAGTCCACACCGACCCGCCGAAACGCAACCCACCCAGACCCATTCCCCTACATTTATCCCTTCACCTAACACTACGGGCATTTAGCATAGCTAATTCACCTGACCTGCACATCTTTTGGATTGTGGGAGGAAACCCACACAAACACGAGAATGTGCAAACTCCATGCAGTCAGTCGCCTGAGGCGGGAATTGAACCTGTGAGGCAGCAGTGCTGACCACTGTGCCACCGTGCCACCCACGGTGAGATCTGAATCTCATTTACAAATCAATAAAATAATAAACTGTGGTTGCTGGAAATCTGAAACAAAAAACAGAAAATTACTGGAGGAACTCAGCGTCTGTGTTCTGACCTGGTTAATGAGGATTGAAATTCATCTGCTTCTTAAATAAGCTCAAAGTTCTGAAGAAAGGTCACTGGACCCAAAATGTTTAAATCTGCTTTCTCTCCACAGTTGCTGCCAGATCTGCTGATTTTCTCCAGCAATTTCAATTTTTTATATTGATAATATTATATAAATGTCATTTATGGATACTTGGTTGACAGACAAGACTTGACACCTGGTTAGGATGTATTTGTAAAATCAGTCCTTGCATACTTAATCCAAGTAACAATTTGTGCCCATTCATAAAATAAATTACCCTGTAAATTAAATAAGGGTTGTTGGGCTACATATTTGTTCTACTGTTTTGAGTTATTTAATCTCTTATTACATAGTTTGGGCAATTATATGTGAACTATATAATTTGTTTCGTTTTTAAATCAAAGATGCTACCACAAAGTTCACCAACCTTCCATAAAACACAGGCAAATGGGATGATAGACTTGACACATGAATGCTGAGGGAATATTTAGAAAGTGCAAAATATGCCTCACCTATATTACTCTGTCAGTTTATTCATACTCTCCAAGTGGAATTATGTCATAGTACCTATGAAGATACATGTGTCAATTACCACCTTGTTTGACAGTGAGGCAGTAACAGTAAAACAAGGATGAAAACCCAATTGTAAAATATCATTCTTAAAGCCTGAATTTTGTGGAAATTCTTGACCGTGATCAGTGAGTATTTTGCCATCATTATCCTGCTGAAACTGACTGCAACTTCAGGACTTAATATATGGGCAGAGAGTATGTCAGTCCTGAGTTATATTATGTCACTCGCTGCACTGTTATGGCCTGCATTATGCTCCCAATGCCATGAACCACTACCCACATGATAGCCAATAACCAATTAACTCACCTCCTGATTGTCCATCATCTGCAAGGCACAAGTCAGAAGTGCGATGGAACACATCCCACTTGCTTGGATAGGTGCATCTCCAACAACACTCAAAAAGTTTGACACCATCCAGGGAAAAGCAGCCTGCTTGATTGGCACCACATCCACAAGCATCCACTTGCTTCACTACCGACGCTCAGTAGCAGCAGTGTATATTATTTAGAAAACACACTGCAGAATTTCACCAAAGATCCTGAGACAGCACCTTCCAAACCCACAACCACTTCCATCCAGAAGGACAAGGGCAGCAGATACATGGGAACACCATCACCTCAAGCTTCCCCCCACCCCACCAAACCTCTCACCAACAGAAATATATCGCTGTTCCTTCACTGTCGCTACGTCAAATTTCCAGAATTCCCTTCCTAATGACGTTGTGGGGCAAACCACAGTAGGTGGACTGGAACAGTTTAAGAAGGTAGCTCAACACCACTATTGCCCTTATCCCATAACGAATAAAAATAAATTAAATCAGTTTAAGTGGAAATCTCCTCTCAACATCACTATTACAAACTCCATAGAAAATCAAATATCCCTCAATCAGAGGTAAGTGGATTTTCAAAAAATGATTTATGTAATGACTATTACTGGACAGCAGATCTGGCCATGAAAATGTAATTTACAATTAGAAGAGAGTTAAATATTTCCATTGTGCTGAATTATGAGGATCTTTCAAATTTTTAAATATATTTTAAGGTCATTTTTGATTATATTCCCCCACTTTTACAATCATCTAATTTACGTATACTGAACTTTATTTTTCTGTTTGGAATTTTTCTTTAAAGGGGGAATTAAATATGACAGCTTTGCATTTCCTAGCTGTCATGAGAGTTTTTGAATGTGATAAGCTGTTTGTACTGTTTGTTGACACAACCTCAATTCTGACCTCAGAATCCTCATTTTAAAATATTGCAATCAGCTGCATAATGAGAGGATGGGGAGTTCTTGCCATTGCGATCAGTAAATCCCTCAATGAGACTTAGCTCAAGGTCGGTGTTGAGGGCTGTTACTTCACTAACTTAGCCAATAAGTGATGTAAATACTTTATGGTAGCTGGTGAAAGCTCACACTAAAAACAAGCAGATTATTGAAATGAACCTTCATGAGGTGCAGATAAACCTGCTTATTGAAGTTGTAGTCCTGTGGACAGTATTTGAAAGAGGCTAAAATCTGAGCATATTCTAGCTATGGATGTGTATTCAGTTGTTGATTAATCCATCTACATCTATAATAATTGTGTTCACAATCAGTGATGCATCAATACACCTTAATTCATTTTTGAACATAGAATGTGCAGCAGAGAAATATCAATTTTCCCAAACCAATCCTTACCGTCCTTGATTCCCTTAATGTCCATTACAAAACTATGACCAATATGTAATAATTTAAGCAGACTTCAGTATAGAGGCACACACCATTATTACTAAATAGGTATTTTTAAAGTATACGAGCATTTGCCATAAAAAAACTCATTTAGGAGCTGTTCATTGAACACCAGTACTGGTCGAAAGAGTTAATGTACACCTCCGGAAAGGAGGCCTGAGGGATGCATGTGGTTAATTCCTAAGAATCATTTGAGATGTACAGCACAGACACAATCCAACTCATCCATGGCGACCAAATATTCTAAACTAATTTAGTCCCATTTGCCAGCATTTGGCCCATCTACCTCTACACTCTTCCTATTCATTTACCCATCCAGATGCCTTTTAAATGTTGCAAGTGTACCAGCCTCCATCACTTCCTCTGGCATGCATGCACCACCCTCTGCATGAAAAAGTTGGCCCTTCGGTCCCTTTTAAATCTTTCCCTTCACACCTTAAAACTGTGCCCCCTAGTTTTGGACTCCTCTACCCTGGGGCAAAGATCTTTATTCACCCTGTTCATGATTTTGTAAACCTCTGTAAGGTCACTTCTCAGCCTCCGCGCTCTGGTGAAAACACCCCCAGCCTATTCAGCCTCTCCCTGTAGCTCAAAACCTCCAGCCCTGGCAAGCTCCTTGTAAATCTTTTCTGAACCCTTTCAAGTTTCACAACATCTTTGCTATTGCAAGGGGACCAGAATTGACTGCAGTATTCCTAAAGTGGCTTAACCCCAATTTCCTATTCAGTTGCAACATGACCTCCTAACTCCTATGCTCAGTGTACTGACCAATAAAGGAAAGCATACCAACGCCTTCTTCACGGCCCTATCTACCTGTGACTCCACTTTCAAGGAACTAACCACCTGCACTCCAAGGTCTCTTTGCTCAGCAACACTCCCCAGAACCTTACTATTTTAAGTTTATAAGCCCTGCCCTGGTTTGCCTTTCCAAAATACAGCACCTCACATTTATCTAAAATAAACTTCATCTGCCACTCTTTAGTGCATTCGCCCATTTGATCAAGGTCCCCTGGTACTTTGAGGTAACCTTCTTCACTGTCCACTACACCACCAATTTTGGTGTCATCTGCAAACTTACTAACCAAACCTCGTATGTTCACATCCAAATAATTTACATAAATAACAAAAAGCAGTGGACCCAGCACTGACTCTTGTGGCACACTGCTGATCACAAGCCTCAAGTCCAAAAAACAACCTCCACCAACGGCTAGTGTCTCCTACCTTCAAGCCAATTTTGTATCCAAATATCTGGCTCTCCCTGTGATCTAACTTTGTTAACCAGTCTACCATGTGGAACCTTGTCAAACCTTGCTCAAGTCCGTATAGACAACGTCCATCATGCTGCCTTCTTCAATCTTCTCTGCTGCCACTTCAAAAAGTTGAAAAGCGTGGCGCTGGAAAAGCACAGCAGATCAGGCAGCACCCGAGGAATCTTCAGCATCTGTAGTCCTCGCTTACTTCTTCGAAAAGCTCAATCAAGTTCATGGAGTATTGAAAATTGTAACAGACTAAAAGAGAGACTAATTTGTATCATCGATAGTCACAGGTGAGGTGCCGGAAAACTGGAGGTTGGCTAACGTGGTGCCACTGTTTAAGAAGGGTGGCAAGGACAAGACAGGGACTATAGACCTGTGAGCCTGATGTCAGTGGTGGGCACGTTGTTGGAGAGAAGCCTGAGAGACAGGATGTACATGTATTTGGAAAGGCAAGGACTGATTATGGATAGTCAACATGGCTTTGTGTGTGGGAAATCATGTCTTACAAACTTGATTGAGTTTTTTGAAGAAGTAACAAAGAGGTTTGATGGCGGCTGAGTAGTAGAAGTGATCTATATGGACTTCAGTAAAGCGTTCAACAAGATTCCCCATGGGAGACTGGTGAGCAAGGATGGATCTCATGGAATACAGGGATAACCTGCCATTTGGATACAGCACTGGCTCAAAGGTAGAAGACAGAGTGGTGGTGGAGGGTTGTTTTTCTGACTGGAGGCCTGTAACCAGTGGAGTCCCACAAGGATCAGTGCTGGGTCCACTCCTTTTCATCATTTATCTAAATGATTTGGATGCGAGCATAAGAAGTGTAGTTAGTAAGTTTGCAGATGACACCAAAATTGGAAGTGTAGTGGACAGCAAAGAAGGTTACCTCAGATTACAACAGGATCTTGATCAGATGGGCCAATGGCTGAGAAGTGGAAGATGGAGTTTAATTTAGATAAATGCAAGGTGTTCCATCTTGGGAAAGCAAATCTTAGCAGGACTTATACACTTAATGGTAAGGTCCTAGGGAATGTCGATGACCAAAGAGACCTTGGAATGCAGGCTCATAGCACCTTGAAAGTGAAGTCGCAGGTAGCTAGGATAGTGAAGAAGGCATTTGGTATGCTTTCCTTTATTGGTCAGAGTATTGATTACAGGAATTGGGACATCATGTTGCTGAAAGGGACATTGGTTAGGCCGCTTTTAGAATATTGCGTGCAATTCTGGTCTCCTTCCTTTTAGAAAGATGTTGTGAAACTTGAAAGGGTTCAGAAAAGATTTACAAAAATGTTGCCAGGGTTGAGCTATAGGGAGAGATTGATTTGGCTGGGGCATTTTCCCTGAAGTGTCAGAGGCTGAGGGGTGACCTTATAGAAGTTTACAAAATCATGGGAGCCATGGATAGGGAAAATAGGCAAGCTCTTTCCCTGGGATGGGGAAGTCCAGATCTTGAGGCCATAGGTTTAGAGTGAGAGGGGAAAGATATAAAAGAGACCTAAGGGGCAACATTTTCACGCAGAGGGTGGTACATGTATGGAATGAGCTGCCAGAGGAAGTGGTGGAAGCTAGTACAATTGCAACATTTAAAAGGCATCTAGATGGGTATATGAATGGGAAGGCTTTAGAGTGATATGGGCCGGGTGCTGGCAGGTGGGACTAGATTGGGTTGGGATAGCTGGTCAGCATGGACGAGTTGGACCGAAGAGTCTGTTTCCATGCTGTACATCTCTATGACAAGAAATGTCTCAAATCTTTTCCAGTCTACTTGTGTCTGTGGAGATTTTGATTGCAGTAATCAATTGCATACTCCATTCACTTTAAAACTTTGGAAAGCCAATACAGCAGGTACACAAGAAATCTCATTAGGCTGCATGTGGGGTCACTATATCGATTCTTTAGTGTCATGAGACCTCTCAGTAGACCACACTCAGTCCTCAGCAAATGGGATAGAGCCTCACAAAATAGCACTTAATTTCTTTGGTCTGAGGACTTCGCTCACATATCTGTTTTCACCAGAATTTTCAGAATGGATTAAGTTCTGTACTAACACTATTTTTGAAATTTGCCTGAAGTTCATTCCATTAAATGAAAATGAGGTGGGCCCTACAACAATCAGGGGAACTGATCTGGCAAATTACCACCTGTTGGGTGAAAATACACGATGAGGCTAATGAGATAGTGGAACAGCCAGTTTTGATGTTGTGTAAGTGAATAAGGTTTGTATGAGTTAAAAGTGGACCAAACTCTGTTTAGGTAGTCATGATGCAGAGATGTTGGGATTGGACTGTGGTGGACAAAGTCAGAAGTCACACAACATCAGGTTATAGTCCAACAGGTTCATTGAAAATCACAAGCTTTCAGATCACTCTGCTCCAAAAGCTTGTGGTTTCAAATATACTGGTTGGACTATAACCTAGTGTCGTGCAACTTTTGATTGTGTTTAGGTAGTGAATGTTGACTAAATCATTGGTATGGGAAATAGAATGTGCCTGGAAAAATGAGTTAGAAGTGTTTATAAAAAATGGCCAATATTAGAATAATGGCATAGATTGTATTTATTTAAAATTAAAAGCCAATTCTTTCACGTTCAGTATATTGATATAGAGAATTTTGTTTCAGCAGAGGAATGCATCTATTGGTGCCTTTTATTCTGGAAGATCATTACTGGGTATATTTGAATAACAACAACAAAAATTTGTGTTAAGTAAAAAACAAAAATGCTGAAGAAACTCAGACTGTCTTCCCTAATACATTGCTTGGCTCTTCCAAACTAGTGCAATTGAGCAAAGAAGGCACAAAATGCAAACATATGCTTCACAAAAAGGCAGAACAGGTATTAAGAAATGACTACTCATAGTGGAGAAGCCCTGTTGATACTTAAAATGGGTATATATCTCAAGGAAGAGATGGAAATGTGTTGCTGGAGAAGCGCAGCAGGTCAGGCAGCATCTAGGGAACAGGAGAATCGACGTTTCGGGCATTAGCCCTTCTTCAGGAAATGATTTCCTGAAGAAGGGCTAATGCCCGAAACGTCGATTCTCCTGTTCCCAAATGCTGCCTGACCTGCTGCGCTTCTCCAGCAACACATTTCCATCTCTGATCGCCAGCATCTGCAGACCTCATTTTCTCTCCAAAGATTTCAACCTACTGCGAATCCTCTTACAAGGATGCCTTCCTTGAAGAAGCTCTCTTTCTCCCTCTACAAAGGTTTCAGTGAGTCCCTTTCTCACTGCACCCCCCAGGTCATCTCCTCTGCTCAGAAGCTCTTCAGCCACATTCTCAAACAGACTCGCTACCACAGATTTCCTGAAGAAGGGCTAATGCCCGAAACGTCGATTCTCCTGTTCCCTAGATGCTGCCTGACCTGCTGCGCTTCTCCAGCAACACATTTCCGTCTCTGATCTCCAGCATCTGCAGACCTCATTTTCTCTCCAAATATATCTCAAGGAAACATTCTCTTCTGTCCCAAAGACTTTATCCTTTTTAAAGGCTTGAGGGAAGGAAAAAAACAAGAAAATGTGAATGGAGTGCAAGACACTGAATAGTTAGAAGGGAGAGAAGCAAAGAAAAATAGCATAAGCTAAATACCAAAAGCTAAGAACAGCAAGAGGTAAATGCAGAAACAAAAGAGAATGGAAGGAGACACAGGAGCAGCAGTGAAGCGGGGGAAGGAGAAAGAGCACATTGGATCCTGAGATCAAAATATTTCCAATCTTCATACAACATAAGTGTGGTGTAAGTGTGATGTGTTTGCATTCATCTGGATGAAGAACACTATACAGGAAAACAAACAAATGTTACAAGAAGAATGGTTGTCGCAAGAGGTCCAGCTATGATGCACAGCATTGAACAGAAGAAGCAAATAAAAGAGGATTACAATTATGAGATTTTATCTAATATCTTCAATCTATTGGGAAATTAATTGACATTTTACATGTTACAATATTAGCTTTAATTCTTGAGGACTAATAATTGAAAAGGGACTTTAAATATTCCTTTCCATTTTAATTAAGTGGGAGCAACATTATTGCCATGACAGAATCACTTCAGAGATTTTCTTTTACCCATTGTTGACATCAATCACTCCCAGATCAAAGAAATTATAGTGTGGATGCAAGGCAATGTTCCTTTTACTCTGCTCAAATAATGTTTTACACTGTCAACACAATATCAACATCTGTCGTGACACTTCCATCTCCACACCACTATCCTTATGGTCTTTCTGAATAAGACTGCCAATTTAGTGAGAATTTGTGCCACTTTGTGAGCAGTTTTTCAGCTTTGTTAATCATGCCCACTGGAAACTAGATTAATACTGTCAAACACACAAGACCTTTAGCAGCTGTGAGAATGAAAAGTTTGATCCCTCCAGTCTGGACTGGATTCAAATCTGGATCCAAGATTGGAAAGAGTGTATTATAATTCACTGTTTCACCCAACTCCCACAACAGAAGTCTTTTTTCTCTGCTTTTGGATTCAAATCCTGGTTCTAAAATGGAACAGCAGTAGCCTTTTATTGTCTATATTTTGCTAGAAATGGTGATGAACCCAGGGAAGCAGAGGAATTATTTTTGCGCACATGTTTCATTAATGTCAAGTACATTGATGTCTTGCTATATCTAGTAAGTGGCCCAGACTGGTATCCTTTTCCCTTCACAAGAACAAAACACTGCAGCCACGTGCAGGAAGCAGATTGTGTTGCCTCCCAGTTATGTACAGAAATTGCCGGCTGTCAGATCGCGGCAGTCTTACGCGCTAATTAAATGTTCTGGTTATGTGCACAGCATGCTTGATGCCAACCTCTGACAGTATGAACAAATGCAAAATGACATTTCATTTTTATTTTTGGTGGGGTGGGGGAGAATGAAGCTGTTCTTGGCATATGACAGATGCCCATGTCTGCATGACTACCACTCAGAGCGAAGCGAGGAGTAAATAAGTTGATGCTCCTTTAGCAGCATAATGTGAACTGGATGTTGTAAAATTCATGAATTTTGATGAGTTTAGGATTTTGACTTCAGTATAAAGCAAATCTGCTGTTTTTCAACATGAGAAGTAAAAATTAAGAGCACAGAATAACTTATTCAAATGAACTAAAAAAACTAAGGATTAGCAATGTGGGTATATATTACATAACAGGAGTGCAACTGAAGGAAAGGAATTTAAAATACCAAGTGAAATGTTTAACATTACCAGAACGTTACAGAAATCAGGGATATCTATTAAGGGTATTCAATTATCCCTTCCAAGGATTTATCTTTTGACTTGCTATAAGACTTTTGACTTTTATCTTGCTATAAGATCTGCATAACCTGGTTCAGATTTTGAGATCCATGGTGAAGGAATAGTCATAGGATAGTCATCACACTTGTATTTTGTAGCCCAGAGATGTCTCAATGGCTTTTAATTTGCAACACTGAAGTCCTAGAGATAACTTCCAGGATAGTACCATATATCGGGGATAAGTGACCTGGGTGAGAAGGGCAAGCAACTGCATGTGTTCACCAATGAATCCGATTTAAAAGTTCCCATTGAGGCACGCAGAGTGTAATAATGAAGTATACATTAGAATTTTGAATACATTGTAAAATCAGGCAGAGTTAGCAAAATAAAGAAAGGCATAGAAGGAAGGAAGGAAGGAGAGAGCGTGAAATAAAAGAGTTAAAAATCACATGAAGTCTCCAACAATAAATTGATTCTGGAGAATGGAGCTCCACCCTTGTCAAATGTTCAATGCCAGAGACATTCCTTGGCAATAATTAAAATTTAAGTTGATGTAAATTCTCTTAGTCCTGAATGTACACATGCTGTTCCACCCAAACCCAAGAACAGAAGTCTTTCTCCCCACATTGGCCTGCTTTCAAATCCTGGATCTAAAATGGAACAACAGTATACTTTTACGATCTTAATTTTGATAGAATTAGGAAAAATACAGGAAAGGAAACAAATCCTTTCTATAGACAATTTCCATTGTTGCCACGCACCTACTCTGGCATTTACCAAAAGTAATTCAATGAGGAATGTAGAAAAACATACAGGATGTAGCACTCGGTTATTCTAAAAATGTGATGCAAACCTGATGAAGCTAAAAAGAAGAACAGTATGCAAATGGATCATGCTATAGTCAGAGATAAGTCACCCCTCAGCTAATGAATTGGATCAAAGTCCTGTCACATTCAGTTGTGATAATTAAGCAATATTGGATGGAGGAGGTTACTTGAATTTCCCTATCTTCATTGATACAGAGGGCAAAATGAAACACTTGTAACCCATCTTTGCCACAAGTGCATAATGGATGATCTATTTCAGCCTCTTCCTGACATCACAGAAGCTAGTCTTCAGTGAATTCAATTCACACTTCATGATATCAAGAAATGGCTGAAGATATTGGATCCATCAAAGGCGAAGGATCCTAGCCAACATCCTGTCTGTGGTGATAAAGAATTGTGTTACAGAACTAAACATGAATCTCATTGGCAAAATACTTCAACTGGAAATTGGGAAACTCAGCCCATTGACTTTGAATCTCTCTCCATAAATACTCCCAGATTTGCAGAGTGTTTCCAGTGCTTTGTACTTGTTTCTCAGATTTGGAACAGCCATGATATTTTAATTATCAAAGAAAATTGTGGATTGCCTACTTATGTACTTGCAATATTGAAATTGTTCTCATCAGTAGAGCAGTGGAGAGATTAACCTAATTATTTTTAACACCTGTGCTAAAGAATAAGGAGTTTCTGGGAAAATATGCTTGTTTTTAAGTTAGCACCATAGACACAGATAATCGAGATAAGTCTTATTTCTTGTTTCTCATCCTAATATTCTCTGATGTCTTGCTATTAGAAAGTGGCACTACTGACTTGTCTTTGTTGAAATACTGAAGCCAATATTTAGTCTCATTTGGCTGCTTTGAGTTACAAAGCGGGTGGTTGTTTTGATAATCTTCAGAATCTATTGGAATTGTCTGAAAAATGTTATATTAAAAATTAAACACAGTAAACCATGTCCATGTATGTGTCTATTGGCTTCAAAGTTTAGTTGATTTCCTCAACCACTGGAAGCATTCTATCTTCTACATTCAGTGAGTTTCAAAGATTAGTGACTGATTAGGTTGTAGAGCGGTTGACTGTGTTTTTGCAGATGCATAGTACAGCTGTGGTGAATAAGTTTGTGAAATTTGACGATCTGTCCTGTTGTATTCCTAGGTAGAGAATCATTTGTAGAGTGGAACAGCACGTCATTAAGAATGAGATCAAATCAATTTTATTGTAAAAAATATAGCCAAGGTTTAGGCATTTTATAATCACAAATCATTCTTGTCGCAAGTATTCAGAGTTGTTCAATTATTATTTTACCTCCTATTGGCTAAGATGTAATAAACATAGGAGGGATAGATGGTGGATTACTCCATGTCAGCTTTCTTCTGTACACTAGATTTTGGGTTTTATGGTCCAATAAGTACTCTTACTTGCTATCACTTTCATCAGTGATTTGCCTTGCTGGAGCACTTTTTGTCTCATTCCTCTTGATATTAAAATTATGATGGTATTCCACTGTTACCAGTGTTACTCCTATCTTTCTGGTGTATGGATAGTACCAGCCCAGATATTAGCAGCTTAACAGTGACTCTTCAATAATACCCCTAGTCTGATTAATTTCACTACAGCAAAATATATCCTCCTTTGTAGGTTTCAATTGCAGTTTCTCCATCGTCATCACCTCATACCTGCTGCCTTAAAGACAAGGTTAGGTCAGATTCCATAAGGTGCCATGTTATGATTATTGTGAACACTAATCACTGCAGGACATTAATGAAGCTGCTAACTATTTACAATCTTCTACAAATCAACATGAGAATAATTCTCCTGATAACAACTAACAGTGGGCACTCACAACACACTTGGAGGTGATGGAAATTATTCAGAGATGCACGTAGCAGGTTTTATGCCATCAAAAAGAAAAGCTAATGAAGGTAAACCTTCATTCTTAGAAGAATTTAAGAAGGATTATGGTTCAGGCTTTTAAAATAATGAAAGGTTTAGATGAGGTGGATGTAAAGAGGTAAATTTAGAAATTCATGTCCAGAAACAAAAATAATTATGAACTGATTATAAAATAAAAAACGTCAGAAGTTTAGATTATTTTTTCTTTCTATAGAGTTGTCAAGAGACATATATCAAAGTGCAACACTTTTGTCATGCCAACATATTGCTGAATCATCTAGAATAAATTCCAGATTCAGGCCAACAGAATTGAATTTGTGTTTGGGGCATAAAAATAATTATTTTAAAAAGTGATTGAACTGAATTCTGAAAAGGACCTTATGACAGCAACCTGATCGGCTCAAATGACTGTATCTTAATTTGTCCAACTTTCTATAAAGCATAAAGGATGACTGATGTTTAGAGTTGAGCTATACACCTCAGAGCTGACTCAATCTTTGATGGGACTTCTGTGAGGCATCATTAATTGTTGAAATTGCAAGAATATTTCAATTCTTTTTGGAATTGGGATTATTTATTAAGCAACTTTATTACTTTAGTTTAAAAACTAAAATATTCCAACTGACATTTCCATAATAACTGCATGCTGCAATCATCAAAGTATAATTACAAATACAGAAAGATCTTGTAATCTAAAGAAAAGGCTTTTAAGGCAGATTGGATGACCAGCAAAATTTTACTGATTTTAATGATGGCATATAACTCCTTACAGCAGTTAAATTCCTCTTTTAATAGTCGGATCATTGTGAAAGTGTAATAGGTCAAAACATTGTTTGTTTGTCAACTCTGGATCATCATTTCGCTTAGATTCTTTAATGAAAATGTAGTTTTCAGCTGATTATGTGATCAATTGGAATAGCTTGAAGTCTGACCAGAAAAACATTGTAAGTGGCAGGAAGCCATGGTATACAATTGTGTAATAAAACCAGAAAAAAACTGGAAAAACTCAGCAGGTCTGGTGGCATATATGGCAAGAAAAACAAAGATAACGTTCTGAGGAACAGTTGTATCACTGAAGAAGCATCATATCGAACATGAAACATAATTTGGCTTTCTCCCTCTAGGTACTGTAAAAACATTAGAAACAAAAACAGAAATTGCTGGAAAAGCTCAGCAGGTCTGGCAGCATCTGTGGAGAGAAATCAGAGTTAACCTTTTGGGTCCAGTGACTGTTCCTCAGAACTTTAGGAGTTCCTCAGGTTTTTGTCACAATTTGATATGATTCTTATAATATTGATATTCAATAAGATTTTAATGTGGATTTAAATATTGTGTGTAAATTTATAGTCAAATAATCATAACAATTTTCGATATTCTACGATACTGTTTTCATTCCTATAACAAAATATATTATTGATTCTTGCAATAAATATTCAGAAGCAATAACAAAAGATCGTAGTCTCCTATTTCTATCCTCACAAACCTATTTATAAACAAGGGATTGAGAGTAGCCCATTCAGCCCCTCGAGACTGTTCTGCCATTTAATGAGATCAGACCGAAGGTCTGTTTCCATGCTGTACATCTCTATGACTGACTCTATGGCTGATCTGTGGCCTAATGCCTTTGGCCCATGTCCCTTAATACTTTTGCTTAACAAAAGTTTGTCTATCTCAGATTTAAAATTAGCAACTGATCCTGCATCCACTACCATTTGTGGAAGAAAGTTCCAAACATCTACTATCCTTTGCATGTAGAAGTGCTTCTTAACATTTCTCCTGAATGGTCAGGCCCTAATTTTTGAACTATGCTTCCTGGTCCTAGAATTTCCAATCAGTGGAGATTTATCTACCCTGTCTTTTTCCTGGTAAGACTTGAAGATTTCGATTGGATTCTATATTCAAGCAAAAACGGGCCTAATTTGTATAATTCCCCTTATAACTTAAGTCCTGAAATCCAGGTATCATTCTTTATAACTTGTTTTTTACTCTCTCCTAAGCCAACATGTCCTAACTAACAATGTCTTAAAATTCATAATTTAGGATTCTGTGTGATGATATTGGTAAACTTTATAATAGAACATAGAACATAGAAAAATACAGCACAGTACAGGCCCTTTGGCCCTCGATGTTGCGCCGATCCAAGCCTACACCGATCCGAACCTACACTAGCCCACTATCCTCCATATGCTTATCCAATGCCCGTTTAAATGCCCATAAAGAGGGAGAGTCCACCACTGCTACTGGCAGGGCATTCCATGAACTCACGACTCGCTGAGTAAAGAATCTACCCCTAACATCTGTCCTCTACCTACCACCCCTTAATTTAAAGCTATGCCCCCTCGTAATAGCTTTTTTTGGGGGGGGGTTTAGATAGGGTTGACCATGAGACAACCCTATCTAATAGAAACAACTTTTTTTAATATATACCTCACATACACTTTTCATGAGTTAATTTGCTGGTTTGAAATTCCTGGAGGAAGAGGACATATCAGTACAAAGCTCAATCTGTTGCTGGTAAAATGAAGTTCATGTAATGATCTGAAATTTCTCTTAGTTTGGTATTTTAAACTGACAGTAAGCTTGACGGGAAGATTTGTATTACTGGGAGGTAACGATATTAGAACCAGATCCTTTAATGATCTGAAATTTATCTTCGTTTGACCTTTTAAACTGACATTAGGTTTGACTGGGAAGATTTGCATTGCTGCGAGGTAAAGAAAATAGAAGCAGGAAGAGCACCCCACTTCCAACGTTAACTCACTTCACCATCAGTGCAGAGTAGCAATAATCTTCAAGATACAGTGCAGCAACTCACCCAGGCTTCTTTGAAGGTACTTTCCAAACATACAGCCTCTACCACTTAGAAGAATAAGTGCAGCAGCTGGATGGGAAGTTCCCCTCTGAGCCACTCATGATCCTGCACTTGAAATTGTAACACCGTTCCTTCAAGCTGGTTTGTTTATAATTATGGTACTCCCTTCCTAACAGCATTACACCCCAGAGTTCTGCAGCAGTTCAGTAACACAACTCGCTACCACCTTCCTGAGGGCAATTAGGGTTGGGCAATAAATGCTGGCTTAACCAGTGATGCCTACTTTCCACGAATGAATGTTTAAAAAGCCACCTTTCCCACCTAGCAGCAAAACTTCAGATCTTTTTGCAAAGAAAATATATCTGAAAAGAGGGGATAAAATAGTTTGGTTAGTACATGAGAGACCAAGCAATGGCCAAAGGAAGAATTATAATTGGTGCAAAAGACCAGATGGAGCAAAAATAAAACAAAGGGATATTGAAAGACTGGGGCCTGGAGATAAACATGGTGACGTAACGTGCAGACCAGTGAATTATTGTGTTTATCACTTTGACCAAAGTGGAAAAACAATTCATGCCTAGTAGTTAGCAAACACATTGTTATTTTGATGACCTCCAAGGGCAGTAGCTTCTCAATGGATCATTCACCTACCATGAACTTTATTGAACCGTAAAACTCATGTGCTGCATTGTTGAATTGCTTTTGTTTAAAAATTGCCTCATTTTCCCAGTGTCTTCCCCTGCACTGCCCAAGGGTTAGCTTCTGCAATCGACTGCCACTGTGTGCTTGCAATATGGCTGATAGAAAATGCAGAGAATCAGCTTTGTGATTGTGGTAGGGTGACTCGCTGCCCTCATTTTACTATTGTCGTTGTGAGGAAGTGCTGACCTTCTACATTGTATTCCCCCTTTAGGCCAGGGCTATGATGTTTGAACCATGCAGATTCTAATGTGTACCCCACATTTCATTATCACATGCTATGGCCATATCCTGTTTGGAAAAGTCCGTACATATATATGCTTAACCTTGCAATAAATTTCACCAGCTTCACTGTCTTGACTGTACTTCAACTGCTCTTCCAGGTTACAGGGAATGCAGCTACAGATCTAATTCTTTTCATTTATTTCAACAGCTTTTTATCACTGATCAAATTCAGAATGTAAGGGTTTTGCACGCAGTATTTCTCAGACCTTACAGTGCAGACAATAAGACAAATGATGTAGTTGCAACAATGATACCTCATATAGGCAGAATCATACAGCGGCCTGAGATAAATGGGCTACAGCAAGATTCGTGGCTGAAGTCCAGTGAGGCCCAACTCAATGTCATGAGCGTCTCGTGCCATCTTTTATGTTTTAGACAAGCAACGTGACACGTTAAAGGATATTATAACTGTACATGTTAAATACCTTGTTAAGATACATTGTGAACATGGACAGGTACCTAGCTCATTGGAATGGAGCAGGTTGCATATCAGAGCTCCATTCTTGCTTTCTTAGCGCTTGTTCACTTAGCACCTCCCTGCTTGCTAACAGCATCCCGGCCTTGTCATGTCTTACTGTGCCAGTTAGTGCAACTGCACAACCAGGCAGCTTATCTCGCTGTGCAGCAGTCCTCAGTGAAGGGGATTTAGCAGTGTACACATCAGTCTCATACCTGCATCAACAATCTACATAGTGAACACACTGCACGTGCAGCAAGCAAACAGCCAAGGCTCCAAATCTTAGTGGAATAGCCCTCACCAAATTCCAAACAGGAGACTTCAGCTGGCACAGTAAGTCAAGGGCAGCCTCCTATACCAGTGCAGGGGATAGGCCACAATCAAGAGTCCACTCAGGGTGATCTCAATCGGGTGCCCCTACAATCCAGACAGTAAGTCACAGTCAGTCATGATGCTGTATAGCAGCCAGTCCAGGGTTGGGAAAATGTCCAGCCTCCAGTCTGCAGCTGGGGCACTTCTTATATGGGGCTGTCCAATGGGGTCGCTTAAGGGGATGGGTCTGCAGAAACTAAGGGGAAGGGGAGATTTGGGGAGAGGTAACACATTTGCTGTAAGAAGGGACTGCAGCAACCAGATATTAGGGCTTTTAAAGGGAAAGAACATGGCGCACACAAACCCTTTAACTGTACAGGACACAGACCTATGGGATCATTATTCCCAGGCCATCTGAAAGCATCGACCCATCTGTGTGTTGGCATTCCTTGTCACAGACATTGCTGAACAATTTGACAGATTCTGTTTTGAACACAGAGACTTCAAAAGAACAGGAATGCTGTCCAAGGAGGGCCAATGGTATTAGCATGACCCACAGCCATCTAAACCCATTGTTCCTCTTGCTTCAAGATCATGCAACAGGCTCTCAACACTGACCTCCATCCATGGAGTCAAGTGGTGCCTCATGTCACAATGACATTTGGGCCTATACAGAAAGACTGACAATCAGATTTAAGATTAAGTTTGTGACATTTATACGAAAGTGTAAAATCGATTGCAATGCATTGTCTCCTATGCTACCAAAGTAGCCTTAATAAGTTTGCTTCATTCTCTTCCTCCACATACTCCCTGATTGCACAGCGAGGGTGGTAGGGGCCTGCTTGACAGCGGAGCCCATTAGCCCTTAGGGTTTTTCATGGCAATTCTGGGAATGGATGGTGTCTGAATGAGCCACAAGCCAAGAGATTTTCTTGCCAGAGGCAGGTTGGCTCAGTGGTTAGCACACAGTGCCAAGGACCCAGGTTCGATTCCAGCGTCAAGTGACTGTCTGTGTGGAGTTTGCACATTCTCCCTATGGATTCTATGCACCTTCCTCAGTGTGAACTTTAAAGAGTCGGTGCGAGCCAATAGGGAGGATGTGGAGACCCTGGCCAAGTCTGGAGAGTGCTAAGAGGAGACCTTTGAAGGACCTGCGAGAGTTTCCACCTCTGACTGGGTGTCTCATAGTATTGCCCTGTCTCCTGTTGAGGAAGGTGCACCTATGCCAGGGTACCTATGCCTTGTTGCAATGCCTTTGATCCTGAGGACCAATGGCTGGGGAATGGAGTGCAGGTTGTATGCCTCACCAGCCAGACGCAAAGGAGGTGGACCTGTCTCTTCGTGGTGACTCCAACCTCACACTGGCTGTGGAGGGATTGTTGCATGACTTGCTGCAGGTTCCATTATACTCGTCTCCTGTTCCTATTCCTCCCTGTGCAGTGGATGAAGTCCCTGATTGCTGACAACACAGTGCCCAATCTTCAGCAAGTACCTGATATCCAATAACCCTCTGAGTGCCAGCAACCTGGAATGTTTCTTCTTTAGCCCGCTGCCGAGCTGTCACAGTGAGGTGCTCACTACTTTGTGCTCCCACACTCTCAAAGTCCAACACTCCCAGTAGAGGTGTCAGTATTTGAGCAGGAGGGGGTGACGTAAAAAGCCATATCCATGTTTCATCTGAGGCTTTGGTACATTTAACCCCCTGAGACCAGACCGGAAGGATGTGGTGGTGTGACCTCCCCTACTGGTCACCTGGAAAATGGACAGCCCTCCGTTGCACCAACCCTTCAACTAAGACCTCCAGCTCCCTATCTGAAAAACGTGTTACTATTTTTCCTTTTATCCAGTAGCTTCACAATCTGACTTTCAGTGAGTAGCTTTGGAATGCCGGTACTAAACTCTGCACAAAATGGCTTTTTAATGAAGGTGCTGCACAAGGGATGCTGATCTTTTGGCGGATTTAGTGAGTTGTTCCAGGAATGGTGCATGGTAAGAAAGAGACAGAATTGGAAATGTGTTGCTGGAAAAGCGCAGCAGGTCAGGCAGCATCTAGGGAACAGGAGAATCGACGTTTCGGGCATTAGCCCTTCTTCAGGAATGAGGGAAGTTGGTCCAGCAGGCTAAGATAAAAGATAGGGAGGCTTTTACCCTCTCTTTTATCTTAGCCTGCTGGACCAACTTCCCTCATTCCTGAAGAAGGGCTAATGCCCGAAACGTCGATTCTCCTGTTCCCTAGATGCTGCCTGACCTGCTGCGCTTTTCCAGCAACACATTTCCATCTCTGATCTCCAGCATCTGCAGACCTCACTTTCTCCTTAGAGACAGAATTGGACTTGCAAGAAACCACAGAGATAGGATAGGTAGTTAATGAGATGAGTTCATTAAGATACAGTGAGAATATTTCCTAGACCTCACAATGAAAAGCCCTACAAACAATTTGACACAACTTGGACTTGGCCACAAATATTGTAGGATTCAGGCCTACAGAATTTCAATCAAATCTTCAGCTTTAATACCATTATAAATTGGAGGGATTGTTACAGATTGGCAGAGTTCTCTTTTGCACTCCATGATGCTGGCAGCCTTCAATTGTTAGCCTGTTCCCAGGAGTGTAGCATGAGCTCGGCTTTTCAGCTGTGTCAATAATATTAGTTGAGCATTAGCCAATTCACAGTGGGCTACAAATGTCTTTGGTAAAATAGTCTTCTGTCTCCTCTATTGGCGCAGAAGCGAGATGCACTTTGAGAGCTCCCTCTGACTTTTGTGCAATGCTGGTGAACGTAGAGGTGAGAAGCCTTGGTCACTCAGCTTTTTCTGATGCTTATCATCAGTTCTCAGAGCTGACAATATGGCAGGGCATCAAAAAAAAAGTCTGCGACTTCGAGAAAAGGGAGAGCAGAAAATGCTAGTTTACTTGGTCTTTCTGGAGAACCAGAACAGAAGGTCCTTCTCAAATTGTGCACATTAGGGTCTGGTGTCATTCAATTGTTCCACTCCACAGAAGCCTTACCTTAGTGCCATTGAAATGGGAGAAAAACAGAGTAAACACAGTGGCTTAGCCACAATGTGGTATCATCATCAATTGCTATATAAATAACATAAAATGCTTAAAAGATAATGATTGGACTAAAAGGGCCCTGACCAGATTAAAAATGTCCTGATGGTTCCCCCTTGTGATGCAGTAGTAGCATCCCTTTCTCTGGACCAAGAGAACCATGTTCAAGTCCCACCCGCTCCAGAGATGCATAATAACATCTCTGAAGAGGTTGATTAGCAAAATAGATGAGAAACCCCCATGAAATGGGAAAAAAGTGTCCCAATGGTCATATCTTTCCTTCGGTAGATTTTAGTTTAGTTTAGTTTAATTTAGTTTACATTACAGTGTGGAAACAGGCCCTTCGGCCCAACAAGTCCACACCGACCCGCCGAAGCGCAACCCACCCATACCCATACATGTACCCCTTCATAACACTACGGGCAATTTAGCATGGCCAATTCACCTGACCTGCACATCTTTGGACTGTGGGAGGAAACCGGAGCACCCGGAGTAAACCCACGCAGACCCGGGGAGAACGTGCAAACTCCACACAGTCAATTGCCTGAGGCGGGAATTGAACCCGGGTCTCGGGCGCTGTGAGGCAGCACTGTGCCACCGT
Organism: Chiloscyllium plagiosum; assembly: GCF_037043375.1. NCBI lineage: Eukaryota > Metazoa > Chordata > Chondrichthyes > Orectolobiformes > Hemiscylliidae > Chiloscyllium > Chiloscyllium plagiosum. Next base: position 38,019,111 of record NW_028270147.1, on the reverse strand, counting down.
GCCACCTAGTAGTATGTCATTGACAGTAGAAAAAAACCTGTAAATATTGAAAGTCCATAACTGACAATCTGCCTTATAAAATGCATGTATTATTGAACACTGTCTTAATAAATGAAGTCTTTGTTTATACTGCTGCAATCTCCCCACCCCAACCTTCTGACGTTCCATTTCAAGGCAGTGGGAGATATGATAATAGACACATGAACACAGTCAGATCTGTCACTCCAGCTGCTTTATTATCCCAATGAGGACTTGATGGCACATTAAAGTACAAGTTACATTGCAATTATGTTACTAAAGAACTTTCTCTAAATGGTACAATCTTCCTGAAAAATTATTTGATGTGTGTTTTGTTTGTTTATAATCTCATGTCGCCATTACGTAAATCACATCAAATAGATCACAGTGTAATGTCACCTGATGAAGACAGCACATGGTTTCTCTTCATTATGGGAACTGTCAATCACTGTTATACTTTAGTAGGAGGATACAGACAAATATCCTCCTACTAAACATACAGTTTCTTTCCCATAGACTAACACATGCAAAAGTCATAATATATCACTGTTCATCCTTCCTGTTTGTATTTCCTGTGTTATCCAGGCCCTAAATATTATTTGAGGTTTTGAAATATTGACCCTGAATGGTTTGCACTGAAAACTGACTAGAGTTCAAAATAAAGAAATTAGAGTAGTTTTTCATAAACAGTAAAAGGTAAAGGAAAACGCACGAACTGCTACGAACCTGAAGTAAAAACAGAAAATCCTATAAATTCACTCCAGGACAGTCAGCATTTGGAAAGGGAGATAGATTTAGCCATTTTGTGCATGTTCTATCACCTAGATCTTATCTTGCAATGCTGTCAATTTTCAGGAACAGAACTGAAATAATCAGCACCTTCATGTGGAGATGAGCGGAGCAGTAATGAATATACCTGTCCCACTATATGGCCTCATCTTAGCACTAGGCGAAAGTGGGGACTGCAGATGCTGGAAGTCAGAGTCTAGATTAGAGTGGTGCTGGAAAAAAACTCATCTCAGCATTAGGTCTTATGTTCTTGTGCCTTCAAAAATTGTCAACAATCAAGATGCTACTGATCAATCAATTGCTAGGATTTAGTGTGAATTATATATACTCTGCTTCACACAAGTGGAAGAGTCTGTAGTGACAAATCAGGACTAACTCACTTTCAGAGTTGACCCGATACAATGGACTGAATGTAATGCTGTCTTTGGGATGAGTTTGGACATAGGTGGTGGCCCTTGGGATATAGGGCAGGTGGCATTTAACCAAGTAGGAGAGTGACAATTGAGAACCATGTTACCTTCCTACCTCTGCTCAAATTAAAACCAGAGTAAGATGCTCCTGTATGATCTTTCCAGCCCAAGGTCATTTGAGGCCATTGTAATATTTGTCATGCTTGCTTATGAATTCCAAAGGTAACCCTCATTGTCACACAATCAGAAGCTGATAGAGGGACCCACATCGGGGAGGACATTCACTAAGAATCTGCCCTTGACTTAGCCAGCAATTCTCTCCCCAGTGACAGCCACCCCATTGTCACTTACCTCTGGCCTAGAGCGTTCACTGATCTAGGATTCTGGTGGGTGCATTGTCAGTAGCTATCAGTGCTCCCACAGTGACACAGACAGCAATGAGGAGCTGCTGGCTGCTGATTAGGCTGCAGCTCTCAATGCCTGACTAGTACTGATCACAATGGACCTTTCCATTGGTGGAAAGGTGATGCTTCAGCCAGCGGACATGACTCCCACCAATTGTATCAGATTTCACAAGTAGGCTGAATGCTTCTCCTGAGCTGTAAAATCCTACATTTCTATGACAGACCAGATAGGTCTGTATATAGTTGCATATTCATTTTCTGTAGTGTTTGAAAGACAGTGTGCATGACAGTGTTCATTCACATCTTGAAGCTGGATTCAACCAGATTGACAACAGAAAGGTCTTTACAACATGAAGATATGGTAGTTAGGCAACATCATCAGATCACAGTTGGTTCTTGATTTAGCAAAGATGGTCAATGACTAGCAGAAGTAATAAGGATGCATTGGACTGGAAGTGAAACAATTCACAATGGCTACAGTGGTAAATGCTAAGACACAGAAATGAACTTTTCTCAGTCTGACCATGCTACACTCAACCCTGAATGCTCCACACTGACAAAAGTATTTATTGGCAAAAGTATTTCCCTAATGATGACATTTTCACCTTAATAGGCATAAATTTCAGCATGAGAAACACCATCATATTGAAATTCCCTTGTGTTTCAGTGTGAATTCCAGATAAGGATGGGTCTGATTGACAAATGGCTTTTGTGAAGCAGGCCATCCATTTTTAACAGGAATTGGCTTTACATTCCCAAGCTTTGGGAATACACACAGCTGTTTGACCTGTGATAGAGCACTTGCACATAAATAATTTGTCAAAATATTTATTGCAATGACAGCTTCATTCACGGGGAAGGGCTGGACTGAGAAAGTGAAAGTAATACCAGCATTATTTTCATCAGGAACCTCATGTTCCCACAGCCATTTCACTGTCCATTGTCATTCAGAACATTAGAAGAGAGGTTGTGTGAATGTTGTGATGGTAGAGGTCCTGCGTTTGCAAGGTGCTGTCAAAGAAGCCTTGATCCTGCAATGCATCTTGGATATAGTACACATTGCTACCACTGTGCTGGAGGGAATGAATTTTTAAGCTAGTGGATGGAGTACCGGTCAAGCAGACTGTTTTATCCTGGATGATGTTGAACTTGTGTTGTTGGATTCAGTTCAACAACAATTCAGCGGAGGGTATTCCATCACACTCCTGGTTTCTGCCTTGTGCAAGTGGACAGGCTTTGTGCATGGGCGACTATTTAGCATGTGGCTCAGTTTAATGTCAACAGTTACTGTTCAGTTCACAGAACTGCTAAGGAGCTGAAGACCTGCCTCCTTGCCTGCCTCACCTTTGATGTGGAGCAGGACCCTTCAAGCTGTATAAATAATTGTCTTACTCTAATAGGGAGTGATGCCTCCGATCCCTTGTGAAACAGTTATCCATCTATCTTTAGGAAGTTGCTAGTAATAAAGTCATTTGGCATGCTTGCCTTCATTGATCTGAGCATTGAGTACAGGAGTTGGGATACCCCCTCACTTTCCCTACAGGAGCTGGGATGTCATGTTACAGCTGTACAGGATATTGATGTGGCCACTTTTGGAATATTGCGTTCAGTTCTGGTCACCCTGCTATAGGAAGAATACAATTAAATTGGAAAGTGTACAAAAAAGATTTATAAGGGTGTTATTGGGACTGGAGGGTTTGAGTTAACAGGAGAAGCTGGATGGGCTGGGACTTTTTTTCCTGGGGCATACGAAGGGAGACCTTACAGATGTTTATAAAATCATGAGTGACAAACTGAGAGTGAAGAGCAAATGTCTTCCCCCTAAGATAGGGGAGTTCAAAACTAGCAGATTTAGGTGTAAGCTGAGAGGGAAGATATTTAAAAGGGACCTCAGGGGTAGTTTTTTCACACAGAAGTTGATATGTGTATGGAATGAATTGCCAGAGGAAGTGATAGATGCAGGTACAATTACAACATTTAAAATACATGCTGACAAGTACCTGAACAGGAAAGATTTGGAGGGATATTGGCCAAATGCAGGAAAATGAGGCTAGTTTGGTTTGGGAAACCACGGACAAGTTGGACTGAAGGGTCTGTTTCATGCTATATGTCTCTATGACTCTATAACATAGCTACTCAGACTTTCCAGCTTCTGACTGCTTTTGTCATCCTATTTATTTGGCTGGTCCAATTTAGTTTTTGGTCAATGGTAACACACAGGATGTGGATAGTAGAATATATTGGAGGAGTTGATTCGCTTTAACAAACTTATCTGAATATGTAGCTAAACAATATTCTGTAGTTGATGCTACAGTCATGAATTTGGCTGTTAGAAATGGGGGTAAACATGTCTGTCTGGATTCATGATTTGGAGATGCCGATATTGGACTGGGGTGTTCAAAGTTAAAAATCACAGAACACCAGGTTACAGTCCAACAGGTTTAGCATTAGCTTTCAGAGTGCTGCTCCTTCATCAGGTCCACAACTGATGAAGGAGCAGCACTCCGAAAGCTAGTGCTTCCAAATAAACCTGTTAGACTATAACCAGGTGTTGTGATTTTTAACCGTCTGGGTTGGGGGTGTTGGAAAAGTGAGAGGATTATGTTATACTACTATTATACTTATTAGACCAAGAAAAATATTGTTACATTGTGTTTGATAATGAAGAATTGCTTTAGTTCATTCTGGTGAAGAGTTCTATTGTGTCTCTTAGAGTGAAAGAGTCATATTGCTGCAACTCTTTATCATACAATGCATTTGCAATATTTCCCAATATCACTTACAGGTTTAATATGAATCTCAGTAACACATATTGGAGATCTGATGATGTAAGCTTTGTGCTATGAAAATAATTACTAGGAATTCAAGTGTGGAGCTCAAAACAATAACATTGTTTGGAATGTTCAAGAGGAATTGACATTTTTTATGTAAACATATAATATATAATCTTACAAAAAGTAATAGAAAGGTTTGTGTACAACAAGAAGCTTTAATAACTGGAGTTTTCTCATAAATAATTTCAACATAACTACTAATAGACACTCATACCGCACAGTTTCAACTAAGGTTGATGAAAAATTAGAGGAGAAAGTGAGGTCTGCAGATGCTGGAGATCAAAGTTGAAACTTTATTGCTGGAACAGCACAGCAGGTCAGGCAGCATCCAGGGAACAGGAGATTCGACGTTTCGGGCACAGGCCCCTCCTCCAAGTCCCTCCTCCCTACCTTTTATCTTCTCCTGCTGAACACTCTCTGCTCATTCCTGAAGAAGGGCCTGTGCCCGAAACGTCGAATCTCCTGTTCCCTGGATGCTGCCTGACCTGCTGTGCTGTTCCAGCAATAAAGTTTCAACTTTGATGAAAAATTATACTTTTGCTCTGAGTACTTTCAGAGGATATTAGGCAAATGGAAAGAAAGACTGAGAGATAATTGAAAGAACAGATAGGTACAGAGGGAGAGATTAATGAGAGAACAAATGACAGAAGAACTGAGCTAATGAGAGAATGCAAGTATTGAGTAAATATGTTGGGCCAAAAACATATTAAAACTTACATTATTAGTTTCAAATTTCTTGCTTGGTATATTTGAATTGACAGTTGGATTATCAGTAATAAAGAAATAATTTTTCATTTAAATGTCATCTCAATACATTTCTTAGAAGCACTTTAAACACTCCATAGCAAGTGAATTACTCTTTAAGAATAGTCAGTATTCTGTGGGTGAACACAGTATTCATTTCTGGGTGCAGTGACTACTGGCCTGTTTTGATTTGGTTTGAAAATGCATGGGGCCGCTTGCCTAGATTCTGCATGAGAGGATTTTGAAGACCTGTATGAAATGGTTACAAAAATGTTTTGCGTTTTAAAAAAAATTGGTTTTGGTTGGTAAATGTTGATTTTTAGTGACATGGATGTTGTGTCTGTGGTTTATGAACTGACAACTATTTTGGTTTAGTGTGCAATACCAGAGCATAATTCATAAAAATTTTAAGTAATCCTGTCTCTACAAATCTGATATTTATGAGGATTGACTATAAATGGCTCTCAAGATCTGCCATCATAATACTCAACTATAATAATGTCATGATATAAACTCATTGAACATATTAATTGAACATGAAATAGTTAACCAAACAGTGATTCTTGTGGGACTGTTCCTATAATTAAACAATCTTGTCAGGAAGCATTAGGAAGGGAGTGTGGTTGGGAACTGGACTGTCCAGACTGAAGATGCCATTTGCAGATGGCACTTCTCAACTGATTTTCCCAGGGCTTCTTAAAGTTGGATAGCTGTTATAGGCTTTTCCCTGGAAACCTGTAGCTCCCAACTGATCACCCCCACTTGCTCTTACAGATCCCCCCCTTCCACTCTTACATTTCTCGCAAGGGATCACAACGATTTCAGGCCTTGGATGGAGCCATATTGGGAACCCATGGATTGCAATAAGCGTTTTCCTTGTATCACACTTTAATGCTGCATCTCTGAAACTCACTACTTATTTTTAACAAATTTTTACATTGCTTGACAATTGAGGACTTCAGAAGTTAGATGCGTCCAAATCTATTGAAGTGCCTTTGATTAATGTTGAATATTTTCATAAATCCTGTTTAAAATGTGGCAACCGTCTTGAGCTACTGATGCTGGCTTTCATCTGGCCTATTCTTCTGCCTCCCTGTCTCATCCCTTGACAGCATTCAAAGATTTAGCCAGGCAAACCCCAGCCCTCCACTCCAAATTCAGCCAGGGCCATATGGAGTGAGCAGCTTGGAGATGCACATGATGAGGACAGCTGTGCTTTTGGTTTTGTCTGTCCCTATGGGACTGTACCCAGGTTTCATTTTCTGTCCATTGCAAATGAATGGCTAGAAAATCAAACGCATGCTTGGCTTCCACATGCGTTTTCTCATGAAGCTGAGAGTATAATGCCATAAGCAAAGGAATAAAGTGGCACTGGATTCCAAAATTAGTTCAGTGCCATTAACAAGGTAAAAGGCAGAAGTGCGATAATATTTGTCTGCAGTTCCAAAAACACTGAGTTTTCTCTGAGTGCAGTTCCAAAAACACTCAAGAAACTCAAATGCCATCCACCACCTTCCCCATTCACTCCCTCGTCCTCTGACATACAGTGTCAGCAGTCTGTATCATCCTTTGACAGCAACTTAAAAAAAAATATAGATAGTCATCAATTATGGACAGAATCTTAGAATCCATTAGCAATGAAATTATTGAGTATTTATAACTTGATAGGATGGTTTAAAAAAATCCAGTACAGTTTTGTTAAAGGCAATTCATTCTTGACAAATGTAATCGGATTTTTGTTTTGAAGAAAGAACTGATTTTATACATTAAGGAATGTAATAGCTTTTATGTACATCAATTTTTTAGAAACTCCTCAGTAAGATGTCACATAGGAGGGTATGACAAAAATTCATGTATAAACAATAAGAGAAAATTTTAAAACATGGATGAAAGATTGACTGGCAAGTAAGAAAAAAAGGATAATTGCAACTGTGTAGATATTTACAAATCAATGTATTTAGAGATGTTACTGCATAACTTTGGAGTGGGTGGGACTTTAACTGGGCCTCTGGTGCCAAAATAGGGACACTACCATTGAATCACAAACATATGCTTATAAATGGAAAAGGGATATAAGGGATGTTGAAATTATAGAGTCGTAGAGACGTATAGCATGGAAACAGGCCCTTCATTCCAACTCATCTGCACTGACTAGATGTACCAATCTGACCTAGTCTTATTTGCCAGCATTTTGCCCATATCCTTCAAAACCCTTCCTTCTCATGTACCCATTCCGATGCCTTTTAAATGTTGTAATTGTACCTGTCTCCACCACTTCCTCTGGCAGCACATTCTTTTCATGCACCCCCTCTGCATGAAAAACTGAACGTCCAGGTCCTTTTTAAATCTTTCACCTTTCACTTTAAATGTATGCCCTCTAGTTCTGGACTCACCTACCCGAGGAAAAAGACCTTGGCTATTCACCCTATCCATGCTCCTCATGATTTTATGAACTTCTATAAGGTCACCCTTCAGCCTCTGTGCTCCAGGGAGGAAAACTCCCACTTATTCAGCCTCTCCCTATAACTCAAACCCTTCAGTCCCAGCAACATCCTTTTCTGAACTCTGTCAAGTTTAACAACATTCTTCCTGTACAAGGCAACCAGAATTGCACGCAGTATTCGAAAGGGCAGTCGCAACATGACATCCCAACTCCTGTACTCAATGCTCTAATCAATTGCTGAGTCAATTTTGTTTGTTCTCAACCTGCATATAAGTGATTTTGAGTTGGGCTATTTAAATATTTTACTTAATGCAAAGGTGAAGAAATTGACAAGTGCTGAGATGACTCATAAAAGCCTTAAGTAACACAAGATTACCCAGGCAGGTGCAATGTAATTTAAGGAAAATAAAGAATAGAGGGAAGCTCAATGGAAAGTTACCAAAGGTGTGGAGAACAGAAGAACCCAAGAGAACAGTACATAATTCCTTGAAATTCTCAATTCCAGCAGGTAGAACCACAAAACATTTATTATGTAGGATATTAAATACATGAGCTAAGAAAGTATGAGAAATCTGTTAGATAGAGATGGGCAACTGTGCCTGGTTTTGAGTGTCGTAGAGAATTACATTATTGATTTAGCAGTAATACAGGAATGAGAAATTTGAGGCGAGATTGTAGTCTGGTTTCTGCTAGTATATGGGAAGCTGAGAATGAGACTGAACAGGGTTTTAAATGTCTGTCTAGGGTTTTTCTGAGGATGAATGGAGATGTAATTGAAGTAGGGAACTTTGCATCTTGTGAGAGAAATGGAAAGCATTTGAAGCAGATGAAGATACAGGAATAGAGGGGAACAGCAAAGCAACATGCTCTTTATAATGTCATGATGCTGTAAACTTCAATGATTATATGTTTACAAATGCGGATCATCCTACAGTTCAACATAACCAGTTCTAAGATACCTGAAAAAAGAAAAGGAACAGGTGTGGAAATTTGAAAAATATCCAATGGAACATGAGGAAGTATAGGTGGGCAAGATTAGAGAGTGTTTTGCCTATTGTAGACTTAAGCAGTACGATAATATGTGTGTTGTAAGAAGAACACAGAGAAGTGTTCCAGAACTTGGCTTTACTAATGACAAAGAAAGTGAACTCCCACTAAAAGCATTCAATTAGACTTTAATTATTTGTTTATTTTTCACATATCAACGTTAACCACATATTAATAACAGTCAAACTCAAAGAAACACGTTAGTTTTACAGGAACTATCTTAATTATAACATTGGCTTTAAATTCAACTGAACAGGGTGTAGTGAAGGAACTTGAGGCTGATATCAGCATCAGAGATCTGAGGTAGAAAAGACCGAAGAATTTAATCTTTAAACACAATAAAAACAAAGGGAGGTGGAGGAGGCAGTACAGCCTCTTCAGCCTGTCCTGCCATTCAGTAAAATCATGTTGACCTTTCCCTCACTACCCTTTTCCTGACCAATCCCAACTTGATTCCCATAGTGTCTAAAAATCTATCAATCTCAGTCTTGAATATGTTCATTAACTGAGCATCCACAACCAAAGATCCTTCAAGTGAAGAAATTTCTCTTCACCTCAGATCTGGGCCAACAGCTTACCCTGAAACACTGACCTTTAGTCCTAGATTGCCCAGAGAAGTAGCCTCTTTGCATCTATCCTGTTAAGTTGTGTAAGGATTTTATAAGCTTCACTGAGATCACTTCACTTTCAATTTTCCAACCTCCGGGTCCATTCTATTCAGTCACCCCTCATATGACAATCCTTTCACCCCAGGAATCAGTTCAGTGAACTGGCGATATATTCCCTCAGAAGCTCAGTGAACTGGCAATATACTCCCTCAGAAGCATATGTATCCTTCCTTTGATAAGGAGATCAAAACTGTTCACAGCACTCTAGCTGTGATTGCACCAAAACATTTTATATTTGCAACCAGACTTCTTATACTGCAACTACTTTACAAATAAAGGCTAATATACAATTTACCTTCAAGATTGCTTTCTATATCTGCATGTTAGCTTTCTGGGATTTGTATACAGACTTCAAAAACCTTTTGCATAGCCGCATCTCTCGCTATTGTACAGCAACATCTCCCACTTCCAAAAATAATTGTTTTACATTTCAGATCAACAAATGAATAATTTCATTTTTTTCCATAGTAGTCACATCTGCCACCTTCATTCTCAATTATTTAACCTTTCTATATCTTCTTACAACCTCTGTGTCCGCCTCATTGCTTCTTTTTCACCTATCTTCACATAATGTGGATACATTACAATTAGTTCCCTCATCTGAGTCATTGACAGTGATTGTAAATAGATAGAACACAGAACATAGAACATTACAGTGCAGGACAGACCTTTCGCTCCTCGATGTTGCGCCAACCTATGAAACCAATCTGAAGTCTATTTAATCTACACTATTCCATTCTCGTCCATATGCCTATCCAATGATCATTTAAATGCCCTTAAAGTTGGCGAGTGCACTACTGTTGCAGGCAGTGTGTTCCATACCCCTACTACTCTCTGAGTAAAGAAACTACCTCTGATATCTGTCCTATATCTATCAGCCTTCAATTTAAAGCTATGTTCCCTAGTGCTAGGCATCGCCATCTAAGAAAAAAGGCTCTCACTGTCCACCCTATCTAACTCTCTGATTTTCTTATGTCTCAATTAAGTCACCTCTCAACCTTCTTCTCTCCAACAAAAACAGCCTCAAGTCCCTCAGCGTTTCCTCATATCACCGAAACGCTCCTGCAAACATTGGACAAAAACTGACCCATCGAAAGTACCTGAATTATTCCCAGTCAATATTTGGAAAGTTAAAATCCCCCATAACAACTACCTTGTCCCTCTCGCTCCTATCAAGGATCATCTTTGCTATCCTTTCCTCTACATCAGAGGAACTATTCAGTGCCTTTAGAAAACTCCCAACAGGGTGACCTCTCCTTTCCCATTTCTAACTTCAGCCCATACTACCTCAATAGATAAGTCCTCAAACATTCTTTCTGCAAACGTAATACTGTCCTTAACTAACAATGCCACAACCCCACCTTTTACCGTTTTCTCTGTTCTTACTGAAACATCAAAATCCTGGAACCTGCAACAACCATTCCTGTCCCTGCTTTACCCATGTTTCCGAAATGGCTACAACATCGAAGTCCCAGGTACCAACCCAGGCTGCAAGTTCACCCACCTTATTCCGGATGCTCCTATCATTGAATTAGACACACTTCAAGCCAACTTCTTGCTTGGCGGTGCCTTCTTCTGACTTTGAAACCTTATTTCAACCTCCTGTATTTTTGAACTACAATATGGGTTCCCAACCCCCCGCTGAATTAGTTTAAATCCTCCCGAAGAACATTAGCAAATATCCCCCCCAGGATATTAGTACCCCTCTGGTTCAGGTGTGGACCATCCTGTTTGTAGAGGTTTCACCTACCCCAGAAAGAGCGCAAATTATCGAGGACTTCAAAACCCTCCCTCTTGCACTATCCCTATAGCCACATGTTCAACTCCTCTCTCTCCCTATTCCGCTCTTCACTTGCACAAATGAATGATAAGAATTCTGTTTGTCCTATCTCTAAACTTCCACCATAGCTCCCTGAATTTCTGCCTTAAATCCCCATCTCTCTTCCTACCTATGCCGTTGGTGCCTATGTGGAGCACAACTTGGGGCTGCTCCCCTCCCCATCAAGGATCCCAAAAACATGATCAGAGACATCTCGAACCCTGACACCTGGGAGGTAATACACCAACCGTGAGTCTCTCCCTCGTTATCACAGAATCTCCTATCTGTCCCCCTAACTATGGAGTCCCCAATGACTACTGCTCTGCTCCTCTTCCCCTTCCCTTCTGAGCAACAGGCACAGACTCTGTGCCAGAGTCCAGATTCTTGCAGCATTGAATTACTATCAACCAAAAATGATCTCATTCTTTTTTTTGTTCCTTCGTCAATCCGAATTCCTTGCCATCCTCTGATCTCTAATTATGTGCAACAACGTTGAAAAGGTGACCTTATAGAATATATAAAATTATTTATGGTATGGAAAAGGTAAATATAGAAAATGACTTCAAAGAAAGCTGTATAAAAAAAGAGAGGTTTATCTGACTAAAGGATAGATTTGATACTAAGCAGAAAATCTGTCACTTAGAGTCATAGAGATGTACAATATGGAAACAGACCCTTCGGTCCAACCTGTCCATGCCGACCAGATATCCCAACCCAATCTAGTCCCACCTGCCAGCATCCGGCCCATATCCCTCCAAACCCTTCCTATTCATATACCCATCCAAATGCCTCTTAATTGTTGCAATTGTACCAGCCTCCGCCACATCCTCTGGCAGTTCATTCCATACACGTACCACCCTCTGCGTGAAAATGTTGCCCCTTAGGTCTCTTTTATATCTTTCCCCTCTCACCCTAAATCTATGCCCTCTAGATCTGGACTCCCCTATCCCAGGGAAAAGACTTTGCCTATTTATCCTATCCATGCTCCTCCATAATTTTGTAAACCTATAAGGTCACCCCTCAGCCTCCGATGCTCCAGGGAAAACAGACCCAGCCTGTTCAGCCTCTCCCTGTAGCTCAAGTCCTCCAACCCTGGCAACATCCTTGTAAATCTTTTCTGAACCTTTTCAAGTTTCACAACATCTTTCCGATAGGAAGGAGACCAGAATTGCACACAATATTCCAACAGTGGCCTGACCAATGTCCTGTACAGCCGCAACATGACTTCCCAACTCCTGTACTCAATACTTTGACCAATAAAGGAAAGCATACCAAACGCCTTCTTCACTATCCTATCTACCTGCGACTCCACTTTCAAGGAGCTATGAACCTGCACTACAAGGTCTCTTTGTTCAGCAACACTCCCGAGGACCTTACCATTAAGTGTATAAGTCCTGCTAAGATTTGCTTTCCCAAAATGCAGCACCTCGCATTTATCTGAATTAAACTCCATCTGCCACTTCTTAGCCCATTGGCCCATCTGGTCTAGATCCTGTTGTAATCCGAGGTAACCCTCTTCGCTGTCCACTACACCTCCAATTTTGGTGTCATCTGCTAACGTACTAACTGTACCTCTTATGCGCGCATCCATTAAGAATAGCATTGCACAAGAAGAATTTTTAGATAAAAAATAAAGTCAAAATCACTAAAATTATGTCAAAGCTTGGGTGTGCTGCAGTGAGGGAGTTTAGGGCATTTTCAGATTGATGAACTAAGTTTCATGAATGACCATTTATAATTATACCTTGTGTAACTCACAAAGAACGAGAGGGGGATCTTTATTCATCTTTCAAACTATATTCTTTCCTGTAACTTAAAGTGGACTTGCTGGGTTTTAAAATAAGACCATAAGACATAGGAGCGGAAGTAAGGCCATTCGGCCCATCGAGTCCACTCTGCCATTCAATCATGGCTGATGGGCATTTCAACTCCACTTACCCGCATTCTCTCCGTAGCCCTTAATTCCTTGTGACATCAAGAATTTATCAATTTCTGCCTTGAAGACATTTAGCCTCCACTGCACTCTGTGGCAATGAATTCCACAGGCCCACCACTGTCTGGCTGAAGAAATGTCTCCGCATTTCTGTTCTGAATTTACCCCCTCTAATTCTGAGGCTGTGTCCACGGGTCCTAGTCTCCTCACCTAACGGAAACAATTTCCTAGCATCCACCCTCTCCAAGCCATGTATTATCTTGTAAGTTTCTATTAGATCTCCCCTTAATCTTCTAAACTCCAATGAATACAATCCCAGGATCCTCAGCCATTCCTCATATGTTAGACCTACCATTCCAGGGATCATCCGTGTGAATCTCCGCTGGACACGCTCCAGTGCCAGTATGTCCTTCCTGAGGTGTGGGGACCAAAACTGGACACAGTACTCCAAATGGGGCCTAACCAGAGCTTTATAAAGTCTCAGTAGCACAACAGTGCTTTTATATTCCAACCCTCTTGAGATAATTGACAACATTGCATTCGCTTTCTTAATCACGGACTCAACCTGCATGTTTACCTTTAGAGAATCCTCAACTAGCACTCCCAGATCCCTCTGTACTTTGGCTTTACGAATTTTCTCACCATTTAGAAAGTAGTCCATGCTTCTATTCTTTTTTCCAAAGTGCAAGACCTCGCATTTGCTCACATTGAATTCCATCAGCCATTTCCTGGACCACTCTTCCAAACTGTCTAGATCCTTCTGCAGCCTCCCCACTTCCTCAGTACTACCTGCCTGTCCACCTAACTTTGCATCATTAGCAAACTTCGCTATAATGCCCTCAGTCCCTTCATCCAGATCATTAATATATAATGTGAACAGCTGCGTCCCCAACACTGAACCCTGCGGGACACCGCTTGTCACCGGCTGCCATTCCGAAAAAGAACCTTTTATCCCAACTCTCTACCTTCTGTCAGACAGCCAATCCTCAATCCATACTAGCAGCTCACCTCGAACACCATGGGCCCTCATCTTGCTCGGCAGCCTCCCGTGTGGCACCTTATCAAAGGCTTTTTGGAAGTCTAGGTAGACCACATCCACTGGGTTTCCCCGGTCTAACGTACTTGTTACCTCTTCAAAGAACTCCAACAGGTTTGTCAGGCACGACCTCCCCTTACTAAATCCATGTTGACTTGTTCTAATCCGACCCTGCTCTTCCAAGAATTTAGAAACCTCATCCTTAATGATGGATTCTAGAATTTTACCAACAACCGAGGTTAGGCTAATTGGTCTATAATTTTCCATCTTTTGTCTTGATCCTTTCTTGAACAAGGGGGTTACAACAGCGATCTTCCAATCATCTGGGACTTTCCCTGACTCCAGTGACTTTTGAAAGATCTCAACCAACGCCTCCGCTATTTCCTCAGCCACCTCCCTCAGAACTCTAGGATGTAACCCATCAGGGCCAGGAGATTTATCAATTTTAAGACCTTTTAGCTTTTCTAGCACTTTCTCTTTTGTAATGGCAACCATACTCAACTCAGCCCCCTGACTCCCTTTAATTGTTGGGATATTACTCATGTCTTCCATTATGAAGACTGACGCAAAGTACTTATTAAGTTCTCCTGCTATTTCCTTATCTCCCATCACTAGGCTTCTAGCATCAGTTTGAAGTGGCCAATGTCTACGCTTGCCTGTCGTTTGTTTCTTATGTATTGAAAGTAACTTTTACTATCATTTCTAATATTACTGGCTAGCCTACCTTCATATTTGATCCTCTCCTTCCTTATTTCTCTCTTTGTTATCCTCTGTTTTTGTAGCCTTCCCAATCTTCTGATTTCCCAGTGCTCTTGGCCACTTTATCGGCTCTCTCTTTTTCTTTCATAGATTTCCTGACTTCCTTTGTCAACCATGGCTGTCTAATCCCTCCCCGGATACTCTTTCTCTTCTTGGGGATGAACCTCTGTATAGTGTCCTCAATTTTACCCACAAACTCCTGCCATTTTTGCTCTACTGTCTTCCCTGCTAGGCTCTGCTTCCAGTCTATTTTCGTCAGTTCCTCTCTCATGCCCTCATAATTACCTTTATTTAACTGTAACACCATTACATCCGATTTTGCCTTCTCTCTTTCAAACTGCATACTGAATTCTACCATATTATGGTCGCTGCTTCCTAAGTGTTCCCTTACTTTAAGATTTTTTATAAAGTCTGGTTCATTACAAAGCACTAGGTCCAGAATAGCCTGCTCCCTTGTGGGCTCCATCACAAGCTGTTCCAAAAAGCCATCCTGTAAGCATTCCATGAATTCCCTTTCTTTGGATCCACTGGCAACATTATTTACCCAGTCCACCTGCATATTGAAGTCTCCCATGATCACTGTGATCTTGCCTTTCTGACATGCCTTCTCTATTTCCCAGTACATGTTGCGCCCTTGGTCCTGACCACTGTTAGGAGGTCTGTACATAACTCCCACTATGGTTTTTTTGCCTTTGTGGTTCCTCAATTCCACCCACACAGACTCCACACCACCCGACGCTATGTCATTCAGCACCATAGATTTAATTTTGTTCTTAACTAACAAGGCAACCCCGCCCCCTCTGCCCACCTCCCGTCTTTTCGATAAGTTGAAAACCCTTGTATGTTTAACTGCCAGTCCTGAACCCCTGTAACCAGGTCTCTGTGATGCCTACCACATCATAATCATTCACGATGATCTGTGCCATTAGTTCATCTGCTTTGTTACGAATGCTATGAGCATTCAGGTAAAGTGCCTTAATGCTAACTTTCTTATCATTAGAGATATTGGAAGTCATAAGATGTCCTAAGTTATCCTTCCTTTTTGCTGCATTCCCAGTCTGTCTCAAGTTTAAATCTGCCTGTACATATGCTATCCTGCCACTTATCTTTCCATTTAACTCCATACTCCCTGTCGCTTTCACTTTCCCTTCCCCCCAACTCAGAAGTTTAAAGCCCTACTGACCACCCTGTTTATCCTCTTCGCTGGAACATTGGTACCTGATCGGTTCAGGTGGAGACCGTCCCAACGGTACAGATGCCCCCAGTTCCAAAACTGATGCCAATACCCCATGAAGTGGAATCCCTCTTTCCCACACCAATCCCTTAGCCAGGTGTTTACTTCCCTAATTTTCTTATCCCTATGCCAATTGGCACGTGGCTCGGGCAGTAATCCGGAGATTATGACCTTTGAGGACCTGTACTTCAATTTCTTTCCTAGTGCTCGATAATCCCCAAACAGGACCTCCACCCTAACTTTGCCTATGTTGTTAGTCCCAACATGGACCACAACAACTGGATCCTCCCCCTCCCACTCCAATATCCTTTCAAGCCGGTCAGAGATGTCCCGAGCCCTGGCACCGGGTAGGCAACACACCATGCGAGACTCCCGATCCGGCTTACATAGGATACTATCTGTTCCCCTAATTATAGAATCCCCTATAACAACTACTTGTCTTTTTGCTCCCCCCTCTTGAATGGCCTTCTGCACCATGGTGCCGTGGTCAGCTGGCTCATCCTGTCCAGAGCCTTTTCCTCATCCGTACAGGGAGCAAGAATCTCATACCTGTTGGACAAGGTCAAGGGCTGAGGCTCCTGCACTCCTGAACTCCGGTTCCCCCTACCTGCCTCACTTACAGTCACACTCTGATGTCCCTGATCACTAACTGAATGTGAATTACTTAATCTCCCAGGTGTGACTGCCTCCTGAAACAAAGTGTCCAGGTAACTCTCCCCCTCCCAGATGCGCCGCATTGTTTGAAGCTCAGATTCCAGATCATCAATTCTGATCCGGAGTTCTTCCAGCAACCAACACTTGCTGCAGATGTGGTCACTGCCGTTCACAATGGGATCAGCCAGCTCCCACATCATACAGCTATAGCACACCACCTGACCAGCCATCTCTGCTTAGTTAATTACTTTATTACTTTGTACAGGTTTGAGTTAAAATACTTTCTGATACCTCTCTGCTATAGCCTTTTTCTAAAAACCAATTAATGGATAAACAGTACTTAGTAAGGAGGAGGAAGGCGGGTGGGAGACACTACGGTTATAGAGTCTCGGGTTTAGCCACCTTCCTGATTTATATACTCACTGCTTTCCTTCCCGGCTGCCCCTCTGGTCATCGTCACTTCCCCCTGCTGCTCCCACTCTTTCTGTGAAGAGAAAAAAAAAACGCTGCCCGCTACCGGTAAGTAATTTTAAAACAAACTGTCTTACCTTAGCTGTAGCCTTCCGGGTTCGTTTAAACTCAGCTGCTGCTATCAAACACTGAATAGAAAATGCTTCCAGAAATTTCCAGCAGTAACCTGGATAAAAGTGAACTCAGTATCTCCTGGAATATTCCACTCCTTGCATTGTATGGATTGTCCAGACAAGCAAAGGGATAGTAGCAAAAACAGAAATTAATAGAGAACTTCAGGTTTGATGCATCCGTGGAGAGAAAGTTAGACTTGATGTTCCTGCCACTGACTGGAAATGTGTCAGGATCAGTTGCACTTGTATTGACGTTTGTAGCACAGGTTTGTAGGAGGGAGTGGTCGAAGAGATCGGTAAATACCTCTGCCAGTTGGTCTGCACTGGATCTGAGTGCTCAGCTTGGGACTCCATCCAGGCCCACCACTTTTCTTGGGTTGACTCCCAGGAAGACCGATCTGATGTCTGCAGTGGTGGCAGAGGGAACAGGTGTATCCGGAGATATTGGGGGAGAGAACACCACGCCACTGGCATTCTGCTCGAACCGAGCATAGAAGGTATTGAGTGCATTAAGGAGGATGTGTCTTTGTCTCCTGTCTTGCTCTGCTTCATTTTGTATCCTATAATGTTGCTTACGCCTTCCCACAAGCAGTGGGAGTCTGCATGGTTGGTTTGAACCTCTGTGCAAAGCTAACTGAACAAACCTCAAATGGACATTGACTTATTAGTTCTCTACTTGACATGAACTAGTGCTGAAATCGTTGATTTTCTGTCATTTACAATTGGCAATTTCTCCTTTTCTTTCGTGGTTGCATTTAAGGGGGAGGTGATGGCCTAATGGTATTATTGCTGAACTGTAATCCAGAGACCAAGGTAATGTTCCAGGGACCTGGGTTTGAATCCAGCCATGGTAGATGGTGGAATTTGAATTCAGTTAAACATCTGGAATTAAGTGTCTAATGATGACTATTGTTGATTGTTGGGAAAACTCCATTTGGTTCACTAATATCCTTTAGGGAAGAAATCTGCCATTCTCACCTGGTCTGGACAATGTGTGATTCCAGAACAAAAATAATGCAATTGACACTGAACTGCCCTCTGGGTAATTAGGGATGAGTAATAAATACTCGCTCAGCTAGCGATGCCTACATCCTGTGAAAGAATTTTTAAAAGCGTGTGCTGCTGATTATTCCCTGGGTTTTTGAATGCTCCATTAAATCCCATTTTGGTTTAACATTAATTAATTTGCTAGAGGTCATTTATGCATTGGATGTCACAAATAGGCTTGAAAAAAATACACTGCTTTTTCGAAAGGAAAAACAGATGTAAAGAAATCAAAAGCCACTCCTGTTATGGACTGAAAAGAAGAACAGTGAAAATAACCTAATTAACCTCACTTTCTTGTCTGTGACACCTTGTAGGTATCCATTCAATGATTTATTTAAATGTTAACTACACATCATATCATTTATATCTCAATACCATTAGCAACTATTATGTTACAAGTCCCAGATCCTGTCAGGCACAGGCAGTGAGACCAGATGGTTAAGACAGGCATTCCATAGTTTGTCTACGTAATCCATCTGGGAATTACCCTTGAGCCCTCGTAAATGGGCTCCATTATATTAAACTCTAGATTTTGGATCAAGTGGTGACCCTTGTTTTGATCAAGTGAATTCACCGCTGGGAATGCACATCAAAGGCTCATGAAACAGGAAAAGAAATTTTCATAGCAGTGTGGACAGAAGTTGCTGATAGTTTTGATTTTTTTTTTTGCAAATGTATCAATTTCACAGAATTTAATGGACATTTGACAGAGCAACACACACCAAAATAATGTAGCAAGTGGCATGTCAATGGAACAATAAACAAAATAGAAGACTCTATACCAGAGCCAATAACTTGCACTTGCTTTTACTGAACCAGAGATTTATTACAATAAATTAATAGAGAATTGCAAGAGCTTTCTTCACCAAACAATTATTGACTTTCTCACTGTTTAAGGTGTTTTTTTTAAATTATTTGTTCATTCGTGGAATGTGGGTGTCACTGGTAATGCCAATATTTATAGCTCATCCCAAATTGCCCTTGAGAAGGTGATAATGCACTTCCCCCATAAAGTACAAACCAATTTAAGATGTGATTATTATTGATTATCTCACTTTCCTACTAAACAAGTTCAATTGATTCCAAGGTAAAAACAATGACTGCAGATGCTGAAAACCAGATTCTGGATTAGTGGTGCTGGCAGAGCACAGCAGGTCAGGCAGCATCCGAGGAGCAGTAAAATCGACGTTTCGGTCAAAAGCCCTTCATCAGGAATAAAGGCAGAGAGCCTGAAGGGTGGAGAGATAAGCTAGGTGGGGGTGGGGAGAAAGTAGCATAGAGTACAATAGGTGATTGGAGAAGGGGATGACGGTGATAGGTCAAGGAAGAGGGTGGAGTGGATAGGTGGAAAAGAAGATAGGCAAGTAGGACAAGTCATGGGGACAGTGCTGAGCTGGAAGTTTGGAACTAGGATGAGGTGGGGGAAGGGGAAATTAAGAAACTGGTGAAGTCCACATTGATGCCTTGGGGTTGAAGTGTTCCAAGGCGGAAGATGAGGCGTTCTTCCTCCAGGCGTCTGGTGGTGAGGGAGCGGCAGTGAAGGAGGCCCAGGACCTCCATGTCCTCGGCAGAGTGGGAGGGGGAGTTGAAATGTTGGGCCACAGGGCGGTGTGGTTGATTGGTGCGGGTGTCCTGGAGATGTTCCCTAAAGTGCTCTGCTAGGAGGCATCCAGTCTCCCCAATGTAGAGGAGACCGCATCGGGAGCAACGGATACAATAAATGATATTAGTGGATGTGCAGGTAAAACGTTGATGGATGTGGAAGACTCCTTTAGGGCCTTGGATAGAGGTGAGGGAGGAGGTGTGGGCGCAGGTTTTGCAATTCTTGCGGTGGCAGGGGAAGGTGCCAGGATGAGAGGGTGGGTTGTAGGGGGGCGTGGACCTGACCAGGTAGTTACAGAGGGAATGGTCTTTGCGGAAGGCGGAAAGGGGTGGGGAGGGAAATATATCCCTGGTGGTGGGGTCTTTTTGGAGGTGGCGGATGATTTGGTTTATGTGAAGGTTGGTAGGGTGGAAGGTGAGCACCAGGGGCGTTCTGTCCTTGTTACGGTTGGAGGGGTGGGGTCTGAGGGCGGAGGTGCAGGATGTGGACGAGATGCATTGGAGGGCATCTTTAACCACGTGGGAAGGGAAATTGTGGTCTCTAAAGAAGCAGGCCAGCTGGTGTGTTCTGTGGTGGAACTGGTCCTCCTGGGAGCAGATACGGCGGAGGCGGAGGTATTGGGAATATGGGATGGCTTTTTTGCAAGAGGTAGGGTGGGAAGAGGTGTAATCCAGGTAGCTGTGGGAGTCGGTGGATTTGTAAAAAATGTCAGTGTCAAGTCGGTCGTCATTAATGGAGATGGAGAGGTCCAGGAAGGGGAGGGAGGTGTCAGAGATGGTCCAGGTAAATTTAAGGTCAGGGTGGAATGTGTTGGTGAAGTTGATGAATTGCTCAACCTCCTCGCGGGAGCACGAGGTGGCGCCATTGCAGTCATCAATGTAGCGGAGGAAGAGGTGGGGAGTGGTGCCGGTGTAATTACGGAAGATCAACTGTTCTATGTAGCCAACAAAGAGACAGGCATAGCTGGGGCCCTTTGGTCTGGAGGAAGTGGGAGGATTCAAAGGAGAAATTGTTAAGGGTGAGGACCAATTTGGCCAAACGAATGAAAGTGTTGGTGGAAGGGTACTGTTGGGGACGTCGGGAGAGGAAAAACCAGAGGGCTTGGAGGCCCTGGTCATGGCGACGGAGGTGTAGAGGGATTGGATATCCATGGTGAAGATGAGTCGTTGGGGGCCAGGGAAACGTAAGTCTTGGAGGAGGTGGAGGGCATGGGTAGCATCTCGAATGTATGTGGGGAGTTCCTGGACTAGCGGGGATAGGACAGTGTCGAGGTCGGCAGAAATGAGTTCAGTGGGGCAGGAGCATGCTGAGACAATGAGTCGGCCAGAGTGGTCAGGCTTGTGGATCTTGGGAAGGAGGTAGAACTGGGCAGTGCGGGGTTCCCGGACTATGAGGTTGGAAGCTGTGGGTGGGAGATCTCCTGAGGTGATGAGGTTCTGTATGGTCTGGGAGATGATGGTTTGGTGATGGGGGGTGGGGTCATGGTCGAGGGGGCGGTAGGAAGAGGTGTCCTCGAGTTGGCGTTTGGCTTCAGCGGTGTAGAGGTCAGTGCGCCCCCTTTATCCGCTGGCTTGATGGTGAGGTCGGGATTGGAGCAGAGGGATTGGAGGGCTGCGCATTGTGAGGGTGAGAGGTTGGAATGGGGAGGGAGGTAGACAGGTTGAGGCGGTTAATGTCCCGGTGGCAGTTGGAAATGAAGAGGTCGAGGGCAGGTAATAGGCCAGTGCGGGGTGTCCAGGTGGATGCAGTGTGTTGGAGGTTGGCAAAGGGGTCCTCGGAAGGTGGGCGGGAGTCCTGATTGTGAAAGTAAGCTCGGAGATGGAGGCGACGGAAGAAGTGTTCGACGTCACGGCGTGTATTAAATTCATTGATGCGTGGACGGAGGGGGATGAAGGTGAGTCCTTTGCTGGGGACTGATCGTTCGTCCTCAGTGAGGGAGAGGTCTGGAGGGATGGTGAAAACCCGGTAGAGCTGGGAGCTGGAATCTGGTGTGGGTGTGGAGCTGGGAGTGGGGGCGGAGCCAGTAACCGGAGTGGGAGTGATGGTGGGGGGAATGGGGGTGGAGTCATGAGTAGGGGTGGTGTTCCCCTCAGGGTTCTGGGGGCCGGGAATGGTGACAGTGGGATCTGTGGGGGGGCATGTCAGCAGAATGCAGGTGAGTGGCATTGGTGGGGGCAGAAGTGGTGGCAGACACAGCAGTAGGGGTGGAGGAAATCACTGAGCGTGTGACATCAGCGATGATGTGAGGGGCGGAAGTGATGTCACGTGTGATGCATGAGTAATTGTGAGGGGCTGTGGGAATGGACATGATGGGGGCGGAAGTGACATCATTGATCAGCGTGGGGGTGGCAGCTGCACGGCTAATGGCGTCCAAGCAGTTCCAGAGGCCGGGGGAATCTTCTGGAATGTTTGAGGAGCCCTGGTTATGGAGTTGGGTAGATAAAAGTTTGTTGTACTTACAGTTTTTGATGTTTGAGATGGAGTTGAAAGTTTGTTGAGAGTATGAATTCTCCTGAGGATGTAGTACAGAGTGGGTCCTTTGCAATTCTGAGAGAGTGTGGCCCTCAGCTGAGGCAGGGCTGACTGTAGAGAGGTAAGGTGCCGGTGCATTGCTGCAAGCGTGGAGCGGAGGATCTTGAAGGAGAACCGTTGCTGGTGTTTTTGAATCTGTAGTCTGTACTGTTTGTCCTGTTCAGGTCCAAAGTTTGCTGGTTTAAAGGTGGTCCAGAGTCCATGTGGGATGAGTTGGTTACAGAGGCAGGCACTGAGGAAGCAAATGTGGCTGTGGTAGCGAGTTTGTTTCAGGACATGGTTGAAGAGCTTCAGGGCAGAGGAAATGACCTGGGAGTTGCAGTGGGAGAGAGACTCCCTGAGATTCTTGTAGAGAGAGGAGGAAAACTTCTTCAAGGCAGGCATCCTTGCAAGAGGATTCGCAGTAGGGTTAAAATCAACTAGGTAAAAACAATGACTGCAGATGCTGGAAACCAGGTTCTGGATTAGTGGTGCTGGAAGATTCCAAATTCAACTTATGCCTGGAGGCACTACCTTAAACCAAGTTTTTCTCTGGGTGTTTTTACAAGTGTACTCTATATTTGTACCAGAAAATAATTAATAGAAGATGCTCAAGCTTATCAACAACATAAACTGCATCCCTAAATATTCAGAACTATGTATAATTTTCTGTTTTAATAAAATATGATCTGTGTTTTACAAGTTATTTTCTAAAATTAACTTAAAGAACTGCAGATGCTGTAAATCAGAAGCAAAAAAGAGCAGGAGGTGCAGGAGAAGCTCAGCAGGTCTGGCAGCATCTGTGAAGGGAAATCAGAGTTAACGTTTCAGGTCCGGTGACCCGGTGTTCTGAGGAAGGCTCACTGGATCTGAAATGTTAACTCTTCACGATTGCTGCCAGACATGCTGAGCTTTTCCAACAACTTCTGTTTTATTTTCTAAATATTCTCGGCAAGTCAGTAAAATAGAGGGCATGGAAAAGCAGAGTTAGTGGAAGGGTTTGGTGTTGAGGGGATAGGTAGCAATGGGCAGCAGGCAGAGATAATATTCTGTAAAGGGCCCAGGGAACGTGCAACAGGTTACAGCTGAGACAATATTTTTGGCAACATGGTTGTGGAAGTGCTTAGAGCAAAGAGAAAGAGGTGGACAGTGGGCCGTGGGAATACATGAGGACTTGTCTGTTTAGTTTTATGTTTCATGGGCTGTCTGCAAACACTGAAGTGGGAATCTGTCATGGCAGCTGACAGGAAGGCCAGATGTTTTTCTTTAGTAGGTGAGTGGGTCCATCTCACATAAGAAAAAAAACGAACCAGTCAGAATCTCAAAACAATAGAGACACAAAAAGAAGATAAAATGTTCCTTTTCACGTCTTTATAAAATAAATCAGTGAGGAGACAGAACAAAAAAAACTTTTTTAACAAAGATACACCAAATAAAGATGTAAACCTTATCAAAAGGAAACTTAAATAGTGATGTTCTTGACAATGCCCAATATACAATCCAGACTCTGCAGTTTCCACTGGTTTCAGAAGGCCTCAAGTATGCTAGTGTTTTTCTGGTATGATTCCATGGGATGAATTTTATGTTTTTATGCCTATGTCTAAGCTGCATCAGGTTTTTAGAGGACCATTACATTTTCTCATTATATCTCACCAAATTCACCTCATTAACTACCTATCCTTCCATTACAGCATCCTTCATATCTGATTCCAACCCTATCTTACCACCTGCCATTGCCAGGTCTATTCAGGATATCCAAACATTAACAGAATCCCTTGCGCTCTTACGATCTTTAAAAGCCCCTGTCAGTTCAGAGCTACCTTGCACAGTTCCTGATGTTTGGCTCAGATGTGGCAGACAGGAGGAAACTGTCACCCCTGCTTTGCAGGCAGGGACCTGCTGGATGGGGTGGGGCACAGGCAGAGCTATCTCTTCCCCCAATACCAGCAGTGGAAGCCACAAGCAAGATTGACACCCAGGTTAAAGCAGGCTCAGACACTGGAGGAATGCTCAAGACCAACGAAGGAAGGTCAGTGTCCCTCTGCTAGCATATAGATTCTCTCCAATACCTCACACTCTATCTCTGCTGCATCACGATGAGTCTGTACTCAAGAAGTTGGCTACCACTTTCAGACTGGAGAAGATGGGCTCCTGTATAAAACCCGACATGAATTGGTGTTGGACACCTCCATGTTCTTTGGCAGTAACCAGAGACTTTCTGGTCGGTCTGTACAATGCAATAAGCATTCCCATCAGATAGGATTGAGAGATAGTGAGAGATAACTATGACCAAGACTTGCCTGTGGGCAGTGCACATGTGATGATGGCCCATCCATCCATTTTTTATAGACAGCCACCACAATGTCCTCATCTGATTCTTCTGCAAAAAGATTTTTTAATGATAGGGTGTCTGTCCTACCCTTTTCCAATGCCTTGCCTGCTGTGTTATTCCATACAGATCCTGGAAATATGTTGTTCTCTAAGGTACAAGCCTTCTTAATAACCAAAATGTAGCTGCGAGTTTAAAAGTGAGTGATAATATTTATTAGTATCTTCCTTATACTTAATGGTAAGGTCCTCAGGAGTGTTGCTGAACAAAGAGACCTTGGAGTGCAGGTTCATAGCTTCTTGAAAGTGGAGTTGCAGGTAGATAGGATAGTGAAGAAGGCATTTGGTATGCTTTCCTTTATTGGTCAGAGTATTGAGTACAGGAGTTGGGAGGTCATGTTGCGGCTGTACAGGACATTGGTCAGGCCACTGTTGGAATATTGTGTGCAATTCTGGTCTCCTTCCTATCGGAAAGATGTTGTGAAACTTGAAAAGGTTCAGAAAAGATTTACAAGGATGTTGCCAGGGTTGGAGGACTTGAGCTACAGGGAGAGGCTGAACAGGCTGGGGCTGTTTTCCCTGGAGCGTCGGAGGCTGAGGGGTGACCTTATAGAGGTTTACAAAATTATGAGGGGCATGGATAGGATAAATAGGCAGGGGTCAGGGAGTCCAGATCTAGAGGGCATCGATTTAGGGTGAGAGGGGAAAGATATAAAAGAGACCTAAGGGGCAACATTTTCACGCAGAGGGTGGTATGTGTATGGAATGAACTGCCAGAGGGTATGGTGCAGGCTGGTACAATTGCAACATTTAAGAGGCATTTGGATGGGTATATGATTAGGAAGAGTTTGGAGGGATATGGGCGAGGTGCTGGCAGGTGGGACTAGATTGGGTTGGGATATCTGGTCGGCATGGACAGGTTGGACCGAAGGGTCTGTTTCCATGCTGTACATCTCTATGACTATTCTCTTCCATCACTGCCTGACCGCTTGCAGTTCTTGCACTACTGCAATGAGAAAGCTTCAATAGTTCTGATGAGAGGAAAGGTGGAAGGCAAGAGCTACATTCTTATAACATCTCGACTTGTATATCAGAAGAAATTATGGGATGACAGGGAAATGGGGTATGAGAAGGAAGATTAAGATTGAACTCTAATCTTGATGGTTTCAGTCCCACCACTGGATATAGGTTTCACCATGGCTGCACTGATGATGGTGAACACTATCTTCTCCATCAGATTGATGATGTGCAGCTTTGGCTGTCGCTTCCAGTCATTTGCAGCTGCTTTTAGTTATGTGATACCTTGTTGTGCACAAGAGAGGGAAGTGTATCAGGGAGTGTGGTGCAATGTATTTCGATTATATGGCTGTCATAGTTGAATAGTCAGTAACTTGGTGTGCAGTTGATGAGATGTGGGCATGTGTGTCTTGCAGCAGCGCTGTGAGGGTGAGGGGAAGCTGGATGTGAATCTTGATTTGCGCATATTATTGGTGGATGAATGATATGTGTGGTGAATTGAACAGAGTCTGATGCTGACATTTGACGCATTCACTGATCTTTATCAGTCATGTGACAGCATTGAACATCTGAGAGTGTGTCCAGGTTGTTGGGTCTAGTCTTTGGGTGAAGCATTTGTAATTGTTCTTGTTTACTTCTAGATATTTATCAAAGATTGTTCATAGATTATAAAGTTTCCTTTGTTCTTACTCCAGGTCCAAATCCAAGCTATGTTTCTCAAATTTCAGCTTCAAATGTGTTATTATTTCTTTCTATTATGATTTCAAAGATCAAGGATGGCACGATGGCTCAGCGGTTAGGACTGCTGCCTCACAGTGCCAGAAGCCTGGATTTAATTCCACCCTTGAGTGACTATCTGTGTGGAGTTTGCATGTTATCCTGTATCTGCACTGGTTTCATCCAGGTGCTCCAGTTTCCACCCCAGAGTCCAAAGATGTGCAGGTCAGATGGATTAGCCATGGGAAACCCGGGGTTACAGGGATGGGATGAGTCTGGGTGGGATGCTCGTTGGAAGGTCGGTGTGGACTCAATGGGCTGAAAGGCTGCTTCCATGCTGTAGGGATTCTATAATTTAAATTAGATGACTCATTAAGTTTACTGTTCTAAAATGATTATACCACATTGCTTTAAGTTTGTTAGGCAACAAAGAATAATGAATGTCTCCAGTCATTAGGAATGAACCCTTTGGGATGATTTGAGCACAGATTCCTGATATCACTTCTAATTCTGTTTCTCCAAGGGCTTTTAAATGTTTTGTTGTTATTATGTGTCCGCCTGGAGCTTTTGCAGCATTTGTCAATTTTGAAGCATTTTGCATTTTCCACAGCATAATAAATGTGACTTTATTTATCTCTGTGCTGATGGCACTGACAGAAAGTTTTGAACTGTGGTCATTGGGTCAATGGTCAAATACATTTTTGCATCTGGACTATCTTGACAGAGGCAAGTCATCACTCACAATAACTACCAACCTCTCAGTGGCAGGTGGTGTCTAAGCACCACTTGTGGGATGTTAAGGTGCTGCTGGAATGGAGACCTAAGTCCAGTACCTGAAGATAGTTGACAGTGGCCAGCGAGAGGACTCTGAGTTGAAAAGTGTGGTGCTGGAAGAGCAGAGCAGGTCAGGCAGCATCTGAGGAGCACTTTACAAATTAATTTCTTCAGTACAACCTTCTAACTAATACCAATTTCCTTCAACTCGTCATTCTCCCTAGTCACCTGGATCTGTAAGTCTGGGAGATTTCTTATATCTACTTCAATGTAAACAGATAGAAAGTAATTATTCTCTGCTTCTCTGCTATTTCGCTATTTCACATTATAAATTCTCCCAAGTGCCTGTAATGAACCCAGATGGATCTTAGCCAAATATTTCCTTTTTCACCAAAATGGCATGGATCAACTGGAGACAATCTTGTGCAGGGTGTTCCTGGCATTTGTGGCTGCATGTATATTTAATAAACCACAAACCCTTCAAAGCACACCTCTACCTGTGGGGCTACCATCCTTCCAAGATTGCTAGCCCCTTGATTGGGCTAAGAGTCTCAACCGCCTGCAGCCAGCTGGAACTGGAAGATGGATATGTTTGCCAGTTCTTAAAGTCTTTCAGGCGTAGATGGAAGTGAGGAGTCAGGTGTGGAAGTGATCCCAAGCCACTAGTATTTTTAAGGTCCTATTATATGCAGTACATCACTGTAGTTGATGGGAATGACAGCACTATATGATGTTATACAGCTTCGCTCCTGAGTCTTCGGATTCTTTATCCCCTTTTACCTGCATCACAACAGCATTAATCGGTTTAACTGAGTCTGCCGAAAGATGGGTACATTATATTAATTAGGCTTGCTTGTCTTTATGAATTAGAAAGTTAACGTGGATGCATGAGAAGTCATTAAAATACAACTGAACCTTTTGCTGCCAATAGTTTGTAAACTTAAATAACTCCCCAGTAATAGGATCCTAATGCAGACAAGCAAGGTATGGTTGAGGTTAGCATGAAACACATACCTTTGGATTAGTAACTGCATTATTTTCTGGAATAACTTTTTTTTTTCTGGGTGACTAATTAAAATAAAAAGTTTCCTTCATTCTAATTTGGGTCCAAAGTATGTCATTATTGGGCTCCGGAAATCTCGCTGTTGCTTTCTGCCATAACAATCCTGCAGTATGGAAGGTGTTGGCCCCGACTGTGAAACCCAGTTTTAGTTGATTCATTTTGCTACTATAACGTCAATATCTAGTGTACCGATCCTGAAAATGTCTTAACGTCTACAATTCACAAAGTTAAAAATAAACCCTTTTACAGTATTATTACAGTTCCCTTTAGTTCCATGCTATATTATCAAAATTCACAAAGATATTGATGTGAGTGGAATCTACTAATCAGATGCCAGGTGCATTTTTCTTTAATATAATTAAAATTGGGACTATTCTCACTTAAATTCTGTTAACTCTCATAGGAATAGCTTTCCCTGCAATTGTCTAAACTGTTTTGCTTATGGCTTCTGTCTTCCATAATGTGAGAAGACATTCATTCACAAACTTGGTGTGGGCCAGTCAATGGCTAACACACCATGAATGGATGACAGCACATTAGTGCCAGCTTTTCTTCAGTAGGTTCTTTCAAAACTGAAATGGAAGAATTTGTTATTAAGTGCACAAGTTGTTAGTATTTTGCCTTCCAACAGCTTGTAAATGGGAAGAAGACTCTTAGGGAAAGCTGGAGAGTTCCTGGGAACTGGTGTGAGAATCACAATGCTCAGCTTCTGATGAATGCAGTACACAAGCTTTGTGCTATCTGCTCATTTTAAGTGAATCAAACTTGTAGCCCAGTGCTAAATTCCAGTAAGCCTTACAACACTTTAGCCAGCACTAGTTAAAACAGGCTTGCACCTCTTAAAGGACCAGTGCAACCTGATTAGAGAGGTGCAGCAAGTAGTTGGGGAAGTTGGCATGCAATCAAAGTAGTTACTTGCCCAACAGAGAAGGGAAGGTTCTAAGATTCTGTGATGGTCTTGGTTCAGGATGCAGAGAGGAAGAGGGTTGTTCACAATCCAAAGAGGACCATCAGGCTCTCCAGAGTGACACTGTGGTGGTAACCTTCAGATATATCACATCAGCCTCCACCATGTCTGCCACCTACAAACAGACCCCACCACCAGGGATATATTTCCCTCCCCACCCCTATCTGCGTTCCAGAGAGAACATTCTCTCCGTGACTTCCTTGGTAGGTCCATGCACCCCCATCAACTCACCCTCTCCTCCCAGCACCTTCCTCTACCACTGCAAGAGGTGCAAAACCTGTGCCCACACCACCCCCCCCCCTCACTTCCATCCAAGGCCCGAAAGGATCCTTCCACATTTGACAGAGATTTACCTGCAGTCCCACACACATCACCTACAGGGTCCGTTGCTCTCGATGTGGTCTCCTGTACATTGGGGAGACAGGGCACTAACTTGCGGAACGTTTCAGAGAACATCTCTGGGGCACATGCACTAAACAACCCCACCGCCCTGTGGCCAAACAATTCAACACCACCTCCCACTCCACCAAGGACATGCAAGCCCTGGGCCTCCTCCACTACCAAACTCTAGCTACCCAATGCCTGGAGGAGGAACGCCTCATCTTCCGTCTTCGGACCATCCAACCACACAGGATCAATGTGGATTTCACCCGTTTCCCCATTTCCCCTCCCCCCACCTTATCCCAGACCCAACCTTCCAACTCAGTACCGCCCTCTTGAACTGTCCTACCTGTCCATCTTCCTTCTTATTTATCTGCTCCACCCTCCTCTCCGACCTCTCACCTTCACCCCCACCACTATCTACCTATCGCATTCCCAGCTACCTTCCCCCCAGCGCCACCCCCCTCCCATTTATCTCTCTCAGCCTTCGTGACACACACACACACCATTCCTGATGAGGAGTTTATGCTCGAAATGTTGACTCTCCTGGTCCTCGGATGCTGCCTGACCGGCTCTGTTGTTTCATTTCTGGTGAAACGTAAGTTATGAGAAATACAGTAGGAGAAAATTTCAATCAGACTGAACCATAAGTCTTATTCCTGCACTCAATTTTAGCTGGTTATCCCAGGTTCTGAGTAATTGTTACCAATTAGTTTGGCAGAGTCTACAGAAAGGGTTGATGTCATAGCGGTTACACTGACCATTACTCACTTTGGTGCACAGTAACATTTATGAAGAAGTGGGGCAAGATCTTAAAATATTGAAATGATGACTAGAATAACTTTAGGTATATAGAGGTGCACATTATTGTAAATGTTGGAATGTTGGAATCTGTCCTGAAAACAAAAAGTGCTGGAAGCACGGGTCAGGAAGCATCCATAGAGAGAAAGCAAGTTAACGTTTAAGTCTAGATGACTCTTCGTCACAGCTGAAGTGAAGTGTGGAGGGAGCAGCATTTATGCAATGGGTTGAAGTGTCAGAGAGGGTTGGAGTGCTGAGGGAGGAAGGATGTTGGTAATTCAGATTAGGTGATCAGAATGGGAGAATGGCAGAACAATGTGTCTAACCGTCAAACTGGAAAGAACAGACATTCCCATTGGGGTGGACGGAGGGCAGAGAGGACATGATGGCAGAGAATGTAACAAATTAAAGCTAAAAGAAAGGGAAGGAATGGATTCATAATTTGGAGGTGTTGAACTCAATATTGAGCCCTGAAGGCTGTAAAGTGCTTGGTCTGAAGATGAAATGTTGCTCCTCCAGTTTGTGCTGTGATTCACTGGAATACTGCAGCATGCTGAGGACAGACATGTGAGCAGGACACTGTATAAAATGACCAGCTACAGGAAGTCGGGGGCATGCTTGCGCATGGACTGGAGGTGTTCTGCAAGATGGTTACCCAGTCAACATTTGGTTTCTCCAATGTAGAGTAGGTCACATTGAATATAGCGAATACAATACACAACATTGGAGGAGGTACTGGTGAAATACTGCTTCATTTGGAAAGACTGGTTAGGCCCTTGGATGGTGAGCAGGGAGGAGGTGAAGAGGCAGGTGTTGCACCTTCTGCAGTGGAGTTGCCATGGGAAGGGAGGGGATCGTGTAGGCAGTTGTGGAATGGACTAGGATGTCCCAGGGGGAACAGTCCCTGCAAAATGGGGGAGTGAGGGGATGATGTATTTGGTGTTGGAATTCTGCTCGAATTGGCTAAAGTGGTAGAGGCTGGTGGGATGAAAAGTGAGAATAAGGGGGACACAATCACACTGTTGTGAGTGATGGGAAGGTGCAAGGACAGAAGCACAGGTAATAGGTCAGATGCGGTTGAGGGTGCTGTCAACCACAGTGGGAGAGAAACCATGGTTATGGAAGAAGGAAGCCATGTCAGCAGCATTGTTTTGGAAGGTGGCATCATCTGAACAGATATGACGTAGGCAAAGGAACTGGGAGAATGGGATGAAATCCTCGCAGGATGTGGGGTGTGAAGGGATGTAGTGAAGGTAGCTATGGAGATCAGTGGCTTTGTAGTGGATGACAGTGGACAGTTTATTCCCCAAAACATAGATGGAGGTGTCAAAGTGTCAGAAATGGAAGATGTAAAAGTTATAGAGGCAAGCTGGAGACAAAATACAAATACTTTAGTCCTGCTGGTATCAGAAATGTAAAGCATCAACAAGCAGAAAATGATTAATTGCTAAGATTGTTTTCCTTTTAATGGTTAAATCCTACCTGTGAGCTGCAGCATATAGTCACCAAGTAACCTTGGATGTCATGTTTCTTGTATGTTAGTTGCCCTGCAGAGTAGTAACTCTCCGTCATAAAAAGGGCCTTATTACATTAAACAGCTAAAACTCAGAATAGTCCCATACAGTGCTGTCACATAAATGCCATTGCTCACTATTTATTGAAGGCTTAACTCACTTTAAATTGGTTATCATCTGGTGAAGTACTGGATTAATTAATTAGAATCAATTCTAATTAATTAATTAGAATTACAGTTTGTAATACAGTTTCTTGTGTTTCCAGATCAGGTTTATACCTGTCAATGCAGGAAGCCAACAGCTACAAAATGGTGACTTTCCCTTATAAATGGCTGCCCAGATAAAAGTCTGCAGTATTTCTCTGCAGAGGTCAGTGAGTTGTGTTTAATCCCTGGTTCTTCAGTGCACCATGTACCATATTAGCAAGCCAGTTTCTAGTCAATGCATTCACTGCAATCAAGCGTGATTTTGATGAAGTGGTTGCAGTACATCTGTTTACCCTGCAGCATATTTAATGGGAAACAGTAAAACTCGGAAAAACACTGAAGCACTGAGTATGTTAAGGTTTGAGAACAGTTTGTCCTTAGATTAACCTTATTCAGAGAAATCTCTGCCATGTAATCTACTGTGATTCTGTAGTCTGCTTTTAAATAAATACTGAATACATTCTGTAGTAGCTTTCATAAAGCATATGTGCTAACGCTGGGACCACAGCAATTGAGCTGCACAGATGCCTGAGTGCTCTCTTGTAATTAAAATACCATAACAACAAGTGTCACTTTTAAAATGTTTTTAACATTAATTTGTACCAATAGGACTTCCTTCTAAAAGTGGTAGTACCTTCTGTGCACTCTTACTTTTCAAGATAAGGGGAAGGTTAACACTTGAGAGACATGACACTTTTCCAGAAATGAACATGTGCTATCAATGTTAAGAATGTTTGACAATGTATACAAAATGTTGAAGAAAAGTGTGTCTTCGTGTGATGTGGAATTAAAGGCCAGAGGTAATTCACAGTTGCGACTTATCACTTTTATTTTCTGTACTTATTTTTAAATTTCCATTATGAATTGTTTGGCCCAGATTTCAAATAGAAACTGTCTGTGCAAATTTGTAATTTTCACGTTGCATCTTCCTGCCATTAATGATGTTCGAATACCCCTACTGTGGAAAGTGAAATTACAGTGAGAAGGGTATATTACACTTGCATCATGAACGTGAACATAACTTTATAATAGGATAAACTGAGAGTAGGTGTATGGAGGGATACAATTGTTCAAATATTCAAGACTATCAGATCCCACAACTTTAATTGAGATTCTTAATTTGCTGATGTAACTTGCTTGAAGTAGCAGTGTCTCTTATTTGTAAATCTTCATGGCTTTAATTTAAAAGATGTCCAGTTGGCTTGTAACATGAATGAATGCACCCAGGTGTCTGGAACATATTTGTGCAGAAATTGTTGAACAGGATGCTTTCCCTCATTGAAGTCAATGGGCCATACAATTGTTCTGTATTTTTTTCTTAAAGGAGAACTGTACCCTATTGTAAACTTCACAAAATAAAGGACTCCATATGCCAAGTAGTCCACACGCATTGTGGAAGAGTCTCCACAGAGTGCTGTATTTTCCACTACCTAGAGTGCTATTACTTCTCCTGCGACCAGACACTGTGGGTCAGGTGACATCTTTGCGGGTGGCTTGATCGCTGTGGTTATCCATGTGATCCTCACAAAATTTAGCAACAATAAAATAATATTCATTTCAAAGAACTTTGTGGAAGGTTAAATACAGTACAATGTTTCAGAACACAAAGCTGTGCTCAGCCTGTCTTTGAAAAGATATGTTAAATGATAAGATTAGAGCCAAAATGAGGATAACAAAAGATAAGACAAAGTACTGTGGATGCACGCGATCAAAAACAAACAAAGGTTGGCAAATGTAATTTCCTGACAATTTCCACAGTATTCTTTCGTAATTGGATTGCATGTCAGTGCACAGTTCCATTTTCTGTTTCATTTTCCTTTAGTTTTGCACTTTCCTGCTTTGTACTGGTTAAATAGATGTCAGTGCTAGGAAACTGATGCCTGTACGTATTGCATTATATTTTCATATCAAATGTTTTTACGTTAGCTATGAACTGGATATAAGGCCTGTCTCTTGCTCTGGAGCTAATACATACCAGATATTAGAGGGGGGTGCATTAGGAAAACAAGGGCAGGAGTTTGTTGCAGAAGCATATCCATACAGGAGTATTTCTTCCAGTAGAGTAGCACCACAGCTGACTTTTCAAGACCAAATTGTCCTTAGGCATGTGGAGAAAAGTTGTTGACTGTTTGTAGTTTCATGTTATGCCCATCTTCCTCTTGAATTTTGTGCCAAAAGCCATGGTTGTTCTAAAGCACTGTGATCTCCATCACTGGTAGGATGACATAGCAGGTTCCAAATCAAAGGCAGCCAGAAACCTTATGCTGTTGGCACCGATCTAATCCCCACCAGCTATCCAGGCAAACAAGCCAGACATCTTCCCTTTCAAGGAGTCTTGCATAACATGTCGACCAGGATTCTTTCCTCCTCTTTCCACCTGCCATAAGTGCATGCTGGAAGGGTTTACAAGCGGAAAATTCAAATCTCAGTCTGTTATGAGCACCATTCTTGGCCATGAATTCTTCAAGTGAGACTTGAGTTGTAAGCTTCTGACACTGAGTCAATGATGCTACCCATTGCTCCACAAGATCTCATTATGTCCTATCCCCGCAAGGAATTAGATTGGAAGTATCACAGTTCATTCATTTAACACCGTGGCACCAAACGTGTGTATGTGAAAATGGATCGGTTCTGATGAAGAGTCATCGGACTCAAAATGATAACTCTGCTTTCTTCCCACAGCTGCTGCCAGACCTGCTGGGTTTCTCCAAATTTCTGGTGTTGTTTCAGAACTCCAGCATCTGCAGTTTTTTAGTTTATTATTATGGCACTCATAGGCCCCATTGCAGCTTTTCTTCTCCTCTGGCTTACAATCAACAATCCCTTTGTCTGAAAATGTGTTGCTGGAACAGCGCAGCAGGTCAGGCAGCATCCAGGGAACAGGAGAATCGACGTTTCGGGCATACACCCTTCTAAAAGCCCTTTGTCTGCCAACCTTGCGCTCTCTCTCTCTCTCTCTCCCTCTATCTCAGTTCCATCTCCATGTATTCCACTTCCCCCCCACCACCCACCCTCTGTCATCAGCATAAATTTCACCATTTCTTAGCTGTTATCAATTTTGAAGAAGGGTCACTGGACTTGAAGACTTGAAGCATTAACACCATTTCTCTCTCCATGGATGCTGCCAGACCTGCTAGATTTCTCCAGAAATTTCTATTTTTGATTCTGCCAGATCTTTAGCATCCACGGTTCTTTGTTTTATTTTAGAGATAAAGGAATTTCAAGTAATGTTCCCTGATCTCAAAAAAGATTTAAATAGCTGACTCACGTTATTCCCAGACTATCATATCAATCAAACTTGTGGTTAATTTGAGCAAAGGCATGTTTCTTCATTATCCTTGGTGGGAAGCTAGCTTGTTCTTCGATTTTTAAGTGAACTCAGAAGGAAACATTGGACACTGAGAGGACGTTTGGAGTGCAGAGTATGGAAAAAATACAATGTTCCCTACTTCTTGATGCACACAATACAAAATCCATCATAGACTGGAAAATGGCTAACCTTTTTAAGAGGAGAGGGAGGCAGAGGACAGGAAATTATAGGGCAGTTAGCCCGACATCTGTCGTAGGTAAGATTTTAGAGTCTATTATGTGGTTGTACAGGACAGTGGTTAGGCCACTTTTGGAATACTGTATGCAATTCTGGTTTTCCTGCTATAGGAAGGATATTGTGAAACTTGAAAGGGTTCTGAAAATACTTGCAAGAATGTCACCAGGGTTGGAGGGTTTGTGCTGTCGGGAGAGGCTGAATAGGCTGGGGCTGTATTCCCTGGAGGATCGAAGGCTGAGGGGTGACCTTTTAGAGGTTTATAAAATCATGAGGGGCATGGATAGGGTGAATAGCCAAGACCTTTTCCCAGGTTGGGGGTGTCCAAAATTAGAAGCATAGGTTTAAGGTGAGAGGGGAAAGATTTAAAAGGGACATAAGGGGCAATGTTTTCACACAGAGGGTGGTGCATGTATGGAATGAATTGCCAGAGGAAGTGGTAGAGGCTGGTACAATTATAATACTTAAACATTTACATTACAACATTTGGATAGATGTATGAAAAGGAAGGGCTTAGAGGGATATAGGTCAAACGCTGGCAAATTGGACTAGATTAATTTCAGGTATCTGGTCGGCATGGACAAGTTGGATCGAAGTGTCTGTTTCCATACTGTACATCTCCATGACTCTATTAAAGATGAGATTGCAGACTACCTGGAAGTGTGTGGTAAAATAGGGCTGAGTTAGTATGGCTTCCTGAAGGGGAGGTCATACGTGACAAATGTGTCAGAATTCTTTGCGGCGGAAACAAGTAAATTAGACAAAGGAAGACCAGTGAACATGATGTATCTGAATTTCCTGAAGGTGCCACACAAGAGGCTGCTAAATGACATGGCAAAGTATTGGCATGGATAGAGGATTGGCTGACTGGCAGAAGGCAGAGGTAGGGATAAAGGCATCTTCTTCAGGACGGCAGCTGATGATTAGTGGAGTGCTGGGCCACAACTATTCACATTATACATTAACAATTTGGACGAAGGAACTGAGGGCAGTGCTGCTACGTTTGCAGATGACACAAAGATAGGTGGATGGACAAGTCCTGTTAAGGAAGAGGAGAGGCTGCAGAAGAACTTGGACAGGCGAGGACAGTGGATAATGAAGTGGCAGATGAAATACAATGAGGGAAAAGTGTAAGGCACTTTGGTAGGAAGGATATAGATGTATACTATTTTCTAAGATTTTGAAAATATGAGAGAAAAAGGACTTGGGATTCCTAGTTTAGGATTCTCTTACGGTTAACATGCAAATTCAGTTGGCAGTTAGGATGGCAAATGCAGTGTAGCATTCATTTCAAGAGGGCTAGAATACAAGAGCAGAAATGCACTGCCAAGGATGTATAAGGCTTTGGTCAGACCATGTTTGGAATATTGTGAGTAGTTTTGGGCCCTGTATCTCAGGAAAAATGCGCTGGCCTTGGAGTCGGTCAAGAGGAGGTTTACAAAAATGATCCTGGACTTGTCACATGAGAAACAGCTGAGGACTCTGGGTCCGTACTCAATGTAGTTTAAAAGGATGACAAAGGACCTGATTGAAACTTATAGATTACTGGATGGAGTGAATGTGGAGAAGATGTTTCCACTAATAGGAGAGACTAGGACTCGAAGGCACAGCCTTAGAGTGAAGGGATGACCCTTTCTGAGATGAGGAGGCATTTTTTCAGCCAGAGGATGGTGAATCAGTGGAACTCATTGCCACAGAGGGGTGTGAAGACCAAGTCATTGAGTGTATTTAAGACAGAGGTAGATAGATTCTTGATTGGTAACGGGATCAAGGATCATGGGAGAAGGCGGGAGAATGGGGTTGAGAAACATATCAGACGTGATCGAATGGTGGAGCAGGCTCAGTAGGTCAAATGGCCTAATTCTGTTCCTATACCTTACGGTTGTATGGTCATCGTCTTGCCTTAAATTCAAATATAACACAGAAGAATATTTGCATTCTTTGATTTGCACCTTTTAAATAAACCTTCACTTTTCTTCAGACTGCTGAACATATTCTTAAAAGCATTCTCAATACTTTTTCTCTCATAATTGTTTCCTTGCTCTATCGATGGCAAGAGTCCATGCCCTTGTTGAATGTACTGCTAGCATTGCTTTACATGCACAGTAGTCAGTTATCTGTCCATAGTAAGAATGCTATGGAACTTAAACACAGAATTTCCTCACTACATGAATGTTGCATCTCTTCCAGTAGCCAGACTTGGTATGGACAATATTGTGGGGTTCTGATAATATTAATAGCCTCTTGATATGTTGCCATGACACAATATTAACTGTAAAAATCATCTGTTCGCAGGAATTCTATTATACCCAAGCGATATGATATACAATGTGCATGTCAGTGTAACTTTATGGTGTTTTGCATGCCTTTTCACAATAAGATAGCAGTTTTTTGAAAAGAACGGGTTCTGAACCAACTGTTACATATCTTGAAAGCATTAATTCCAGCTGGTTTTGATTCTATGCATGTTAACCACTTTCACTGCTTTGCCCAGTCCTCATGATTAAGCCAGGCAAGTGAGTACCTGTAGACCTTTTTTTTTTAAACAAACCTTCAGAGATGTTATGACACACATCTGGAGAAGGTGAGACTTGAACCAATGTCTCCAAGCCCACAGTTAGTCACTGCATCACAAGAGCTCTTTTGATGGACTTTCTATCAGAGCAGGGTGAAGGATTGAACCTTATTTTTGTACAGGCTTCACCTTACTCCCATACATGGCATTTCCAACAGTAGTTACAAGACAAGAAAAGAATTTTGTATATTATCCAATTTTCTGAAGAAGTAGCACTGGGATTGATTGAAGCACCTCTGTGGATGAATCCAAATCTCCTTGTGTGTGTGTGTGTGTGTGTGTGTGTGTGTGTCTCATTCATTCAAATTCCAGAGTTAAGCTGCTGTTCTTTATTTAGTACATGCCCAGAATGTGATCTGCATTTCATCACTCAATACTGAAATAACTCCACGAACTCCACGAATACCCCATCACATGGCACCCTTTACTTACACGTAAATAGTGGTTAGCACTGGTCCAGTCAGCACAGAGCTGGCTCCTAGAGTGAGCAGAACCCCTGATACTCTATTTATATCTGCCAGGACTCCCAGATTGCCCCAGGTTAACAGCCCCAATCAGTGAACTCATTCTATGAAGTCTACCTGTCTGACCTCATTCCAATCATTACAAATACAATTACAGTGTATTCTGGATCTCAGTTCATTACTTGATAAATTTATTGGCAAAGAAATTTGGCTCGTTTGTGTTTGGCTTCCAAAATGGTGTAATTGTGATGTTAACAGTGCCAAATGAAATTTTGACAAAGCAATAACATGAACACAGGGATTGTCTGTCAAAAGAATATGGACTAAGCAGCATGTAATCAGAATCATGTTGGAGCTCACCAGTACAGTTCATGTTGTACCATAACCATGTATAGCTAAGTACATCAGCGGCACGACCGACCCTCACCAGTGCAATTTAAAGGAGTCAAGTTAGTTGCTATTTGATTTCCACAGCCCCTTGCATTAATTGTAGAAGTGTTTTTTAGAACATAAGAAACAGGAGTAGGTGTAGGCCATTCAGCCCCATAAGCCTACTCTGAGCAGGTGGTCCATCTCCTGCTCCTTTCATAAATTACCTATTAAAATGTTGATAGTGCAGTTCCCTGGTCCCCACATTAGCTATTACTGTGAAGGGTTCTCTCCAGACTGTCCCTGTTCCCTTTAAATGTGCTGTCATCACCTCTCTCTACCCTTTAAATTACCATCCCATCTTCAGCTTTTCCCATCCAAAGTTGTCAAACATATAGTCATTTCTCAAATGCATATCTGTTTTTCCTGAAATTCTTACATTTGAATCCCTGCAGTTAAGTTTCTGCTCATACCATTTTACTCTAATACTGCTTATCAAAATCACAACTGATATCCTGTGTGACTGGACAAAGGTAAACTGACTCTTCTTAACCAGTCTGCAGCCTTGGCTGTTAAGATTTCTCTAGTGTTTTCCTCACTGTTGTCCAATTGAGTGTGACTACATTCATGTGGCTACGTTTTTATCCATCTCACTGTAGCTAGGGAATCACCTATTTTGACTTCTGTTTCTAGTCTCACACCATTACCATGGATATCAGTCATGGATCTACATTTGGCCCTCTAGTTTCTCCTTGACCTGCTGCTCTTCAATGCAAAACAACTAAGTGTAATTGGACCTGGATCCTCCTTGTCTGCCTGGCTTAGTATTTGGATACACATTGTAAATGCAGTATTTAGGGAGCGTAGAGCAGAGTCATTTCCATCCTTAGTTTTCTTATTGTGGAGGTGGGATGGTTCCATGCTGTCAGAAGGGAAAGAATGCTGAAGTCTAATTGTGAATTAACATGATAGTACAGTAGCATTATTAGAATCCGGCCATGATTTTCTAAAAAAGAGTAATCCACTCCACCAAAACCAAGCAACAAATGTATTGGACCAGTTCCATTTGCTATTGAAAAACTGGCTACTGAGAACAATGGCCATGTGCAGAACGCTGGATACTCTGTAGTGGAGCTGTGGAACTGTTTGTAACTAGCTAATTCTGTATCTCGCCCTTTTGTCTGGATTCAAATTCCACACACTCCGATGAAAATGAAAGCTCTAATTCATTGATGCTAACATTCTATCAAAGGGCTACATTGTTTCATTTAACGATTATCTTTTGTTAATCCTATTTTGTGGAGTTTACAGAGACACAAAGTTTGCTACTGTAGCAGCTTCCTTCAGTTTTGCTTATTAGTTACAATAGTTCTTTTTTATATAGTTTATCCTGTGTTTTATTATTCTTCTCAAAGGCAGTCACATAATGGATTATGGTTTCAGCAGTACTGGAACCTTAGTCTGTAGTCATTTTCAGGTATAAGCTTAGACAGATGATCACTGGGCTATTTCAGATATTCAGGGCATAGATTTTATATTTCAACAAGAGTGACTGGATAGCAATTGTAATATTTTCGCCTTAAAACTTTCAGAAATGCTGAAGTCGCTGTGACCCTCCCTTGTCCCTTCTGCCTGACACTAAAATGGAAATCAGTTTTGCCACAGATTCACAACAAAATAATGTGGTACCCTTTTGGACTCATGAGATTTTTGATTTTCTTTTTCCAGTTGACTGCTAATATTTCACTCTCACACATCAAACATGGATTAAGATTAAAACTAAAACTGGAACTGTATTGCAGTTCCTTATCTACTCTCTCACACTGATTTGTTTTTTGTAACCCATTGCTTGGTTCTATAAAACCTTTTGTGCAGCAGATTGCTGAGAATTGTTCCAAATTAATTCTGGGTTGGCTCAGCCTCAGATGGTCCTGGATAATGAGACATTTCTCCTGAGGAAGGAAGAGAACCAGAGACAGGAAGTCAGAACAAGCTGGGTTTCTGATTAACTGGCAGCCACAGAGGATTGGGAACAGATAGCTTGCTGTCCATCTTAACTCAGCATGATGTTCTATAGGACAGTTGGTTATGCAGACTTGAAAATAAAAACAAACGTATTAAGACTGAACAATTTTAATGTTTTAATGGCAACATGCCAGAAAATATGACTGGGCTTACTTCCAGAGCATTGATTATTACATTTGAACATTTTATTTTTTGCAGAATGGTGCTATTCCAGGTGAGATGGTGAAGAAAGATGAAAACTTGAAGCGTGGGAACTGGTCAAATCAGATAGAATTCATCCTGACTAGTGTTGGCTATGCTGTAGGCCTTGGAAATGTCTGGAGGTTCCCTTATCTGTGCTACCGAAATGGTGGAGGTATGTAGAAATTTGGTGTGTCAGAGTTTGTGAAGGCATGCGCAGGTGTCTTTGAACTTATGTGCATGAGAATACATACTTGTTTATGTTTAAGAGTGATTTTTTTCCATGTATATTTTTCTGTGAAAATTTGCATGTGTATATGAATATGAGATGATCTATGTATAAAGTGTCAACTATATCATTCCTCTTCCATCACCAGTATACAAGTATGCACTGTAATATAGAGATGACCAGATTCTGAAGGGCAAATGGGAGAGGGAGGAAAAAGCTATGCAAGCACAGCTTGTAGTTAGTCACTATCCATTTTGTTTTCTTCCTTTTTGTAAAGAAATCAAAGGCTTCAAACAGCTACTTCAATGACATGATGAAGTTGGCTATGAAAATGCAAATGTTACCTTACCATTCCTGGCACATTACAGTGCAGCTGATTTGTAGTCAAACTATACCTTGGGCACAGATTTGTCATAGTTCCTGGATTCATAAGGGTTCCTGAATCCAAAAAGTTAATCTGAGTTTTAATCTGCCAATTGAGCGGTTACTGTGAGACACTACATTCAACTTTCTGATGCTGTTCCTTTAGTCTTCAGAAAAACACTTAGGTGGTACTGTCCTGTTGAACATGCTAAATGTTTCCTCAAGCCTAATATTGGCATACTTTATAGTTACAATCTCTACAAACTTCTTTCACTCTTTTCCACAGATAATCCCATATATTTCCAAGAAGTTAGACATAAGCATAAATATACAAGTAGACTGCCTACTCTCAGTAGTGATTGGCTCAGTTGTACAATGAAGTTAAAAATGGCAGTATTAATTTCTAACATACAAACAAGATAAATGTCAGTCTGAAATAAAATCTATATGTTTGACGCATCAGCTTCATAAAGATTTTCTTATGTATAACACTGTCATGTGACAGACATTCTCTTCTTCTCATTCTCTATTTTTTATGAAATTCATTCATAGGTTTAGTTTCTTCTACTTGTATCACATTGCCAGATGTACTATTTTCTGGATGTTTCCAATAAAGTATCCTAGAATCAGATGTCTTTTATTTTTATTGTTTAACATTCTCAGATGTCTGTTATTCTCACTCTAACACATTACCAGAAATCTGTAATTCTCATTGTGCCATTTACTCAGCTGTCTATTATTCTACATATACCATAATGGTAGGTGTATTATTTTCTGGATATTTCTAATAAAGTTTGATTTTCTCTGTATCCTAGAAACTTGTGTCTGTTATTCTCATTGTGTCGCACTCTCAACTGTCTGTTATTCTCATTTACATCATTTTCTCAGCTGGCCATTATTCTTATTGCATCATTTTCTCAGCTGTCTGCTATTCTCAGTGTATTGCATTTTCAGCTGTCTGTTATTCTCAGATCACCACTTCTGCAGTGTCACACATTCTCCAACTGTCGCATTCTCGAATGTCTGTTTTCAATCAGCCTCATTCCAAGATGTCTGATATTCTAAATGCTTAGGCTGTTTTCCTGAGAAAAGAGAAGGTTGAGGGATAATTCAGTAGAGATCTTTACGATTATGGAAGAGTCATAAAATAATAAAAAGATTTTTCAACATGTGAGGAAATTAAAAAATGAGATATCATAAATATAAGGCATTCATAAATAATTCCAATAGGGAATTTAAGAGAATTTTTTTTTAACCCAAAGAATTTTAAGAATGTGAGGAGTTTTGAGAAAAGTAGCATAGGTGTGTTTAAGGGGATGCTAAACTAACACAAAAGGTGGGACAAATTAGACGGATTACCGATGGGGTTAGATGAAGAGAGGTAAAATATTAGTGTCAAATGCAAATACCAACATGGACAAGTTGGATCAAATAGTCTTTTCCTATGCTATAGACCATTGGTTACTCCATGTAGGACATTATCAAGTGTCTGTTATTCATATCCCAATACATTACCAAATGCCTATTGTTCTCGGTGTTTATATTTCTGTTACCTCCAGAAAGTTTCTCAGAAATCTATACTTTCTGGTGTCCCACCTATATTTAATATCTACATCATAATTATAACTGTTATTGCATGGTGTTATTTTTCATTGGAACCATGTAACCTGCATAATTTCAGATTCTAGTGTCAATATATAATATTAAGGATGTATTATTTTCATTTATAAATCTATTATTTGTGCAGTTTATTTAGTGTATTAGCTGTAAGTGATCCACTTTCTGGTGATTAGTAGCAATAATTCTTTTTGGATTATCTAAGAAAAAAAATTACCACTCAAATAATTTCTCAAATTTATTGATATAACAATACGTTATACTGAAATATCTCTCAGTGAGAAGGATGCAGCACCAAAATATGCCACAGCAGAGCAAAATGCTCCAAAGTCTTTTCTCCTCTGCTTCAGTGCACAGATTCATTCAGAATAGGATTTGCAGGGGAAATGTTTAAAGATATGCAAGTTCTTCAGAAACAAGACACAATGTATTTTCAATATACTTTTGGCCAAATCGGATTAGCTAATCTAGTCCTGGGCAAAAGGATCCGTTGTAAAACATACACAAGATCTAGTCCCTTTTGGTTCTGCTTTGCAGTAGCTCAACTGAGTAGAGATAAAGAAAAACCCACCTCCTAATATATGCCACTTTTAGAACAAAACAGCCAATGTGTTGGGCTGTATTCACTGACAGCTTTACTTAACTTTTACTTTGACAATTTTTCCACAGTCTGTATTGTGGCTTGAATTACACCAGGACAATTTCAAATGCTGAATTAAAACGTGATTTCACCTATAGAAGTGATTTGAGCTATTAATTTAAATAGCAAACTTGCTTTCTTCTATCTTATGTTGTTGTAGTTGCACACCATATTTTTCAGAGCAATATGAGGCTATACAAAAGACAAACTTAAATATTTATATCAAAAAAAACTGAAGAACTATAGATGATTGAAATCAGAAACAAAAATTGCTGGAAAATCTTAACCAACTTAGAAGAGTCACTGGATCCAAACCATTAACTTTGTTTTCTTTCCACAGATACTTTCAGACCTATTGTGCTTTCCTAGCTATTTCTGTTATTGTTTCTGTTACTAAACCTTTTGTTTTATTGCATCTTTAGGAAAGTTAGTAT
Source organism: Chiloscyllium plagiosum (assembly GCF_037043375.1). Lineage (NCBI taxonomy): Eukaryota > Metazoa > Chordata > Chondrichthyes > Orectolobiformes > Hemiscylliidae > Chiloscyllium > Chiloscyllium plagiosum. The sequence continues at coordinate 37,974,366 of NW_028270147.1, read as the reverse complement.
AGTGTTGATTTTCATGATTTCAGAAAAGGCTTGACCTACAATCGCATGAAATTAGAACATTTAAGATCCTACTTCATCATTAAAAGGATGTTTTTGAGGTCTTGTTAACTCACTTTGAAGTTTTAAGCTTTTGCAGTTACATTCTACCCCATTTGTTCTCCGCATTGACTGGTTTTCTGCAGGGTAGTTTGCCATTGGTGCATTCAGAGATTTTTTGGCTTACTTTCTTCAACATTGTTGTTGTTGTCATTTAAATATTACCATGCAAAGCGGTGAGGATGGAATTTTACTTGGGCATTAAACACATAAATGCAGATAGAGCAAAACCTGCGGTGTTTTGTACTAATCCACTACTATAGACATGCCCTATGTACATAACTGAATAAAGAAATGCAAGTGCTGGAGATCTCATAAAGTCATAGAGATGTACAGCATGGAAACAGACCCTTCAGTCCAACCAATCCATGCCGACCAGATATCCCAACCCAATCTAGTCCCACCTGCCAGCACCCGGCCCATATCCCTCCAAACCCTTCCTATTCATATACCCATCCAAATGCCTCTTAAATGTTGCAATTGTACCAGCCTCCACCACATCCTCTGGCAGCTCATTCCATACACGTACCACCCTCTGTGTTAAAAAGTTGCCCCGTAGGTCTCTTTTATATCTTTTCCCTCTCACCCTAAACTTATGCCCTCTAGTCCTGGACTCCCCGACCCCAGGGATAAGACTTTGCCTATTTACCCTATCCATGCCCCTCATAATTTTGTAAACCTCTATAAGGTCACCCCTCAGCATCCGATGCCCCAGCCTGTTCAGCCTCTCCGTCTGGCTCAAATCCTCCAACCCCGGCAAAATCTTTGTAAATCTTTTCTGAACCCTTTCAAGTTTCACAACATCTTTCCGATAGGAAGAACAGAATTGCATGCAATATTCCAACAGTGGCCTAACCAATGTCCTGTACAGACGCGACATGACCTCCCAACTCCTGTACTCAATACTCTGACCAATAAAGGAAAGCATACCACACGCCTCCTTCACTATCCTATCTACCTGCGACTCCACTTTCAAGGAGCTATGAACCTGCACTCCAAGGACTCTTTGTTCAACAACACTCCCTAGGTCCTTACCATTAAGTGTATAAGTCCTGCTAAGATTTTCTTTCCCAAAATGCAGCACCTCGCATTTATTTGAATTAAACTCCATCTGCCACTTCTCAGCCCGTTGGCCCATCTGGTTCAGATCCTGTTGTAATCTGAGGTAACCCTGTTTGCTCTTCACTACCCCTCCAATTTTGATGTCATCAGCAAACTTACTAACTGTACCTCTTATGCTTGCATCCAAATCATTTATGTAAATGACAAAAGGTAGAGGACCCAGCACCGATCCTTGTGGCACTCCACTGGTCACAGATCTCCAGTCTGAAAAACAACCTTCCACCACCACCCTCTATCTCCTACATTTGAGCCAGTTCTATATCCAAATGGCTAGTTCTCCCTGTATTCCATGAGCTCTAACCTTGCTAATCAGTCTCCCATGGGGAACCTTATCAAACGCCTTGCTGAAGTCCATATAGATCACATCTACCGTTCTACCCTCATCAGTCCTCTTTGTTACTTCCTCAAAAAACTCAATCAAGTTTGTGAGACATGATTTCCCATGCACAAAGCCATGTTGACTATCCCAACTCAGTCCTTGCCTTTCCAAATACATGTGCATCCTGTCCCTCAGTATTCCCTCCAACAACTTGCCCACCACTGACGTCAGGCTCACTCATCTATAGTTCCCTGGCTTGTCCTTACCTTCCTTCTTAAACAGTGGCACCATGTTCACCAACCTCCAGTCTTCCGGCACCTCACCTGTGACTATCGATGATACAGATATCTCAGCAAGAGGTTCTACAATCCCCTCTCTAGCTTCCCACAGAGTTCTAGGGTACACCTGATCAGGTCCTGGGGATTTATCCACCTTTACCCATTTCAAGACATCCAGCACTTCCTCCCCTGTAATATGGACATTTTGCAAGATGTCACCATCTATTTCCCTACATTCTATATCTTCCATATTCTTTTTCACAGTGAATACTGATGCAAAATACTCATTTAGTATCTTCCCCATTTTCTGCGGCTCCACACAAAGGCCACCTTGTTGATCTTTGAGGGGCCCTATTCTCTCCCTAGTTACCCTTTTTGTCCTTAATATATTTGTAAAAACCCTTTGGATTCTCCTTAATTCTATTTGCCAAAGCTATCTCATGTCCTCTTTTTGCCTTCCTGATTTCCCTCTTAAGTATGTTCCTACTTCCTTTATACTCTTCTAAGGATTTACTCGATCTATCCTGTCTATACCTGACATATGTTTCCTTCTTTTTCTTTACCAAACCCTCAATTTCTTTAGTCATCCAGCATTCCCTATACCTACCAGCCTTTCCTTTCACCCTGACAGGAATATACTTTCTCTGGTTTCTCGTTATCTCATTTCTGAAGGCTTCCCATTTTCCAGCCGTCCTTTTACCTGGGAACATCTGCCTCCAATCAGCTTTTGAAAGTTCTTGCCTAATACCGTCAATTTAGAACTTCAACTTTTAGATCTGGTCTATCCTTTTCTATTATTATTTTAAATCTAATAGAATTATGGTTGCCTGGCACCAAAGTGCTCCTCAGTCTGAAACAAAAACAGAGATTGCTGGTAAATCATAGTTAATGCTTTGAGTCTGGTGACTGAAAATTAGAATCATTCTGATGATGAGTCACCAGATTAAATGTTAACTCTGCTTTCTTCCCACTGATGCTGCTAAACCTGCTGAGTTTCACCAAAAATCCCTTATGTATATTTTGACATGTCAGGTTGTTACAGTGATGAGTTATCTGAAAGTATTGTTACTAGCATTAGGTGAAGTGGGTTGCAAGGAGGTTTGTGTGGAGCGTTGAACCTAATGACCTGTTTCTATAATGTACGTTCTGTGAAAAGTTGCATAACCAACTAATTAAATGACGATGAGAGACAGTGAAGACTGAAGATGCTGGAGATCAGAGTCAAAAAGTGTGATGCTAGAAAAGCACAGCCGATCAGGCAGCATCCAAGGAACAAGAGAGTTGATGTTTCAAGCATAAGCTCTTCATCAGGGATTCCTGATGAACAGCTTATGCTCGAAATGTCGACACTCCAGCTCCTCAGATGATGCCTGATCGGCTGTGCTTTTCCAGCACCACATTTTTTGATGAATAAATGACAATATTTAGCCTGAACAACTCTATCTGGAGAAGTGAAGGCTACATTGGCATGAAAATACAGGGAATGCTAAACAGAGGAATAGGCCATCTGCCAATTTCTGCCAATTAAATGAAGTTTGTTATGTTGGTGTCATGTGTATAACATAGGCCACACCTTAATGTAGTGCCCACGAGCAGCTGGCACTGGTCATTTCCAGGACTGATTGGAAATGTTATCAGCAGCTTGTAAGCAGGACTGGATCATTGATGTAAGTTTTATCTGCACTGATGCTCCATTGCTGCCCATTGAGCTGGCGTAAACTATCTGTCAAAAACTTAGGGAAGCTGGTATTATCCAAAAATACTTAATTTATGAGTAGCACAATGTTCTAATTTGCACATTTATGTTGGTATTTTTTAATAGATTGCATTCTTTAGCGATCAGTAAACAAGACATTACCCAATTTAATGAGGCATTCCTACCCTAACCTATCAGACTTTATTACCTGAACTGAGGCGATAAGTTAAGTTAAATTTAACCACTGATGCATTCTTGCCTAAAGGAACATTCCAATCTAAAACTGAGGAGTAGTACAAACTGTTTTTCGAGATACTGGCTGTACAGTCTGTAATGATGGGTCTTCTTTTTTTAAAGGTGCATTTATGTTTCCCTATATCATCATGCTGGTCTTCTGCGGTATTCCTCTTTTTTTTCTGGAACTTTCCTTTGGGCAGTTCACCAGCCAAGGCTGCCTTGGTGTATGGAGGGTTAACCCTATGTTCAAAGGTAAGAAGGTCCATTTCAGAAATCACCGTGCTGTACAACAAGGAAAATGCATAGGCAGCACGGGAAAGCTCGACATGGGAATGTAACTTAAGAAGGATCCCATGTTTAAAGGATATTGGAAATATTTTCAAGCAGACACTGGAGTCATGTTTTCACATTGCAATTTAAATGCTGGCAGAGAATATTTTGTACAACAACAAGATGTAATATCTGCAGCCATTTTGACTTGTATAACTGCAAGCACCAGCTACGTCACAATCCATGAAAACACAGGACAACTATTTTAAAATAACTATTATCATGATGTTTGTTATGTTATATTACAGGAACTTGAGATACATATTAAAGAGTGACTGTTGCTTTTTATGAAATTCAAATAATTTTGAATACAGTGTCATGTAACTTGATCTGACATTTCATGTTCATCGCATAATTTTGTTGCATTCTCCAGTTGTTCTTGTACTTTTTTCTGTATGTTCATACATGCTTATCCATCAGGAAAAGAAACAGAGGGTTGGATATTATCAACTGTGAACACCCCTCCCCACCCTCCATGCTCTCTTCTGTCCACCCATCCCTGTGCTTTCCCTGCCTGATGACAATTTATCTTCAACAACTTTGAACCAAATGCAGCCAAAGTATGTGCTGAATTTAAATGTAAAAGTCAATGCCAGTAATAACACTGGTGCCTCGACTTTTTTTTAATAGACATTTGTGAGATGGGTGTGACCTATGCCCTGTCAAGGTTTCCAGAGAAACCTACTAAGGTACAGCAGAATGACATATCAGACTGTTTGGAATAACAGAAAGAAACATCCAAGGCATTCCCAGTCCTAGTCCTCATTCTCCCTCCTAGAAACACCATGATTTTGTGTCTTGCACCCCTACTACAAGCCCTGGCACTTACTGTGTTTTGGGGCACGTTCCCTTTGATTTATTTGATTTAAGCTTCATTGTCCTATGTACTCAAGTATAGGAGTACAGTGAAAAGTGTACAATGTTGCCACACACAGCGCCATCTTAGGAATGAAGGTACCGAGGTACAAAACCTAACCAGAAGTAGTAAAAAGAAGCACAGTTACATAAGCCCAAGAACTAGGAGCAGGAGTAGGCCATCTGGCCGTTGGAGCCTGCTCCGCCATTCAATAAGATCATGGCTGATCTTTTCATGGCCTCAGCAGCACTTACCTCCCTTCTCACCATAACCCCTAATTCCTTTACTGTTCAAACAAAAATCTACCTTAGCTTTAAAAACATTTACTGAAGAAGTCCCAACCACTTCACTGGGCAGGGAATTCCTCAGATTTACAACCCTCTGGGTGAAGATATTCCTTCTCAATTCAGTTCTAAATCTGCTCCCCCTAATTTTGAGGCTACACCCTCTTGTCGTAGTTTCACCAATCAGTGGAACCATCCTCTCTACATCTATCTTATCTATTCCCTTCATAATTTTATATGTTAATATCGGATCCCCCTTCATTCTTCTAATTTCCAATGAATATAATCCCAGTCTACTCAGTCTCTCCTCTTAAGCCAACCCCCTCAACTCCAGAATCAACCCAATGAACCTCCTCTGCACCCCTTCTCATGCCAGTACATCCTTTCTCAAGTATGGAGACAAAACTGCATGCAGTATTCCAGGTGTGTCCTCACTAGTGCTCTATACAGCTGCAAAATAACCTGTCTGCTTTTAAACTCAATCCCTTTAGCAATAAAGGACAAAATTCGATTTGCATTCCTAATTATCTGTTGCACCTGCAGACCAACCTTCTGTGATTCATGTACAAGGACACCCAGGTCCCTCTGCATAGCAGCATGCTGCAATTTTTTACCATTCAAATAGTAGAAATTGCAGTTAAAATAGAAAGTTAAACATAAAGCATTACCATTCTTCTTAGAATAAGTAATAAAATAAAGAAATAAAGTTAAAAGTTAACATTATAGTCCTTCCTAGTATTAAATGGAAGAATAAAGGTAAAAGTTCAACAGTTTTCTTCCAAGATGGTGGTGACAGAGTAGCAGCAGTGTGTTTTGAGTTCCTGGTTCAGGGCTCATCCACCTCTGTCTGCTTTCTTTGTTTCTTTTTTTTCCAAATATTTCCCTTTGATCCCAGTCGCATCTTGATTGTCAGTATTGGTCCCAGCTCAATTCTCACTCCTGATCCAACCAGTTGTTCCTTGCCTTGCTGCACTTGTCAGATGCACCTCCTATAAGGAACAATTCAGACACTCCAATCTTCACCCAGCACCCATGCCAAACGCCCCAAATTAAAATTGTGGGCATCCTTATTGTCTCTGAAACTGATTCTATACTAATTCATTGTGTGCATACAGAAAATACTGGCTTGAACCCAAGATATGTCAGACTATGTAGAATTTACCTTGTGTCTTCGCTGCTGTTCCTGCTTACCTGTTCAGTCTAATTGCTCCATGTATTTACTGCTGCTTTGTTCCATTATGTTTTTGTAAGGAATGCAACTTTTGTTCAACTTTGTTCTTGTCGTTCTGAAAAATTATCTGTAGTGGGAATGGCACGGATGATACTTGCCCTTAGAATTCATACGTCTAAGTTGCAACAATTTAAAATGTGATACAAAATTGACACCCAGGAGCCACAGTTGTGAAGATTATTGCTGTGCATTAGATGTGACAATATTTTTTAAGTGCACTCCCTAAAACTAGAGCCCACAATCTAATTAGATGCATAACAGAGAGGATATCTTTCTCTAAGGTCAGATAGAGCATTTCCATTTTGTTCACATGCTTCATGAGTGTAGCATTTCCTGACAGGAATAAAAACTAAACAACCCTGAGAAGTATAAAGTAGAATTGTTTGATTTATATTCCTTATTCTTGTGAACAGGAGTGGGGTATGGGATGATGGTGGTTTCTACATACATTGGAATCTACTACAATGTGGTCATCTCCATCGCCTTCTACTACTTCTTCTCCTCCATGACTACACTCTTGCCTTGGTCATACTGCACTAACCATTGGAATAAGGAGGATTGCAGTAGCATGCTGAACCCCAACAGAACTGCCAACATCAGTGATCTGTCACGTAACATCTCAACATTGCTGAACCAAACTGCAAAGCGGACCAGTCCTAGTGAGGAGTACTGGAAGTAAGAGCAGCCTTTCCAGTTAAGAATAATGTAATGCTGTGGGTCCTTAATGTTAGTAGAAGCTTTCTGTTGTTTCTTTAGTTCCAATTCTCAGGCACAATTCCATGAGCATTAGCAGTCATTTGGTTCCTCACCAATACACACTCTCCCTGTCTAATGTTAATTTTTGGAAATCTATAATGGGCACCATTTTGGTATACGTGCCTGTCAGGCCCACAGATAATGCTTGCCCGTTACTCTTTCCAATTTTGACAGCGAGATTCTAATTGTGGTCACCAGTGTCACCTTGGACATTTCTATGACACTCGCCTGTCAATGGGAGTGTTTGGGCATCGCAGTGGGACATATGAAACTGTTCTAGCCTCCAATCAGAGTCTGTACCTTAATCAAAAGAAAACTGTTGTCACTTGAACATGCAAGATTTGAAACCCCAATTCATTCTGGTCCCATCCGTTTTCACATCTGCTATTCATGGCAAGGATTGCCGAGGCAATCCTGGCTTCTGTTGGGACGCTGTGAAACTGGAACTGCTGACATAGAAAATGCCCATTTCCTTGTTAGCCCTCTTACAGGCAACTGCAGGCCTTGATGTATGGATGGGGTCTGGACTTCTGAATTCCAGGCTAGTTTTCTCCTCGCCCAAAAGCATCACCAAACTTACAGCACCAAATATGAGGAAGGGGCTACATGTTTCAAGGTTTTATAAGTTGAGATTTTATGACCAGCTGAAGATGGGAACAGGTGATGCAAGGGAAATCCCAAAGGTACTGGCATCAGGCAGTATTTGGGTTTTGCCTCCAACACTGGATTCCCTTGTGTACAGGGCATCATCAGTTGTGCTCCTATTTTCATCAGCACAATTCCATTCACTCCGTTTTCAAGTAGTCTGCTGCTATGCCAAAAGCTTTCTCCATGTATGCCTTTGCTTTTCTAGCAGCTGCCATGCCTCATTCATCCTCCAACTGTCGAGTTTTCCTCAGATCTTCATTTGAGTTCCCAAAATGTGTGGATAGATTCTGAGGGAAAAGGGAGATCCTTGAAAAGACGGCGTCTGACCTTGCTGTGGGAACCCCCAGTATAGACACAGATATGATAAAGTCCTGCTCAACAATACAGTCAAAGTCTCCTGCTCAGTAGGACACCCTTGAGATTTCCGAGGAAGGAATTCCGGTGCCTGGAACAGTTGGTTATTGCCCTCCTTTTCCATCCTGCAAGGGTCTCCATCACAATGGTATTCTCATAACATTGCCCTAGAGCAAAGGATGGAGATTGAGGACAGTGAGCCCTGACATGGATGGGAGTGTGATGGAGAGCGTGAGATAAGAGAGGAGTATGAGGAAAACGAGGCAGAGGGAGTTGATACTGAACAGAGAGGCAGTCTTGCTGGAAGACAAGGTGACTTCTGTTGTCACCATCTGGGAAGTGGACTCACTTCTCTCCTTTGCAATCCCCAGCGTTAGATCCAGGTTCTCATCATTGAAGCAAATAGACCAGGGTGCCAAGCTTCCAACTCCCCTATGACAGCTCTTTTCCCTCCAATACTTTACAAGGCTTTGGTGCAAACAGCAGTTTCTCCCTGATGATAATCAGCAGCTTAATTAATGGACAGTAAACCTGTTGCTGTATCAATTAAGGCTTCAACCCCAGTGAAAGTTTGAATTACAATCAGTTTGCCAGCAGAGGTAGGGTTCAGTCAGAAAAACAGACCCAGCTCCATTGGGAAAAAGTGAGGACTGCAGATGCTGGAGATCAGAGCTGAAAATGTGTTGCTGGAAAAGCGCAGCAGGTCAGGCAGCATCCAAGGAACAGGAGAATCGACGTTTCGGGCATGAGCCCTTCTTCAGGAATGAGGAAAGTGTGCCAAGCAGGCTAAGATAAAAGGTAGGGAGGAGGGACTTGGGGGAGGGGTGGTGGAAATGTGATAGATGGAAGGAGGTTAAGGTAAGGGTGATAGGCCGGAGTGGGGGTGGGGGCGGAGAGGTCAGGAAGAAGATTGCAGGTTAGGAAGGTGGTGCTGAGTTCAAGGGTTGGGACTGAGACAAGGTGGGGGGAGGGGAAATGAGGAAACTGGTGAAATCTGAGTTCATCCCTTATGGTTGGAGGGTTCCTAGGCGGAAGATGAGGTGCTCTTCCTCCAGCCGTCATGTTGCTATGGTCTGGCGATGGAGGAGTCCAAGGATTTGCATGTCCTTGGTAGAGTGGGAGGGGGAGTTGGAGTGCTGAGCCACGGGGTGGTTGGGTTGGTTGGTCCGGGTGTCTCAGAGGTGTTCTCTGAAACGTTCCGCAAGTAGGTTGCATGTGTGGGCGCAAGTTTTGCATTTCTTGCGGTTGCAGGGGAAGGTGCCGGGAGTGGAGGTTGGGTTGGTGGGGTGTGTGGACCTGACGAGGGAGTCACAGAACTGTTCCAATACCGAACAACCCAGATGGCTTCTTTCTTCAAAGACCGCAACGTCCCCCCCAGACTTGGTCAACGATGCTCTCCACTGCATCTCCTCCACTTCCCGCTCCTCTGCACTTGAGCCCAGCCCCTCCAATCGCCACCAGGACAGAACCCCACTGGTCCTCACCTACCACCTCACCAATCTCCATGTACAGCGCATCATCCGCCGTCATTTCCGCCACCTCCAAACGGACCCCACCACCAAGGATATATTTCCCTCCCCTCCCCTATCAGCATTCCGTAAAGACCACTCACTCCGTGACTCCCTCGTCAGATCCACACCCCCCACCAACCCAACCTCCACTCCCGGCACCTTCCCCTGCAACCGCAGGAGGTGCAAGACTTGCGCCCACACCTCCCCCCTCACCTCCCTCCAAGGTCCCAAAGGAAACTTCCATATCCGCCACAGATTCACCTGCACCTCCACACACATTATCTATTGCATCCTCTGCACCCGATGTGGCCTCCTCTATATTGGGGAGACAGGCCGGCTACTTGCGGAGCGTTTCAGAGAACACCTCTGGGACACCCGGACCAACCAACCCAACCACCCTGTGGCTCAACATTTCAATTCCCCCTCCCACTCCACCAAGGATATGCAGGTCTTTGGACTCCTCCATCGTCAGACCACAACAAAACGACGGTTGGAGGAAGAACGCCTCATCTTCCGCCTAGGAACCCTCCAACCACAAGGGATGAACTCGGATTTCACCAGTTTCCTCATTTCCCCTCCCCCCACCCTGTCTCAGTCAAATCCATCGAATTCAGCACCGCCTTCCTAACCTGCAATCTTCTTCCCGACCTCTCTGCCCCCACCCCAGTCTGACCTATCACCCTCACCTTGACCTCTTTCCACCTAACACATTTCTGACGCCCCTCCCCCAAGTCCCTCCTCCCTACCTTTTATCTTAGCCTGCTGGACAAACTTTCCTCATTCCTGAAGAAGGGCTTATGCCTGAAACGTCGATTCTCCTGTTCCCTGGATGCTGCCTGACCTGCTGCGCTTTTCCAGCAACACATTTTCAGCTCTGATCTCCAGCATCTGCAGACCTCACTTTCTCCTGTGTATCAATAGGCTTAGTCACCAGTGGGACGTTATGATTGTGCCCTTATGAAGTCCACACACACACCAATTCGGACTAAGACCATAGAATTCAATTATGAACCAGAATTCTGGCTAAATTTTATTTCCCTCTCACTAACTGGGTTGGGGAGTCGAGTATAATTGAAATGCCATTCCTACTCGCTGCTCAAGCTGAAACGAGTGAACTCAGCAACAGGCATCAAACTAGGGTTTGAACCTGGAGTCTTTTTGGCTGTAAGATTTGCATCATACTGTGCAACTCATTTACCAACCAAGGCATGAGGCAAATATTTATCATTGCTTCAGTTCTCAAAATTGCTTTGACAGCATTAAGAGGGACTGTGATCGCAGAATGGTTAATTGCATGACTGAGATTGCTAATTGCTCACTCAGCTTCCTGTTGATTTCTGCGTGGGAGCTCAGAAGGCTGTGAAGTCCAAGGCTGTGGCAAGAGAACATGAGATATCATGAGATCATGTGGATTGGTCTTAGGAACACTGTTTCTTAGTTCCTGTGCATATTAAATAATTGTTTATAAATAAAAACCCTTCTGTACCAAGAAGAAAATAAAATTTTCTCTGTTACTGCATCTCTATCACCAAAGAATAGTGTATGCCTTGAGAGCAAATCTAGTCTCTTCTGTGCTGATCATACCGTGTTCTTCACTCCACCTTTAATGGCAGCTGTAGGATTGGGTGTTCATCCCTTCTGGGATAATCAGAGGCACAAACCTGTGTTCTGGTAGACATTGAACAGCATACCATCCTGACAGTGATTCTGTCAAAGGTAGATGGAACAGGCTTCCTCACCACCGCTGTGCAGCTGAGAACTGTGCATACTTTTTCCCTAAAAATAACAGCTGATGTTAGAATGCCTCCTGCATATCAATATGGAAAGCATCAAGGCAATGAATGACAACAATTAGTTCGTTCTAAACTGAACAGAAGAATTACAATGGAATTTGTAACTGATAAGTGAAACAAAACAATGTTTCTAAGTCAATACTAACTGAACACAGAAGAGATTAGAGCCTTTTGACTGGTTTGCTGCTGGAAACAAACAGCTATCTGTCAACCAGCTATTGAATAGCTGGAAGTAATAGTATGTTTTTACAGGATTTTCTCTGTACTATTAAAATGAAGGAAGCCATAGTTCTGTTGAAACATTTCCCCACCATAAATCATTCAGCTACATTAATGTTTAACAGCAATCTGATTGGATTGGAGATTGTTATTGATCTCTATTCTCTGATTGCTTGAAATCAGACAGCGAGAGGTTGGGTGTGTTAGCATTTGAGTGCCACCAGTCTCCCTGGAGCTCTAATGTGGTGTCAATTGCAGGCACACATTTGTGCAGTGCATGACATCAAACTGATGCAGTCATTGTCATGTATGCATGCCCATGAGAAGTATGCAGAGCAGGCAGATCATGACATTCCTCAATGTCCTACACACTGTATAATGGTTTCTCTTAAACTCACATTGCAGAACATGTTCAACTGCAGTTCTGTTTTGGAAATATCAACTGATTACAGATTGAAGTAGCATTGAGGAGCAGTATATGAGACCTTTATGCTCCATTAAGGACATCTTCACTGAAATAGTCCACCTGCTGCAGCCAAACTATAATATCAATACAGAGTATTGATGGAAGGAAGTGATGCTACCCCTTGATAAATCATTGGTCAGACCATACTTGGAGCATTGTGTTCAGTTCTGGGCATCTTATTTAAGGAAGGATGCTAACGGCTTATCAAGAGTGCAAAGGGGATTTACTAGAAGGATATCAGGAATGAGAGATTTTGGATAGAAGGAAAGATGAGAAAAATTGGGCTTATTCACTTTGGAGCAGAGAAGCTTAAGAGATGACTTTATTGAGGTGTTCAAAACTCTGAACAATTTTGACAGGGTAAAGAAGGATATATTTATGTTATTTGGTGTGTCAGTAACGGGGGGTCACAGTTGCAAGATTGTCAGCAAGAGAGCTGGAAGTGAGATGAAGAGAAACCTCTTTACTCAGAGATTTGTTAGGATTTGGAATGCGCTGGCAGTGAAAGGGGTGGAGGCAGACCCCATACACAATTTCAAAAAAGAGCTGGATATATATTTGAAAGTGATGAAGTTAGAGGGCTATGGAGATAGGACTGGAGAATGTGACTAACAGGGTAGCTCTTTTTGGGTTGGTACAAACATGATGGGTAGAATGGCCACCTTTTGTACTGTAAAATTCTATGATTTTATGCTCAGTGCCTGTGACATTAAACTTTTTTATATCCATGGGTTCTTCTAGATGAGAATTAGAGATATTTGCAACATTCACAGTTTGGCATCTAATGTTGCAACATCAAGATAGATGAACCTTGAAATCTAAAGAAAGCAGGCAACACTTAATTTTGACTTGCAAGTGATAAACAGGCAGAGTGAGCAAGTAACCTTCCAAGAATTACGAACTTCCTCATGTTATAGGGTGTTATTGTCTGCACACATGTCACTTTGTAGACATTAGATCTCACCTCTCCCCTATAATGGAACAGAAAGGGTTCCACTCCCTCAACATCCAGCTAGTATGTTACCATAGTGAGGGTGGAAGATCAGTAATCAGTATCCTGGCATGAGCCATAAAGGCTTTATTTGGCAACAGTCGATTGTGCCACTTGTATTTGAACCACCAAGGCAACCATAGGGTGGTTACTGGGTGAGAAGGGCTATCTGCTGGTCACAGAGCTAATGTTTCAATTTGCCATAATGAAATAATATATTCACTCCTTGGCCTACTCAGGGCAAACTCTATAGTGCTCAGAAGTGTGGGTGTTTAGGTTTATTGTAGTCTCCTGATTCCCTCATCAGGGACAGCTCCTGCCACCAGGTATACGAGAGCAAGAGATTTACGTTTTTGCCCAGCTGCCCATGAAGGACTCACCCGACTACAATAGCAGTAACTGCAGCATCAATTCCCTGTTCACCAACTGTCTCACATTTCCTTTTAACTCTGCTACTGGCCATCATAGCCACTACTTGGCCAAAGTGCAACATTAAAAGCCACCAAAAATAAACATCTGAAACCAAAACATATATATCTTATAATTATGCCATGTTGCATGCAGATGTCATCTAATTATCAACATTCTTCACGTCATGTGGACCGTTGGCATATCTTTATCATCCTTCTGCATTTTTTTCATGCCACGTTCCTTTGCTTGCCTTAACAGTTTTCTCACAGTGGCTGTAAAATGGCTGATGGGAGGATGTTAAATTCCAATGGAAAAGCCTACAGATGGTCTTTGAGGATGACCTCAAGTAGCTCTGGGCTGGAGACCACACAGTTTAAGCTAGCTAGCTGACAGGGACTAGCAAGGACTACTAGCCAGTTCTAACCATCAATTGGAGGAAAGATCACTGGACTGTTGGGCCACCCTGCACACACTGCTACCAAGGCATCAGCTGTCGGAGCTTGCATAGCAACAAGCATTAGCAACTTAACCTTTCGGTATTTTATTCAGTCTTTGGGTGGCTCCACAAGTGTGTACATAAATTTGGTCACCACTTTCACACTGGAACGAATGAGCTCCAAGCTGTGCCAAGCTGATGCTCAATTCTTCAATGTTCCCTCACATTAGCTGGTGACATTCCTGCAAGCTTCCCAATGCACTGTGCATATCTATCAGTGTATCTCTAAAGACTACCCCAGCAATGTCCTCATCTGTAACTTTGCCTGTCAGTGAGCATGTCCATATGCTGTTTGCAGCCCACCCAGGTACAGATCCTGTCTTTCAGTTAAGGTCAGTGCCAGTGTCTGCTGCAAATGAAAATCAAGTGATGAAGCAATGTCTTCTTTATCACTCGTAATGGAGTTCCTCCACTGCCTTAGGTAGCCTGCATCTCTTGACTGTCAGAAAGGAAAAAAATGTCAGAGTGAGGTTGGGATGCGTGGAGAGGAGAAAATTCAGAGTTGTATGCTTGCACCACCCCTCATCAGCTTGGATGCCATAAGAATGTTTGAGATGACGGGGTGAGGTGGGATACAAGAAGTAATATTAATTATGAGGATGTGGTTATCTTCAATGGTTTTAGTCCTGTTGTTGACCATTGCCTGAACAATGAGTGTCTCATAAAACGTCCTTCATGGGGATTAGAATGTGCACCTGCACCAGTCTCCCTCAGGTTGACTCTTAGCTCTCTCTGGGCAAGAAGGAAGGGACAATAAATGCTGGCCTAACCAATGATACCCACATTCCATGAATGTACCGCTCTGCCCTATAATGAAAGAGGAAAATGTGTTGTGTAGCCCACTTGGTTGATAATGCAATCATTGTTGACTAATTGACAGTGTGTACAAACTGAGATGTGCGTGTGAGAAACGGAACAGCGTTAAGCTGCAGGGAAGTGTATGAATTTTCATGGTTGATAGAGTTTCTTGGCAGATCAATGATGGGGAGATGGTGACTTAAGCAATAGCTGAGCTACTCAGGTAGTTGATGTGATAAGTTATTTGAAGACATATTCATTGACCTTGACCATTCATGTGTGATCTTTGAGCTCTTTGACACTGCTTCCAGGTCCTTAGAGTTTGACTCTATCCATTGATGGTGTGTCTAGAGACCTTCCTTCCCCAGACCAGTGCCTGAAGGACTTTTACTCCAGTGTCATGCCTACGAATGGTAGTTGTTCTCTCCCCATTGAGTTATTTTTCACTTTTTTCAGCTACCTCCAACCATAACATCCAGTGACTGGTCCCACCACATATTGCACATCCCCTCTAAGAGGTGCAAGCTAACCATAAGCAATGCATGATAGCTTTAAGTGATGTTAGCCACTCATATTGTTGTACATCTGCTGCTGCATCTAGGTGATCAACTGTGTAGTTAACACTGGCTAAGTACAGAAATCATTGAAATAAGTAGGGCACAAAGTTGCACTGACTGCATTGCAGATTACTGTTCCATTGTGAGTCCTTGACCATTTTTTGGGGGTATTTAATTTGATCCCAGTTCCCTGAATGGGTCTTCAGCAGATTAATCAGTAACATTGTTATTGTAGATTAAATAATCTGTAATTAATTTGTGGGTCAAAAACAAAAATAAATTACCACAGCGTGAATTTCAGAATGTTTGATCATGATGGAGAATATCAAAAACTACAAGATTCTGATTCAGAAGTTAGAGATTTAGTCCTGTTGTTGACCATTGCCTGAACAATGGGTGTCTCATAAAACGTCCTTCATGGGGATTAGAATGTGCACCTGCACCAGTCTCCCTCAGGTTGACTCTTAGCTCTCTCTGGGCAAGAAGGAAGGGGCAATAAATGCTGGCCTAACCAATGATACCCACATTCCATGAATGTACCGCTCTGCAGGCTTGGTGTTGTCAAAATCTGATGCTTTCCCATCTTTCATATCATTTTACCAATACCATTTATACCCATATCTGTTGAAATAGTCATCAAGATAAAATATACCCCTGGGTTAGTTGGACAGGAGCCGGGTTAAGTATCTTATTTGCTGATCTTTGTGAAATGTCAGTGTAAAGAAATGAACTACTGAGTCACTTGCCATTGATTGTAATGTGTTCTACTGAAATGGCTAGCTTTAGAAATATAGTAAGGATAGCCAGCCTGATTAAAAGAAACATTCTGAATGCATTTTAAAAACCATTAACACAGGGGTGTCAAATCTGATGCCAAGGAAACATAAATTATGCTAGGACCAAATTACACCAGAACCCATTAGTTTCTTCCTGTTTCTGCAGAATTTGCAAATAGGCTTTCCTGGGTCAGAGGGTGTATACTGTGGGAGGGGGCAGGGGATAAGGATAGTGGAGGGAACAGAAACCTTTCCCAGACTGAGAGTTTGCTTGTTCCACAATCTTGTTGAGGAATAGTCAACCAAGTACACAGAGTGAAAGCAGGTATTCTGATCTGCAAACCAGCAGATGTGGATCCCAGCGTGACTCTAAAGCTGTCACTGACTTGGAACCATTCCAGCACCCAAACTTCTCCCAGAATAGGTATCCACCTGCCAGGTTTTAAGGCCTGTTAGGACTAAGAGTATATGGATGCATAGTGACAATTCCAACCACTGGCATATTTTAAATGCTGCACAATAAATCTTTTCTGCAACATTGTTGTTTATCGGAAATCCTGCCCATAGAATATACTTATGATTTAACTATTGAGAGTTTGGGTGTGGAATATCGTTTTCGAAGGTTGAAGAAAATGTGTCAGCTGTTATTGCCATGAACGGTTATAGTATTTTACCTGCTGTGCTCCCCTTTTAATGGCGAAATCAGCTATAAGTATTTGTTTCTTATTGCGATGTTGTCTTAATTTGTTTTTCTTTCAAAAATCCCAGTTCTCTGTAGAAGCTGAGACCAAGGTAAGTTACAGAAAAGTCACATGTGAGTTTGATGGAGGTGAAAACAATACGCTGGCCTTGGAATTTGGACTGACTGTGGTCATATTTATTGACAGCTACTATGTGCTGAGGATATCCAACGGCATTGGTAATTTTGGGGAGATTCGCCTGCCTTTGCTGGGCTGCCTATTTGTAGCCTGGGTTGTGGTCTTCCTCTGCCTCATTAAAGGAGTCAAGTCTTCAGGAAAAGTAAGTGCACTGTTCATATTTACAAATACACAAATGGCAGCACAATGTCTTGAAGTACGGGTGTAGCTGACTGCAGCTTAAGGAAACCTATTTAGTGGAAGAAGAGGGGAGGAAGAACTGGAGTGATAGTGGCTTCTAAAGAGGGAAAAACTAGCGTTTCCAGATCAGAAGCAATTTTACAGGTTATAAGATGAATCTCCTTAACAGGCCCCACTTCTCCTGTACAAGGACTGACAGGTGGAGGCTTCATCCCTGAACCTGTACAAATCGGATATGTCAGGTGGAATTTATTGTTGCTGACATTGATCCTATTCCACTGGTTGAGGAGCCATTGGGAAACCTGCATCACCTCTTTGGGGAAACTAGGTGTCTATTTGGCAATTAACTGGCTAGAGTTGGGCCTCCTCCAGTATTCAGGGATATTTAGCAGTGCCTGCAGGAGTGGTGGTTGCTGCTGGTAGTACTTCCGAGATCATCGATGGATCCCTGGACTCAGGTAAGTGAAGCAGGAATGGGAGTCTTGGGAGGAGAGGCTGGAGCAGTTCGGTCACTTTCAGAGGCCACCCACATCCTAACATCAAGTGTCTCGATCAGGCATTAAGTGGAGGAAATCTATGCTGTTTACATTTAATTCTTGACTCATCACTAAATTCAGGAATAGTTAATGTCAGTTGGGTCAAAATAAGCCTAATTGACATCGTGCCATAAGTGAGCGATGGACCACATTGGCAGGTCCAACTTAAACATAAGATGGTTTCCTGTTATTGGAAAATTGATATGATCATGTAGACTCAGTCACCATGTTCTCTGACATGATGGACAGGATTAAATCCAGCCCAAAGAAGTCAGTAGAAGCCAAAGCAGATAGATTCTTCCTGCTGAGACACCTCTTCCCAACAATGTATCCAAGAAAACAGCTCATTTCTGAACTTGGACCCGAAACATTTCTGCCCTAAACTACAATATTAACAGAAAGATACAAGAGAAATAGTTACCTGGGCATTTTATAGATTAAAGGGTAATTTATTGGACTTCTTATGTATCACTGTGACCAATCTGATTTCTCCCAATACCACACTCAAATCTGCATTTCAACATGTTTCAAAACTGTGCTGAACTAAGGAAAGGTATCAAATCAAAATATGTTCCATGTTGTCAGATATCTCGCAGTAATACTAAGCATGGCTATAGGGTGTGAGCAATTTCAATTCTCTCTGTAAATAAAAGGGCCTGGAAACTTACATTAAAATTAGCAGCATATTAGTAATGTTAAACTCATCATTATCAAAAATCCAAAAACAGCAAATGACATTTTATGCACCTTGCATGATGACCCAAGTGTTAACTTACACAAGCAATTGTGAAAATCGCTCCTTCAGCTTTTTTTTCAAAGTTCCAATGCTTTCATGATTACCACTTGGTGACATTTTGAGCTCACATCAGTTCCTATGGTGATAAAAACCTGACTCTCACTGCTGGTTCCTCACATCATCAGCTCAAGTCTGAGCTGCATTAGCTACAAGCCCAAGCAAAGGCAAGGCACTATGTTGCAGTTTCAGTTCTTGTGATCATAAAATGGGCCACCTCAGATTGACTGCTCAATGCACACTTGAATTAGTTTTCCTTGAATAAATAAAGTATGTGGGATGTTAAAATGCTAAGGCATAGTAGGCTGTGGACCAAGTGCATGTAAATGGGATTACTGTAGTTTGGTGTTAGTTGGTCCTCATAGACATGCTGGGTCCAGGGCCTGTTTCTAAGCTATATGACTCAATATATCATGGGACAGCCACTTCAGTAACACCCATTTAACCGTATCACCTAAAGAAAGGGTCAGGAGTAGGTCAGCTGCAACTTTGAGGGTGAGCACAGGCTAATTTTAATGGAAAAATAAAGATTAATTAATATAAGATAATGCATTGTGAAACTTCTCCACAGCCAAACAGTAGCCACATGCTTGCAAATTTAAGGGGTCAGTAAGTCAACATCCTTCCCAGTTGTTTGGTTGATCCCTTAATTAATGGTGAGAAAGATCTAAGGAAGAAAATAAATAGCTGAACAATTTTCTGCATTCCTCAGTTTCAACAAGTTTACAACAGTCAGACACTTTCTGGAGTATAATTAGAGAATATACTCTCCCAGTTTAGAAATTAAGGAAATCACAGATACAGTGCTACAGGAGCATCGCCTGAGGCTGTACCCAACAGATATAACGTTTTTGCTGCCTGTATAGATGTGGGCAATGTCTGCAGAGGGTGGATGTGCAAACTGACTACTACACCGCAGCACAGAGCACCAGTTACCTGGAGGAATGAAACATAATGTGGTAACAGGAGGAGACTGTAAGTACAGAAGGATAGGTGATGACTGCACGTTCCAAATGTTGTGTTGTCTGTGATGAGCCAGAGTTACAGAGAGCTCCTCAAGGTTTGAGGGGCTAGTGGGCACATTCCACTACTGTTTCTCAGAGTTTTACTTAGAAGCTTTGCAAAGCATAGTTTATAATGGTCCACTTCATATTTTAGAATGGGAAGAAACTTCCTTTCTCCACAAGTAGTGGTTACTTTCTACTAATTTTTGGAGCCTGCTGAGCATAAATTTTGGATTCAGTTTGTCTTTCGTATTGCTCTTTCTCTCCATTATTGCGAGCATTAATCCTGCTCAATGAGGAGTGACAATCATATATTACTTCATCTTGCCGTACCCAGCATGAATACTTACTCTGCTGTTTTCTCTAGGTGGTGTACTTCACAGCAACATTCCCATATGTTGTGCTGACAATTCTGTTTATTCGTGGAATTACTTTGGATGGTGCTGTCAATGGCATAAAGTACTATCTCACGCCTCAGTGGGACAAGATCTTAGATGCAAAGGTGAGTCGACCACAAAGTTTGCAGCATCATCAGAATCCAGTCAGAAAACTCCTGTATTCCTGAAGACTGTCTGATGGCATTATACTGTATGGTTTGTAACACGTTCAGTGTGCATTTTACTACTGGAGGCAAAAGACTGAATGGAGACCAGTCACCAATTCACTGGGAGAGAAAAGTGAAGTCAATTTCAACAAGCCCAACTTTTGCAGTTTCCCCAACATCCCATAATACAACAATGGTAGGAAATCTTAAAGGAGAACACATCATTTCAACATTTGTTGGAAGAAGTAATTATGGTCTTGACTGCCATACTTGTGCTGAATTTCAATCTGGTTATTGAAATCAGTGATGGTGCTAAGCAGAAGTAGGGCATATTAATAGATGGAATTTTCGACTTCAGCGAGCTATACGCTTGGCGGTCGTGAGTTGGTCACCACCAGAAATGAAGTGCAGAAATGCAGTTCAACTTGTTCCCACCATTTTCTACCCTCACTGAACTCGAAGATTTCACCCAATCTGGGAAAGTATGTTAACCCTGGATGCTACTGCCAATGTCAAAATGACCAGTTACAACATAGCCCTGACAAATGATGGTCAAGTTGTTATTGATGTTGTCCTGAGTAAATAGATAAATTCAGTTTGAATTAAGCAATAAACATGGGAGACAATGTATTTATTTTTAAAAAGACTTGAGTGCAGAAAAGGATTGCTAGATCGTGCACTGATTGTGAAGGCACATTTCCAGTGTGGAGTATCTGCTACTTGTAAGGATTAGTATGTGGGGAAAAATTCTGAGGAGGAGAGTCCTCACAGAAAATTAAGCAAATGTCTTTGCTGCTATGTTTTATAAATCGTTAAGACTCTTTTTTTTTCATTCTATTTCAGGTCTGGGGTGATGCGGCTTCCCAAATTTTCTACTCCCTCGGATGTGCCTGGGGTGGCCTGATAACCATGGCCTCATACAACAAGTTCCACAATAATTGCTACAGGTTAGCGTGTATTGTCAAGTACAGAACAAATACAGCATGTTATTTTAATTCCTAATTTGTTATAGAATCAAAGGAGCAAAAATACACCTTTAGGCCCCTCAAGTTTCTTCCATCTCTCAATATGATAAAGGCTGATCCTTTTCTCAACAGCATATTCCCACCAACTCACATTACCCCTGATGCTTAGTGTCGAGAAATCTAGTTTTTAAAATATATTAAGCTTCATAAAGGTTTAAATTTTCTTGGTTGCTCTTAGTGTCAAGAGAAACCAAGTTTCTCAGTCTAGACCCAATTAATGGTTGATTTAAGTATGTAAATTCATATGAACATGGCCTGTTATTTTTCTATGATTAGACTGCACTGAAGACTGAGTTGGGAAAGAAATAATGCAAAGAAGGAACTGCGAAAAACAAAGCAGTCTCTTCCTGTTTAATCTTAATGAAGCAATCCTTTGAAAAATGCTATGACATGGATTGAAAACGAGAAGATATAACTTCAATATAAATCATTCTTAATTTCTTTAGTTTGAACACCCACAAGAGCGATACATCTTACTTGCTGTAGTGCCATTCCAGATTTTTTTTTCTTTTTGATAGACTTGCATTTTATATGTTCATGCAGAGTTTAGAATAGAGTTTGCCAATCACATTTCTTTGAAACAAGTACAACTTTAATACTGGATGATACAAACATTGCTCCTTGCAAAACAAACTCCTTGTAATGACATAGTAGCTGATTGACTGGACTATTAATCCAGACGCCTCAAGCTAATGCTCTGGGGACTAGCTCTTAAATTCCACCACATCCTCTGGTAGAATTTAAATTCAGTTGTTAAATCGAGAACTAAAAGCTAGTTTAAGTAATAGTGACCATGAAATCATTCTTGATTGTTGTTCTGGTTCACTAATACCCTTCAGGGAAATAAATCTGACATCCTTACTGACTCCAGAGCTGCAGTAATGTGCCTTCGATTGACCTCTGAAAAAGCTTTGTATGCCACACAGCCCAAGGGCAAGTAAGGATAGGTGACAAATACAGGCCTGACAAGTAATGCCCACATTCCAAAGATTTTAAAAAGTGTTAATATCGAAACACTATTGAGGTAATCCAGACAGCAGTACTACTGCAAGCATGGGACATATATGATTGCATCCAAAGATGCAATAGTTACAGAGATATTAGGATATTAGGATGTATTGTATTCACTGCACCCAGTGTGGCCTACTCTACATTGAAGAAACCAAACGCAGCAGTCAATCAAAACAAAATAAGAGCTGTTCACATGGGAAGTTATGATGCAGCTACCCCCCGCACAGTTTGAGTGACAAGAAGAGTGCTCTTACTTTATGCTATAAATATATGGATTTCTAAGTTAACAATCAAACCTTTTCACGACATTATGGAATGCACCTTCCAAAGCCATCAAGTCATGGAATGGGACACAAATCTAAAACTTCTAAGGCAGGGACACTACGCACTGCTCTACAAAACCTCACTGTATTAGGATACATAATGATGGTAAATACAGCTAGAGCGTTCTATAATTAACAACAAGCACCACCCTCTGCATGAAAACGTTGCCCCTTAGGTCCCTTTTATATCTTTCCCCTCTCACCCTAAATGTTTCCAGTCTAGTATGACTCCTTCAGAACTGCACATCTTAACGATGAAATAAAACTTTGGTGGGTGTCCCAATTTAACATGTTTTCACTTAGCATTTGCCCTCTAGTTCTGGACTCTCCACCCCAGAGAAAATACTTTGGCTATTTGTCCTATTTGTCCCTCATGATTTTATAAACCTCTATAAGGTGTCCCCTAAGCCTCCAGCATTCCAGGGGAAACAGCCCCAACCTATTCAGCCTCTCCTTATAGCTCAAATCCTCCAACCCCGGCAACATACATGTAAATCTTTTCTGAACCCTTTCAAGTTTTACATGAATAGGAAGGGTGTAGAGAGATATGGGCCAAGTGTTGGCAAATGGGACTACATCAGGTTAGGATATCTGGTCGGCATGGACGAGTTAGACCAAAGGGTCTTTTTGCATGCTGTACATTGCTATGACTCTAAGTCCAAAGAAGGTGGAATGGCAATGCTAAATTGCCCAAGGTGTCTAGCAATGTGCACGGTAGGTCGGTTTGCCATGCGGGTGATAGGGTAGGGCTGTAGGTCTGGATGGGATGCTGTTTGGAGGGGTGATGTGGACTTGATGGGCTGAATGGCCTGTTTCCACACTGCTTCCACAACCACCAACACCGTACCCTCCCATCCTATGGCACCCTCCCCTGTAACCGCAGAATGTGCAGTACCTACCCCTTCACCTCCTCCCTGCTCACCGTCCAAGGGCCTAAACAGTCTTTCCAGGTGAAGCAGCATTTCACCTGTACCTCCTCCAATCTTATGTATTGTATTCACTGCACCCAGTGTGGCCTACTCTACATTGAAGAAACCAAATGCAGACTGGGTGACTGCTTTGTGGAGCATCTCTGGTCAGTGCACAAGCATGACCCCAACCTTCCCGTAGCCGGTCATTTTAATACAGAGTCCTGCTCACATGTCCACGTGTCTGTCCTCAGCATGCTGTAGTGTTCCAGTGAAACATATTGCAAACTGAAGGAACATCTCATTTTCAGATTAGGCATTTTACAGCCTTCTGGACCTAATATTAAGTTCAGCACCTTCACAATTGTGAAATTTTAACTGTTACATTCTGTTATCATGTCCTCTCTCCCCTCCCTCTGTCCCAGACTGTCTGTCCTTTCAAGTCTGGCAGGAGACATGCTTTTGTTCTGCCATTCTCACAATCCACTCACTTTATCTGAACTATCAACATCCTTTCTCCACCAGCACCCTACACACACTACCCCCCAGCACACCCCCAAAAACTGTAGCATAAATGCTGTCCCCTCCACACTTCACCTCAGCTCTGATGAAGAGTCATCTAGACTCGAAAGGTTAGCTTGCTCTCTCTCCATGGATGCTGCCTGACCTGCTGTGATCCCCAGCATTGGTTGTTTTCAGTCCAGATCCCAGCATCTGCAGTAATTTACTCCATACTCGGGATTCTATGATTCTAATAACCATATTTTTATGATTGTTGATGACAGCAGACAACAATGTGCTAATTTTACATGTTGATATTTATTCCTAATATTATTGTAATTCATTTATTCGTTGCAGATGTATTTCAAAATGAATAATCAATGATTGGTGCATATTGTGCTTGAGGCTTTTATGCATATTTTAGTGTATAAATTTAGAGCTGTTTGGGGAAGCAGATCTGAAAAGCAATGCAGGTGCATGCAGTGAATTATCCAGAAAGTGCAAGTCATAGACCAATTTAAGTATCACGTTGTTTCTCCCCTCTTGATCCCATCGATATTCAGGTTACGCTACTGCTGCAGCCACTACTTTTGGCAACTATCCAACGTTTGCAAGCTTTTAACTGACAAGCCTCCCTAATGAGGCCTGGGCCTCTGAACAAGATCACCAAGCAATGTGCTTGGCTGCATTCACTCACCAGAGCTTTCTGCTTTGACAGCTGAAGTGGATTGTTGATTTTAATTGACATCCTTAAATGGTTGTGATAAGTCACTCTAACTGAGATCTCTTCTCAATGTCTCAGTGTTATTTGGACAAGATTAAGGAGTGTGAAGTGTTATTGATACTTTAATGATCTTTCAAATTGATATTTTTATATGGGTATTGGAAAAGCTGTTGTTTTAAACAAAGGAGAGTTTGTGAATTTTTTTTTCTCTGAATAGTACAACATGTTATTGGCTCACTGGTTATGTATAGAGTGGACATTGGGTAAAAGGGGCCTGAGGTAGCATGGACATTATAAGGGGTCATATTGAAGGACACAAACAGCCATTAAGATAGCATGGAAAAGCTAAAGGGCCAGTTGGAGTGATTCTATCATATCTGGCAGAGAACTGCTAAAGACACTGCTCCATTTCAGACCCTCATTTAAAGTGTGATATAATAGTAGTTAATGGTGCGTGAAACGTGCTTGATGCTAAATTCTCTCATTGCTTTAATCCCTTAAGTCATACTCATAATCTCACTTCCATCTGTTACTGTTTTTCTTCTTGCTGCTGCAGGGACAGTATTATTATCAGTATTACCAACTGCGCGACCAGTATTTACGCTGGGTTTGTCATCTTCTCCATTCTTGGATTCATGGCTGCACATCTGGGGGTCAATGTGTCGGAAGTAGCAGATCATGGTCCTGGACTGGCCTTTGTGGCCTACCCAGAAGCCCTGACGTTGCTGCCGATCTCACCCTTCTGGTCCCTTCTCTTCTTCTTCATGTTGATTCTGCTGGGATTGGGTACTCAGGTAAGTGGCATTTGACACAATGTTCCCTTGAGTAGCAGATTTCAATTAGAACAAAGAATAGACAGACTGATGAAAACTGCTTTGGATAAAACACCCTGGGGGCAAGCCTTCAGAGTATAGTTTTCTTCTTTCTCTTTGGTTTTGTACACTTCAGAAACTTCAATGAAATTCAATGAGGTGACTCTACTTAAAAATAAACCAAGGCTGTTTTGCATGGTTGGAGAAGAAATGGTTAGATCTTGTGTTTTGCATGAAATCAATGGTCCAGTCTTGAAACTTGAAAGCACCATACGTTGTTGTAAATTATGTCATATAATTAGCAAAGAAATTTCAAAACAGATTAATGAGGTTTTATATTTTGATTAGAGAATAGTCATGTGCATCTTGGAAAATATCATAAATAGGGTTGAAGCAAAGGCATATACATAAATCTTAGCGTATAATCTTATAAATTACTAAACAAAATGATATGGATTAGTAATACCTTAAAAGGACTGTATAGAGGTATTTACAATTATGAAAACTACTATAGAACAGGGACAGAGCAAATGTTTTCACTTGTGGGGATAGGCAAAATTAAGAGGCTTTCAACAGAAGATCTAAAAGCGAAGAAAGAAGAAACGTCTTTGCCCAGAGAGTGGTGGGAAGAGATAGTTGTTGAAACAAATAGTGTGGATGTATTTAAGAGCATCTGAATAAGTAAATGAGGGAGCAGAGAATAGGGCTTTATGCTACTTGAATTAAATGAGAAAGCATTGGATGAGACCTAAGTGGAGCAAAACTGACACTGTGGACCAGTCAGGATGAATGGCCTTTTCTGTGTAATATAATAGGTGCAATTCTATGTAATAAATATCATGACTTCATTTTCAAATAATGCTTTATTTTTCATGACATTAACCACATCTCATTATTATTAGGATTGCTGTTCTCACATGATTAAATTGTTTTAAGATAAATTTGACATTAATATGATTTAAGAATTGTTGAAGACATTTACATTCTCATCATAGAACAAGAAACAATTCATCTTCATAATCTAGCACTTTTGCAATGAAATATTGTATATTCAATGGTATATATGGAAAATGTCTTATGACTGAAGGAATTGGTGTATGGTGAATTTACAGAAATGCCTTTTCCCCCTTGGGACCTTGACTCAAATGCATCCCAGACAGATGGGATGGAAATCTCTTCTGTTTGGTGGTTTGTCAGTGGTCAAAGTGATGCCTCGTGTGGAAAGTGGAAATGTCAGACTGGTATAATAGGGGTGATTTTTTGACATTGAGAATATAAGACATGAGTTGGGAAAGTGTAGGAAACTTTACTGGGTAACTATTCCATGCTGTTGTTGACCTGGGAGCACTTAATGCTGACATTGAGTGTGAAGAGTGAAAAGAAGTGAACACCCCAACACTGACAGCCCACGCCTTAATGAGCGCAAAAAATTCACCCAATTTCTTGTGTTTTTTTAAAGATCATACCCATGGGTAGCCTGCGATACGATATTTATACAAGCCAACCAGGTAACACATCATGAGGAAATTAAAAGAGTGTTATGTCCGTTGGATTCATGAATTGTATAAATATTGCATTATGCTGCTATTTATACAATGAAGGTGGTGAGAAATGTCAGCCCTTTCATTGTACAAAATATTTTTGTTTTCATTTTTTTATTAGCCCGGTACTTTATTTCCATGGAGATGGAGAAGTACCTGACACAACTTGTCACGCTGTTGTGAAAGATTCAACATGGCTGTGCAGATTAGGGCATCAGCCCAGAGACTAAGGCCACTTTCATTGCATAAAAAAACAAATTAAACCGCCCCAGGGAGGAAAAAAACTTATACTGCAGTACCATTAACATGATGCCTGGGCTGAGTCACAATCAATGTCATTAACATCTCATCAATAACCACACAAAATTTTACTCACAACCAGGTTCCAATATGATTTAGATAATATATTTTCAAATAGCAATATTATGTTTAATCATTTCTAACCACCACCTGAGAGTACACTTTGATACATATAAGATTACATGTTGGCATCTTGTAGTTAGTACTGAGGTATTACCAGCTTTTTTCCCCCCATACAGCGGAATTGCTGGAATATTGTGTCCAAATCGGGTCAACATACTTTAGGAAGGATGGAGAATCCTTTTCTTTACTAGAATGAGACAAGAGATGAGGGATTTCAGTTACCTAGAAAGACAGAGAAGTTTAATAGAGGCATTGAGAATCATGACGGACTTTGATAGAGTGACTTAGGAGAAACAGTTTTCATTGGCAAATGGGTTGTTACCCAGCGATGCAGATTTACAACAATTGGCAAAGGAACCCAAAAACGAGGTGAGAAATTATTTTATGTGTATATTGATTTAAAATGTACTAAGTGAAAGGGTGGTGAAGGCACACCGAATTGTGACTTACAAAGGAAAATTAGATAAGTACTTGAACGGGAAATTGCAGAGCCAAGGGAAAGGATGGGAAATGGGACGAAGTAGATAGATTGTTCAAAGAACCCGCATGGACATGATGGGTTGAATTCCTTCCTTCAGTGCTGGATTAATATAAGAATACCAGGAATTAAAATGCACTATATAATCTGTTTTATCTCATTTAAAATGCAGTTTGTATACATAATGTATAGCATAGGTTGCTGTGAATTATGTTATATAATGTAAATTACATTGAATAATGTACTTTATACTAAAATGAAGTTAAAATACAGTATATGGTATCAAAAATACACTATGTGATATTTGCACTATTATACCACATAGTGTATTTAATTATATTCTGCAATTTATATTACACTGCACAGTATAAAATTTTCCTTCATAAAACTTAATAGTATCTGTGCTGTATAATGTAATTTATGTATTTGTCACGTTGCAATGTATATTGTTCCATATAATACTCCACTGAGGACACTTATTTGGTAACACTGTATTTACATAACTCAAGTGTGGTGGATGCCTGAGCTGCAGCAGCTCCAAGGATTAATTAACCATTTTACACAGAAGAGCAGTCCTTAGTTGGAAAACCACACTGTACACAGGAAGAGTAAATACTTGTGAGATTTGACCCAAGGATTCAGTTTGAGGTAAATTACTCCCCAATTAGTCACTACCGAAATACTTCCAACCATCTATTGAGAATACATCGTCTTTTTATAAAATGACATATCATTTTGAAATATGTGCACAATATTTAATATATAATTTACATCAGATAGTATACCATATATGGTATAGAATAACTTGTATAATAAATAGTAATGCTTTTGTTTCCTTCCTAGTTTTGTCTGTTGGAAACATTGGTCACTGCAGTTGTTGATGAGATTGGCAGTGATTGGATTCGTAGGAAAAAATCCTATGTGACGCTGGCAGTTGCCATTATTGGCTTTCTTCTGGGAATCCCACTAACTACCCAAGTAAGACTATTGAAAATGTGCGTTTGCCATTCGGTGCTTTATTTCATTCATATTAACAGAGAAACATGACCACATTCAACAACTTATATTAGAAAACGTAATTGGGCCTAGTTAGAAATGGTTTGATTCATCAGATCTACTCTCATGATTAGTTTATTCCTTAATATATTTTAAGGCACATTTCATGTAGCAATAAATCATCCGTTTTTTCCTTTACAAAAATGAGTTATGTTTAATCAGATTATTTCTTTCTTTAAGACTTTGCAATTTTTTAACCACATGCTTAAACCTCTCTTAATTTCTCTGAGTAATTTGTTCCTGTATCAGATTTTAAAACATTACATCTGTGTCTAATGTTTCAAATATGTTCCTAATATGCTCAAATGCTCTATGAGCCCTTTCGTTCTCAATTTGTGCAAACGCAATCAAAAATGTTTTAAAAGGAACATCTAAAACTAAAGGAAAGTGTGTCTTATTATCCAATTTAATTAAAAGCTAATTTGAAATGTATTAATTGTTATATAGAGTAACTGTGAAGAGGTACTACTTTCTTAAAACAGATACTAGCTATGATTAAAACCCACATCTCAAGAATGGATTCGTTTTTATAGAAAATATTCATGTCCTTTTTTCTGTCTGTCTGCTGCAGGCTGGCATTTACTGGCTCCTCCTCATGGATAACTATGCAGCCAGTTTTTCACTGGTTGTGATTTCCTGTATTATGTGTATCGCCATAATGTATATCTATGGTAAGTATCAGTGAAGAATTATGCTGCCACAGTGTGAACCAAGATGATCTCAATAGACTGAGCATGACTAGCAGTGCACAGCTGGTATTGCTTTGGAAACTGGAGAACTAAATATTGCTCCTTTTCAGACAAAATTGTATTAGATATGCAAAACTATCAGACGCGATGGATTGAATGGTCTTTCTCAAAATACAGTTCTTGGATTCAGCTGGTGTCCTTAGCAAAAGCTAACTTTGTTGGCACTATGTATGGTAGCATCTGAACCCACCAATTGCATTGCTATTCTGCAACTGATAGAAATGTAACATTCAACTTTCTCTGAGAAGATACAAAAGGATTCTTCTTATATTCTACTAACAAAAGTTAACATGTGAGAACAGCAGATCCACTGGTCTGTCTCAGTACATCACAAAATAAGTACTTAACCATTTCAAATAATGTTGCAAACTTACAAATGTTACGTCCACATACATGCAGCTATTTTATAACAAGAAAATATATGTGAACAGGAATCTGCAATAAATTGCATCACTCGAAATGCTTTTTTTTTAAAAAAAGTCATTTTCAGTAACTGAAATACATGTTATTGAGAAAGGACTTTATATAAAAGAAATAAATTGGTAAAGAAGTATATATTTTTCTAGTGAAATCCTTATAC
Source organism: Chiloscyllium plagiosum (assembly GCF_037043375.1). Taxonomy (NCBI): domain Eukaryota; kingdom Metazoa; phylum Chordata; class Chondrichthyes; order Orectolobiformes; family Hemiscylliidae; genus Chiloscyllium; species Chiloscyllium plagiosum. The sequence continues at coordinate 37,944,075 of NW_028270147.1, read as the reverse complement.
ATACAAGAGCAATGCTTAGGCAGAAAACCACCCTGTACACAAAGTTAAAAATCACACAACACCAGGTTATAGTCCAACAGGTTTAATTGTAAACGCACTAGCTTTTGGAGAGGCACTCCTTCATCAGGTGATTGTGTCGTATAACCATCTGATGAAGGAGCGTCGCTCCGAAAGCTAGTGCTTCCAATTAAACCTGTTGGACTATAACCTGGTGTTGTGTGATTTTTAACTTTGTACACCCCAGTCCAACACCGGCATCTCCAAATCATGACCCTGTACACAGGAAGTGTAAGTACTTGTGGGTAAATACTTAGTGTTTTCTTCAAGCATTTTAGACTCTTTTAAAATAGTTTGGCCTTGATGTAATTGATCAGAAGAGAAATTGTTAGCTGATGACAGTACATGTAATACTGACTATGTGCAGTGTACAACTCCTGTAGCCACATTGTCTCAGCCTGCTCCTGCCCCACCAAACTCATCTCTGCATACCTCAACACGGTCCTGTCCCCCTTAGTCCAAGAACTCCCCACCTACGTTCGGGACACCACCCACGTCCTCCACCTCCTCCATGATTTTCGCATCCCCGGTCCCCAACGCCTTATCTTCACCATGGACATCCAGTCCCTGTACACCTCCATCCCCCATCACGAAGGACTCAAAGCCCTCCGCTTCTTCCTTTCCCGCCGTACCAACCAGTACCCTTCCACTGACACCCTCCTTTGACTGACTGAACTGGTCCTCACCCTGAACAACTTCTCTTTCCAATCCTTCCACTTCCTCCAAACCAAAGGAGTAGCCATGGGCACCCGCATGGGCCCCAGCTATGCCTGCCTCTTCGTAGGATATGTGGAATAGTCCATCTTCCGCAGCTACACTGGCACCACTCCCCACCTTTTCCTCCGCTACATCGATGACTCTATCGGCGCTGCCTCGTGCTCCCACGAGGAGGTTGAACAGTTGATCCACTTTACCAACACCTTCCACCACGACCGCAAATTTACCTGGACTGTCTTAGACTCCTCCCTCCCCTTCCTAGACCTTTCCATTTCTATCTCGGGTGACCGAATCAACACGGACATTTACAATAAACCGACTGACTCCCACAGCTACCTAGACTACACCTCCTCCCATCCTGCCCCCTGTAAAAATGCCATCCCATATTCCCAATTCCTTCGTCTCCGCCACATCTGGGAAGTTATGCAAGATGGGATGTGTGGACAATGGAAAATTCACACTGGTATAGTAAGAGATGCTTTTCTGAAGTTGGTGCAGTTAGAGGTATTTCATCATGCATTTAGCAAATGTTGTAGCTATCTTTTGTGTCAGTTATATGATTTTATATGTAGAAATTTGAAACAAAATTATAAAATAGTTATATCACTGCACGAGGCCATTTTGACGATTAAACTTGTGCTAAAGAGTAACACTCCCTTGTCTTTTTCCTGTAGCTCTGCAAATTCTCCTTGGATGATTATTCAATTTCCTTTTGATAGCCAACCTCTCAGGCAGATATGAACCGTCGTTGCTTTAAACAAACTGATCTCATACTGTCATCTGTATTTTTGCCAATCACCTTAAATCAACATGCTTGGGTTCTCAACCCTGGCATTATAGAGTCATAGAGATGTACAGCATGGAAACAGACCCTTCAGTCCAACCCTTTCATGCCGACCAGATATCCCAACTCAATCTAGTCCCACCTGCCAGCACCGGGCCCATATCCCTCCAAACACTTCCTATTCATATAGCTATTCAGATGCCTTTTAAATGTTGCAATTGTACCAGCCTCCACCACTTCCTCTGGCAGCTCATTCCATACACGCAAAACCCTCTGCATGAAAACGTTGCCCCTTAGGTCTCTTTTATATCTTTCCCCTCTCACCCTAAACCTATGCCCTCTAGTTCTGGACTCCCCCACCACAGGGAAATAACTTTGTCTATTCTTTGAACAGTTCATCCACTTTACCAACACCTTCCACCCCGACCTCAAATTTACCTGGACTGTCTCAGACTCCTCCCTCCCCTTCCTAGACCTCTCCATTTCTATCTCGGGCAACCGAATCAACACAGACATTTACTATAAACCGACCGACTCCCACAGCTACCTAGACTACACCTCCTCCCACCCTGCCCCCTGTAAAAACGCCATCCCATATTCACAATTTCCCCCCAGACGTGATCGACGATGCTCTCCACATCCCCTCCACTTCCCGCTCCTCCGTCCTTGAGCCCCGCCCCTCCAATCGCCACCAGGACAGAACCCCACTGGTCCTCACCTACCACCCCACCAACCTCCATATGCATCGTATCATCCGTCGTCATTTCCACCACCTCCAAACGGACCCCACCACAGGGATATATTTCCCTCCCCTCCCCTATCAGCGTTCTGAAAAGACCACTCCCTCCGTGACTCCCTCGTCAGGTCCACACCTCCCACCAACCCAACCTCCACTCCTGGCACCTTCCCCTGCAACCGCAAGAAATGCAAAACTTGCACCCACACCTCCCCCCTTACTTCCCTCCAAGGCCCCAAGGCATCCTTCCATATCCGCCACAAATTCACCTGCACCTCCACACACACCATTTACTGCATCCACTGCACCCGATGTGGCCTCCTCTATATTGGGGAAACAGGCCGCCTACTTGCGGAACGTTTCAGAGAACACCTCTGGGACACCTGAACCAAACAACCCAACCACCCCGTGGCTCAATACTTCAACTCCCCCTCCCACTCCACCAAGGACATGCAGGTCCTTGGACTCCTCCATCGCCAGACCATAGCAACACGACGGCTGGAGGAAGAGCGCTTCATCTTCCACCTAGGAACCCTCCAACCACAAGGGATGAACTCAGATTTCTCCAGTTTCCTCATTTCCCCTCCCCCCACCTTGTCTCAGTCCCAACTCTCGAACTCAGCACCACCTTCCTAACCTGCAATCTTCTTCCTGACTTCTCCACCCCCACCCCCACTCCGGCCTATCACCCTCACCTTAACCTCCTTCCACCTATCGCATTTCTAATGCCCCTCCCCCAAGTCCCTCCTCCCTACATTTTATCTTAGCCTGCTGGACACACTTTCCTCATTTCTGAAGAAGGGCTCATGCCTGAAACGTCCATTCTCCTGCTCCTTGGATGCTGCCTGACCTGTTGCGCTTTTCCAGCAACACATTATCAGTCCTGTAGCCACTTACCAAAGAATTGCAACTAAAGAATTGCAGATGCTGGAAATCGGAAACAAAAACAGAAATTGCTAGAAAATCACAACAGGTCTGGCAGCATCTATGGAGAGAAGCAGAGTTAATGTTTCAGGTCCAGTGTCCCTTTTTCAGAACAGGGAAGGTTCTAAAGAAGGGTCGCTGGACCTGAAACAGTAACACTGCCTGCTCTCCACAAAATATGCCATCTGCTTTTGTTCCTGTAGCACTTAAAGCAGCAAAGTGATAGCATCCAACAAAAATCTGGTTGGGAAACAAAAATTGGAGGATTGGAAGTTTACTTATTTCGGTAAAATTATGTTGTGCCTTCTTAAGAAAAGTGATTGTCTATCTGTGCGTCTGTGAGAGAAAGATGAAGAAAATCTGACAGACTGTGCTGATTACTCATCAATTTTATATTTAGTCGGTGTCCAAGTTACAATCAGTGAACTTCAGAAAGCAGACTCAATTGACATGCAAGCACAGAGATATTCCAGATTCAAATTGGATTTTTGTTTTATTAGAGTTCAATTTTGAAAGCAGACACAAAAATTATTAGCATAGTTGCTTACAAATTTATCCTTCACAAGTTTTAGGATGGAATTTAATGCATTTTTTGCTTTCATTGACTGATGATGCAAATATAACATAAAGAAAAAGACTATTAAATCTCTTGTTTCAGGACATCATAACTATTTCAAGGATGTTCAGATGATGCTTGGCTTTCCACCTCCAATCTTCTTTCAAGTCTGTTGGCGTTTTGTGTCACCCAGCATTATATTTGTAAGTAATTGTTATATTTTTAAGAAATGTTTTCAGAGCCAGTGTGAAGTACTTCCTCATATTTTCACTTAGAAATGATATTGGTTTTAAATGCTTTGAGTTTACAGTCCTGTCCTTTCACTTCCAAAGCATGGATTCTATATCCAGACTCAAGAGAACAGGTTTTTTTCTTTAAAGCCTTTGAGGATATAAGAAGAAATGAATCATGTGCTGAAATGAGGTCCCACATAGTTGCCTCCTTACTTCACAAATTTATGTGTAAATTTGGAACCTCCATAAAAACAGAAATGGACAGAATTTTCAATAATTGGCATTATTTAGATAACTACCCAAATGGATGATTGGTTTAGGAACTGAAAAATGTAGTTGTAATGCAGTGGAGGCAAGAGTTACCTATTCCATGGTAGATGACTGGAGTATATTATTGAGATGGAGTAGGAAACGTTTGACCCCAGATATGTTTTGACCTCCATTATATATACCCAGTTTACAAATCCATGATACTGACATTGGATATTGGAGTGGAAACTACAGCTTTTCCTAATCTTATTATATCTAAAATTGACCTTAAATATGTGGAATAACAACTGTTTAATGACCTCACTGTAGTTTGTAGACAGTTCCTATATAAGACGATAGGAACAGAAATTAGGCCATTCAGCCCATCAAGTCTACTCCGCCATTCAATCATGGCTGATAAGTTTCTCAACCCCATTCTACCACTTTCTCCTCATAACACTTAATCCCCTGTACAATAAAGAAGATATCTATGTACATTTTAAATATACTCAATGACCTGGCTTCCACAGCCTTCTATAGCAGTGAATTCCACAGATTCACCACTGTCTGGCTGAAGACGTTTCTCCTTATCTCTGTTCTAAAAGGTCTTCCTTTTACTCTGAGGCTGTGTCCTCAGGTTCTAAAAATGTGTTGCTGGAAAAGCACAGCAGGTCAGGCAGCATCAAAGGAGCTTGGCACACCCTCCTCATTCCTGAAGAAGGGCTGATGCCCGAAACATCGATTCTCCTGCTCCTTTGGCTGCCTGACCTGCTGTGCTTTTCCAGCAACACATTTTTAAGCTCTGATCTCCAGTATCTGCAGTCCTCACTTTCTTCTCGGGTTCTAGTCTCTCCTACCAATAGAAACATCTTCCCAACATTCACTCTGCCCAGGCCATTTAGTATTCTGTACATTTCAATTAGTTACCCCCCCTTATCCTTCTAAACTCCATCAGGTACAGACCCAGAGTCCTCAAACACGCTTTATATATTAAGCTGTTCATTCCCGGGACCAATCTCATGAATCTTCTCTGAAAACGCTTCAGGGCCAGTCGGTCCTTCCTGAGCTATGGAGCCTAAAACTGCACACAGTACTCCAAATGTAGCCTGATGAGAGCCTTATATAGCCTCGGAAGTACATCACTGTTTTTATAGTCAAGTCCTGTCAAAATAAATACCATCATTGCATTTGCCTTCCTAACTACTGACTCAACCTATATGTCTACCTTGGGAGAATCCTGGACTAGAACTTCCGAGTCTCTTTACATTTCAGACTTATGAATGTTCTCCCCATTTAGAAAATAGTCCATGCCTCTAACCTTCCTACCGAGGTGCATTACCTCACATTTTCCCACATTGTACTCCATCTGCTCCTTCTTTGCCCACTCTCCTAATCTGTCCAAATCCATCTGCAGCATCCCTGCCTCCTTAATGCTACCTGACCCTCTACCTACTTTTGTACCATCTGTAAACTTAGCCAGAATACCCTCAGTTCCTTCATCTACATAGTTAATGTATGAAGTGAAAAGTTGTGGTCCAAACACTGAGCCTTGCAGAGCACCACTTGTCTTCGGCTGCCACCATGAGAAGGACCCTTTTATCCCCCAGGCTTCTATCCATGCTCGCACCTTGCCTCTAACACCATGGGCCCTTATCTTACTCAGTAGCCTCCTTGTCAAAGACCTTTTTGAAATCAAGGTAGATAGCATCCATTGTTTCTCCTTCATCTAATGTGCTCATTACTTCCTCAAAGAATTCTAGCAGATTTTTCAGGCATGACCTCCTCTTGATGAAACCATGCTGGCTCTGCCCTATTTTACCATACACTTCCTTTCAGAAAGCTCATCCTTCACAATGGATTCCAGAATCTTACCCATGACCGAGGTTAGGTTAATTGATCTATAATTTTCCGTTTTCTGCTTTACTCCCTTTTTAACAGGGGTGTTACTTTAGTAGTTTTCCGATTGTAGTGATTCCTGAAAGCTTACCACTAATGCCTCTACTATCTCTTCAGCTATCACCCTTAGAACCCTGGGGTGTAGTCCATCAGGTCCAGGTGATTTATCTACCTTCCAGTTATTCAGTTTTTCTAGCACCTTCTCGCTGGTGATGGCCACCATACTCAGCTCTGACCCCTCACTCTCTTAAATTTTTGGGAAATTACTCATGTCTTCCATTGTGAAGACTGATGAAAAGTAATTATTCAGCTCCTCAGCCATTTCTTTGTTCCCCACTACTATCCCTCCTGTGTTATTTTCCAGTGGCCAAATGTCCACTCTTGCCTCTCTTTTGCCCTTTATATATCAAAGGAAACTCTGAAAGTCTTCCTTTATATTACTGGCTAGCTTGCCCTAATACTTAATCTTCTCCCTCCTTATTTCTTTTTTTGTTGCCCTCTGAAGATCTTTATAAACTTCCCAATCCTCTGGTTTACCACTGTTCTTTGCGACTTTATATGCTTTCTCTTTTGCTTTTATGCTATTTATTAAGATTACATTTATTAAGGGGGATTCTTATGTGAAAATTAACAAGAGGAATTCTGTTATTGCTCAGCTGCTGCAGCTGTTCAAGAAGGCAGCTCACCACAACCTTCTCAAGGGCAACAAGGTATGGGTGATTAATGCTGGCCAGCCAATGATGCCTACATCCCACAAATGAGAAAAACTGAACAATTCCTTGTCTTCCTTGGTTTTAATATTTCACTACATCACACCACCCCCCATGTTCTGATGACTGTTTCTGGCCTCTGCCTGCTTCATTAGAGTCATAGAGATGTACAGCACGGAAACAGACCCTTCAGTCCAACTTGTCCATGCTGACCAGATATCCCAAACCAGAGTCTAGATTAGAGTGGTGCTGGAAAAGCACAGCAGGTCAAGCAGCATCCGAGGAGCAGGAAAATCAGCGTTTGGGGCAAAGGCCCTTCGCCTAGATATCCCCAACCCAATCTAGTCCCACCTGCCAGCAACCGGCCCATATCCCTCAGAACCCTTCGTTTTCTTATACCCAGCCTTTTAAATGTTCCAATTGTACTAGCCTCCACCACTTCCTATGGCAGCTCATTCCATACACAGCACCCTCTAGTGCATATTTAAATATTTCTTCAATGTTGAGGGTTTCTACCTTTACCACCCTTATGGGCAAAGTGTTCCAGATTCCCACCACCGTCTGAGTGAAAATGTTTTTTCTTACAATCCCTCTAAACCTCCTGCTCCTTACCTTAAATCTATGAGCCTTGGTCATTTAACCCTCCAACAAAGGGGACGTTTCTTCCAACTACCCTGTTTATGCCCTCATAATTTTATACATTTCAATCATTTACCCTTCTCCTCTGCTCCAAGGAAAATAAACTCAGTCTATCCCAATCTCCTTTCATAACAAAAACACTCCAGCACAGGTAAACCTCCTCTGCTGTCTCTCCAGTGCAATCACATCTCTTCAATAATGTTCTTAGATATTTTCACATCAGCCTGTTCAGATATTATAACCCACCTCTAGATTAGGTGGGATTTGAAATGGCCACTTTGGAAAGAGCCGAAGTGGTCCACTTCCTCCTTCCTCTGTCTGCAGTTTCCTGTGAACTGTCTCTCTTCATACCACAGCCATATCAGGGACTAACATAAGGAAGCATTAATGATTTAGGACACTGCTGTGTTGTACTATGTGCAGGGATGACAATATGCTACATTACTACATCAGTATAGCTTTCCCTTTATGACTGTGCATCACCAGTTCATACTAACAGCAAGTTCAGTCGACCAATAAAAGGCTGATCCTGCTATGTATTTCTTTTATTAGGATCTTTCTTTACCACTACCCAAGGCAACAAACAGATTTAGGATTTGCCCAACAATAAGTTGCTTTTAAACATATCCTTTCAAGTAGTGAATGCAAGAAAGAACATTGCAGTGACTGTGTAAAGTCTATAACATTTTCATTAAAAAATTACTTTTGGGAGAGATCTTGTTCCAGGACTGACTTGATCTTATTTTAGTGAATAAGAAAAAAATTCTCACCCTGAGAAACTTAAAATTTTAAGTTGAATTTGCTTTTATCACAATTACCGTTAAGTAAATGAAATCAATAGATTTGAGTGAACTCATTTATACATTTGTTTGATTTTTCCAGTTCATACTGATCTTCACTGTGGTCCAGTATAAACCCATCAGTTACAATGACTACATCTACCCATCCTGGGCTATCATTCTTGGTTTCTTGATGGCTTTGTCCTCAGTAATCTGTATACCCATTTATGCCATCTGGAAGATATGTGTGTCCGAAGGATCCACATTTTGGGAGGTGAGTGGACAAGATAACAAATTGATTGTATTATGTATGCCAAGAGGAAGTGACAAGCAATGTTAATTTGAGAAAGTTAAATGAAAGCCACAATGGTAGCTTAAATGATGAATAGAAAAAACAAAATAAATCAAAGCAGCTTTTAGTTGATGCCTGACATGGCTTTTAAAGATTCCTTTCAACAATTCTAACTTTGGTTCTAGTATTTTGTTATTCTTCGAAGTAAAAATCAACAAACTTTACTCCTACCATTTAATAAATGATGTTGCCTCCTTTCCAAATGAAAACATCTCAGTGTTTGTAAACTCCTCTGTATCTCAACTCTGTGATATTAGAGATTAACTGTATGATCCTATTCTTCATTGTCTGCATCACTTCAAATTCTTAACACCCATAGATGGCAGTCATGACTTGGCTGGTACCATTCTCACCACTGAGTCAGATTGTTGTTGATTCAAGAATTAATTCAGCACTTAAGCACAAAGCACTAGGCTGGCACTCCAGTGCAGTCCCAATGGGGTGTAGTGCTGTCAGAGGTGGCATTTTTCATTGAGATGTCAAACTGAGGCTCAGCCTCCCCACTTGGGTCAGCAGAAAAAATTCTGTGCCAATACTTTTCAAGCAGAGAAGGGAGTTAATTTAGTTTCCTGGCCAATTCTTGCTCCTGAATCAATATCAACAAAAATGTGATCTGGTTATTATCAATTACTTTCACTGCTCAACCATATTTCCTATATAACAACAAGTTTTTTTTTTAAAAAAGCTATTAAATTGGCTGTAAAGCAAAATTGTACACTGTGCTCCTGTAATTGAGTACACATGACAATAAAATCTAATTCTAAAACTTTGGGCCAACCTGAGGTCATGAAAGGCACTATATAAATACATGCGCTTATGAGTTTTGAGAAGATTTGTAGCTCAGGTTGAGGTTCTGGATGTAGGTTTATTGAGCTTGAAAGTTCATTTTTAGATGTTTTGCCACCATACTAGGTAAGATCATCAGTGAACCACTGGATGAAGCACTGATGGTATGACCCACTTTTTATTCATGTGTTTAGGTTTCCTTGGGTTGGTGACGCCATTTCCTGTGGTGATGTCAGTTCCTGTGGTGATGTCATTTCCTGTTCTTTTTCTCAGGGGGTGGGAAATGGAATCTAAGTAAATGTGTTTGTTGATAGAGTTCCGGTTAATGTCATGCTTCTGGGATAGCATATCCATTCTAGGACAAGCCAAACAGAGACACGAGCGAGAATTCCTAGAAGCATGACATTCCAACCAGAACTCTATCAACAATCACATTGACTTGAATCCTATTTACCACCCCCTGAGAAAAACAACAGGCAATGACATCACCACAGGAACTGACATCACTACTGGAAATGGCATCACCAACTCACAGAAACCTAAACATACAAATAAAAAGCGGACCATACCACCATGGCTTCTTCCGGAGGCACACTGATGATGTTACCTAGTATGGTGACAAAACATCTGAAAACGAACCTTCCAGCTCAGCGAGCAACCTACATCCAGAACATGTGTTTATTTCAAGTAAACTGAATGTGGTCCTGAAGATAAAATGGAAATATTATAGTTTGTAATGCTGCTGAGAAGGAACAAGCTAAATAATACAACTAGGAGAAATACGTAATGTGAAAAAAGGAGGAAGAATAAATAAAATTTGAGGTTTTTTTCCTCCATTAAAATTATTATTAGTATCTACGTGGTTTGCAGGTGGTTAATATTCCTGTAATAAAGTTACCTTAGAGTCTAACTGTTATAATACAAGCATTTGGTTCAACTGAAAGCTTAGACTTGGTTAATAAAATTAAGCACCATAGCAGCAATGCTGTGCCAATCGGGTACCTGATTTCATAAATATTTTACTTATAGTGGGGCAGGCATCAGGTGACTGAGTGACCAGTGGGCTATTTGAGGTCCTTAAGTAACCGATTAATGGTCACTTAAGGCTTTCCTCAAATCACCATTTAGATTTTACCTTTGGCAGGGGAGTCTGGCACCAAGTGGTGACGTTGTCTGATGAAATCAGGGAGCCAATTTGCAAGGTGAAGGCATGGTCTTTCTCGTCAAGCACTCTGTGCCCAAATGTTGCCTCTTTAAAGAGCTATTCTTTCCCCTCCCCCTCTCAAGCATTGCTCCAACACTATTTACTGACCCCCTTTCTCCCCCACCCTCAATTCTCCATTCACCTCCCAGAGCCTGACCGCCTGATCCCAATAAGACCCTGGACTTCACTTTACAAGAGCTCTATAAACAGCTCTACTTTGTGGATTTGCCGCAGTCCCACAATTGTTCACCTCTTCTAATAGGGCTGTTGAGATTGAGATTTGGCAGCCATTTGATTGGCTTATTGAAGGTAGAAATATTTCCACAAGGGCAGGCTGAAGTGTCCACTTGAACCATGAAACAGCCCAGCAGCTACAACTAGCTGCAGAGTGACCTGGCCAAGAGGGGATAAGCTCAACTATGACTAATGCCAGAAAATAGAGTTACCATCCGCACTTCATACTGCTCAGACTTGCTACCAGTGGCATCATAAAACAGACCATTTTAACTTTGTTTTAAATTGATTTAAAAAGACTTCTTATAAGGGCATTTATGATTTTTCAGAAACAGTTTTGCTAACCATAGCATAAATTAGCCACTTGTGATCTGACTAAAGCGACTAATGACTACTCAATGAATTGGTATCTGGTCAGAGTCAAATTTCTACTTTGAAATAGATTTCTTTCTCCATTAATTGAATTAGTGGAGAAACTGGATATGGCAGAATTGTCTTGGTATTAAATAATGGTCATGTTTAAGCTAACTTAGTAAGTTAGTTATGTGTAATTAGAGTTCCTGTGTTCTGCTATCAGTTCGTACAGCTCAGTATAGACATTCAGCATCATTATTGCTTTCTTGCTTTCCCAGCGTGTGAAGAATGCAAATAAACCAAGCAAGGACTGGGGACCAACTTTATTAGAGCACCGCACTGATCGATACGCAACAGTTGGCAGCTCATCGTATGAGTTCAGTCTGGAAATTCAACAACTGAATCCAGATAAAGAGCGAGAGAAGGAGCAAATACCAATAGAAAATATAGAACACAACCTCACCATACAGGGCAGCAATGGTTCTGCCAGAACGCAGGAGCTTAATGTGTAGTCAAAGTCCTTTTAAATCAAAGAAGACAATTAATTGGGGTTAGGAGGGTGGGTTTGGGAAATAGAGCCTTTCCTTATGCCGAAAGGTTCATTCCCTTTAATTTCTTATCTGATCTATGGAATTTGACAAGTAGTCAACACAACTTAATTGATTTTTTCAGGTATGTGTGTTTTTCTTTCTCTTTTCATTTTTTATAGTTATCGATAGAATCTCATAACTTAATATTTAAACCTGATTTTTTTTTCAGAAATTGGTTATGTTTGTTGTCATTTTGTGGAATGTAGTACTTTATATACACACTGTTTGCCTGTTAGTACAACTTATAGCTGATCAAAATGTTTCCCAGTCTCAATATAGTTTTTCTTTCTCTCTGGGTCTCATTTCTTTTGAACATCTGTTTGTGCTTGTCTACTCCACACCATAGCACTGTGTTTTATCAACATCAGAATAGTTATTAAGTAACACAAAAGAACAATCTGAGGAAGAAGCTGAAGGTAATGCCCATCTTATTGTGACAGCACATTTTCAAAGTAACCTACTGTTTACCAAGCCAAAACTATATCAGAGATCCGAATTACACTGTTCACTGTATTTGGTAGCTTTGTAATTTTATTGGCTCTGTTTCTAATGTTTTGATATCTATATATTATTTTATATATGTGTTAATTGGAACAAACTTTTCCCCCGTAGTAAGCAGTTTCCAGGAAAGCTTTTCAGAAAACACAGAAAGAAGTTATAGTGCATATATTTAAGTTAATTTTACTGAAGCTCTAAACCAGTTGTACAGCTGCAGCTATTGGATACAAGTAGATCATTAGATGTTTTTATCCATCCACAAAAAGTGATCTGTCATTGAAATATCTTTTCTTGTTTGTTATGATGATTTGTCTATCAGTATCTCACTCAGATGCACTCTTCATTATCAGCACTGCTGCAGAAGAGAGTCAGCATGAGTAAACCAACGGTACAGTGTGCATGTCCAACACAGTATCAGACATGCATGAATACATAGGAAAATTTGAACATATTATTGATGTGTCAAATGCTCATCTTTCAAAATTTATCGGTACAATTTTAAGATATACTTTAACCTATTGTTTATCTGATACATAGTGGGAATTAACCAATTCAGAACAGTTGTTATCAAAAAGTTGCATAGGTTTTTAAGAGATTGTGATGTGTTCACGAAAGTTGTAGACATTAGACATTAAACATTGGCCCGATCTGAGGGGCTACCAGCTGACTATTCCCCCAAGACTAAGCCAATCATTTAATTGTTAGACAGTACTTCTATCATGCGCAGAGGACACTGAGATTCTGGAGCTGGGTTATTGGGTGGCAGTAGCTGTTTAACAGACTGTAATTGCTTTTCAAGACGTATCCAATTCTTTTTTTGAAAGATTAGTTTTGGAATTAAAGGGCCAATTAGGTATTGGAGGCTGCAATACAGGAAATCCTAGCAGATATAAGAACCTGATACAAAGTTGAGAACCATCCAAATATAGCAACTTTTCAATTATTTTCTCACCTTGATTCCCTGACATATCTTTTTAAACCAGGTGCTAAGAGTGTCTGAAGCATTGGTGCACTGCTTCTGTTGCCTTATGAGTCTTGAACAAAGTTGGACTTGTGCGAGTAAGCAAAATTACAAATTCAGCACAAACCTTGACCCACTTGTTGGATTGGAAGAAGTAGAGAAAAGAAGAAATTTCTTTGAGCAGCAAAGTACTTTTTTAACATAATAGGACTGGTTGAATATCTGAGGCAGCCCCCTTTTGACACCCATCATGCCTGTCGAAATAAGGCAGGAGTAAACTTGAATATGTAAACCGAGGCCTTTGCCTGTTACAGGATCTCCAAATGCTGTTTTCATGGGCTCATGGTGAAATTTGTGCCATTTTAGGCTTGGAGTTAAAATGTGCACCTAAAATTTTAAAATAATCTGACAAAAAAGGGAGAAGATGTTCATAAGTCTGCAGTGCTTAGTGTAAGGAGAGATAGAACAGCACAAGCAGGTGACTTATCCCTTTGCTGCTTTGGTACCTGTATTGTCCCACAAACCAAGTTGTAACAGAATGGGTCACCTTATTTTCTTGAAGCCAAAGCTGGCTGGTTGAAACTGATGTACAGTTGCATTGATGTATCAAGTTATGTGTTAAGTGCTTAAATTGTACAGTGTGCATTCCAGTCTGAACCTAACAAACCCATAATGGGTTTCTGCCAAGAGATGCCGTGCTTAGATCCAAATTTTGATCAGATTGGGAATTTCCATACAATGGAAAGAGACAAAAATGTTCCATTCGATTTCAGTTTCTGGAACAGAATTATGTTTATATCGGAATGCTTGCATGATGGGAATGGTCATGATGGGATTCTGTGCTTGGCTGTGATACACATTTATGTAGATTCCATTGCATTTGCTTGATAATGTGAAATCTTGATTACATGGAAGTATGTAATATAACAAAATAGGTATTGCCATTATGAAGTTGAAAATTTAATTGCCTCTCTCTTAATTCTCCTTTCTATCCCTTTCCCTTTTTCATTCTGTCCTAAAGTTGCTCTTTTATCATCTAAACTTATTCTTCTTTTCAATACGGAGTTTAATCTAGTCCAAATAATTGAGATATCAGCCAATTAATATTGTGAATTTTATTAACTGCATTTGAAGATATTTGTAGTCTAAGAGTCAGAGAATCTGGGTTCAGGTCCTGCTCCAGAGACTTAAGCAGAAAATCTAGGCTAATGTTCCACTGTAGCACTGAAGTCATGCTACATTGTTGGATGTACTGTCTTTTGAATAAGACGTTAAACTAAGGCCCATCCTCCCGTATGATGGGTGTAAAAAAATCCCATGGCACTACTTTGGTCAAGTGTTCATTCAGGCCATCATTGTACTTCAAAAGTACTTTGTTGGTTGTAAAGTGCTTTGTGACAGCCTGAGGCCATGAACAGCACGTATATATGCAAGTCACTCTTTTTTGATCTAGAGGAGACCCGAACAGTGTGCAATTAATCTCTCACCTTTCAAGCCATTATAATATAGTTTGTTTTGCCTACAGGCTATACAACATATTCAATCACATTTATAATCTAATGGGAAATAGTTTACAAGTTACAACCAAAACAATTAATTTATGTGTTCAATTATACCCCTGAGTTGCATATACTGGCTCTTAATTCATGTTGAGAAAACAGTAGGTAAACTTTGCTGACTTCCTTTAGCAAATAGTAGGGACAAGTATTTTCTCACATAGTTGAGTTAATTGCACTTTGTATTTCAGTCTAAAGGTAATCAAGGTGAATTAAGTGTATACAGTTTCCAGCTCAATGACTCTAAACTATTATAACATTGATATATTGTTAATTAATTCGCATTAACATTCATTGATAAATTTCATTCTAGCTTAAAAAATGTTTTTCTTTATTTGTCAGGTAACTAAGCAAAACATGTGGGATGATTAAGGTTAATTCAATAAAATTTTGTTTGCATAAGGGAGTATTTAGTAACTAGTGGCTCAGTGAAATTTGACAGATATGTCAGTTGAAGGTTTGCTTAATTTCTGCAGCAGTGAAAGTAATTGCCAACCAAGTAAGTTTTTTCACCAGTGCCAATGCTGCTTCATTCAACAGAGACTGGAGACATTGAAACTTAGATTTTCGAATCTGTGTTATTTCAAAGCCAGCAGTAAACATTCTAAAATTAAATAAGTGTATTTTATTGGGTTTTCACTTGTATTATAACAACACTGAGCAGAAAATTCAGTTTATGTCTCCTGTTACTACATAATGTTGAAAACCTTTACACTAGTTTTTGCACATACATCTACAGCAACATCTTTTTCTGGATGATTTTTACGCTGTTGCAGACCTTGAACAGTACAGCAACACCTTGAACCGAATCACAGTAACACCACGTGACTTTTCTCATGACATACAGCAGAGTAAAATAAAGGGTCACACCAATATTATACCACCTCCATATTTTACAGCATTCTGACATGTCTTGATTTAGTGAGAGGGTTTGGGGGTGG
This sequence comes from Chiloscyllium plagiosum, assembly GCF_037043375.1. NCBI lineage: Eukaryota > Metazoa > Chordata > Chondrichthyes > Orectolobiformes > Hemiscylliidae > Chiloscyllium > Chiloscyllium plagiosum. The sequence continues at coordinate 37,928,319 of NW_028270147.1, read as the reverse complement.
TGAAGGTTAGGTAACAATGCTCACTCTTCAGTGAAGCTCACTCAAGCACACACCTTTATAGTAAAAGCAATGATCTGGATTGAACCATATTTCTGGTTCACCAAATGTTTTCATTATTCTCAGTTCAGTTTGTTTTCTGTGCATGCATTTCCTCTATCTCTTTCTCACAATTACCAAGCCTTTCAACCTTTTACCTATTTATAGCTGTAAATATGTAGATTTGTAATCTATCAAGTGTTCCATCGCACCTAGCAATCGTCCTTTCTTTCACCTTTTCCGAATAGCATTCACTCAGTAAAGGTAATTGGAAAGACATTTGTAATCTGTGCTTCCTTCCTACCTCTGCCTTTTATCTATATAAAATACTCATGCTGTATTTAATGTATGATTTAAGTTGAGCACCGCCTTGCTTTCCTGATTAGATGTATGTGCCAGAAAACAAAGGAAGTTTTTACTTTCCAATGTGCCAATAGCTCAAAATGAGAACTATAATTGTGTACACAGTATTTTCTTGATAGTGTATATTGTTTCAAGTGACTGTAATCTGTAGTCTTATATGAACAGTTTACTTGACTCTTTCAGTGTTTAGGAGAAAAGATAAATATATATTAAAGAAGCTACTTGTGTAAATCTCTTTCATTCTGGGGTTAATTACATAGACTGGAAACTATAAAATATTCACATCTCTGTAAGAATTATGATTTTGTCATTGTATTTTGCATATTGTGCATTTCATATCTTAATATTCAGCACTTAAAAATACTTAACATTGAGGAGAAATCACAAATTGAGTGAATGTTTGACAAAGCATCTCCATTCAGGGTAACAAGTTTCCTCTTTGCCTCTACCTCCTGGATGCAGTTATTGCTGAAACATTTTCAAGTTAAAGTTAAGAAATTTGCTATTAAGATAAATGGTCCAGAGGAGACTTACATGGCTACTTCTCATCTTCTCCCTCAATTGAGTCAGTGATAACCAGATTTCAGTCTAATTTGCATTGTAGTTTGTTAAAAGAGGTATTTCCCCCCTGAGCTGTATGTATTTACTTTGGTCTGATCTCTGAAATTATTGACACTGTGTGGATTACTGGAGCTGCAGTTCAGGCAGCATCCAAGGAGCTTCGAAATCGACGTTTCGAAATCGACGCTTATCTCTCCATGCTACAGGCTCACTGCCTTTATTCCTGATGAAGGGCTTTTGCCCGAAACGTCGATTTCGAAGCTCCTTGGATGCTGCCTGAACTGCTGTGCTCTTCCAGCACCACTGATCCAGAATCTGGTTTCCAGCATCTGCAGTCATTGTTTTTACCACTGTGTGGATTACTGTTAATTTGACTGACTTTAAAAAAATTAAATTGAAACCTTTCCAACGGCTTGAACATTTACCAATGGAATCCAGCCAGCTCCTCCTGGTAATAATAGACATTTCTACATCTGCCATTTTTTATCTCTTGTCAATAATTCTCCATGCAGGAGGTTTGGTAAAGTATCTACTTTACTAGTCCACAGAAAGTGTCAATTGACACTGAGAATGTTCCGAAGAGTGCAAGCAAATGGCCCACATAAAGTCACCCTTTAAATTTCCCTTTTAAGCTGTTAAGCATGGGAAGACTGAGCATTACCTCCACCAATCATCAAATATGAAATCAGGAACACATTATTTCACAAAATGAAGCAACAAATCCAAATTACTAACCATTCCATCCCACAGGTAATTGCTTCACTCTTAATAATAATTCTCTAATACATATGAGCTTACTGAGGAGTTATGCTTCAGTTACAGTATATGTACAACTGGTTCAGAGACTCGTACACAAAACGAGTGTGGAAGAGTACATATTTCAGGTGGCAGGGTGAAATGTGTCTCTTTAATTGACATCTATTTAGTGGACTCAGTGATATTATGGATCAAATGGAATAGAAGGGGAACTGTCATCATTTCCCCAAGTTGGATTTTAGTGAACTCGAGGCAGATTAATTTATACTGTGCTTGACCTAATTGTTTTTTGAGGCTAACAGTATTATAATTTGATGAAGGGCTCTGGCCTGAAACGTTGATTCTCCTGCTCCTTGGATGCTGCCTGTCCTGCTGTGCTTTTTCAACAACACACTCTCGACTCTGATCTCCAGCATCTGCAGACCTCACTTTCTCCTAGTACCACAATTTGCATTCCCCAATTTGCTGCTCTTCACTTGAACTGCCAGAAAAAGAAGGACCAAAACACTGTTTAACTTTCCTTTGTTTAATTGGCCCAATATTTGCTATCACTGATCTAGAGAGCTGGTATAACAGAAGGAGGATTTACTCCAGGACAGCATTTCAGCACAGTGTTCATTACATCAAAGAAAATCTGCTGTAAACTTTATTAATTGACATATGAACCAGTAAAGCTTTAAAGGGTAACATGCTGATTCCAAAGTATCGATTTTAGAATCTGTCAGATATGTACGTTGTAAAGAAGTCAGCATTTTTTCAATTGTTTATTTTTATTATGATGACCAAATGTTTCTTGTGCTTTTTTTCACCAGACTAATCAAGTAGTCAGTGCTTTAATTCCTAAGCAATATGAGTAGGCCATTCAGCCCTTCAAGCCAGCTTCACCATTCAATAGGATCATCCAACTCAATACCTTGATCCCACTTTCTCTCCATACCTTTTGATTCTAGCTCAAAGAACTGTATCTAATTCCTTCTTGAAAACATTCAATGTTTTGGCTTCAACTGTTTTGTGTTGCAGAGAATTCTACAGGCTCACCACTTTCTGGGTGAAGAAATTTCCCCTTATCTCAGTTCTAAATGGCTTACCCTATATCCTTTACTGTGATCCTTGGTTCTCAGTTCCCTGTAATTAGGAATATCCTTTATGGCTTTTATCCTTCTAGATTATATCAGAATTTCATAGGCTTCTGTGAAATCCACCCCCCCCCCCCCCCCACTACTTATCATTTTCTAAATTCTAGTGAATATAGTTCTAACTGATCCAGTCTCTCTTTATATGTCAGTCCTGCCATCTCAGGAATAAGTATGGTAAACTTCTGTTGTACTCCCTTCATAACCAGAACAACATTCCTCAGATAAGAAAACTAAAACTACACATGTTACTCCAGGTGTGGTCTCACCAAACACCAGCACGACATCCCTGTTTCTGTACTCAAATCCTCTCACTATGAAGGCCAACATACATTTTTTGTTCATCATGGCCTAGTGCACCTGCATGCTAACTTTCAGCAACTGTTGTACAAGGACACCCAGGTCTCATTGCACTTTCCCCTTTCCCAATCTATCGCCATTCAGTTAATAATTTTTCTTCCTGTTTTTGTCACCAAAGTGGATAACTTCACATTTGACCACGTTATTACTTTATCTGCCATGCATTTGCCCACTCACTTGTCCAAATCACACTGAAGCATCTCTGCATCCTCACAGTTCACTCTCACCCAACGTTGTCACATCTGATGAACCCACTAGCCACTGCCTGCTATAGGAAAAATTCACATTTATTCCTATTCTTTGTTGCTCAAGTTGTCAACCAGTTCTCCCAGTCCCAAGCACTTTAATTTCATATGCTAATCTCTTATGTGGAAGCTTAAGGAAAATCTTATGAAACCCAAGTAAATCATATCTTCTTATCAACTTTACTAGTTTAACCTTGAAAGATTCAGGTAGACTTGTCTGCAGATCAGTGCTAACTCTGTCTAATCTTGGCATTGTTCTTCAAGTGCTCTACTATTATACCTTTTAGAAGAAGAAAAAGAAAAATCCCTACATTGTGGAAACAGGCCCTTCAGCCCAACAAGTTCACATTGACCCTCCAAAAAGTATCCCACCCAAACCCATTCCCCTATTACTCTAGATTTACCCCTGACTAATGCACCTAGCCTGTACATCCCTGAACACTATGGGCAATTTAGCATGGCCAATTCACCTAACCTGTACATCTTTGGATTGTGGGAGGAAACTTGAGCACCCAGGGAGAATTTGCAAACTCCACACAGTTCCCTGAGGCTGGAATTGACCGCTAGTCCTTCGTGCTGTGAAGAATCAGTGCTAACCACTGTGAGCCACCTTGCCACCCCAGTGGAGTCTAGTATTTTTTCTATTACAGAGGTACCTCGATTATCCGAATGACACGGACAGGGAGTATTTTTTTGGATAATTTAATCGAATGCCGGATAACACAGTTAGGAAAGCATCAGGACCTTGCGATCTTGTTCAGATAATCCGAAATTCAGATAATTGCATGTTGGATAATTGAGGTTCCTCTGTATTGATGTCAGTCTATTGTTGTGTTTTCTCAACCTCATTTTAAATAATGGAGTTGCATTGGTCACTCTGCAATCTGTTTCAGAGTCTGTAGAATCAGGAAAGATGATTTCCCGGGCATCCTCTGTTTCTAGGGCCACTTCCTTAAGTACTCTGGGATGGAGATTATCGAACCCTAAGAATTTTATCAGCTTTCTCTTTCCCTAACACCATTTCCTTATTAATACGGATTTTTTTCAGACCCTCCCTCACTCGAGACCCTGTGCTTCTCAACATTTTGAGGCTTTATTTGTGTCCTTCTTTGTGAAGGCAGAACCAAAATATTCATTTAATTAGTCTGCCACCTTTTTGGTCCCCAGTAGAACTTCCCGTGTTTATGACTACATTTGTCTTTGCTAATCATTTTCTCTTCATATACTTTTCACTATCCGTTTGTGTGTTGCAAATTTGTAATCTCAATCTGGAAAGTAAAGCATTTCTGTAAAACAGTGTGTTGGCATATAAACTAAAAATTGCAAATTGACTTAAAGTTCCTGAGTGGTGATGGTACTAAAGCAGCCTGCCTATCACTTGGCCTGAAACCATAAGCCTTAGAGAAGTAGTATGGCTGAGCAATGTGGGAGGTTTATCTGTTTAAAAGATCACATCATTTCAGTAGAAAGTGTTTTTCTGAGGGGTTTACTGGAAAACCTTTGGGATAGAGAAGAAGGAATATACTATAAATTTGGTTTCAGCTGATCCTGACACCATGACCAGTGAAATTGTGAACTCCTCGTTCAAAAGTAGGTTAACGATTTTTAAAATTTTTCTGAAAAGAGAGACATGTTGCAATTGCAAAATCAAAAACAAAATATATTCTGTCAGATGAAATCCCACAATTCGAATGGAATTGTGCTAATAGTTACACCAACAACTAAGATAATCAATGAGCACATAACATGGCTGATGTATACTAAGTGACTGACTCTGTACAAATATGAGAACATGTTCAAGCCTTACACCTTTTCTTGAATTTAGTCCAGTGCTTAGAGCCTATAATTAATTCCCCGCTGCTTTCCCTAGGGCAATGCAGCAGACAAGAGTCAACTTGCCAAGCAGTTAGAAGACTTTTCTCCACGAGTGTAACTTGTTGTGAACATTTGAGATTTGGCATTCTTGATTACTTACTGTGACTGCAAGATGTAAAACTTCAGCAACACGTTTTTCTTCAGCAAAGTATATTGTTCCATTGCACAGTGCACATGGGAAATCTCGCCTTCATGTATCAAGAAAAATTCCTAGTTAAGGCAATGTTCCCGTAAGGTTAGGGCAGGGTGAATCTTTGACCATTGTGGGTTATGGGAGGGATATGAAATACACTTGCTGGCTTAAGTTTCCCCAAAAGTTTTTTTTTTCCCAGGGAAGAAGAATGTCATTCAAAATTTTTAAACAACAGCTTCTCATCTAGTGTTTAATACGGCAGTGTATTGAGAAAGTATAAATCTGACAAAGTCATTGACATTGACGATTTCACAGTCAAAGACTGAGATCACAGCATCTTTCTGTTTGTAAATCAGGTGGCGGGGGATGTTTATCGTGAAAAGGCGATGCTGAAATTTTGTAGGAATTCTTCTTCAGCCTAGAACATTATAATGTCTCTGAGTGTTTTCATAACTCTTTGCCTGAAGTTCTACTGAATATTCACTACCTTGATAACTAGGACCCAGTGGGGGAAGAACGTGGTTTCTGGTCAAGGGTGATAATGGAGCTGTGAGACTGAAGATTGTACCATGTCTTATAATGTCCTATCCACAATATTAATGACTGTCAAATTAAATGGACCAATTAGGGCCAATCCAGATTGCAATCATTGTTAACATTGGATCAGTCTCAACTCTGAACTCCAATTCACAGCAGAGAAAATGTATCAAATGTTGGGTCTGTGTTGTTTTGGCTTTGTGAATAGATTTAATTCTGGATCACATTTATTCTCAATATGTAATTTGGGTTTCGGTTCTCCGAGCTGGTAGACTCTCTTGACCACTTACTGAAACTGCCACATTACACATTGACATCATATCAACAAATAAAACTTGATTTTAGTGCTGTTTTGTCAAAATGAGTTTTCAATCAATATCAGAAGCTAGCAAGAACAAAAATAACCAAAAGATCAAACTGCATGTTGAAAATACACAAACAGAAAACAGCTACCAGCAGAGGAACAAATGCAAGAACTCACCACATTCTGGAAAAACTTTCTAACCATTTCTTAGTAACCTGAGCACATAATATTGGTCATAAATGCCAAGAATTTACTCCTAGCTCCTTCAACTTGCTGTAACTTCTAAGGAGGTTTGACATGAAATATATACAAGGACCTCACCACTCCCACTTTATTCAAGTATCTCCTGGAATTAACTATTCATCAAAGAATGCTTGCTGACAGTCAAGGAGAAAGGTTTGTTTTGTGGCTCGTTGACCCACCCCAACGTGTACTATGTAACCAGACTCGAGGTAAACTGCATGGAAGTTACTACACAGAGACAAGCCATCCAGCCTACCTAGCCTCTGCAAGTGTTTATGATCCACAAGAGGCTCCTCGGAACTCACAACCTAAAACAAAAGGTAAAGTCGTCATAGCCTTACAGGCCGTTGGGATGCTCTCTTAGTACAGAGCGATAACAAATAGTGATTTAACCTGAAGGACATTATGCCTCAGGCGAGGAGAGAGGGTACAAAGGAGAATCATTCATAGCAACATCAGCCGGTGCATGAACTGATCCCACTTTGCCTTACCAAATAAACACACCATTATATTTTTATCTGCGTTACATTTTTGGATTGTCTTCAATGTTACTCATATCAACCACTCTATCTGGCAGCACATTCCATAATCTTATCAAACCTTGGGTGAAGAGGTAACTTCTAAATTCTGTATTGGAATACTGACTATTGTATATTTAGATTAGATTCCCTACAGTGTGGAAACAGGCCCTTAGGCCCAAAAGGTCCTCTCTGACCCTCCAAAGAGAAACCCACCCAGACTCATTGCTCTACATTTCTCTCTGACTAATGCACCTAACACTATGGGCAACGAAGCTGGGCCAATTCACCTAACCTGCACATCTTTCTTTGCATTGTGGGAGGAAACCAGAGCACCTGGAGGAAACCCACGCAGACACAGGGAGAATATGTAAACTCCACACAGTTGCCCAAGGTTAGAATCAAACCCAGGTCCCCTGGCACTGTGAGGCAGTAGTGCTAACCACTGAGCCACCGTGCTGCCCTTTCTTTAGTTTTATACTCAGCCACATACACTCACTTGGCAACATCTTTGCCAAGTTTACCCTCTGAAATCCCTTCATAATTTTAACGATGACTAAATGATCACCCAGATACTTACCTACTGGTCCTATTGTGCAACTTCACTCTAATTACATTTGAAGTGCGAGAATTATTTTTAAAATTTATCAAAAGAATGAATACTCTCACATGGAGAAAATTGTTTTTGTGTCATGACAAGGTTACAGGCAGGATGCATCCATTGTTGACTCAGACTCTTAATTCCCACCCTCCCTTAAATCAGACCCAAATATAGGGAGAAACTGCAAACCTTGAACAATCTGAAATACAGATTTATTCTTGAGATAATGATGAAAACACTCAGCAAATGAGGCAACATTTGTAAGGAATGGAAAATATCAATGTTTCAGACTTCATCTTTCATGCATGTATTCTGGTTCACAAAAACTTAGAATCCCTAGAGTGTGGAAACAGGCCCTTCAGCCCAACAAGTCCACACTGACCCGCCAAAGAGCAACCCACCCAAACCCATTCCCCTACCATCCTATAGTTACTACTGACTAGGACACCTAACCTATACATCCCTGAATACTATGGGCAATTTAGCTTGGCCAATTCACCTAACCTGTACATCTTTGGATTGTGGAAGGAAACTCACGCAGACACGAGGAAAATGTGCAAACTCCACATAGACAGTTGTCCAAGGTTGGAATCAAACCCGGGTCCCTGGTGCTGTAAGGCAGCAGTGCTGACCACTGAGTCCCCATATCGCCCACTTGTTAAGAAGGCACTTAACAAGAGTTGAAGAAACAAGGTGGAGTGGGGAAACATTCAGAGAAAACAAATAATCAGGCGGTGAGGAGGAGATGGTTGTATGTCAGGCCTAATAGTACAGTCGTAAATACAAGTCATGGAGAGCAGAATGAAAAGGTATGTCTTGAAATATTATGATCTAAGGGTTAGCCAGATTCCAGGTTGACATATAGACTATAAGTTTTATTTTTACAATTTTGTCACTGTGGTTGTTAGTCACTGAACATATTCAAACAATGCTGCTTATGTACATTCAAAAGAATAAGTTTATTGCAGAAAAAGAAAACCACTAAATACGTGTCTGACAATTTTGAAAGATTGAACCATAAACAGCAAAAAGATTCAACCTTTTTACTAGCAATATCCTTTGCAGACATTCAACCCCAGTGAATTATCACTCTGATCTTTTACTTAAAATTTCTTACTAAACTGACAAGTTCATATGTTCCTATCAATGGCACATTGCACATTCACTAAATGTGATACCCTCTGTCAAATTGTTGAAAAGATGCAAAGTTAATTTTGAAGAAAGTTAAAAACACTAACTTAATGATATTTCTCTGACTATTTTGTGGTTACGAAATCATCTGAAGACTCTTACAACTCTGCTGTCTGAAGACTTGCACAAACTAAAAGCTGCTGATGTAGATATTTTCTTCCGAATTCATCTTGATTGTGGCCCCTAGCCATCTGTCCCTGTTCGCTGTAAAGGTTCCAATTAATAAATACCCAAGCAATCATCTCCCATGTAGATCGCTAGTCACTTAAGTCCCAGTCTTTCTTGGAAAGGCTGTTTTGAGCTTCCTGTTCACGAATGATTTTCTAACACTTAAGAGAATCATCTTCACTGAACTAAAACCAAAAATCTGTTTTAATTGTAGAATCCAAATTTGCAGAACAAAAATGATCATATACCACAAAACTGTTGAAGCAGGTCAGGTAAATTATAGACAGGAATATAGAAATCTGGAAACCATCTCCTGTTATAAGCTCAATGAAGTTAACAGCACATTCTTATTTATCTTAAGCTGAAACCCCACCATTGCACAGTGTACATACTGCCTTAAGAAGACAGCAAATAGACAGAAAAAAAGATCAACCAAAGGGGACTCAACACCATCCACCATGTACACGGCAGGTACTCATGTGACTCAGCCAACGCTGTCTATCTAATACGCTGCAAGCAAGGATGCCCAGAGGGATGGTACATTGGCGAGATTAAGCAGACACTACAACAACTGATGAATGGACACCACACAACGACCGCCAGACAGGTATGTTCTCTCCCAGTTGGGGAGCACTTCAGCATTCAGAGACATTCGCCTTCAGATCTTCGGGTGACTGCTTTACTCTGTTTGGTCACCTTCTCAAAGAACTCAATAAGGTTTGTGAGGCATGACCTACCCTTCACAAAATCGTGTTAACTAACCCTAGATGATTCCTTTCTAGATGATTACAAATCCTATCTCTTACAACCGTTTCCGACAATTTACCCACAACCGAAGTAAGGCTCACTGGTCTATAATTACCAGGGTTGTCTCTAATCCCCTCCTTGAACAAGGGAACAACATTTGCAATGCTCTCGTCTTCTGGCACTATTCCGTAGAAAATGACAACATAAAGATCAAAGCCAAAGGTTCAAAAATCCCCTCCCTGGCTTCCAAGAGAATCCTAGGATAAATCCCATCCAGCCCAGGGAACTTATCTATTTTCACACTTTCCAGAATTTCTAACACCTCCTTGTGAACCTCATTTCCAACTTGTTTAGTAGCCTGTATCTCAGCATTCTTTCACCAACATTGTCTTTTTCTAGTGTGAATACTGATGAAAAATATTCATTTTGCGCTTCTCCATTTCTTCTGACTCCACGTACAACTTCCTACTACTATTCTTGATTGGCCCTAATCTTACTACAGCCATTCTTTTATTCCTGATATACCTGTAGAGAGCCTTAGGGTTTTTCTTGATCCTATCTGCCAACAACTTCTCATGTCCCCTCCTGGCTTTTCTCTACTCTTTCCTGGCTAACCTGTAACTCTCAATTGCCCTAAATGAGCCATCACATCTCATCCTAACATAAGCCTTCTACTACCTCTTGACCCAAAGTCCTTGGTAAACCATGGCTCATGCATTTGACAATTTGCAGATTCATTTTATTTATGCTAAAAAAAAGCACACAGCCTGCAGGCCGTCAATCTATATAACATCTTATAAATTCCTACTTTGGAAATAGAACAAGTCTGACTCAAGATTGGGATATAGACAGACTCTAACCTCAAACTTTTTATTACATCGTCTGAGCTGAGATGTTACCTTTTTTATAAAACCTTATGCCATCTTGAGAACGTGACTTAAAAGAAGTTCTGGGATTTACATATTAATGAACTGCAACCTGCAACCCATTCTAAAAGATGAAAGATTTAACAGGAATCTAGTTTTGTTCAATATGTCATTTTAATTGCATGACACTATGATCTTTTGCTATAAATTCTATGTTTCATGATCATGCCCCACTAGTTACCTGATGAAGGAGCAGTGCTCTAAAAACTAGTACTTTTAAATAAAACTGTTGGATTATAACCTGCTGCTGTGATTTTTAATTTAATAGGAGAAGGCAGGGTTACATTTGCAAATTGTACCAATTGGTTATCATGTCTTAAAACCAGAGGGATATATCCAAGGCGAGTTGACAGGTTTAACCTAATCAGTTTTGAGCAGTCAGCTGTATTCTTAAATATGGCTCAACTCATGAAGAAATAGGAGAGTAATTTTAAGGTTACAGAATAATGAAACTTTATTTTCATAGATTATATAATTTAAGGGATAAATCCCCATTCTTTTACCAAATTCAAAATGCAAAGGTATAAATCATAGAGCCTGATCTATATAACCGCAAGTTTTTGTTTGTTACATTCATACCTTTTTGGAACAGCACATTTTTACTTTATTTATTTCTAATAGTTTTCTTACACATCAATATAACTTAAAAGAGAATTGCTGAACTTGAATTTGCTGTTAAACTGCACCAATCGCAATAAAGGTTTGGATCAGATTTGTGTTTAAATGCTACAGGCGTAATACTTCATTTGACAGAAGCCAGATTAGACAACCAATCACAGCTGCAATGGTGAAGTGGGTGGCGATGGGTGAGCAAGGCTTTTTATAACAGTGAAAATATGGACCAATGGACAATGGCAAATCAGCACAATATTTCATTATAATGATCATTTTTAATTTGACTATTACAAATTAATTTGCGGACAACATGCTCTATTCAAAGTTAACTCTGCACTTTTTCAACAATTTGAAGATTTACAAAAAAGATTAATGCTGCTGACACTTTCAAGAATCTAGCTAACATTGACTATTCATTCAGTAGCAATGCTCAGCAAGATTACTTTGCCATTGATACTCAGTCAGACAAACAGGATGATAAAAGCATGACTTTGGCCATTTTCCATCAGAAGAGTCATTGATCTAAAAGCAATGTTTTTTCTCGGATAAAATTTTATCTACTCTGGGTTTCTGTTATGAACTCTCTCACAATTTGTCTATCACTACTTCTCAAGTACTGCAGGCCAAACAATCCTGAGAAAGTGATCACGAGAATCTTATCTTTGCTCACACCTTTGCTAATTCCTTGAAAGCGGGTCAGTTAACCTCATAAACTGATAGTTTTCTTTTGAATTCATTCATGGGATGTAGGTGTCACTGGTTGGGCCACTATTACCCACCCACCAGGAGTTGTCCATGCTCGTTTCAACTTGTTTCCCAATACTATCCATTACAGAGACTCGATTCCAGAAAAAAAAGCTCTCTTATCTCAGCTTTGTAAATATTTTCTAAGCAAGGCCTTTCAGTTTTTCTCTCTCTCTTTTGGAATAATGAGTTTTTTATAGTCTGTTGATATGAACATCTTGCAATTATGATTGCCTACACATTCTCAGTTCTGGCAACTTAAGAATTTCTATCCACACTGTCCTGGCCTGGAAGCGCTACATACTAGAAATCAGATTTGTTGAGGAGACAGTTTCCTCTGTATTGACTTAAGTTGCTTGCCATGAGAAACTGTTCTCTTCTGAACTAAACTCTGAATTCTTCTAAACTAAAACATCGAGCTTTGTTGTAAATGCAAAACTAATTGTTTAAATATGTTTACTCTGCTTGTCATCAACCCAGCAATATAAATATTTTATCAATTAACACTACAGGATTGTCTAGGCACTCCATTGCAGTCACATGTTTTCTTGGAACTGATCCATTTAGGTCATGGTTCCAACTTGAGTTTATGACCTTCAGAAAAATCTTCACATTACTAACCCATATCTATCAGTCTTTAAGATATAAATCCAAAAATATAACTTTTATGATACATCTTTAATCATTGAGGCACTATGTAATGGACTCCTCTGCCCATGACATTCTTAGCAACTGCTGGAACAAGAAAATTATATCCACTGTAGATCTTCCAGTTTTGATATCATTCTGGAATTCAGAGTAGATGTGTTCAGTTAGCAGCTACAGTCTTTCCAAGTCCAACTCAGAGGGAATATTTATTCCACAAGGCTCAGCAGGGACATCCCCCAATTTTTGTTGCAATCACTGTGGTCACCATTACTATTGTAAAGTCACAATTTTTGCATCTTGCATATCCTGATACACTGCTCTCTCCTCCAGTGGGATGGGAAGTTCACATTGGTACTGCGGTGTTGCCAATTTCTCTTGCATGATGATATCAGGCAAAAAAAATCATCACTGGAGTTTTGCCTTCTAGAAAACCACTTCAACTTCACTAAGGCCTCAACATCCTTCCCAAAGTGTGGAGTTGCAAATAGAATGATATTCCAGTTGAGGCCTAACCATGTTTTGCAACACCTGTCACTTGTATTTGTATTCTATTTTGCTGTTAGTAATATGCTTTTTATGGATAGCAACCCTCTATCCCTGATGAAGGGCTTTTGCCCGAAACGCTGATTTTCCTGCTCCTCGGATGCTGCCTAATCTGCTGTGCTTTTCCAGCACCACTCTAATCCAGACTCAGGTTTCCAGCATGTGCAGACCTTGTTTTTACCTTCTAAACTTGTCTTGTAACCTTCAAAGATTCACACAACCCAGAGCTTGCTTCTCTTGCATATTTAAAATTGCATCATTTAGTTCAAATTGCCTCTTACTTCTTCCTACCAAAAATCCATTATTTATTTGCATTAGCTGTATCTGCAAGGTACTAGCTAGCCATTTTATTAATCTTCCTCAATTCTCCAAATAATGGTTACTGGCCTCCTCGCTTATTTACTACATTTATAAGTTTGATACATCTCCAAACTTTTAAATTTTGTGCAAGTCCAAAGTCCAGGTCATTGATAGGCATGGGTGGCCGTGGCTGACGAGGGAAGTTCAGAAACATGTAAAGTTAAAAGAGAAAAAGTATAACATAGCAAAAATAAGTGGGAAAACGGTGGACTGGGGAGCTTTTAAAGAACAACAGAGGATTATTAAGAAGGAAATACGCAGAGAATAAATGAGGTACAAAGGTAAACTGGCCAAAAATACAAAGGAGGATAGTAAAAGCTTTTTTAGGTATGTGAAAGGCAAAAAAATGGTTAAGACTTAAATTGAAGACAGAAAAAGGGGAATATATTACGGGGAACAAAGAAATGGCAGAAGAATTGAATTGAAACTTCAGATCTGTGTTTACTGGGGAAGACACAAGCAATCTCCCTGAGGTAACAGTGGCTGAAGGACCTGAACTTAACGGAATTTATATTTGCCAGGAATTGGTGTTGGTGAGACTGTTAGGACTGAAGGTTGATAAGTCCCCGGCGCCTGATGGTCTACATCCCAGGGTACTGAAGGAGGTGGCCCGAGAAATCATGGATGCGTTGGCGATTATTTTCCAGAGTTTGATAGATTCAGGATCAGTTCCTGCGGATTGGAGGGTGGCTAATGTTGTACCACTTTTTAAGAAAGTTGGGAGAGAGAAAGCAGGAAATTATAGACCAGTCAGTCTGACCTCAGTGGTGGGAAAGATGCTGAAGTCTATTATAAAGGATGAAATTACAACACATCTGGATAGTAGTAACAGGATAGGTCAGAGTCAGCATGGATTTATGAAGGGGAAATCATGCTTGCCTAATCTTCTGGAATTTTTTGAGGATGTAACTCTGAAGATGGACGAGGGAGATCCAGTAGATGTAGTGTACCTGGACTTTCAGAAAGCTTTTGATAAAGTCCCACATAGGAGGTTAGTGAGAAAAATTAGGGCACGTGGTATTGGGGGCAAAGTACTAACTTGGATTGAAAGTTGGTTGGCTGACAGGAAACAAAGAGTAGTGATAAACGGCTCCATTTCGGAATGGCAGGCAGTGACCAGTGGGGTACCACAGGGATCAGTGCTGGGACCGCAGCTTTTTACAATATATATTAATGATATAGAAGATGGTATTAGTAATAACATTAGCAAATTTGCTGATGATACTAAGCTGGGTGGCAGAGTGAAATGTGATGAGGATGTTAGGAGATTACAGGGTGACCTGGACAGGTTAGGTGAGTGGGCAGAGGCACGGCAGATGCAGTTTAATGTGGATAAATGTATGGTTATCCACTTTGGTGACAAGAACAGGAAGGCAGATTACTACCTAAATGGAATCAATTTAGGTAAAGAGGCAGTACAAAGAGATCTGGGTGTTCTTGTACACCAGTCAATGAAGGTAAGCATGCAGGTACAGCAGGTAGTGAAGAAGGCTAATAGCATGCTGGCTTTCATAACAAGAGGGATTGAGTATAGAAGCAAAGAGGTTCTTCTGCAGCTGTACAGGGCCCTGGTGAGACCACACCTGGAGCATTGTGTGCAGTTATGGTCTCCAAATTTGAGGAAAGACATTCTGGCTATTGAGGGAGTGCAGCATACGTTCACAAGATCAATTCCTGGAATGGCGGGACTACCTTACGCTGAAAGACTGGAGCGACTGGGCTTGTATACCCTTGAGTTTAGAAGACTGAGAGGGGATCTGATTAAGACATATAAGATTATTAAAGGATTGGACACTCTGGAGGCAGGAGACATGTTTCCGCTGATGGGTGAGTGCCGAACCAGAGGACACAGCTTAAAAATCCGGGGTAGACCATTTAGGGCAGAGATGAAGAGAAACTTCTTCACCCAGAGAGTGGTGGCTGTGTGGAATGCTCTGCCCTAGAGGGCAGTGGAGGCCCAGTCTCTGAATCCATTTAAGAAAGAGTTTGGATAGAGCTCTCAAGGATAGTGGAATCAAGGGTTATGGAGATAAGGCAGGAACAGGATACTGATTAAGGATGATCAGCCATGATCATACTGAATGGTGGTGCAGGCTCAAAGGGCAGATGGCCTACTCCTGCACCTATTGTCTCTTGTCTATTGCCAAAGAACAATAGTCCTAATATTGATCCACTGTTAACAACACTCCAGTCAGTAAAATGACAACTCATCACTGTTCTTTGCTTTCTGTCCCTTAATCACCCCTACAAAATGATACAACAGTTACAGTATTGCAGGTGGCCATTCAGCCATTTGTTTGGTGCCAGTTATTTGCAAGTAGCAACAGTTTTTTTTTTAAGTTAATTAACCAAATTCCTTTTGGAATACAGACATTCCTACTGTTGAGGTAAATAACAAACAATCACATCAGCTAAATTGAAAGCCTTGAGGCAGTACAATGCAGTCTCATGTAAATAATTCCTTTTGAAGCCTATATTGAATCCTTCTCCACCATAAACTGGCAGGCAGTGCAATCTAGATTATAATTGTCCGTCTTTTCTCTGATTTTGTTTCAGGGGGTGATTCTCATTGGGAGAGCCAGGAAAGGAATGATGGGCCAAATGCCTTCCTTCTTGTGCCATAATAATTCTGCAATTCTTATTCAGGGTCACGGACTTTAATTGGATTGGTCCACAGAATAGTGATTTGCAATTGTGTTCTATAGGCTAAAAATGGGAATGATTCACAATCTGATAATCAGCCTGTTTAACTCCATTACAAATGTGCCTTCCATGACCAGAAGGTCCTACATTGGACTCAAACCAGGAATGTCAGACATAGGGCAGGTATACTACCCCAGGGCCACGAACATTCTCCATATCCTAACTACCCGGTACATAAAGGAGGTTTTGTCAATCACCTTAAATCTGGCTCTCAATCCTTCCACCAACAGGTCAGGCCTTTCATGACTTTGAACCCATTTATCAACTGTCCTCTTGATCTTCTCCAATCTATCCATGTAGATGAGGCTCCTCATTCCTTGAATTATTCCCTTTTTTTTTTCACCATGCTCGTGCCTTCCAAAATTATGATGCCCAGAACTGGACTAAATATGTCACCTGAGGTTGAACTATCATTTTATACTTTACTGTCTCTTTAACGTTGCAGGCTTCAACTGTCTCTAGATCACTTTTTGAATATAAAATGAAATATTGATTCAAGCAACATCATTATTTCTGATGAAGAGTAACGAGACTTGAAGTGCTTTCTTACCACAAATGCTGCCATGAGTTTTGCCAGCAATTTCAGTTTTTGTTTCATCAACTGACTGACTGCTTTTTAATTGATGTTCAGTACCATGTTGCCACCTTGTGGCCTTTTTGTGTTTTACATGTTCAGTTGCAATATGGAGTTAAAAATCACACACCAAATTATAGTCCAACAGGTTTATTTCGAATTACAAGCTTTCGGAGTGCTGCTCCTTCATCCAACATCGGCACCTCCACTTCATGGCAACCTGTTGGACTATAACCTGGTGTTGTGTGATTTTTAAAGTTGTAACACAGACCAATGAGGTAAATAACGAACAATCACATCAGCTAACCTGAAAGTCTTGAGGCAGTACAATGCAGACTCATGTAAATAAAAAGATAGGTAAATGCATTTAATTGCTGCACACATTTTTATTCTCCTCAGCAGGGAGATACAAATAAATCAATCTGTTCACAAGAGGATGAATCTTACCATTTTTTGGCTCAGTGCAAGTCACGTTGAGTTTGGTTGAGTGATTCTCACAAGGAGGCAGAGTGTGTCTCCTCACTGTATCTGAAACTTACCACATTAATCGCTGTTTGAGTTCTCAGGGCAAGAAACGCACTCTATCTTTGACCCATTTTACCATGACCTGTTCTGGAGGAGCTCACAGCTCAGTGAGGGTCCTCCATTGGACCAGCATCCTTAACCGGCCCACAATCTTTCAAAGCCTGCAGGGTGCCTGCAGAAAGGTTGCCATCTGCGAGCTGGGCTTTTTGCAGAAAGAACTTCTCGGTCCTTGTGAATGGGGTGGGGGAGAGGAGTGCTTTTCCTGTAGGACCAGCAAAAGAGGCCACACCACCATCCCATGTCACTGTGGTCACAGACTGCTATCGAGCTTGGTGCCATCTCTACAGCAAGGAGGATAGGCAGCCTTCCATCATAGCTTCCTCTTTCTAGGTTCCCATTCTATTAACTCCACAGGCTTCACACTTCCCCAGGTCACCATCCAAGTCACATGCATATAATTAGAACTGCTTGCTTTCACCCACTTCCTCCTTAATTTCCATAACAGAGGTAACAGGATGACCATAACACATCCCTCAAGTGACCTGACCTGCCAGCACTAACCCTCACCTACCCAGAGCCTTAACTGGCAGGCAATCATGTCCCTGACATTGATGGCATTCCCCACACACATGGACTGGTTCTTGTGGAGACAAAGACTGACCGTGACTCTGCTCCCTGCACTGCCACATTGACCAGATTCTTGGCTGTGCCTAAAGTCTGGGGCCAGTATGGGAGGTTGCACTTAACTAACTGTGCTGAGTCCCTCTGACTGATAGGTGCCTCCAAGGATTTCATTGCAGACAACTTCCCTGAGACTTTGTTGCACTGCTTGCTGCAAATGTCAGGTGATTTGCACAAACATAGCCAAATGACATATGTACAACTGAGGAATGCTACACAACACAGCACCTTCCTCATTGTCTGAATTTCCCAAAAATTCATGTATACTGTTTGAATAAACCTCATCTTTCTGAAATGTACTTACTGGTTTGCCTGAATAAAAGAAAAATCAAAATGTGGCCCCCTCATGCCAAAAGATTAGACAACCAAGAGTGAACAGAGCTAAGTAATCCCACAACCAAAAAAACCAAAGAACTCCAGTCCTGCCACAGAGTTGAGAGAGTGGCAGTGGACAATGAGGAGGAGCAGTCTGCATAAATATCCTTACCCTAAAGGATAGTGGAACTCAACAAATGAATATAACAGACAAGGGTGGAGGATTTGCAACCATTTTATCCAAAACTATTGAATGAATAGTCTCCCTCAGCCTCTTCCAGAGGTCCCCAGCATCATGGCCATGAACCAGATAGCCAATTTGATTCATTCCACATGAATTCAAGCAACAGGGAAGGCTTTGTGCTTACTGTGTCCTTAATTCCAGAAGCAGTTGGAAACTGGCAGCAGATGGATCAGAAGTAAAATTCTCAAAGTATTACCACCTCCCAGGAACTTTGAAAATACATCCCAATTTCCAAAACTAACATTTGATAACGCACCATACAGCAGATGTAAGTATCTTTACATGCTGAAAATATTTAATTAAGTATTTTACTGCTCAGAAAAGATTAAACAATCCTGATCAACTTTCAATCTTCCCTCCCTTCAGATCTGATCTTCAGAGTTTGCTGACTTATCAGTCATTACGAAGCAAAAGGCTGCTGCAATTCAGCCAAATGTCACTCAGTAATCTTTTTAACATTTTGTTCGATACAAATTTTTTTAAGTATCAAAAAGCCCAGCAGGTCAGGCAGCATCCACGCAGCAGGGGAGTCAAAATTTTAGGCATAAGCACTCCATCAGGAATGATGGCGGGGGGAAAGGGGGTTGAGAGATAAATGGGGAGTGGGTGGAGGTGGGGCTGGGGCAGATGGTAGCTAGGAAGGCATTAGGTGGATGCAGGTGGGGGGGCGGAATTGTGATAGGTCGGTGGGGAGGATGGAGTGGATAGATGGGAATGATGGATAGGTAGGACAGATCAAGACGATGGCGACGGGTTGGAGGGTTGGATCTGGGATGAAGTGGGGATGGGGTGTGGGGGGGGGAAGAGGACATTTGGAAACTAGTGAGGTCGATGTTGATGCCATGTGGTTGAAGGGTCCTGAGGTGGAAGAGGAGGTGTTCTTCCTCCAGTTGGTGGATGGATTTGATTTGGAGGTGGAAGCAGCCCAGGACTTGCAGGCCCTTCGGGGAGTGGAAGAGGGGAGTTGAACTGGTCAGCCACAGGGAGGTAGGATTGTTTAGTGCACGTATCCCAGAAATAGTCCCTGAAATGCTCTGCAAGTTGGCATCCTGTCTCCCTAATATAGAGGAAGCCACATCGAGAATAACGGGCACAGTAGATGAAGTGGGTGGATGTGCAAGAAAATCTCTGCCGGATGTGAAAAGATCCTTTGGGGCCTTGGACGGAGGTGAGGGGAGAGGTGTGGGCACAGGTTTTATACCTCCTGTCATGGCAAGGGAAGGTGCCAGGAGTGGAGGATGGGTTGGAGGGGGACGTGGACCTAACGAGGGAGTCGCGGAGGGAATGGTCTCTGCGGAATGCAGATAGGGGTGGGGAGGGAAATATATGTCTGGTGGTGGGGTCTGACTGTAGGTGGTGGAAGTGGCAGAGGATAGTGCACTGTATCCAGAGATTAGAGGGGTGGAAGGTGAGTACTGGAGCCGTTCTCTCCTTGTGGTTGGAGGGGTGGAGTTTGAGGACGGAGGTGTGGCAAGTTGATGGCATTGTTGACTACATTGGAGGAAAACTACAGTCCCTGAAATAGGATGACATCTGGGATATCCTGGAGTGGAATTGCTCCAGGGGAGGGAGGTGTCCGAGATGGTCAATGTGAACTTCAGGTCAGGGTGGAAGGTATTGAAGTTGATAAATTGTTCAATCTTCCCATGGAAGCATGAGGTGGTGCCAATATAGTTATCAATGTAGCGGATGGTGCCGGTGTAACTATGGAAGATGGACTGCTGTATGCACCTGACAAAGAGGCAGGCATAGCTGAGGCCCGTGCGGGTGCCCATGGCGACCCCTCTGGTCTGCTGGAAGTGGGAGGATTTGAAGGAGGAGTTGTTGAGGGTGAGGACCAGTTCTGCCAATCAAATGAGCATATCAGTGGAGGGGGACTGGTGAGGTTGGCGGGAGAGGAAGAAATAGAGAGCTTGTAGACCTTCGCCATTGGGGGGTGGAGGTATATAGGGGCTGGATGTCCATGGTGAAGATGAGGTGTTGGGATCCGAGGAATCGAAAGTCATGGAGGAGGAGGGGGGCATGGGTGTTGTCCCGAGCGTATGTGGGGAGTTCCTGGACCAAGAGGGACAGGACAGAGTCGAAATATGAGTTCAGGAGGGCAGAAGCGAGTGGAGACAAGAGGTCGACTGGGTCAGTCAGGCTTATGGATTTTGGTAATTGCCCCCTACCTGCATCCACCTATTGTCTTCCCACCTACTTTCTCCCCCTCCCCCACCAACCCTACCCCCACACCCCTATTTATCTCTCATCCCCCCTTCCCCCCCCGACATTGCTGATTAAGGGCTTATGCCCAAAACAAAAACACTCTTGCTCCTCGGATGCTGCCTAACCTGCTGTGCTTTTCCAGTACCACCTTTTTGACTCTGACTCTCCAGCATCTACAATCCTCACTTTCTCCAAAAAGCTGGAGTGGTTTTATTAAAATTACAAAGAATGGCACTCCAGTATTATAACAAGCTCCAGTATAGTATTCAAGTGAAGCAAAACATTAGATCAGAGTCTAATTCTATCAAGTGGGGGAGGGAAGGAAAAGACAAATACAAATACAAGGCAATAGAGTCATAGAGTTGTACAGCACGGAAACAGACTCTTCAGTCCAACTCGTCCATGCTAACCTAAGGCAGAGGAGAATAACACTTGGAGAAATATGGATGTAAAGGCAGAAGAGAAATAGGAAAGGGAGGGCAGCAAAGGCGAAGAGGTGGAGGAATAAGCAAAAGGAAATCTAATAGGAGAAAGGTGAAGACAAACAAAGAAACAAGGACATAAGGGAAGAAAACAGTAGGGCGACAGAGGAATAAGTATGCGGCAGTAATAGGGTTAGTGAGTACTGTAAGGGGCACATTTGAAAGACACAAAATGGTGGACAAACTGATTAAAGCAGAATGAAAAGCCTGCTCCAGCATTTAAGTGAAACAATAGTACTTTTTAGAAGGGATTAGAACATAGAACAATACAACACAGAACAGGCCCTTTGGCCCACGCTGTTGTGCCGAACATTTGTCCTAGCTTAAGCACCTATCCGTGTACCTATCCAATTGCTGCTTAAAGGTCACCAATGATTCTGACTCTGCCACTCCCACAGGCAGCGCATTCCATGCCCCCACCACTCTCTGGGTAAAGAACCTACCCCTATTTTGTATTATTTTATATTTTCTCTTTAATTACGACAGTTGGGAAAATACAGGAGGAGTAACAGAATTTAATAGAGATAGCAAAGGAATACAATGGTCACCAGAATTCAAGCAGACCTTAGAGATAATCAAGTCTGGGACAAAGTATAACTAATAAACTTGGAATGTGAATTAATAGGATGCATAGAAGGATCCCAAGGCTTGGAGATTACAATGGAGAAAGTGAGGACTGCAGATGCTGGAGATCAGAGCTGAAAATGTGTTGCTGGAAAAGCGCAGCAGGTCAGGGAGCATCCATAGAGCAGGAGAATCGACATTGCGGGCATGAGCCCTTCTTCAGGAATGAGGAAAGTGTGCCAAGCAGGCTAAGATAAAAGGTAGGGAGGAGGGACTTGGGGGAGGGGCGATGGAAATGCGATAGGTGGAAGGAGGTTAAGGTGAGGGTGATAGGCCGGAGTGGGGGGCAGAGAGGTCAGGAAGAAGATTGCAGGTTAGGAAGGTGGTGCTGAGTTCGAGGGTTGGGACTGGGGGGAGGGGAAATGAGGAAATTGGAGAAATCTGAGTTCATCCCTTGTGGTTGGAGGGTTCCTAGGCAGAAGATGAGGCGCTCTTCCTCCAGCCGTCGTGTTGCTATGGTCTGGCGATGGAGGAGTCCAAGGACTTGCATGTCCTTGGTGGAGTGGGAGGGGGAGTTGAAGTGTTGAGCCACTGGGTGGTTGGGTTAGTTGGTCCAGGTGTCCCAGAGGTGTTCTCTGAAACGTTCTGCAATGTCAATCATTGATTAGATGATTTACAGGATTGGATGTATAGATTAAGGGGAAGGGCACAATAACCAGATTGTATGTGATTACTGTAACACAATGTATAAAATATGGTATCTCACTGTAAACAGTCACTGCATCATTGATCTCTCTTCCGATCGGAGCTGAACATTAAGAGAATGAGAACCTTGAAAAAATGTCCATATTACAGAGGTGGTGGTGCTAGATGTCGTAAAATGCATAAACGTAGATGAATCCCCAGGTCCTGATCAGGTGTACCCTACAATGCTGTGGGAATCTAAGGAAGTGATTGCTGGACCCCTTTGAGATATTTGAATCATTGATAATCACAGGTAAGGTGCCAGAAGACTAGAAATTGGCTAAATTGGTGCCACTTTTAAGTGGTAAGGAAAAGCCAGAGAACTATAGACCAGTGAGCCTGACATCAGATTATTGGAGGGAATCCTAATGGACAGAATTTACATGTATTTGGAAAGGCAAGGATTAGGGATAATCAACATGGCTTTGTACATGGGAAATCATGTCTCTCAAACTTGATTGAATTTTTGAAGAAGTAACAAAGAGGATTGATGAAGGCAGAGCAGTAGATGTGATCTATATGGACTTCAGTAAGGCGTTCGACAAGGTTCCCATGGGAGACTGATTAGCAAGGCTAGATTTCATGGAATACATGAAGAACTAGCCATTTGGATACAGAACTGGCTTAAAGGTAGAAGACAGAGGGTGGTGATGGAGGGTTGCCTTTCAGACTGGAGGCCTGTGACCACTGGAGTGCCATAAGGATCAGTGCTGGGTCCACTGCTTTTCATTATTTAGATAAATGATTTGGATGTGAACATAGGAGGTATAGTTAGTAAATTTGCAGATGACACCAAAATTGGAGGTGTAGTGGGCAGCGAAGAAGGTTACCTCAGAGTACAATAGGATCTTGATCAGATGGGCTGAAGAGTGGCAGAAGCAGTCTAATTCAGATAAATGTGAGGTGTGGAATTTTGCAAAGGCAAATCACAGCAGGACTTATACACCTAATGGTAAGATCCTAGGCAGTGTTGCAGAACAAACAGACCTTGGAGCGCAAGTTCATAGTTCCTTGAAAGTAGGGTCGCAGGTAGATAGGATAGTGAAGGCAGAATTTGGTATGCTTTCCTTTATTGGTCAAAGCATTGCGTATTGGAGTTGGGAGGTCATGTTGCAACTGTACAGGACATTAGTTAAGCCACTTTTGGAATATTGTGTGCAATTCTGGTCTCCCTCCTATCAGAAGGATGTTGTGAAACTTGAAAGAGTTCAGAAAATATTTACAAGAAAATATTTTCTGCCAGGGTTGGAGGATTTGAGCTATAGGGAGAAGTTGAATAGGCTAGGGCTGTTTTCCCTGGAGCATCAGAGGCTAAGTGGTGACCTTATAGAGGTTTATAAAATCATGAGGGGCACGGATAGGATAAATAGACAAAGTCTTTTCCCTGGGATGAGGGAGTCCAGAACTAGAGGGCATAGGTGTGGGGTCAGAGGGGAAAAATTAAAAAGGGACCTAAGGGGCAACCTTTTCAGGCAGAGAGTGGTGCATGTTTGGAAAGAGCTGCCCGAGGAAGTGATGGAGGCTAGCACAGTTACAACATAGAATAGGCACCTGGATGGATATATGAATAGGAAGGGCTTAAGAGGAATATAGGCCAAGGGCTGGCAAATGGGACTAGATTAGTTTAGGGTATCTGGTTGACATGGATGAGATGGACCAAAGGGTTTTTTTTTCCATGCCCTACATCTCTATGACTCTAACTAGGTTCTTGTGTCAAGGCAAGATTCAAGAAATCTTGCATGAACTGGTGATTGCTTGAATAGGAATAAAATCTGTCACGTGCCTGAATCCTGTTTGCCTCCTGAGTCTTTGTCCTCGGTTAGGGGTTACACACCTACAAATGTGAAAAGGATTGGGAAGAATCACAAAAGGCTCTCAGTGGAGACGCACAATTGGGCAAATACTGGAAGTCATGCTTAAAGAAAACATTACATTGGATTAGTTAGAGATTGCTCCAGAATGAGTGCCAAGGTCCAGATACATGTGACAGGAGGATTTTATTTTAGTTAATAGTGCTCAGTCACATAGATACAATAGAAATCCAAACGGAGAACTCAGCTGTCAATAGTGCAAACAGTGAGCATGAGGACTGAACAGTGACTAACTGAGAAACATTAATAGTAGTCCAGAAAATGCTTGTTGGAAAGAGTGAGGATGTTACAGATCAGATGAGAAATGCTGAATTTGGGAGTCAGGAGCAAGCTTACAGAATGAGAAGCAGACTGCAAAATAAAAATAGCATCGGGGTAGATGGAGAGAACCCAAAACTGGCTGAATGGAATTTTGTCCAGAAATCAGAATTTAGGCTTTAAAAATAATTTGAAGGGAAGCATGAATTGGTGTTGAGGAGGTACTCTTCCATAAGTAATCAAAATAGAAGAGTCAAGATGGGGGGATAAATTAATAAAGAGAAAGGGAACGCTAACCATTTAGATTTCACAGAAAGACATTGATCCCAGCTGTATTAAAATGCACACTTCCACTTTGTACAGGTCCCTCCTGCCCCTGAACAGATGGCCATGCAGCAAGAATCTAAAGCCTTCCCTCCAGACATGCATTCACTGGTCTTATCTTATTATTCCTGTACTCGTCAGTGTGTAGCAGTGGACACAAAATGGAAATAAATGGCCACCTTACTTTTACATTTTTGCAGAGCTAGAGAAAATAAGAAGCACAGAGGACTTCAAAAGGAAATGACCCACACAGAGGCTCATAGGAGCTAAATTTTACATAAATGGAAAAGTATTTTCAGTTAGAATTTCCTCACTTTTTTACCTCCCACTTTTTCCAATTGCCTGATTGTATGAGCTGAAAAAAATTAATCTGCTCTACAGTGCCATCTATTGCTGAGAGTCCACACTGTAAACAGGGTGACCCTTACAACCGCAGAATGGTTTTCCGTGGTTTATCACAGCCTGAGTATATTATAGGGAACGCTCCAGCACCAGGCAGGAGGCTGCCAGGAAAGGACATTTCCCATTTAAATGAATAGGTTCACTCCTATCTGCGGCTTCAGGCTTCTACAGTAGGACCTGGAACGTAACCCCCGCGGGTACAGGGGGCGCGGCGCTATGTATATAGCTACAACCCAAAGGAATCATCTTGATCCGGGCGATAAATAAAGTGGGCACTAGTCAATTGATAGCCAATTTTAAATCTCTCCCAATTTTATTTACAATAACTTCAATGTTAATCCACACTTAGCAAAAAAATGCTTTAAGGGCATTTTGGATAGTATCAAATGTACATCTGCTTCCTAAAAAAGCTCTCACCATTAAAATGATTTAGTTAATGCAAAGAAAGCAAACATCTTTGGGATCTAGTTTATTTTTATTTTATTTAGCACACATGTTAAAGTAAAAATGAGGTAGCACAGTGGAAGTAAACTATCAAAACAGTGGGAACTTTAGCATTTATTCTTTAATCGATTTAGGTCAACCCAAATTAATCCAAACTTCAAAACGGAGGCCAGCTCACTGGAACATTCAGACTGGATTCACTGTTCAGGCACTGCCAGCCAAGCTGTCTACTCGGGCTCTTCTCACTCTGTGCATGTTCCTGGGTTGAGCACCAGTGGGCTTTTCACCCGAAGGTGGCGATGGAATAAGAACACGACCATCCTGTTTAGGTATTGAAGATAATACCTCAACAGAGTTTCTCAAATTTGATGATGAAGTCCTCTTACTTTCTGTGGTGTAATGACTATCTGTTCGGATGGAGGAAGAAACTGACTGCTGCCAAACAGCGAAGTTATTAGGAGATTCTGAATACGCCAATGACTTCTGAACACCAGCTTGTAAAAGTAGCGATCCTTCAATGCAAGTTCTATCATGTGTAGACTCAATTTCTCGCTTATCAAATGGTCCTGACACATCACCCATTAGATGTAGTTGAACTTTATTCTGGCCTTTCATGTTAGACAGAGGATGAGGAGCACATGTATTTTCTGATGTAGGACAGCTTGCTGAAGCTCGCTCATCGTGGTAACTAGGCAATGATAAGTCCACTGCCCTACAAGATGTCCTGTGTGAGGATGCTGCAAGGGTTTTTAAGTTCCCAGTTCCATTGGAACTGGATTCACCTTTAGTCAAAATACTGTGTTTTTTTATTTTCTGTTCTAGATCAGCTTCTGACAAGTCAGCTGCCAATATGGAGTATTGAGTTTCTTCTGATGTATTGGCTGCTGTGTTGCTCCACCTCGATATGTTTCTACATCAAACAAAAAAAAAATGCTTTATGTGGAATGTGATGGTACATTAAACTCTGCTATAATAACACTCGAGGCAGTCTTTCTTTCATGCAAGTAGTGCAAGACATAGGAGAGTAGTAGTAGTAGCTATGTTCAGGACAATATTCTGGTACAGTGCACCAAAGTTCCACAAAAGCTCTGCAGGCTAATAACTCAGTTTCACAGCTGCAACTGCTCACTTACTAAGTTACTGATCTCAGTTATACCATCATGCTGAGACAGAAAGCAGAGGTCAGCCTTATCCCTCCTGTGAAAGGAAACAAAATGAAAGGATAATCATTCTGGAGAGTTATTCTCATGTACCTCCAAACAGCCAGTCACACCATAATCTCCTGAGATTCCCACCATCCTAGATGCCAATGAATTCCATTCACCTTACCTTACATCAAGAAAGGCTGAAGGCAATAGATACAAAAAAACCTACAGACACTGATAACATTTCAGCAGCAGTACCGAAGATTAAAACTACCCATGCCCCTGTCAAACTGTTCCAGTACAGCTACAAACACTGGTGTCGACCTAACAATATGGCAAATGAACTGGATGTGTTCTATTCACAAACAGGACAAACCTAATCCAGTCAATTAACTGCATCATCAGTTTACTTGTAACCATCAACAACATAACAGAAGGTGCTATCAAACAATCCTCCTCACTCAATTACCTACTCAGCAACACTGTGAATCATATAAACACCACCTCTCAGTGAAAAGAAGAGGGTTATGGGTCTGTGGGGAGATTAGTGATAAGGAAGCGTGAGATTATGAAAGGATTTGAAAACTAAGAAGGAATTTAAATATCGAGATGTTGCTTGGCCAGTTCAGTGTGGATGAGTTAACACAGAGGTGGTAAGCAAACAGATGGGAATCACAGGCACAGGCAGCAAAGATTAGATAGCGACAGTTTTATGGATGGTACAACGTGGGAGCTATCCATCAGTGCACTGGAATAATAAAGTCCAGTGGTAACAAAAGCATGAGGGTTTTAAGCAGCATATAGATTGAGTCTGATGTGGAAAATGTTGATGCTCCAAAGATGAAAATGGGTGGTCTTAACAATGGTGCTGATACATGATCCAAATCTCTTTTCGGGATCAGGTAAGAGACTAAGGTTATGAATAGGTTCAGGCTCAGACAGTTGCCAGGAGTCAGGAGGTAGTGAAAGTGTTTATGGACAAAGTCGAACACAATTGCTTGTGTCTTTGCAATATTTAATTGGAAGTCATTTCTGCTGATCCATCTGTCAGACAAGCTACATGATGATTTAGCAACACTGGATGAGTATAAGAAGTGGTGTGACAGAGCTGGCTGCTGATAGTGTGTACATGAAAAAAAAATGCTGCGTTTTCAAAGGATGTCACTGAGGGGCAGTTTGTAAATGTCAAACATAGAACTTTGGGAAATATGAGCATGGAATTGGAAGGTGTGTTCAAGGAGTTTGGAAAGGAAAACAGCATTGGAACCGAATTTGAGGTTTACAGGACAGTTGGAGCAAGAGGTATTTTTGGGGAGCTGGGTGACATTAGCAAAACTAAATGTGAGACAGCACCCGAGGAGCAACAACTACTAATAATATCAGCTCACACAGGGATCAGGAAAAGTAAAGGAACAAGGAGTGGGTTACATGGACATGATTAATTCAGAAATACATGAGAGAAGTTTGAAGAGAAGCTAGGGTAAGATACAAGTTCGATATTAGGACAGGAGGCAACCTTAGAGGCAGCTTGTCCTGATGGGATAGTGGAAGAGAGGAAAGTAGAAGAGACAGCTGATACGTATGTCTAAATCTTAATGTGAAGGAGATCTCGGAGGTCCTGGCAAGGCCACAATGTGGCACCAAGGGAATTGGAGTATTGGTACCTGCTCTAATATTTCCTCAGAATATTGAAGTGGTCCCAATTTGATAGCCCCTGCCACAAAAGCTTCGTCATTGTGGGGGGTACAGGCAAAAGATGCTATTGTCTGTCCCTTATTGTGTTTGAGAAGGTGGCAGTCAGCTTTCTTTAACCACTGTAGTCCATGTGATTTAAGTACACTTGGTGTTATGACGAAGGGCGTACCAGCACAGTGAAAATGACGCAACAATATTGTGGCTCTGAGTCAGGATGGTATGTGTGGTTTAGAATGGACCTTGCAGATAGTGATGTACTCCATCTATAGCCCTTTTCAAGGTGATAAAAATTGTGGACTTAAAGATGTTGTTGAAAGAACCTTGTCAAGTTGCTGCAGTGCACCTTGTAAATGGTACACACTGCCACTGTGCAATACTGCTGGAGAGAATGAATGTGTAGGTGCTTGATGAATTAGAACATTGAATAGTACAGCACAGTACAGGCCCTTCGGCATTCGATGTTGTGCTGACCTTTGATCATACTCTAAAATTAAACTAACCTACATACACTTCAGTTGTACTGTCTTCCATGCACCTATCCAAGAATTGCTTAAATGTCCCTAATGTATCTGACTGTACTACCACTGCTGGCAGTGCATTCCAAGCATCCACCACTCTGTGTAAAGAACCGATCTCTGGCATCTCCCCTAAAAGCTTTCTCCAATCACCTTAAAATTATGCCCCCTCATGATAACCATTTCCACTCTGGGGAAAAGTCTCTAGCTTATCCACTCCATCTATGCATCATCTTGTACACCTTCATCAAGTCACCTTTTATCCTTCTTTGCTCCAATGAGAAAAGCCCTAGCTCCCTCAAGCTTTCTTCATAAGACATGCCCTCCAATCCACATCATTCTGGTAAATCTCCACTGCACCATTTCAAAAACTTCCACATCCTTCCTATAATGAGGTGATCGGAACTGAACACAATATTCCAAATGTAGTTCAACCAGGGCTTTACAGAGCTGCAACATAACCTTGCGGCTCAAACAAAATCCCACATGCTAATGAAAGCCAACACACCATATGTCTTCTTAACAACTATCAACTTGGATGGCAACTTTGAGGGGTCTATGGACATGAATCTCAAGATCCCAGTGTTCCTCCATAATCCAGCCTTAAACTCTGTATTCTGTATTCAAATTCGACCTATCAAAATGAATCACTTCACGCTTTTCCAGGTTGAACTCCATCTGCCACTTGCCAGCCCAGCTCTGTATCCTGTCAATGTCCCGTTCCAACCTATAAGAGCTCTACACACCATCCACCACTCCATCAACCTTCGTGTCATTGGCAAACTTACTAACCCACCCTTCCACTTCTTCATCCAAGTCATTTATAAAAATCACGAAGAGCAGAAGTCCCAGAACCGATCCCTGTGGAACAGCACTGGTCACCAAGCTCCAGGCTGAATACTTTCCATCTACGACCACCCTCTGTCTTCTATGGGCCAGCCAATTCTGTATCCAGACAGCCAGATTTCTCTGTATCCCATGCCTCCTTACTTTCTGAATGAACCTACAATGGGGAAGCTGATTAAATATCTTGCTAAAAATCTATGTACATCACATCTACTGCTCTACCTTCATCAATATGTTTTGTCACATCCTCAAAGAATTCAATAAGGCTTGAGGCAAGACTGTCTCTCACAAAGCCATACTGACTCTCTCTAATCAACCTATATAGTTTTCCAAGTAATCATAAATCCTGTCCAATAATTTGCCCACCACAAATGTAAGACAATTGGTCAGTAGTTCCCAGGATTATCCCTATTCTCTTTCTTGAACAAGGGAATGACAATTGCCACCCTCCAATCATCTGGCACTACTCCAGTGGACAGTGAGGGCGCAAAGGTCATCGCCATATGCGCACTAATTTTTCCCCTCACTCCCTGTAGTACCCTTCGGCATATCCTGTCTCGACCAGGGGACTTATCTATCCCTAGGTTTCTCAAAATTTTCAGCACTTAACATCAACCTGTTTGAGCATCTCAGTATGTTTCATGCTGTCCTCACAAAATGTCAAGGTCCCTCTCAGTCATGAATACTGAAGCAAAGTATTCAATAAGAACCTCTCCTCCTTCTCCGACTCCAGGCATAAGTTCCCTCCATTATCCCTGACCGACCCTATCCTCACTTTGGCCACCTTCTTGTTTCTCACCTGAGTGTAAAATGCCTTTGAGTTTTTCTTCATCCGAACTGCTAAAAAATTCTCTCATTCCCCTTCTAACTCTAAGTCCATTCTTCAGTTCTTTCCTGGCTACCTTGTAACCCTCCAGAGCCGGTGTGATCTTTGCCTCCTCAACCTTAAGTAAGCTTCCTTCTTCCTCTTGCTGAGATATTCCACATCCCTTGTCATGCACCATTCTTTCAATCTACCAACCCCTCCTTGCCTCAGTGGGACAAACCTGTCCAGCACTATCAGCAAGTGCTCCCTAAACAACCTTCACAATCAACTGTGCTGCTTTGTCCTGGATGATGCTGGTCTTACTGAGAATTGTTGGAGTTGCATTCAGCCAAATGAGTGGAAAGTATTCCATCACACTCCTGTCTTGTACATGGTAATCTCTGACAAATACACAACTTTCTACAGCATCTGGCCACTTGCTGTAACTTCACTCAATGGGACTAAATGTCAATTGTTTTCTAGCACTGAAAAAGTGCCTTGGGACCTTCTATTAATTTGCTGCTGCTCAATGACATTGTCAGCAGGTCGCAATGTAAGCTGCTGCTTTTTCCTGCAGTTGAGCCTAGTGTTGAGACAAGCGGCAAAGATTTCCACAAAGCAAGTCAATGGTAAAGCACAAGCTGAAATGCGCCCAAGGAGTGTTTTCAGTGCAAGGACAGATACTTGCTTTTTTGAGTGATTTATCACATTTTCAAACT
This sequence comes from Chiloscyllium plagiosum, assembly GCF_037043375.1. Classification (NCBI taxonomy): domain Eukaryota; kingdom Metazoa; phylum Chordata; class Chondrichthyes; order Orectolobiformes; family Hemiscylliidae; genus Chiloscyllium; species Chiloscyllium plagiosum. The sequence goes on along the minus strand of NW_028270147.1, from coordinate 37,896,648 downwards.
TTTGTGACACTTTGTCACAAACTTTAGAATCCTGTCATCACATTTATAACAGGCTTTAGAAGTTTTCTTGAGACTGCCCTTCAGCTAACAGCACATAGTTCTCCTCTCCACCCCACTCCCCCTCCCTCCCCATTTCCAATATCCCCTCTTCTTTCCAATTAACAGCAAAAGCTAAGTCTAGGCCTTTATTTTAAAGGCAATACGAAAAAGCAAGTTGTCATTGTCATTACCATTTACCCTATTCCCACAATTCAGGAGCAGATTCAATCCTGTTTACTGCATTTTTAATAGCAGAGCAACTCTAAAATATTGTGTGAATGATATTTTTTCCTTGTGGTACAATTTGATTGACCAAGTCAAATTGCCAATTGAACTCATAAAATCGTTTCATTTTTGTGCATGTTCTGAAAAATCACGGTATTCACTAGACTTTTGCCATTAAAGTTTGGCAATAAAGCAGACCGAGGTAGAGGAGTTTGGGGAGTCTATCCTTGCGATTATAGGAAGACAGCAATCAACCTGTTTCAGCATTCTAGCAGATTACAGCTGACTTGCAACTTAACTTCACTTTCCATATCTTGATATCTTATCCTTACAAAAATCTATCAACCTTAAGTTTGAAAATGTCAGTTGTTCCAGCATCTATTTACAAGAATAGGTTTTTGCTACCCTTTCTGTGTGAATAAATATTTCCTGATTTCACTCCAAAATGGCAGAGGTCTACTCTCAAGATAATAATAATGTTTTGTTACGATTCCTTTGGTTACAAAAGGAAATTGTTTACTTACATTCACCCTATTAAATCTTTCATTGTTTGTAACATCTCAATTAGGTTAGGACAATGAAAATCAAATTCATGCATCCTGCTCTCAATTTCTCTCCTTAAGGCCCATTAGCCCTCCCCCCCCGAAGTTCCTAACACATTGCTCCAGATGGAGTCTTACTAAGGCCACGTGCAACTGAATATAATTTCACCTTTGAATTTCAATCTTTATGATTAAAATCAACACTGCAATCGTATTTTGATTACATTTGGTTTCATGCATGAGTGTTTCAATAATTGGGTGAAGAAACAATTTTTTTGTTTTATTCCTCTACTGATCCAGATTTCTCAGAAGCAATTACCGATTTTTCGATATTAGATCTAAAGTGAAAGTCCTCACATGCCTACATTGAATTCCAGCTGTTACACTTTTTACCTACTGGATCAGTCTCCTATGTCCCTTTGCAACTTCTTGATTTTATCTACAGAACATCCTGTTCCTAACTTAGCACCATCCATAAACTCAGATGTACAATTCTGACCACTAAATCTGAAGTATCCACTTCTGTTCTCCCCCAGCACCCCACCTTCCCTACGCCACTTCCCTCACTGTTGCATAAATGCTGTCCCCTCCACACTTCACTTCAGCTCTGAAGAAGAGTCATCCAGACTCAAATCGTTAGCTTGCTTTCTCTCCATGGATGCTATCTGTCCCACTGATCTCCAGCACTTTTTGTTTCACCATAAGACATAGCAGCAGAAATTAGGCCATTCAGCCCATCGAATCTGCTCCGCCATACAATCATGGCTGATTACTTTCTCAACTCCATTCTTACACTTTCTCCCTGTAACCCCTTTACAATCAAGAACCTATCTATCGCAGTCTTAAAATATACTCAATGACCTGGCCCCCATAGCCTTCTGTGGCAGTGACTTCCATATATTCACCACTTGCTGGCGAAGAGGTTTCACCTTATCTCTGTTCTAAAAGGTCTTCCCTTTAGTCTAACGCTATGCCCTCAGGTCCTTGTCTATCCTACCAATGGAAACATCTTCCCAACAGCCACTCTGTCCAGGCCAATGAATATTCTGTAAGTTTCAATTAGATCCCCCTTCATCGAGTATAGACCCAGAGTTCTCAAACTTTCCTCATTTGTTAAGCTGTTCATTCCTGGGACCATTCTCGTGAACCTCCTCTGAACACGCTCCAGGGCTAGCACATCCTCCCTAAGAAATGTGGCCCAAAACTGTGCACAATACTCTAAGTGTGGCCTGATCAGAACATTATAGATCCTCAAAAGTACATCCCTGCTTTCATATTCAAGTCCTCTCGAAATAAATGCAATCATTGCACTTGCCTTCCTATCTACTGACTCAACTTGCAAGTTTACCTTGAGAAAATCCTGGACTAGAATTCAAGTCTCTTGCACTTCAGACTTCTGAATTTTCTCCCCATTTAGAAAATAGTCTCTATTCTTTCTACCCAGGTGCATGACCTCACACTTTACCACTTTTGGTCCATATTCATTTATCATGTACCCATCACATGTTTGGCCTATACTCATTGCAATCTATCTTCGCTAATTATCTTTTGCACAAATCCAAAAGTTTCTGGCCACCTGTGTAGACAATATCCACGACACTATGCTAACCACCAAGCCAATAACATGCTTAAAAACAAGAAGCCTAGACAAAACAGCCCAATTACCACCCCACCCACACTTTCAACATTAAGTCCCTTCACAACTGAGGGCAAGTGGCAGTAGTATGTATCATTTACAAAATGCACAGCAGTACCTCACCAAAGCTCCTCCAACATCATTTCAAAAACCTGTAACCTCTATCATTTAAAAGAGCATGGCAGCAGATGCATGGGAACACAACCACTTTCATTTCACCTCAAGTCACACGCCACCATGACGTGGAACTATTTCATGTTCTTCATTGCCAATGGGCCCAATTTCCTGGACCCCTCTCTCTAACAGCACAGTGTGTCCTGAAAATTCAACAGCTGCCGCAGTTCAAGAAAACAATTTACCTTCACCTTATCCAGGGCAATTAGGATGGGTAATTACAATCTAAGTGCATAATTTTAATTGCAGTTTATTTTTTAATTTGAATTTTGAACTAGGACATGTAAATATTGGTTTGTGAATGTGGAAGAGTTTAATAATTTGTTTGTATTAGGTGAGTTTAATGAGTAGATAAGAGTAGAATGATATATTTGTTAGTTTAGGGATCCTTAAATTAATTTAATAATCTGCTGAACAGAGCCCTCAAACAAGCAAAGTACTTTAGGTGTAAAATACCAGAGCCTCCCTGCTCACCTATGATCTGAGGAGGAAGAAACTGCTTTGAATAGATGTTACCTGCAGGATCTTTTTGAGGACCTGCACCCAGGCGGTTTGTGAACCTGTAATAGACTTTGTATTGATGGTGCCTGCTGCAGGTCACGTTCCAGAATTTTCCGTTCATCTTTCAACTCTAAGGATGAAAACAAAAGCTATTAAAACTATTTACTGTAGCCTTTCAAACAAGTGGGCATGAGTTACAAAATGGAAAGGATGAGAACTTAGCAAATGAGGGAAATAAAATGTTTACTGTTTATCCCAAACAGAACATGCATTCAGTTTAAACACAGTATTAGGTGAGTAGAGAATTGTGTTTGGAACATATCAGACAATGAGTAAATGATTTTTGAATTTATGAGGGAGAATAATCTCCCATTACAATAAATGACTGAGAATTGAAGCCATCAACATTCTTTAGCAACTCGTTACAAAACTTAATAAAATAGGGTTTAAAAAAGGGCATAGATAGATGAAACTGGGGCTTCTTCTAGCATTTACAAAGCAAACCGCGAGTTAAATCATCTGATTTTTTTTTTTACTAATTCTTCGCTTCTTCAACATTCAAACTTCTCATATTTGTATAGTTTTCAGCGTGTGAAGTCAAAAAGGAGAACCATCAGCCATTGAATAACACTCTACTTTGATTTAGCATTCTTTCTAAAACTACAAGGCTCTTACCTGAAACTTATAGTTGCAAGCTTGTAAAGGAGTTAATAATTTTAAAGATCCACAAACATAGCTAAAAATATTCACACTTTATAAATTTTTAGAAGGGAGGTTGAAAAGGGAGAGGAGAATATGATTTTAATGTTATTGTTAAATATACAGTTTGCTGAATATCCTCACCAATTCATTGTACATTAATATTTGCACATAAACCTTTGTTTCCATTATATTGAACAGTTTAAAGTTGCTGACAAACCAATGTGGGGGCAGCACGGTGTCTGAGTAGTTAGCACCGCTGCCTCTCAGTGCCAGGGACCTGGGTTCAATTCCAGCCTCAGTGACTGTCTGTGGAGAGTTTGCACATTCTCCCGTGTCTGCGTGGGTTTCTGCCGGGTGCTCCGGTTTCCTCCCACAATCCAAAAATGTGCAGGTTAGGTAAATTGGCCATGCTAAATTGCCAGTTGTGTTGGGTACATTAGTCAGGGGTAAATGTGGGGGTTTGGATCTGGGTGGATTACTCTTCGGAGGGTTGGTGTGGACTTGTTGGGCCGAATGGCCCGTTTTCCATACTGTTGGGAATCTAATCAACTTATGAGATAGTGAGGACTGCGGATGCTGGAGAGTCAGAGTGGGTAGAGTGAGGCCCTGGAAAAAGCAAAGCAGGTCAGGCAGCATCTGAGCAGCAGGAAAGTCAATGTTTCAGACAGAACCGTTCATCAGTCTGATGAAGGGTCCTGTCCGAAAGATCAACTCTCCTGTTCCTCAGATGCTGCCTGACCTGCTGCGCTTTTTCCAGCGATAGCCTACTTATAATCTATATTCCTGCCTTTTTCCTCCGTAACCCTCTATTCCCTTACTGATTTAAAAATCAGTCTATCTCAACTTTGAATATAGATATCAATCAGACCATGATGGCCCTCTGCAGTAAAGAATTCCACAGATTCATCATCCAGAGAGAAATGAAAATCCTCTAATCTGACTTGAATGGATAACTCCTTATTCTGAGATAACGCGTTCTGGTTTCAGACTCTCCGAAAAGGGGAAAGTCTCTTCACATTTACACTGGCAAGAACCCGAATCATCGTAGTGCTTCAGTAAGGTCTCCATTAGTTCTCCTAAACTCTGAGTACATTCCTGATGAAGGGCTTTTGCCCGAAACATCCATTCTCCTGCCCCTTGGATGCTGCCCAACCTGCTCTACTCTTCCAGCACTCCACTCTCGACTCGAGTATAAACTCGACCTACTCGGATGACACGGTGACTCAGTGGTTAGCACTGTTGCCTCACAGCACCAGCACCAGGTTCGATTCCCACCTCGGGCAACTGTCTGTGTGGAGTTTGCACATTCTCCCCGTGTCTGCATGGGTTGCCTCCCACAATCCAAAGATGTGCAGGTCAGGTGAACTGGCCATGCTAAATTGCCCATAGTGTTAGGTTCATGAATCAGGGGGAAATGGATCTGGATGGGTTACTCTTTGGAGGGTCGGTGTGGACTTGTTGGGCCGAAGAGCCTATTTCCACACTGTAGGGAATCTAAACTCTAATCTACTCAACTCTCCTCAAATAAAAATCTTCCATACCTAAGCATCAACCAAGTGAACCTTAGTATATCTTTTCTTATATACAGAACCAGAACTCTTTATGGTATTCCAGCCATGGCCTAATTTGTACATTCCCTTTGGAATAAAGGCCAACATTTCATTTGCCTTGCCTATTACCTACTGTCTTTTGTGAATCATGTATGAAGACACCAAAATCCCTCTGTGCTGCATCTTTCTGCAATCTTTCCCACAATATAATAATTAAACAACATTTATGTCTTCTTTTCTTCCTGCCAAAGTGTGTAACCTCACATTTTTTATTATTTTCCATCGGCCAAGATTTTGCCCACTCCCCTCTGTAGACTCCTTGTGTCATTCTCACTACTTGCCTTCTCATCTATGTTTGTGTTATCCATAAATTTGTTCTGAGGAAGGATCACTGGATCCAAAACATTAACTCTGAATTCTCCTCAGAGATGCTGTAAGACCTGCTGAGCTTTTCCAGCAATTTCTGTTTGTGGATCCATGTCACTAACATATGTCGTAAATAACTAACTCCAGCACTGATGCTCATGTCATTCCACTGGTTACAGGTGGCCATCCTCAAAACACCCCTTTTATCCCAAATGTCTTCCATTAGTTAACCAATGCTCTATCCATGCTAATATACTACTCCCAGCACCATGTGCTCTTACCTTATCAACTTTCCTTATGTGTGGTACCTTATGTAATGCTTTTTAGAAATCTATCCTACCTGCTACTTCCTGAAAGAACTACTCGCCTGAGCACATTATAGGTTGCAAAATGCTTTGCTATTACTCCTTGATAACATTTTCCCGAAAAAAGATGTCAAGCTAAGCGGCTTATAGTTACCCCTCTTGTCTCTCCCCTCCCTTTTGAATGAGGATATTACATTGGCAATCCTCTGATCCACATGGACCTTTCCAGTAGACAAGGATTCTTGGATGATTACAACCAGCGCATTGACAATTACTGTAGATACAGCCTTCATCATAGGCTGCAACCCATTAGGTCCATGGGTCTTATCAGCCTTTAACCCCAGTAATACTTTAATGATAAAGGTAGTATTTATCTTCTTGCGCCTCGCCTCTTCACCTCAAACAAACACTGCTAACCTCTTCATTATTTAGTAAGTTTGGAATGCCATTCTATCATTTACGCTGGAGACTAACGCAAAATATTTGTTTAACTCCTCCACCATTTCCTGGATTGCCATTACTAGTTCCTCAGGCTCATTTGCTAAGGGCCAAATGTTCACTGATGCCTCTCTCCCTTTTTAGACATTTCAAGCAGCTTATACTGTTCATTTTTATTTTACTAGCCAGTCTATCCTCAGTTTATTTTTTCCTGCTCATGTTATTTTGGCCATCTTTTGCTGACAATTAAAACTTACCCCTTCCTCCAAATGACCACTGATCTTTGACACGTTATGTGATTTTATTGATACTGTCCATAACATCCTTTATTAATCATAGTTGGTTTATCCTCTTCCTAGAACACTCCTTCCTCACTAGGATGTTGCTGAGTCATGAACGTTGTTTTTTAAAAACGTCGGTCAATGTACATTAACAGTCTTTTTTGTTTTAAAACTAAACTCCTTTCTCAGTTTACTCCAGCTGACCCCACCTTAATTACATTAGTAAGCATAATATAGAACTCAAAACACACATAATAAAAATATACCTGCAATTGATGGAATTGTACTTTGCATCATTGAATTCAAGCTGCAATTATGTTCTTCTTCTATGCATTCCTACAAAAGGAAGACAGTCATATATTATCATTCCTTTACAAAGGCACTGGTTCGCCAATTCACGCTCTGCAAAAAGCTAAGGAGCAGTTCTAGCTTGGTGAAGCCAGTGGTCAGTTGTGCTTGAAACTAAGTACTATAGTAGAGGCACCAGAATCCAGAGGAGGATAAACTCAAGAAAGGAAAGTGAACAACCAGAATAGGAGCAGGCAATGAGGCAGTGCACAACAAAGCAGCAGTTTCAAGACCACACTGACAAAAGTGAGCAACTAGAACCCCTTTAAACTTTAAAGAATTAAAGTTACATGAGAGTTGATTACCCACCATATCACAATGTCAGGGGGGGGGAGGGGGGGAGGGGGTATGGAGGTGATAGTGAAGAGTTATCAAGAAGCCTATGAGATCTGAATTGATTACATTTGCTACTTGGTCCGTGCTGTGGTTTGTTCAGTCAATATCAATCACCAATATTTGCTACTATAATCTGTGATGCTAGAATAAGTCGCATATGTATCGAAAAGTGTTTTACTATTCTAATGCTGCACAATGAAATTTACTGCTGTTTGTTAAAACAGTGGAGGGTGGCTATAATCTCTTAGTAAGTCTTATACATCTCTCATTTTGTCAAAATTGTTCCTTTGCTAGATTATAACATTATTTGGAAGTCTGGTCAGAAATCATAGCAGCACTAACACTGTTAGATTGTCATATATCTTAGTTGAACACAATTATTTTACTGGAATAATGTTCAGTCAAATATTTTCAATTGCCCTTTTTGAGCTAATATCAGAGACAAGTTTGAACACCATTAACTTTGAATGATCATTTATTGATTGAGAAAGGATTATTGTAATAGAAAAAGAAAAGTGACAGAGTGGACCAAACAGAATAAAGAATCATAGAATCCCTACAATGCTGGAACAGGTCCATTCAGTCCATCGAGTCCACACTGACTCTCCAAAGAGCAGCCCACCCAGACCCCTACTCTATCCCTGTAACCCCACATTTACCACGGCTAGCTCACATAACCTGCATAACCCTGGATACTACGGGACAGTTTTAGCATGGTCACTCCACATAACCTGTACATCTTTGTACTGTCAGAGGAAACTTCTTTAAGATGTATTTTCTCTTACTATTTTCTCCTTTATAACCATATACGTTCTTTGATATACTCTCACAGTAGCTTTGCAAATTTGGCCCAAATTTGATACTATATATTTCTTTCCTCCATGTTTCTTTTTCTGAGGATAAACATGATTCTAAAAGATTGTTGATCTGTAATTGTTGTGAAAAACAAGCATAATGTTGTACATGTTTGTGGGGCAGGGGTGGGAGAGAATTGTTAAGGATTTTAAAATCAATCACTAAGGATTTTCCAGCCAACTATTCCAAAAGCCCAAAATCTTTAGCAGTTGGTAACTGTAATGATCTGAACTTCTGACAAATTACCTTACAGTTCAAGATCTGATGTCATATACTATGCAAATTCTGACAAAAAGAAAATAATTCCTTTATTTTTGCTTTACCACCACTGCTACTTACATTTATAAAATTTCTGCATGGTCTTATGTAAAATATATTAGTAAACTATGCTGGACAGTAGCAGGGGAAAAACAGCGGTTTTTCCAAAGTACATCAGTATCACCCTGTCTTCTACTCACCCAATAGCCACACCTCGTCAACAACTGTCAAAACATTTTTTAAAAAGCAGTGAAACTGATCAAGTTACTGCTAGAATGTGGACCAGAACACTCCACTTTGCAGCAGTGATCTGTATTTTGCTGCAGACTAGCAATCTGACTCACGATCGCAGCTATGACACACATATTGTGGATTTGCAACTAAATTCCACCTTTAGGATATTGTCAGGAACGCTTAAATCCATTCCCCATGATGACACCACACTTTGTGTGACCGAAAAGGTCATGAGCAATACTGACTTTCCCACTTACAAAGATTTGAAAAATCTTCCAAACAAGTGCTTAAAATCATACAGTCCATTCTGTAGCTGCAGCATTTAATATTCATCCAGAATATTCATCCTGTTAGCATCAGCCCACTATCCTGATAGACAGTAATCAATTTCTCAACTCAGGCCCAGCAGCTGAGATCCCAGGGCTGAACCCTAATGAATCTTCCCACATGTGGGCAGCAGTCCCAACTCCATTGGTTAAAGATGGGAAAGGATGTGATTGCAGCTATGAATTCCAAACCATGACACACACTGCATCAATGATCTGGCTAAGAACCAATGAAAGAGGCACCTCCTTTTACAATTCACCATTGAAGGAGTCAGTCAGATGGATAACCAAACTAGACAATCCATTGCAAGATTCTGTCATCATACTATAGTTGCATGGTGAAAACTACACCAACCATAGATGTGATCTATATGGACTCAATTAAGGTGTTCGACAAGGTTCCCCATGGGAGACTAGTTAGCAAGGTTAGATCTCATGGAATACAGGGAGAACTCGCCATTTGGATACAGAACTGGCTTAGTGGTAGAAGACAGAGGGTGGTGGTGGAGGGTTGTTTTTCAGACTGGAGGCCTGTGACCAGTGGAGTGCCATAGGGATCGGTTCTGGATCCTCTACTTTGTCATTTACATAAATGATTTGGATGCGAGCATAAGAGGTACAGTTAGTAAGTTTGCAGATGACACCAAAATTGGAGGTGTAGTGGACAGCGAAGAGGGTTACCTCAGATTACAACAGGATCTTGACCAGATGGGCCAATGGGCTGAGAAGTGGCAGATAGAGCTTAATTCAGATAAATGTAAGGTGCTGCATTTTGGCAAATCAAATCTTAGCAGGACTTATACACTTAATAGTAAGGTTTTAGCGAGTGTTGTTGAACAAAGATCTTGGAGTGCAGGTTCATAGCTCCTTGAAAGTGAAGACGCAGGTAGATAGGTTAGTGAAGAAGGCGTGTGGTATGCTTTCCTTTATTGGTCACAGTATTGAGTACAGGAGTTGGGAGATAATTTTGCAGCTGTACAGGACATTGGTTAGGTCACTTTTGGAATATTGTGTGCAATTCTGGTCTCCTTCCTATCGGAAAGATATTGTGAAACTTGAAAGGGTTCAGAGAAGATTTACAAGAATGTTGCCAGGGTTGGAGGATTTGAGCTATAGGGAGAGGTTGGATAGGCTGGAGCTGTTTTCTCTAGAGCGCAGAGACTGAGGGTTGACCTTATAGTGGTTTATAAAATCATGAGGGGCATGGATAGGATAAACAGACAAAGTCTTTTCCCTGGGGTGGGGGAGTCCAGAACTAGAGGGCATAGGTTTAGGGTGAGAGGGGAAAGATATAAAAGAGACCTACGGGGCAACTTTTTCATGCAGAGGGTGGTATGTGTACGGAACAAGTTGCCAGAGGAAGTGGTGGAGGCTGGTACAATTGCAACATTTAAAAGGCATGTGGATGGTATATGAATAGGAAGGGTTTGGAGTGATACGGTGCTGGCAGGTGGGACTAGATTGGGTTGGGATATCTGGTCGACATGAACGAGTTGGACCGAAGGATCTATTTCAGTGCTGTACACCTCTATGACTCTTTGTCTCTGAGAAGGGAAATAAAAGACACGCATATCCAATATGAAGAAATGATTTGATTAATTTCTAAACCCAGTCTCCTCTCCAGATCTGTACACCTGCACCGCAAGACCAGTCACATATCTCCACTTGTGTTTAATGATCCTCGGACTCTGAATTCTTAGGTAAGTAACTGCTTAAGGGACGTCCCTAATGTTTTGTTTTGGGTAATGACGTAATGCTGATATATTCACTAATATTGATGTTTTCATTTTAACATCTTTTAACACAGACTTCCTGAAATCTACACATAACCTCTTCCCTGGGGCTTCTAGTCCCTGCCTCAGTCTAGAAGTCCTTCCTCCCTTGGCACCAGTTCCTCTACTCCATCTTTACTTATCAAGTCCCCAGTGCCTTTGTGAACGTCAAGAACTTCAGCTGCTTTGCCAACCCTGCCCTGGCTCCAGACTTCTTGCATGGCCCAGCTGTCACCCCAGTTTGTGCTTCTGCGTGTTCTTTTTTAAACTTAGCCCTGGATTTGTTCTTCAGTTGGTTCCCACTTCTTGATGCAACCTTCTACTCTCCGTTGAAGTCATGGGCTCCATCTCATGGTAGAAATTAGTTGGTGCGGGTTATCCTGGCCGACTGCAGTAAACCTGCACTGAACAATGTTTACCATCAGATGGAGCCTGGGCAATCAAAGTACAGTTAACTATTAGTGAATAACTATCTTCAACAATAATGCGCCACACTTCATAATATTTTTGTAATACTTATTTGATTCAATTTATTTTGCTAGTTATTTCAGCTGGAAATGCAATTTCTTTTTATTAAGCGAAGAATACTCCTTTTCAAAATTCTGTTTTAGACTCCAGAAGCATTAGCTAGTTTAACGTAAAACTTTAGGATTCCTTTTGTAAACCACTTTTACTTCTGCCGATATTTTGATATTTTTAACTGCGTTCACAAATCAACTCTCCAGCCCCTGCTTGGTGTCTGTGCTATCATTTGTGGAACATTTAAGAAGTTAATCAGGGTGGGATATCGGTAATTTGGCTTGGCAGACATGTGCATAATAACTTTTATTCAACTAGAAAAACAAAGTATGACTATAAACCTTTGGCTGTGATGAAATGGTAAGTTCCCAATTTAACTACTAAATTAAAATGAACAGAACAGTACATATCATATGCAAACATACAAGGTGGGCTGCGGAAGATAACACAGTTGGAAGTGACCAAGCTTAACATTAATAAGTAGTTAACTTGTAGAATAGCTATCTACTTTTTTCTGGCATTATCCAAATTCAAAAGTCAAAAGAATGCACGGAAATGAACATAGAACTATATACATCTAAGCCATGTTGACAGAGCAACTAATCTGTGAATCTGCGGAAATGGTCAAGTAATAGTGCTAAACACTAGTGTTCCAGACCAATGCCAATTAATCACATTCCTCTTCTAGTTGTCATGCTCCACTCTGCTTCTTTTGCCTCTCAGCTGTCCTTCTCCACAACTGCACCTTCCTTGATCTCCTTTCCAACTCACCATTACTTTACAGCAAACATCTTCTGCGACAAATCACCCAAAGTTCAAAATCTTTTCTCAATCTGAATTTTGATTCTTTTTAATATTCAGTTGTGGGATGTGCATGTTGCTGGCTGGCCAGCACTTATTGCCCATCCTTAATTGACCTTGAGAAGGTGGGGATGAGCTGCCTTCTTGAATTGTTGCAGTCCTCATGCTGTATATTGACCCAAAATGTCATTATGGTGGAAATTCCAGGATTTTGAACCCACAAAAGGTGAAGGAATAGTGATATATTTCCAAGTCAGGACAGTGACTACCTTGGAGAGGAACTTGAAGTTGGTGTTCCATACATCTACTGCCCTGGTCCTCAGAGATGAAAGTGGTTTTGGGTTTGGAAGGTGCTGCCTCGTCATCTTCAGGGAATTTCTGCAATGCATCTTGTAGATAGTACACACCGCTGTTCCCGAGTGTCGGTTGGGGAGGGAATGGATGCTTGTAGATGTGCTGCCAGTCAAGCGACTGCTTTGTCCTGGACGGCTTCAAGCTTCTTGAGTATTGTTGGAGCTGAACCCAACCAGGCAAGTGGGGTGTATTCCATCACACCCCTGACTTGTGCCTTGTAGTTGGTAGTCAGGCGACGAGTTTTTGGATGCAATATTCCTGGCCTCTGGCCTGCTCTTGTAGGCTCCACATTTAAATGGAGAGTCCAGTTGAGCTTCTGGTCAACGATAACCTCTAGGGAGGTTGACAGTGCTAGATTCGGTGATAGCAACACCACTGAATGTCAAGGGGCAGGGATTGGATAGGCTCTTAATAGAGACAGTCATTGCCTGGCATTTGTGTGGCACAAATATTTGCAAATTTTCAGCCCAATCCTGGATATTATCCAGATTTCATTGCATTTGAACATAAACTGCTTTAGTATCTGAGGAGTCACAAATGGTGCTGACTATTCTGCAATTATAGGTAAACATCTCCACTTTGGACTTTATGATGAAAGGGAGGTCTTTGATGAAGCAGTTGAAGATGCTTGGGCCTGGAACACTACCCTGTGGAGCTCCTGCAGATGTGCTGGAGCTAAGATGCCTGACCTCCTACAGCCACAAACATCTTCCAATTTGCCAAATATGTGTATAACCAGACTTTGTGCCTTTTAGCATTCACAATCACAGTTGAATTGCATGATCCATTATGCATTCTTTATGAATTTAGATATTCTTCAGTCGTGTCCTTAATGTCTTAAAGGTGTCAGTTATAGCTCGGTGGTAGTAGTCTTTTCTGAGAAGTGAGAGTTCAAGCCTCATTCCACGTGCTTAAGTCCACTAAAAGCAAGTCATTTTAGTGCAGTACTGAGAAATGTTGCATGTTTCTTGGACTCACTTTGTTGGACATAAAAGATCTCCAAGTAATAGCTTAAAGAAAACTAGTGTTCTGGCCAATATTTATCACTCAATCAACATAATTACAATATTATCTCATTCCTGTGTATGAAAATACTTTTTTAAAAAAATGCAGCAGTTAATTTTCACAATGTGCAGGGAGTACACTTGAAAATACACCATTTAAATGGCTATAAAGATATTTGCGATATCCTGAGATTGCAAAGGATCTAACATAAATATTGATTTGATCTCAGTCCAGATCACCAAACTTATGTGTGATCTGGCTAAGGACCAGAATCTTCTAGCTTTGAAGTAGACACAGAAAGAGATTCAGGGATTTATTAAGAGAATAAAGTCTCAAGATTCCAGAATTTGGAACAAAACAATAAACTTTACAATACAAAGTTAGAACAGTAATACAATTCACATGTGCACCTTATTTCTAACACGCAGAATAAATGTGAGATTAACATGGGTAATAGACTGCAATCAAACACCGTACAGCACACATCAAGTAACAAATGTGATAAAGACAGATCACTATGGATTTTGGAGCAATTCTCTCCAGACTTTAAAACATTTTGGGTCATCAAATCTCACAATCTCACTAAGAATCACAATTCGTCACTTTCTCCAATCTGGCTTTGAAAATCCCTGTCACAAGCTGCTCTTAATGATTTTTCTTGTTCTGGTTTATTACCTGTTCTCCCAGGACTCAAACTGTAGTGCAGTGGGAAGGGAGATTAAGGACAGCGTAATTATAGAGTCATATAGCCCAAAAACAGACACTCGGTATAACTAGTCTGTGCCGACCAGACAACCGAATCTGGCAGGATCCCATTTGTCAGCATTTGGTCTATATCCCTTGAAACCCTTCAATTCAGATACTTTTTAGAAGTTGTAATTGTACCCACCTTCACCACTTTCTCTGGTAGCTTGTTCCAAACAGGCACCACCCTCTATGTGAAAAGGTTACCCCACAGGTCCTTTTTAAATCTTGCCCCTCTCTCATTAAATCTATGCCCTCCTGTTTTAGACTCAAGTTTGGAAGTTTGGATAAAAACCTTAGCTATTCATCCTATCCATGTCCCTCATGATTTTATAAACCTCTAAAGTCACCTCTCAGTCTCCGACACTCCAAGGAAAAGAGCCCCAGTCTATTCAGACTCTCCCGGCAGCTCAAACCCTATAAACATCCCTATAAACATTGGTTGCCAACACTCCCCAGAGCCCTACCATTAAGTGTATACGTTCTGTACTGATTTGCCTTATCAAAATGCAAAACCTCACATTTATCAAAATTAAACTCCACCTGCCACTCCTTGACCCATCTGATCAAGGTCCCATTGAACTCTTGAGATAATCCTCTTTGCTGTCCACTACACCACCTTTTTGGTGTCATCTGCAAATTTACTAACCATCATCCTATATTCAGATCCAAATCATTTATATAAAATGACAAAAAACAGTCAGCACCGATCCTTGGCACACTGCTCGTCACAGGCCTCCAAACCGCAAAGCAACCCTCTACCACCACCCTGTCGCTTACCTTCAAGCCAATTTTGTATCCAATTAATTACCTCTCCCTAGATCCCATGTGATCTAACCTTACTAACCAGTGTATCATATGGAACCCTGTCAAATGCTTTACTGAAGTCTATATAGACAGCATCTATATCTCTGCCTTTTTGTCAGCTCGTCAAAAAACTCAATCAAATTAATGAGACATAATTTCCCCCACACACAGCTGAGGAAGATGACAGACAAAAGAAACAGAGTGGAGCATGACAATTAGAGCAGAACAAACATAACTCGAGCTCTTCAACAACAGATAGCTTCATCAAATCCGTTGAATTTGGTTGAGTAACAGTACCACTTCAAATTTATCTTTCTTCCACTATTCTTCCATCACTTTACCTTTTTTTTGTTAAACTCTTCAATTCTTACACTATTCTCTTGAAGTCTTTATAGCTATTTTGTTCCTACTCTATTCCAAGTATACTTTGCACAGCCTGACCCATGATCTCCAATTTCTGTATTTGAAGTTGTCAGAGGGCCCTAACTCTATGTCGTGAAGATCTTTTTTGTCATCCCATTATACTTTGAATACTAATTTCTTCATACAGAAGTCTTCAAATAAATTGTGATAACTAGTGGGATATTAGCCCCTTTCTTCTGTGATAAGCATTGGTCAAAAAACTGCACACCATTTTGGCATATGGAAGTTATGTTATTTTAATAAAACACTGCTCAAATGTTTTGCTGAAAGAGAAGTTGTTCTGACAAAACATTTTCCATCAGTTTTCCTGAAAAACTAAAATGAAATTTGTCAATAGACTATGGCAGGTTTCAACAATGCCCAGAATACTTCTGCAGTCATGATTAACTAATATCACTGTCACTCAGATTATCCCCATGACAACATGCCAATTGAAGCTGAAGAAAGTAAATTGTTACCTCAGCTAATATAAGGTACATAACAGCTGCTGTTATTGGAGACATAGCTTCGGGATTTAATCTACCAACGCAACTGTTAAAAAGCTGCATGTCGCTTCAATAAACTGGGATATTGCCTACAACTTCAATTAGTGGTGTTCTGAAATCCATGGTTGACTGAAAAAGCATTTTTAGTTGTGTAAAATGAGATGGATTTGGCATTTGTCAAAGTGTCAGAAGATGTTTTCCATTTGCAAAAGGTTTCCTGTGTAATGATGGAAGAACATTGGAAACCTTGCCAACAACATATCTGGGCTTTATACTTTCAAACTCTCCTGACAAGCTGCAGTTGCTGGAGTTGCCAGTTCAAAAAAGCAAAATTTATGTTCAAAGTTCATGATTGGTCTCCTTTTCTGATTACAATGCAATTTAATGATGCCATCTAGCTGGGGAGTATAAAAATAATGGGTACAAGGAAGTACTTGACTTGGAAGTATAAGGCACAACTTAAGAAAACTGCAGATGACAAACTTGTAAATATTGTGATTAGAATAGTTCCTGTACTTCAAGAGGACATAAGCAGGCAGCATATAATTGAGTAGGAACAAGTGACGACCGCAAATGCTGGAGATCAGAGTCAAAAAGTGTGGTGCCGGAAAAGCACAGCAGGTCAGGTTGGATCACGAGCAGAAGAGTCGGCGTTTCAAGCATAAGCTCTTCATCAGGAACGTGGGGTGGGGGGGCCCAAGGGGGTGAGAGATACCACTTGAACTTCCCCTTCCACTCTGCCAAGGACATACAAGTACCGGACCTCCTCCACTGCCAAATCCTAGCCACCTGACAACTGGAGGAAGAACACCTCATCTTCTGCATTGGCACCCTCCAACCACATGGAATCAATGTTGATATCACCAGTTTCCTCATCTTCCCTCCCCTCACCTCATCCAAGGTCCAACCCTCCAACTCGGCACCGCCCTCTTGAACTGTCCTACCTGTCCATCTTCCTTCTCACCTATCCGCTCGACCCGCCGCTCTGACCAATTACCATCAGCCCCCACCTTCATCTACCTATCGCATTCCTAGCTATGTTCCCCCAGCCAACCCCCCCCCCTCCCATTTATCTCTCAGCCCCCTTGCCCACTGCCCCCCCCCACCCCACATTCCTGATGCTCAAAATATGCACTCATGTTCCTCAGGTACTGTGCTGCTGTGCTTTTCCAGTGCCACACTTTTTGACTCACAAAGCATATGATGTTGAGTGCTGCGGTCATGATGTAAAGTCAGTGGGTGTAAAGTTATACATTTTGGTATGAAAAATGAAGACAAGGAATGAAATGAAGGATATAATTAGGTGAATTGACCATGCTAAATTGCCTGTAGTGTTAGGTGAAGGGGTAAATGTAGGAGAATGGGTCTGGGTGGGTTACGCTTCACCGGTTCAGTGTGGACTTGTTGGGCCGAAGGGCCTGTTTCCACACTAACTGATGTAATCTAATAATTGTAAATAGGATGTAGCTACAGTGATATCTAGGCTGTATGTACACAGATCATAGGACAGGTTGAGAAAGCAGATTTAAAAAAAAGGGGGATTCTGGGTTTTATAAGTAGAGGCAGAGAGAACAAAAAGCAAGGAAATTATGGCGAATCTTGGATTGGCTTCAACTGGAGTAGAATGTCTAATTCAACACACTTTGGGAAGGATATGAAGGCATAAGAGATGACATAGAAAAGATTTACAGGAATGGTTCCAGGAATGAAGTACTTTAGATGGGGATTGGGAGAGTTGTTCTCCGTAGTGAAGGTAAAGAGGTTTGATGGAGATGTTCACAATCATGAGGATTCTGAACATAACAGACTATTTCCAGAGTTGAAGCATCAAGAACCAGAGAACACAAATTTCAAGAAAATAGCAAAGGAACTAAAGGTGACATGAGAGAATTTTTTTTTTATTTTAATACAATCAGTGGCTAATCTCTTGAATAGCTTCCCTGAAAATATGGTGGAAATAGATTCAATTGTAGACTTTCAAAAGGAAATTGGTTAATTATCTGAACAGAAATAAATATTGCAGGGCTATAGGAAAAAGGGAACAAAGTGGTATTAGCTAAATTTCTCTTGCATGGAGAACAGGGTCAATGACTTATGTGACTCTCCAGCATCGGCAGTCCTCACTATCTCCTGATCAGTGACTTCTTCACAGGTTGTAAATATTCTATGATTTTATCAGAAAAGCATTAGAGTTTCCCACAAATGTATACTGATGGATTTCAAACACGTTGCAATTTTACTGAGACTTTCTGTTTCTAGGAATATAGGGTCAGGAGTAAGCCATTCAGCCCCTGGAGCCTATTCCAAAATTCAATGAGATTCTGGCTGATCTGTGGCCTAATTTCGTATACCTGCATTTGGTTCATATCCCTTAACAACTTTGTTTAACAAAACTTTATCTATCTCTGATAGAAACTTAACAACTGAACCTGTCACCACTGTCAATTGTGGAAGAGAGTTCCAGACATCGACCATCCTTTGTGTGTAGTTTCTGCTTTTGTTGTATCATAAATTAATATCTGTATTCCACCAACATTTGTAAAGGATAGTGCTAGCTAAACAGACACAATCTGCTAAAATCCTAGTCCTGATAATGAAAACCTTTAAACAGAATTCATCCCAAAGGTGGGTCTTGATTGCATATGGCTACCTCCTTTGGTAACTTGGTTCATTGTGGCTTATGGAATGTAATTGCTCTGAAATATACTCTTTCAAAAATAAAAAAATAATAAAGAGTTGAAGTCTCCCCAGGTGAAGTTGAAAAAGAACTGTGTATTTATGAACTTAGCACTCTTGCAACTATAAAACAACAGGCAATCAAAAGAAACCAGAACAAAATCTGCTGGAACAACCGAGTACAATGGGCAGCACCTGTGAAGAAAAAATGAAGTCAACATTTTGAGTTCAGTGACCGTTCTTCAGAACTGCAAGTAGCTAGGAAAAGATGATTTTTATGATGATGACAGGGGTGGGGTGAGGGAGGGTAAGTGGATAGGTGGAAGTAAAGATCAGGAGAGAAAGTAGGTTAGGCAGATAAAGGAATGGGTGATAGAGTAAACTTCAGAACTTTAATAACTGTTCACAGACTGAAAGCAGCAGCAATAACTCTGAAATAAACTATTAAGGAACAAGGACAAATGTATACATGAATTGAAAGCAATTAGCCACGTGTGGGAGGAGAAGGCAAAGCTACAGGAACAAAACTGTTTTAACAACTGCTTGATAAATAGGTGCCTTATGCCACAAAGACAATTGATTACTCTGCAGAAGTATTTAAGGAGTTAATCTTAATCTGTGTCTTGAAAAGGACAGTCAATGCCAAATGTAACAAGAAACAAAGGAACTACTTCTGATAAGGTGGCAAGCTACAGACTTGATGGTTCTAGAGGTGTAGTCAATAATTTGGATGAAAGAATCTAAACGGTTATCAATAATGTTACGCCACAAACTTAGAATTCAATTCGGGAATCCTCAGAATAGAACTCTGGAAAACAACACTACACAAGGACATGTCCAGAGAATAGACACAGTTGGGAGGAATCATACTAAATTTCATCTTTAACCGGGTAATAATCAAGTTGAGTTGTGAGGCTTAAATTTCTTTACTGAGGGGTCTTATTTTGGTTGCTATATGTAATAACGTTTAAATAATTGTTTCAGTATTTGATTGCCTGTGATATTTCTTAATGAAAAGTTTTATACAATTATAGTGATCATGTTAAATTGACATTAAATATTAAATGTATTACCATGGATAATTACACTATGACTCAAATTACACATCAGCCCGTGTCCTAATTTCTGTGTTGAGTATTTTGTGGCCAAAGATTACATATCTGGCCCATGGGATTAAAGTGAAGCAAATTGAGCTGGATATGAAAGCACTATTGTTGTATTCATCCACTTATTCCAAATAAAGGTGTGATACTTGTGGAATTTCTTCCATCTTTTCCTTTCCCATCCCCAATATTCCATACTTGGAATGATTTAAAGAATCAATATTTACATCATTACTCATTATACTTGCCTTGAAAAAGTCAGTTGAGATATTTGAATGCTAAGAAATTGCAGCATGTTGCTGTGCAGAGGGACTTGGGTGCCCTTGTGCATGAAGGTTGGTCTGCAGGTGCAACAGGTAATAAAGGCGGAAAATGGAATTTTGTCCTTCATTGCTAAGGGAATTGAGTTTAAAAGCAGAAAGATTACATTACAGCTGTATAGGTTGCTGGTGAGGTCATACCTGGAATATGGTGTAAAGTTTTGGTCTCCTTACTTGAGAAAGGGTATACTGGCACGAGAAGGGACGCAGAGGAGGTTCAATAGGTTGATTTCGGAGTTGAGGGGGTTGGCTTTTGAGGAGAGACTGAGTAGACTAGGATTATATTCATTGGAATTTAGATGAATGAGGGAGGATCTCATAGAAACAAATAAAATTATGAAGGGAATAGATAAAAGTAGACAGGATGTTTCCACTGGCAGGTGAAACTAGGACAAGAGGGCGTAGCCTCAAACGTAGGGGGGGACACATATAGGATTGAATTGAGAAGAAACTTCTTCACCCAGAAGGTTGTGAATCTGTGGAATTCCCTGCCCAGTGAAGTAGTTGAAGCTTCCTCAGTAAATGTTTTTAAAGCTATAATAGATAATCTTTTGAACAGTAAAGGAATTAAGGGTCACAGAGAGAGGGCGGGTGAATGGAGCCGAGGTCACGAAAAGATCAGTCATGATCTGGTTGAATGGCGGAGCAGGCTCGAAGGGCCGGACGGTCTACTCCTGCTCCTAGTTCTTATGTTCTTCTTTTCATAACAGAAGCCATTAAAATTGTATTGTAATTTCTAGATTAAAGAAACACCATCTTGTAAAGTTCATGATGGAACTAATACAAGGACACAATCAATTTTTAAACTACTGATTTGCTAGTTCAAACATCTGAGTTTCATAATTTTAGACAATTGTTGAAGCTAAATTATGAAGAAAATATGTACATAATATATTTCCTGATTTGACATGCAGAATGGAGGAGAGAGTGAGAACTGCAGATGCTGGAGATCAAAGTCAAAGAGTGTGGTGCTGGAAAAGCACAGCTGGTCAGGCAGCATCCTAAGAGCTGGAGAATTGACGTTTCGTGAAAAGCCAATACACCTGCGCCTCGGATGCTGTCTGGCCAGCTTGATATGCAGAATATCATATTCCAGTCATATCTGTGAAGTGAATATGCAGGGTTCCTGGGTGATTGTAAAAATAGAGTTTGGGATAGTGTTGCTTTATTTACAGAAATTTCTGTATTTGCAAGTAACTAGTTCTACAGTAATACAGGAATGTCCAAATATAGGACTTTACTGAAAGTTAACTTTCTGTAAATTTGTGCAATTAGTATAGGCAATTCTACACCTTCAGGCAAACGTCACAGACAATGGAAATTTTTTTGGCTCTTGGCAAGCAAGGCCTTTGAGGTGAACTTAGAGCTCAATAAATCAGTATCATAGACTATGTAACTAATGAATTATATCAGACTCTTTAAGGCCATTTACCTGTAGGAACTGGATATGTTTCTCCAAAGTGTTGCATTCCTCTTGTAAAATAGATCTGGAGAAGATACATACATATCATTAAAACCCAAAAGAATTTATCAAAGTATCTAAACATGGAAGCTGAACTACTCAGATCCTCACTGATAGATGCAGTATAAACTGTCCAAATTATTTTGGATCACATCTACCAATGATGATTTGGAGATGCCGGTATTGGATTGGGGTGTATAAAATTAAAAATCACACAACACCAGGTTATAGTTCAACAGGTTTAATTGGAAGTACTAGCTTTCGGAGTGCCTGATTAAGGAGCAGCGCTCCGAAAGCTCGTGCTTCCAATTAAACCTGTTGAAAACAGAACTGAAGGCGTATTCCTGGTATAGGTCAGACAAAGGTGTTTTTTATTTGAACATTTAACACTGGCAGATATACAAGGCTCTGCTTTTATTATACTTTTGCTTGGAAACACTCTGATGACATTAAAGAATATTCTAAACAAGCAATGACTTTTGACACACACTGTTGTAATTCAACAGATCAGAGTTTTATGGTGGTGTGTTACTGTCTGTAGTCAATAACAGTGCTACATTCAGAGTGTCTGAAGATCATAGTATTAAACCCCAATCCAAAGGCCTACACCCATAATCCAAGCTCGCACATCTGTACACTGCTGATGTTGTGATGTACTGTTGAAGGTACCATCTTTCAGATGAGATACTAAACTGAAGTGCCACCTGCCCTTTCAGATGCACACAAGAGATTCCAGGGAGTTGTTCTCAGATGAGGATGATAGTTCTCCAATTATCTTCACCAATATTTAAAACTGTTAACGAGTAACACAACAAAATAATTCAACATTTATCTCATTCCTTCTTCTGAAATTTTGCTGCAAATAAATTAGCAGTCATCTTTGCAGACATAGTAATAGTCACAACACTCCATTAGATGTAAAGCACTTTGGAATGCCTTAAAGATTGACTATAGATGTCCTAAAAATGCCTCTGCATAATTTGCATTTATTTCCCTCTTGCCCTCAAAGACGATGACCTAGAGTTCGTACCCAGCTGACAGACTAGGAATGAGGCTGCTCCACACTCAATGTACTGGCAGGCTTAATTAGACACAACAAGACTTCAGCCCCTCAATGGAAACAGCCCTCTGGATCTGATCAATCTAATTGACCAACTGCTCCAGCAGAGTTTGTAGTGACACTGCAAGAACTGCAATAAGTCCTAGAGCAAAAGCCCCAAAACATTCCTTTGGTGGCCTTTGTTTTTGTCCCATTCTGTGGGATCTACTATTCTTTACATTTTTATAAGCCCTTTGATTTAATTTTATGGTGTCCCACCCCTTACCTCCTCTGATGCCCAGGGCTGTATTTCTTTTTTGAGGTGGAACTTTTCCTTCTTATGGGTACAAACTGCTTCTGAATAACTAAATGTTACTTTGTACACCCTCCATTGTTCCCAGGTTTATCTATTAGCAGAACTTTCCAGTTTACGGTGGACAGTCTCTGCCACATCGGCAAAAGTGAGGACTGCGGATGCTGGAGGCCAGAGTCAAGAGTGTGGGGCTGGAAAAGCACAGCAGGTTAGGCAATTTTCAAGAAGCAGGAGAATTGACATTTCGCGTAAAAGTCCTTCATCAGGAATCGGGCTTTTGCCCAAAAGGTCGATTCTCCTACTCCTCGGATGCTGCTGTGCTTTTCCAGAATCACACACTCGACTGGAGACTCTGTCTCATCTCATCCCATTGAAGTCTGCCTTACTTAAATCCAAAATTCTAGTATCCAATCTTTACTTATCTCTTACAAACACTACATGAAACTTGATCATGTTATGATAACTATAACATAAGAGTGGCTGTTCAAGCTTACGCTGACCTTCATTTGAGGTCTGTTATTTTGCAAGCATTTGATTTTAATTTTCTGAACCATTCGAGCCTTGGTCGGCAACACTCAATGTGAGGAGAAAGTGAGGTCTGCAGATGCTGGAGATCAGAGCTGAAAATGTGTTGCTGGAAAAGCGCAGCAGGTCAGGCAGCATCCAGGGAACAGGAGAATCGACGTTTCGGGCATAAGCCCTTCTTCAGGAATGAGGAAAGTTTGTCCAGCAGGCTTAGCCTGCTTAGGCTTAGCTTAGCCTGCTGGACAAACTTTCCTCATTCCTGAAGAAGGGCTTATGCCCGAAACGTCGATTCTCCTGTTCCCTGGATGCTGCCTGACCTGTTGCGCTTTTCCAGCAACACATTTTCAACACTCAATGTGAGCCTCATTTTAGAACAGCTTCTTTGTCGTTAAAACAGGATTTCTACCCTGAATTCCCTTTAGAATCTGGCACTTAAATTTACAGTTTGCATTCCTTTGATGAGTCTAGAAATTCAGTGCAATCCAGATGGTAGCTATTACACTTGGAAACTGTCAATGTAATAAGATTAAAAGACAGCAGTTGGTTTTCTCTTATGGACGACAATGTACTTGAAAGTATACTCAGTTTTTTGCAGATGTTTTACTGAATCAAAGGAACATTCTTAACATTGCCAATATGTTAAATTCAATATGAATAATAAGGATTAGTAATGTAACAGAGTAACAGTGCAACTCAGGAATTTCCACGAAATAAAGAACAAATTGATGGAAGAACACGTCCTTTGGTCAGTTGTAAGTTTGGACAGTCACAAAACAATTTTATATGATTTTAATTATGAATACATAACATACAAGTGCTGATAATAAATTAAACAGTAAAGTGGCTTTTTTGTTCAAGGAAGTTATGCAATATGGGATGTGTGGACAATGGAAAATTCACACTGGTATAGTATGAGATGCTTTTCTGAAGTTGGTGCAGTTAGAGGTATTTCATCATGCATTTAGCAAATGTTGTAGCTATCTTTTGTGTCAGTTATATGATTTTATATGTAGAAATATGAAACAAAATTATAAAATAGTTTATCACTGCACGAGACCATTTTGACGATTAAACTTGTGCTAAAGAGTAACACTCCCTTGTCTTTTTCCTGTAGCTCTGCAAATTCTCCTTGGATGATTATTCAATTTCCTTTTGATAGCCAACCTCTCAGGCAGATATGAACCGTGGTTGCTTTAAACAAACTGATCTCATACTGTCATCTGTATTATTGCCAATCACCTTAAATCAACATGCTTGGGTTCTCAACCCTGGCATTATAGAGTCATAGAGATGTACAGCATGGAAACAGACCCTTCAGTCCAACCCGTTCATGCCGACCAGATATCCCAACCCAATCTAGTCCCACCTGCCAGCACCGGGCCCATATCCCTCCAAACCTTTCCTATTAATATACCCATCCAGATGCCTTTTAAATGTTGCAACTGTACCAGCCTCCACCACTTCCTCTGGCAGCTCATTCCATACACGTACCGCCCTCTGCATGAAAAAGTTGCCCCTTCGGTCTCTTTTATATCTTTCCCCTCTCACCCTAAACCTATGCCCTCTAGCTCTGGACTCCCCCACCACAGGGAAATAACTTTGTCTATTCTTTGAACACTTCATCCACTTTACCAACACCTTCCACCCCGACCTCAAATTTACCTGGATCATCTCAGACTCCTCCCTCCCCTTCCTAGACCTCTCCATTTCTATCCCGGGCGACCGAATCAACACGGACATTTACTATAAACCGACCGACTCTCACAGCTACCTAGACTACACCTCCTCCCACCCTGCCCCCTGTAAAAACGCCACCCCATATTCACAATTCCTTTGTCTCCGCCGCATCTGCTCCCAGGAGGACCAGTTCCAATACCGAACAACCCAGATGGCCTCCTTCTTCAAAGACCGCAATTTCCCCCCTGACGTGATCGACAATACTCTCCACCGCATCTCCTCTACTTCCCACTCCTCCACCCTTGAGCCCCGCCCCTCCAATCGCCACCAGGACAGAACCCCACTGGTCCTCACCTACCATCCCACCAACCTCCATATACATTGTATCATCCGTCGTCATTTCCGCCACCTCCAAACGGACCCCACCACCAGGGATATTTTTCCCTCCCCTATCAGCATTCCGAAAAGACCACGCCCGCCGTGACTCCCTCGTCAGGTCCACACCCCCCACCAACCCAACCTCCACTCCTGGCACCTTCCCATGCAACCGCAAGAAATGCAAAACTTGCACCCACACCTCCCCCCTTACTTCCCTCCAAGGCCCCAAGGGATCCTTCCATATCCGCCACAAATTCACCTGCACCTCCACACACATCATTTACTGCATCCGCTGCACCCGATGTGGCCTCCTCTATATTGGGGAAACAGGCCGCCTACTTGCGGAATGTTTCAGAGAACACCTCTGGGACACCTGCACCAACCAACCCAACCACCCCGTGGCTCAGCACTTCAACTCCCCCTCCCACTCCACCAAGGACATGCAGGTCCTTGGACTCCTCCATCGCCAGACCATAGCAACACGACGGCTGGAGGAAGAGCGCCTCATCTTCTGCCTAGGAACCCTCCAACCACAAGGGATGAACTCAGATTTCTCCAGTTTCCTCATTTTCCCTCCTCCCATCTTGTCTCAGTCCCAACCCTCGAACTCAGCACCACCTTCCTAACCTGCAATCTTCTTCCTGACCTCTCCGCCCCCACCCCCACTCCGGCCTATCACCCTCACCTTAACCTCCTTCCACCTATCGCATTTCTAATGCCCGTCCCCCAAGTCCCTCCACCCTACCTTTTATCTTAGCCTGCTGGACACACTTTCCTCATTCCTGAAGAAGGGCTCATGCCCAAAATGTCGATTCTCCTGCTCCTTGGATGCTGCCTGACCTGCTGCGCTTTTCCAGCAACACATTTTCAGCTCTGATCTCCAGCATCTGCAGTCCTCACTTTCTCCTATTCTTTGTATCTATCCTGCCTGGACCTCTCTTGAGTTTGAACACTTCTTACCAAGTTATTTCTCAACCATATCTTCTGAAGAGAATAATCCCAATCAAATTTATTAATGTAACTGAAGTATTCTTGAAACTATTCTCAGATCTATTTTCCACCTTGTTGAAACCATTCCGATCTCTCCCAAAGTGTAATGTTCAGAACTGATCACTATACTCTAGTTGAGTTTCAACTAGCATTTTATAACAAGTTCATCATAACTTTCCTGTTTTTGTACTCTTTATTAAATCAAGGATTTCATATACTTTTTAAAATCACTTTTTCAACTTGCCTGATCACTTTCAGAGCCAATAATTACTGATGGCATGAACACAATTCAGAGGAATGACCTAAGTTCAGGGAAGTAGAGTGCAAAAATAGCTTGGGTGGCCTCTAGGTAGCTTGATGACACTATGGCTTTAAGAGATGTATTCTGTCCTTTTTTTTTAAAACGAAGAAAGATTGAAATTAGAGAAGCTGAACGGTCTGTTTCAAAGCCCTAAAGTAAACAGCTTGTGAGGCATTGGGGTTTATTTTTAAGGTTGCAACAAAAGCAGCCTGAATGGGGTCAAGCTCATACAGATCCAGGGTTTTTAGTTTTAGTTTCTCAGTAGACGTTGCTGGGATTCGGAAGCTGTAGTACATCTCTCCCTGCTGCTCTCTCTCAGTTTTCTCAATGTTTTTCCTCCTGTTCTGGAGAGTTGCTTGTGAGACAATCTATTTTACTGAACTTGCCTTTGCTAATGATGAGTCTAGATTAGAGAGGTGCTGGAAAAGCACAGCAGGTCAGGCAGCATCCAAGGAGCAGGAAAATCGACATTTCGGGCTTTGCTAATGATGTACTTATGGGATGGTACTATATTGGAACAGTTAATTAGTAGTCAATATAATCAACTATTTTTGATAGAGGTGCAGTTCATTCAATTTAAAAAAAAAGTCTGTATTTTAACTGTAGTGTGTTTTGTTTAAAGTAGAGTAGTTTGGCCAATCAAATTGCATCTGGAAAACAGCATCTTGCACTTGCCTTTAAAATAAGAACAAGTTAGGGTCTAGACCATCTTCTGAATATATTTTGAGGGGGTTTGGTCTGGTCCATAACAGTAGCATTGATTATAATATGACTGAGGAGAAAGTGAGGTCTGCAGATGCTGGAGATCAGAGCTGGAAATGTGTTGCTGGAAAAGCGCAGCAGGTCAGGCAGCATCCAGGGAACAGGAGAATCGACGTTTCGGGCATAAGCCCTTCTTCAGGAATGGGGAAAGTTTGTCCAGCAGGCTAAGATAAAAGGTAGGGAGGAGGGACTTGGGGGAGGGGCGTCGGAAATGTGATAGGTGGGAAGAGGTCAAGGTGAGGGTGATAGGTCAGACTGGGGTGGGGGCGGAGAGGTCGGGAAGAAGATCTCAGGTTAGGAAGGCGGTGCTGAATTTGATGGATTTGATTGAGACAAGGTGGGGGGAGGGGATTTCACCACTCGGATTTCACCAGTTTCCTCATTTCCCCTCCCCCCACCCTGTCTCAGTCAAATCCATCAAATTCAGCACCGCCTTCCTAACCTGAGATCTTCTTCCCGACCTCTCCGCCCCCACCCCAGTCTGACCTATCACCCTCACCTTGACCTCTTCCCACCTATCACATTTCCGACGCCCCTCCCCCAAGTCCCTCCTCCCTACCTTTTATCTTAGCCTGCTGGACAAACTTTCCCCATTCCTGAAGAAGGGCTTATGCCCGAAACGTCGATTCTCCTGTTCCCTGGATGCTGCCTGACCTGCTGCGCTTTTCCAGCAACACATTTCCAGCTATAATATGACTGAACTTCACGTTCAGTGTGCAAGAGTGAAGGGTAGGCCCAAGACTGATATTATACACTTACATAAAGATAATTCTTAGGGCATAAAAACAGAAGTAGCTAAAGTGAACCAGCAAATTAGGCCAAGAGGTAGGTTACAGGTGTGCAGTGGTAGATATTTAAGGGAATATTTTAAAATGCACAAAACAAATACACTCCAACAAAAAACTAAGGGGAGGGTACACCATGTGTACTAAACTATAAGTATTATGGCATTAAATTTAAAGAAAAAATACAATTGTCTGAAGATGGGGGACAGGTTGGATTAGACTTTTTTTTTGAAGAAAAGTAATGATTTCTAAAATGAGGAAAGGAAAAAATAAAGTACATGAGTTAGCAGAAATATAAAGATGAGCAGTGACAATTTTTATAGATTTTTTAAAAATACAGTAAGCATTGGTCCTGTTGAAAAATAGAAAGTCAGGAAATCACAGAAGAAATGAACAGGTCACTTATATCCTCTACAGTAAAGAACATTGCAAGTAACATCCCAGAAATATCTCTAAATCACAAAACGGGAGGGAGGAACTCAAGGACTTTGTGATAACGTGGGACAGGTATAAAATAGGAAATGAATGCAGTTTGAGGCATGTGTAGCACAGCAATCATGGATGACTTCAATCTGCATATAGACTAGGTAAACTAATTGAGCACAAAAGCTGTAAAGGACAAGTTTCTAGATGCCTTCGGGATGATTTTCTAGAGGCGCATTTTGAAGAGCCAATAAGAAAACTGTCCATTTTAGATATTGCACCTTATGATAAAAAGGGCTTATTATTAATTTTGTTTGTACAAGGGATGAGTGCCCACAATATGATAGTTTCAAACATAAAGTAAGATTTTGAGGTAGTCAAATCTGAAGCAAGTTAAAAGATAAGAAAGCAAATTCTGAAAGCAAGAGGCACAAGGTGAGCGTTCTGAATTGGGAAAATACATTAAAAAGTAAGACTACACAGGCAATGGGCAGTCTTTAAATACAAACTGTTACAGCAATTATACATTCAGTCAAGCTACTAAAACACAAAACGTCAGATAACCAGGGCTGACAAAGGAAATTAAGGATTGTACAAAATTAAAAGAAAAGGCTTATAAAGATGCCAAAAATAGTAATAAATCTGAGGACTGGAAATGTTGTTAAAATAGTGAAAGAGGATCAAGAACCAATAAGGAAAGGAAGAACAGACTATGAACCTAGCAAAAAGCATAACAATAAACTATAAAATTGAACTGTAAAAGCTTACAGGTATGTAAAAAAAAGTGTCTGACAATTGTGGGTCATTAAAAGCAGAGTTGGAAGAATGTAAAATAGAGAAACACAGAGAAGCTAAATAGTTATTTTGTGTTTGTTTTCAGAAAGGAAGACACAAGATATCTCCCAGCATCAAACACCCAGAAGTGACTGAAGACACTGACAAGTTGAAGGAAATTAGTGTAAGAAGGTTGTAAACAAGAAAGTAATGAGGCTGAAAGTTGATAAATGCCCAAGACCTAACAGTCGATATCCCAGGGTGTTCAAGGAGATAGCTACAGAGATAGTTGATGCATTGGCAATCAACTTTCAAAATTCCATTGATTTTTGGAATGATTCTTGCAGACTGGAAGCTTGTAATTTTCATCCACTTTTTAAACAAAAGGAGCAAAAGGGAACTACAGATCCATCAGCTTTACATTAGTAGCTGGGAAAAGCTAGAATCTATCAAAAAATGACGTGAGTAATGTTGGATAAAAATGTTCGATTAGCATAAATTTATGAATGAAAATTATATTTGACAAATTTGTTGCAATTTGTTTTACGGATGTACTAACAAAATACATGGGTGTTGATGGTTTAATATATTTGGATTTTCAGAGGGCTTTTAATATGGGCCATGCACAGAAGGTTGCTTAGCAAAATTAAAACACATGGCACAGGATGAAATGTTTTGGCACAAATTGAGGATTAGCTAACAGACAGTAAACAGAGTGTAATAACTTCAAAGCTGGATTCTGCCAGTTAACTTATGTAACACAATTTAATACAACTATAACACTTACTTACAGAGTACTCTTTATTGCAAAAATATACTTATGTGCATAAAAATACTTATACAAGTATATACAGTATAAAGTGGCTGAAACCAGTTCTGTATGGACTTTGCAGGAAAAAAAGACAATGGAATTTGTCATTCCTCAGAGCTTCCATTTAGGTGTAAAACAAAGATATTTGCTGCTCATGCAAAATGACTATTTACATTCTTTTTAAGGCAGTGAGTGGGTCTTGAATCTTGGCAGACACTGGGTATGTTTTGCAGAAAGACTGAGTATATGGTCTTTCCCCACTGCGCCTTACCAACAGCTGCCCCAAGCTTCAGTCCATCCCTCAGGATGTAGTCCTGGACCTTGGAACATGCCAGTCAGCAACACCTTTTTTTGTTAAAACTTCACCTGGTTGAGGTCAACGCTTTGCTCTGGAAGAGCAACACATTTTGGGCAGACAAGAAGAGCGTTTTTAACCTTGTTGATGGTCCTTCAGGTGTAGTTGATGTTTGTCTCGGTGTGTCACAGAGAACAGCCCATTCAGCAGGGCCTTGGGTCAGGGAGCTACTCAGCATGAACCACAACAAAAACCACTGCATCTCACTCCAGAGCTTCTTTGCAAAGGCAAAAGAGATGTGTGCATGACAGTCTATTCCCAATAGCAATCACTTTGTGGGCAGTATGCAGCAGCGGAAGTATTCAGGCATACATGAAGGATCTGATGGGTACTGTCCTTCTTCCCAAGAGATGGAAATGTGTTGCTGGAAAAGCGCAGCAGGTCAGGCAGCATCTAGGGAACAGGAGAATCGACGTTTCGGGCATTAGCCCTTCTTCAGGAATGAGGAAAGTTGGTCCAGCAGGCTAAGATAAAAGATAGGGAGGAGGGACTTGGGGGAGAGGCGTCGGAAATGTGATAGGTGGAAAGAGGTCAAGGTGAGGGTGATAGGTCAGACTGGGGTGGGGGCGGAGAGGTCGGGAAGAAGATTGCAGGTTAGGAAGGCGGTGCTGAATTTGATGGATTTGACTGAGACAGGCTGGGGGGAGGGGAAATGAGGAAACTGGTGAAATCCGAGTTCATCCCTTGTGGTTGGAGGGTTCCTAGCCGGAAGATGAGGCGTTCTTCCTCCAACTGTCGTTTCGCTGTGGTCTGACGATGGAGGAGTCCAAAGACCTGCATATCCTTGGTGGAGTGGGAGGGGGAATTGAAATGTTGAGCCACAGGGTGGTTGGGTTGGTTGGTCCGGGTGTCCCAGAGATGTTCCCTGAAACGCTCCGCAAGTAGGCGGCCCGTCTCCCCAATATAGAGGAGGCCACATCGGGTGCAAAGAATGCAATAGATGATATGTGTGGAGGTACAGGTGAATCTGTGGCGGATATGGAAGTTTCCTTTGGGGCCTTGGAGGGAGGTGAGGGGGGAGGTGTGGGCGCAAGTCTTGCACCTCCTGCGGTTGCAGGGGAAGGTGCCGGGAGTGGAGGTTGGGTTGGTGGGGGGTGTGGATCTGACGAGGGAGTCACGGAGGGAGTGGTCTTTACGGAATGCTGATAGGGGAGGGGAGGGAAATATATCTTTGGTGGTGGGGTCCGTTTGGAGGTGGGATCCAAACCCCCCACCAACCCAACCTCCACTCCCGGCACCTTCCCCTGCAACCGCAGGAGGTGCAAGACTTGCGCCCACACCTCCCCCCTCACCTCCCTCCAAGGCCCCAAAGGAAACTTCCATATCCGCCACAGATTCACCTGTACCTCCACATATATCATCTATTGCATCCTTTGCACCCGATGAGGCCTCCTCTATATTGGGGAGACGGGCCGCCTACTTGCGGAGCGTTTCAGGGAACACCTCTGGGACACCCGGACCAACCAACCCAACCACCCTGTAGCTCAACATTTCAATTCCCCCTCCCACTCCACCAAGGATATGCAGGTCTTTGGACTCCTCCATCGTCAGACCACAGCGAAACGACGGTTGGAGGAAGAACGCCTCATCTTCCGGCTAGGAACCCTCCAACCACAAGGGATGAACTCAGATTTCACCAGTTTCCTCATTTCCCCTCCCCCCAGCCTGTCTCAGTCAAATCCATCAAATTCAGCACCGCCTTCCTAACCTGCAATCTTCTTCCCGACCTCTCCGCCCCCACCCCAGTCTGACCTATCACCCTCACCTTGACCTCTTTCCACCTATCACATTTCCGACGCCTCTCCCCCAAGTCCCTCCTCCCTATCTTTTATCTTAGCCTGCTGGACCAACTTTCCTCATTCCTGAAGAAGGGCTAATGCCCGAAACGTCGATTCTCCTGTTCCCTAGATGCTGCCTGACCTGCTACGCTTTTCCAGCAACACATTTCCATCTCTGATCTCCAGCATCTGCAGACCTCACTTTCTCCTGAAAGACTTCTTCCCAACAGCCCAAGCAATGCTTTAGTGCTTGATGGAAAGTTCTGTCAATGAGGCATTCTGTCAAATGACTTTGGTAGTCTACTCCAGGAACCACCAGACAGGATCAACCCTCTTCTTTAACAACAGGGCCTTTCCTATTACATGCTGACTACTGTCTGATGGACTTGTTGTCAAAAGTGTTTTCATTGACAAACTTGAGAGAGTACCTTACAAGTTCTTACATACCTAGCTCTCCCAAATCAACTTGTGGACATACATGCCTTATCCAGATTCCCTTCTATCTCTGATTGGACTAGCATGTCATATGACCCTTCCTCAGTGCTCGAACTTAAAGGGGCCAACTACTACACAAAGAATAGGAATAGCTGGATCATTCTCATACAAGCGGAGAATGACTAATGGGGTACTGCAAAGATCAATAGATGTATCGATGAATTGGAAATGGAAATATTCGTAAATTTGCAGATGATACAAAGCTAAGCAAGAATTCTTTGAGTGAGGAAGATATAAAATGTTTTCAGAAGGATTTGAACAGACTTAGTGATTGGGCAAGAACATGGCAAATGGAATTTAATGTGGAAAAACATAAGGTCATCCATTTGGTACAAAGAACAGATGCACAGACGACATCATAAATGGAGAGATGTTGGAAAGGGTAGGAATGCAAAGGAACTTAATTGACTGTCAGTAAATGACTGAAGTCTAACATGCAAGATCAAAAGCTGTAAGGAAGGCAAATGTAACATTGTTTGAATTGGGGAAGCAGAAGAGATCTTACCCAAAATTTGATGTTAACAACCCCAACTTGTGAGTTTTGGATGAGCTCTCAGGAAAGAAACATAAGGAGCACATTCTGAAGAGATGACAGGCTCTTTCATTCCTGGTGCAGAGAATGCTAACCCCCTCAAGAATCTTCTAAGCATCAGCGTGACATTCCACAAAACATCATCCAAAATGGGCGCAGTTTTAACAATAATACCTAAATGCCATAACTGGGACTTGCCTTTAATCATTTAGCAGTTATATGAAAAATGACAAAGACCATATTTTTCATCACTCACTGTGGCATTTTGATAATGTTTTTGTAAATATCAAAGATTTCCAAAAAATGTAATTGATACTCACTGCAAATGTGCCACAACTTCATCAATATTTCTGACATTAATCTTGCCTTTTATGGCATTTATATTATCCTTGTAGTTGGAATTGGAAAGGCCTGAAAGGCTAAAAGAGGAAGGAGTCAAAGTTAAGGAAAACATATTTCTGAAAATCTGTATATCTTTTCATAATAGTTCCTTACAAAAATCTTGATCTTACACAATTAGAATTATCTTAGCTGCTGTTTCCACCAAGTCTCTATAAAATACTGGGTGGAAATTTCCCCACTTTGGTGTGGCATGGGTAATGGTGAGGAAGATGGGAAAATGTGAGAGAACATAAATCAGATTCTGGATACGGAGAAATTTTCCCTTCAAGCTGTAAATGGTGAATCCAGAATCCTGTCTTGAGCAATGACTACTTTATTTCCATACGTCTTATTAAAATCCCAATTCACCTTATTTATATGCCATTTCCAAATCTCCATCCTTTACTTAAAAACTAGACAGGGCAAATTCCCAACAAATAAATCAAAGCAGGTACCTGGTGGCTGCAGCTCACTGAATGTTTGCTACATCGTGTCAACTACAAAGAGATCTATTTGTACCTGTTCGTTACTCCTGTTAGCTATCCACTTTTCTATCTACGTCACTATTAATTAAAGTCTCTGAAAATAAGGCAACACTAAACGACCCCATGGATGTACTGTCAACTTGTGACATTTTACTGTAGCATAAGACTTGTTCAAGATTATAAAGAAATGCAAATATGCCAAATCAATAGCAGTAGTTCATGTTGGAGAAATAAAGCCAAATTCAATTGGTGATATCAGCTGACATTTTACTTTACTACCAAGATATTAAAAAGTCAAATCAGATGAAACTGCCTCTGCAACTGTGCATAGAATGTGTGAGACAGCTTATCTACCGCACATAACTAAAGGTCTAATTAGATCATTAATTTGCAAAATAGATTATGATGAATATCCATTTAGGAAGAATGATAATAGGCTGAACATAAAATCACAAGGATATGATCACTGCACCACATGGTCAGAAGATCAGGTCCATTTATCTTGGGCTTTCATAGCAGGAGTTCTTGAGAATGATTACATAGCACATTAGTAAATTTGAAGAAGGAAGACAGATGCTGCCATGATCAACAGAACATGGCTGACTGCAGACTGTGTTGAACATCACTGATTTAATCATTGACAATCTGTTATGAAGATGTGTGTGTGTACCTTTAAGAGAGGTAAAAGCAGCAGAACTACCGGACACAGCACCAAGTGTTCTCGATAAGGCAACAATGTAACACTGGGTCAATTAGTTCCTTGCCTGGAGACAAAAACAAATTTGAATTCAACCAATCAGTTGAAATTATACCCTGGAAAAATACCAATTTCCAATCAAGTTTCAATTGAGTATATCGACAATCTTAAAAGCCAATGTAAACAATCCAATGCTCTGGGGAATAAGACCAGGGGAAAGTTGAACAGTTGAGAGGAGGACTGCCAAGACCTAGCACATTACAGACTGCTTGAAAAGAATCGCTCATAAAAGTACTTTTTTGATCATTAACCTGTGACACAGAAATTCCTAACAAGGAGAAAAGACAACACGACAAGAACCTACAGCTGCCTGATTTTGAGATAAGTGTTGTTTTGTAAATCTTAATTGGGAGTTTTAGCGGACTAGAATTATGGAAGGAAAGATAAAAGGTAGGTTAGAGAAAGAAATTGTAAATAGTAGTTGGTTAATTATTCTGTTATATTTTAAGAAATAAAGTTGTTAACTTTTACGTTATATAGTTCTTGGCCACTCAATTTTTTTGGAGATTACTGCATAGGATAAATCTTTTCTGTGTTGCTGGTTTTAAATTAAACAGGAGAGTTTACCCAGTGTCATTACAGTTTGGGGGCTCAGGTCCGTGATTTGAACTGGTTTAGACAAATTTGAATAGATTTGGGGGCACAAAAAACTCCCAGCAGATTTAAACACTTACAGATCTTTAAATAAAACGTAGGTGAGACAATTTGTTTAATTTTGTTGACTTGTGGTCAATTAAATTAAAAGTGAAAGAAAGGCTCTTAAAATTGAAAATGAGGTTCTGGAATTTGAGGACGATTCTCAAATTTGCCAAGGAAGTTTTGAAGGAAAGAAAAAGGCCATACTTTTAGAATTAGCAAATAAGTTAGATTTGGGTTTAATCAAGGACAAAAGTTAAGCTGAAATTGTAAAGGGCTTACTCAAACACTTAGGTGTATCAGAGAAACAGACAAGTGCAGTAGAGATAGAAAGACAAATTATAATTGAGGAAAATGGAGTTAGAAGATAAACAAACAAACAGAGAAAGAGGGAAAGAGAAAGAGAAAGGAAAAAGAGAGAGAGAGGGTTCTAGGCTGAGCAAAGAGAGAAGAAAGGGAGAGAGAAAGAGATAGAAAATGTGAACTTAAGAAGTTGCAGCTTAGTCAGCAAAGTCAAGTTAATAGGATGGAGATTAAAAGAGAAGGTAGTGATATATATCAATATGTCAAAACTTTGCCACATTTTGATGAGAAAGATGTCGATGCTTACTTTATTTCATTTGAAAAATTGGCGAGGCAGATGGCGTGGTCCAAGGATTTATGGGTAAAGCTAGTTCAGACTAAATTGGTAAGCAGAGCGAATGAGCTATTTGCTGCACTGTCAGATGAGGTGTCAAGAAATGAATTGGTACCAGAAGCATATAGACAATTGTCCAGAAACACAAAGGAAGAACCAGGTCAGACTTAGGTTGAATCCTTTTGAATTCAACAGTCATTTTGATCGAGGGGTGCATGCTTTGAAAATATGACATTTGAGGCTGTCAGAGAGATTATTCTGCTGGAGGAGTTTAAAAACTCACTTCCAGAGATGGTAAGAATTCAGGTGGAGGAACAGAAAGGTCAGGAAATGAGAAGGGCTGCAGAATTAGCAGATGAGTGCATGCTGATGCATAAGACAAGCTTCCAGCCAGAATTTTGTCCTGTGAAGGATAGAAGTTGGGAGAAGGGGAGATCTTACACTACTAAACCAAGACTAGAGAGCACTGTTAAGATTTTACCACAGGACGGTGGAAAGGAGGTGAAAGGCCTCAGGTGTTTTCACTATGGTAAAGTGGGACACAAAGACACAGTGCTGTCATTAAAGAAAGGACGCTGTGGGAAAAGATGTGGTAAAAGAAGCTAAGCCAGTGGCAACAGTGAAGGTAGTAAAGGAGACCCCAAAAGCTGAGGAGCTGCAGGAGAGTGCACAGCCTAGGCAGGGGCTGGATATGAAGTTAGTACCCGACCTCTGCAAAGAATTCACCTCTGTGGATAAAGTTTACTCAAAGAACAGGGGAAGAAGGACAAGAAGTTATAAGTTTGAGAGATACAGGATCTAACCAGTCGCTGATAGTAAGGGATGAGCAAATATGCACTCTTTCTGATCTGTTGCCCAAGAGTGTGGTAATTTGTGGGACAGATGTACAGAAGTTTAGCATTCCTCTATGTAAAATCACGTTGGCGTGCCAACTTAAGACTGGGCAAGTTAAAGTGGGAGTGATTGACAAGAGTGTCAGTTCCAGGAATTCAGTTTGTTCTTGGGAATGATTTGGCAGGATCAAAGGTGGAAGTGACACCCTTGTTGTGGAGAAGCCCAAGGAAGACCAAGAAACTGAAGTTAAAACAGAAATATCGTGTTATTTTCCCAGGCTGTATGGCAACCAGATCCCACTATCATAAGTCACAGCACAAAGCAAAAAATAAAGAGAAAGATGAAAGAGTTGAGGTTCAGTTAGCGGATACCCTGTTTGATGTAATGGTGCAGGAAAAACCTGAACATGCAGAATCAGTCAGAAGTGTTTAGTCCTATAAAAAATATATATGTGGATGCCTACTCTGAAAAGGAGGCAGAGAATATTCTGGAGAGTTATTATCTGAAAGATAGAATCCTCAGATGAAGAGACCATGGCAGGTTAGTGCAGAGGAGAAATGGGCTGAAGTGCACCAGATTGTGTTGCCGGTAACATACAGACAGGGACTGTTACGGGTAGCACATGAGCTACCCGTAGGAGGTCACCTGGGGTTATGAAAGACTCAGGCTAAGGTACAAAAAAAATTTTATTGCCCTGGAATGCACAAGGATGGGGTTAACTTTTGCTTACGTGCTATACATGCCAAATAGTAGGTAAGCCACAGGCAGTAATAAAACCAGCACCTTTGTTACCAGTTCCCGCATTTGAAGAACCTTTCACGCTGGTTATAATTGATTGTGTAGATCCCCTCCTGAGAACTAAAAGTGGGACCCCGTACTTGTTAACCATAATGGAGGTGTCTACCAGATTTCGGGAGGCAATTCCATTATGGAGTATCAAGGCAAAAACGGGTAGTAGAGGAGTTAATAGCTTTCTTCACACAGTATGGGCTACCCAGAGAAGTTCAGTCGGACTAAGGGTCAAATTTTACTGCACGTCTGTTTAAGGAAGTTATGAATAGCTTAGGCATGTAGCACTTTAAATCCAGTGCATATCATCCTGAATCCCAGGGAGCTTTAGAAAGGTGGCATCAGACCTCGTAGACCATGTTAAAAGCTTATTATGATTACCAAATGATTGGGATAAAGATATCCCATTCGTATTGTTTGCCATTAGAGATGTCCCAAACGTATCTACTCAGTTTCCTTCCTTTGAGTTAATATTTAGTCATGAAGTCAGAGGCTCTTTGAAACTAATTAAAGTAAAATTGACAGGACCAAAGTCGGAGATCTCACAATTAGATTATGTATCGGAGGTGAGGGAGAGATTCAATTGAGTAGGTGAGTTAGCTGAAGAGGGTACAGTGTAGAATGAAGCAAGTGGCAGATAAAAACTGAGACTCGGATGTTTTCCCCAAGAGAATATCGTGTTAGTACTGTTACTAATGATACTTGCTGTGTGAAAAAGATTTTTCTTAAAATACAATTGCTTCTTTTGCAAATCACTATAACCCGATGCAGTCTTGTTCTTGTTCCATTTACAAGCAGGAATAGTGTCTCCTCTCTATCCAGCCTGCTCATGATTTTGCAAACCTCTACCAAATCTTTTAGACTTCCCTTCAAAGAAAGTTCTTCAATCAAGCTTCATAACTGATTTTCATAATCCCTTGAATCAATGCAGGAAATAATTTCTGCATCGCTCCAAAGCATTCACACTCTTTCTATGATGTTGTGCTGTTATGGCACCAAGACAGATAAACCAATTCAGGTAGGAGAAAGTGAGGACTGCAGATGCTGGAGTTCAGAGTTGAGAGTGTACTGCTGGAAAACCACAGCAGGTCAGGCAGCATCCGAGAAGCAGGAGAATCGACATTTCCGGCATAAGCACTTCATCAGTTTCCAGCACTACAGTCTCGACAGATGAGCCAAAACAGCTTTTTTACCTCTATATTTGCAACACAGTAAAATTGAACTGAAGATCCCTGAATAGTCACTCCATAGTTCCTAACCCAGACTTCACCAATAATTAATTTTCAGAGGCCAATTTTGTATCTTAAAACAAAAGACCTAATCTTATTAGATACACAAAAACTTTAGCCGAGAGAAAATTAAATAACACGTTAAGTTGATTATTGCCTGTGCTTTAAACCCAAAACATTTGTTTTCAGTCCCCATTTACAGAAAATACGGATAAAAAGTCAAGGATAAATAAAAGAAAGCAACAAAGCTAGTCAGATTACTGAAAATCGCTTTCAGAATGGGCTATTTCACAGGCATAAATATGGACTCCTTGCTGCTTATCTGATACCTTGAT
Organism: Chiloscyllium plagiosum; assembly: GCF_037043375.1. Taxonomy (NCBI): domain Eukaryota; kingdom Metazoa; phylum Chordata; class Chondrichthyes; order Orectolobiformes; family Hemiscylliidae; genus Chiloscyllium; species Chiloscyllium plagiosum. The sequence goes on along the minus strand of NW_028270147.1, from coordinate 37,857,040 downwards.
AAGGGTCACCATCTCAGTTCACAGGCAATGGCTACAATACTTAACTCCGCTCTCTAATCTTCAGGCTTCCAGAAGCTGATGTATCAGATTAGGCAGGAAGTTTTCAAATCTTCATGCTGTCGCAGTAGCAGCCCAGAACCATCTCTCAGAAAACAGTTTAAAGAAGAACCTTAATTCCAGTTCTTTGATGATAGAATGGTTGATTTTTCCTGAGGCCTCAATTACCATTCAACAACTGCTATCCGCTCAAACAGAATTGCCAAAACCACAATGCTCCTCCTGGGGATGCTGTGTCGTATGCTTAATCAGCTTATTAGCCTCCAGGTCTGACTTCACGAACAAACCAATATCACTTAAATTGTGAAATACTGCAATCTAGCGCACCGTGAACAATGCGGCATGAAGACCAATGTAACGGTAATCACATTAATGTTATCAAGTCTTCTGATACAACATTTCTTATACTAAACCACAGCTAAAAGCAAGGCTTGTACACCTTTGTAAATATGGAAAGAACAGTTATCATCAGTCATACCTGGCTAGGAGGATATGGAACAGGGCAAACTGAACAGCAAATTAATATCACCAGGAGAAGTTTTGAACACACATTATTAAATGAACCCTTGGAATTTAATTCATCTCAAGCACAAATCATCAGTAAAATGTCACACTGTTGACAAAGTTCCTGTATGGTAGCCTAGTGGTAAGGTGTGAAATTAAGGTTAAAAGTACTATATGTTGTGGACTATAAGTAGAAAATAACAAATAACTTAGGGCTGTAAAACATTGAGGTTTTATATGTTGACTTCAAATGCCCAGGTGCAATATCATTGCCCACATCACAAGAACAAGATGTAATTCAATTATATTAGACATACAATTATAACACAATCATTGGAAAAATCCTGTAATATAGTATAATCTTACCAACCTTCCATTCTCATTTCTGTTGCTGGTTTCAAAGGTTCTTAGTCCCACCTGCTGGTCTATCAAATTCACTGTGTTTGCAGGATTATTCATGGTGTTTTGAACTTTATTTTGTCCCATTGCAAAACTGACGACATCAGGATTATAAGGTGCAAGTGCATCATTCTTATCCCTAAAGAAAAGAAATTGTATCAGCCATGACTCAGACATGGAAACCAGTCAGCCTATTACTATTCTAAATTTTACAAATGGTTGTGGTAATAGTAAAATAATATGGTTTATTCCAATCTCTATTTCTCCATACTTCTTTTCCATCTGTGTGAAATTCAAGCCCTTGGGAATCTCAAGCCCTTTTAAAAACAACAGATATCCAATTGGAAGCAATTTTACACTATGTATGTACCATGACCTACTGTAAGGTTGGAATAAACAGGAAAACTCATTATCTGTTGAGATATGTAAATTATATTCTTTAGATGGAAACCAACACGCTAATTAGTTGCAGTTTACAACACTTTTAATCACAAACTCTTTTCTCATAATAAAAACTGATCATGCTGTGGAATGTAGAAAATCTTTATATCTAATAACATCAAAAGATCCCGACAGGTATATCTTGGGTTAATGCAAAATTTGGTCAATGATCCTAAGCTTCATAAAGATAAAAATGATTACTCTACTCAAACCTGATCTTCAGAAGGGAAGTATGATATTTCTTTTCCCTATTTTAGAATCAATTTACAATCTCACACCAGGGGTCTGATTCCAGATTTACAAATATTAATACCATGGGATACAATAATTCCCATTCAATATTATTTCATTCAGAAGAGCTCGTCAATAAATTCTCTGTGAAGCTAGGTATGTACCAAACATAATACTATTAGATTAGATTAGATTAGATTAGATTAGATTACTTACAGTGTGGAAACAGGCCCTTCGGCCCAACAAGTCCACACCGACCCGCCGAAGCGCAACCCACCCATACCCCTACATTTACCCCTTTAACCTAACACTATGGGCAATTTAGCATGGCCAATTCACCTGACCCGCACATCTTTTGGACTGTGGGAGGAAACCGGAGCACCCGGAGAAAACCCATGCAGACACGGGGAGAATGTGCAAACTCCACACAGTCAGTCGCCTGAGTCGGGAATTGAACCCGGGTCTCTGGCGCTGTGAGGCAGCAGTGCTAACCACTGTGCCACCGTGCCGCCCACAGCATTTTTATTAGCTTAAAAACAATTGTAATAAGAGGTCCTTCTACTCTACAGCCATGTTAAATGTTGACTCCAAATAGACAGGACAAATAGTTAAACAAACTATGAAAGGTTGGAAAGTGTACATGTGCAAAGGGACTTGGGTGCCCTAGACAATAAATCGCTGAAAGTGAATGTGCAAATGCAGCAAGCTATCAGGAAGGCTCAAGGAACGATAGCCTTGTTACAAGAGCAGTGAAATCTTGTTTCAGTTATATAAAAGCTTGGCCAGACTGCACCTGGAGTATTGCGTGAAGTTTTGATTTCCTTATCTCAGGAAAGATATTCAATTGGGAGGGAGTGCAACAAAGGTTTGCCAGCTTTTCTGCTAGGTTGGTAGACTGTCCTCTGAACAGACAGCAGGCAAACTAGGCATATATTGTCTCGAGATTTTAAGATTGAACAGTGATCTCATTGAAGCTGACAAAATACTTAAAAAGGATACAGGGTAAATGCAAACAAGCACAATTTAAAAATAAGGGGAATCACATTTAGAACAGATACAAACAGCACTTTTATCTGAAAGGGTTGTGACCCTTTGGAATTTTCGAACCCAAAGGGTCATGGAAGCTCAGTCTTTCGAGTATATTTAAAGTGGAGGCTGATAGATTTCTGATTACAACTAGTGTAAAGGGTTATGGGGATAGTGCAGGTAAAAAGGTATTGAAATGTTGGATCAGCCATGATCATATTCAATACCAATGCAGTCTCAACAGGTTGAATGGCCTACTCCTGTCCCTCTGTTTACTCAACATTCCACCCAAATTACTGATCACATCCTATAAATGCTCTCATTTTCAAAATTTATTACACAAACAACTTGCATATTGATACAATACCTTGACTGTAGTGAAACCCAAGGCTCACATCAATTCTATAAAATTAAACAGATACAATGACATAATTGTGCTAAAATCCGACTGAAACATTAACTTACAGTGCAGCAGAACAGATGGTAAGAATCTATCTCCATGACACATGCCAGCTTTAGTAAAATAAGCTGGAACATATCACCCTGAGGATAATTCTTATGTGGTACAGAATTTTTAGGAACTCGGTGACAATGATTTTGAGAAGGCATTTGATGAAGTGCCACATAAGGTTATTGTGGAAAATAAAAGCTCATGGCTTAGGGGCAACATATCAGCACATTTAAAGGTCTGGCTGGTTGGCAGAAAACAGACTGCGTGCATAAAGGGGCCTTTGCCTGATTGGAAGGAAGTGATGCGTGGAGTACAACAGGGTTCTTTGCTGGTGCCCCAAGAGTTTGGAATTTACATTGATTTGGCTAATACGTTGCAACATTTAAGAGGCATTTGATTGGGTATATGAATAGGAAGGGTTTGGAGGGATATGGGCCGGGTGCTGGCAGGTGGAACTAGATTGGGTTGGGATATCTAGTCGGCTTGGACAGGTTGGACTGAAGGGTCTGTTTCGGTGCTGTACATCCTTATGACTCTATGACTCTAAAAGATAAATGCATCAAAATGAGCATCCAAGTGTCTCAAAGCTGGTCCTTCTCTCAAAGTTACTGTGCCCTTGAGTTTTTTCCAGAGAGGGGTAATTGGCCAGGCTCCAACAAGGGCTGGGTTTTAAAGGTTTATTAGGGCCTGCTTTGTTTACCCCTAATATATAATGCTTCCAGCTGAAGGCTTTCATGTCTTAAAAACAGATATAATCAAAGGGGAGCAGCCAGCTAGCTGTGTAGCTGGGCTTTGTTTAGAATAGAATTAGTTCAGCAGCAGGGTGTGTGAAGAAAGGCTGCTGCCACTAAGTCCAGCCTGGTACTCTCTCTGGCTTAAAACCTGTAAGCCTTTGTTTGATTCTACCTTTTGTGCCAAGAGGGTGTTTATGGGGACTGATGCAAGTACGTTTGGAACAGCATCATAAAGTCAGGATAGTTGGTCAGGTTTTTGGATAGGATAATTAATCCAGTATTCTATTTTCTGTTCTTTGTATTTCATTCTGTAATCTCATAAATAAATTGTTTGTTTAAAACTTAGCAGTTGGACCAACTAAATCAGGAATATCCACTGTACACTTACCTGAAATAAATAGCAAAGTTACAGTCTGGGCTACCTGCTGGAAAATGCTTTGAGGGGTCAGGCTTAGTCCATAACACAATGTCAATGGCCTTTATTCAGATTATTGCTCCTGCACATCATGCAGACCAGCAAATGGGTGAAACGCTGACACTTTTGATCCTGCAAAGTGCCCAATCTACCTCAAATTGTTGTGAAAAGGCAAAGTATTTCAAAGATTTGAAGAACAAGTTAGGGAAGCTGTTTCATGCTGCTACTATTCTGGATAAGTGTTATTTCCATTAACAGAAGCTACAATTTGTCCAAAACGTCATTCTGACTACCACTTGATTGAGAACAACCTAATTTGACTCAACATCGAGTACCAGTGCCGGGTACCTAGGCTGTACATCCGAGTGATTGGATGAATGAGAAATAGGGTACTCATTGAGCAGGGTTCCCCTACTCTGCTTTAAGACCAATCCCCACTGAACCACACCTGATACTCTAAAAGTAAGCAAGTGTTTACCTTCGATGGACAGAATTACAGTTGAAACTGGAGTACCATGGTTTGGCAACCTTCCAAGGGTGTATCCCTCATTAGGTATGAATCTAGCAAGTAATGCAGCTAATAGCCCATGAGAACTGTTAAACTTAAATTTCTAGGAACACCTCCAAACAGAACTGGCATTAAGTGCTGGTACTGCAAACACTATTTAAAAGAAAAGTCAAACTTCCGGACCTCAGCAATTATCACAAGGCATGAAGTGATGGAAAGGAATAATAAGATGTCGAAGGAGTGAATGGATTTAAATGATTGCGGATTTCACATCAACATTATTTCACTTTCAATATTAAAACATACAGAATATCACCTCAATTTTTGTAGTCAGTTCTTTGATGACTGATGAGTACACCATCCCTGGGTCGCCATACCTGTCTACCTTCAGTCACACCCACCTGTCCCTGATCACAGGCCAAATTTTAATGACCTAGTCTGAGGGTTGTGACCACTCCTGGAAAATAAGGAGCCTTTCCAATCAAATCTGGAGACAGACAAGGCTACCCCTTCTATCTGGCCTGGTTGTTTGTTCCATAGAATGTTTTGGCAAGTCCTTCAAGAATGATGCAGGCATAAGGGTGGCAATCCCAGGCTGTGGGGTGCAGGACAGAGCCTCCCCCCCGTTTATGAATAATGTCGCCACTTTCTGCTCAAATCTGTTGGCGAGCAGACCAATGAGCATCAAAACAAGCTCCCTCAATGGCAAAAGGGAAATCACAGCAAGAGCGAGGCCATTTTCTTCGGGTGCTGAGCTAACTAGCTTTTTTCCTCTTCACCCTCAGGTCAGACTATCTGAAGGTGCTGACGATATGATTCAAGGGAGCACAATTAGCATTAAAAACTGAAAGGAGCAAGTAGTGATGGGCAAAACCAAACTTGGGCATTTACAAGTGATCATGCTTTGTCACTGTGAGCAAGAATCTGGTCATCAGGTATAAGGGCCGCTCAGTGCAGTTGTCTGGTCCATTCCACACGCCTGTTCTATTGCGATTACTTAAATCAGCTTGCTCTACATTTCAAGGTCAAAAGTGAACTGTACTCTTAGGAACAAGATACATAAATATCACATTAAACTGGGAATATATTCTTGGCAAACAAACATGAAATGCCTCTAAAGTCACTAAGGATAGGTTGCCATGGAACATTCCCAGCAGTTGACTACATCATACCATCTAACCCCTGCAGAAACACTTGTGCAGAAAGCTAGGTTTGACTCTGAGACCATCAGGCAGTGATCCACACGAAACATTGGAGAGGCCTTGATGGTAAAGGAAACAGTAGACTTTCTCATATCATTCTCTTAACACACTGTCAAAATCTAATCAGACGGTTACGGAGTAGATAAAGGTCTACCAAATGGAGTAGGAGAACAGCGGCAGCAGCAACTCGAAGGGTGGAAGCTTGCACCAGGGGCCTGCTAGGAGCGGTGAGTCACTGATTTGTGCTTTTAAATTTGAAGTCAGAAAGCAAAGATTTCTGGGGAAGGAGGGACTTCTTATTTTTATTTCCATCCTGCTATATAAGTCAGTATCTTCTCAACCTGAGACCCTATCTTTGTAGGGCCTCCCACCCAACCACCTCCTCTAACCTTAAAGACCAAGGACATATCAGGTAAGCGTCTCTTTTTTACTTTGTGACTAAGGAACTAACAGGGATGGCAGTGTAGGGAGAGCAATGTTCCTCCTGCATGATGTTTGAGGTCAGGGAAGCCATTATTGTCCCATCCAAGTACATTTGCAGGAAGTGCACCCGACTCTCACTCCACCAAGACAGTGTTAGGGAACTGGAGCGGGAGCTGGATGAACTTCGGATCATTCGGGAGGCAGAGGCTGTGATAGATAGGAGTTACAGAGAAGTAGTTACTCCTAAGCAAGAAGAAAGCTGGGTGACTGTTCGAAAGGGGAAAAAAGTGGAGGGATCCCCTGTGGTCATTCCCCTGAAAAACATGTATACCATTTTGGATACTGTTGAGGGGAACGACTTACCGGGGCAAGCAGTGGGGCCCAGGTCTCTGGCACAGAGCCTGTCCCTGTTGCACAGAAAAGAAGGAGGGCAAGGAGGAGTGTGTTAGTCATTGGGGACTCAATAGTTAGAGGCTCAGATAGAAGGCTTCTTGGGAACGAACGAGACTCGCGGTTGGTGTGTTGCCTCCAGTGCCAGGGTCCATGACATCTCGGATCGTATCTTTGGGGTCCTGAAGGGAGAGGGTGACCAGCCTCAAGTTGTTGTCCATGTAGGTACCAACAACATAGGTAGAAAGAGGGATAGGGAGGTAAGGCAGGATTTCAGAGAGCTAGGGTGGAAGCTGTGAGCTAGAACAAACATCATTGTTATCTCTGGATTGTTACCCGTGCCACGTGATAGCGAGGCAAGGAATAAGGAGAGATATCAGCTAAACACGTGGCTGCAAGGATGGTCCAAGAGGGAGGATTTCAGGTTTTTGGATAATTGGGGCTCATTCTGGGGAAGGTGGGACTTGTACAAACAGGACGGTCTTCACTTGAACCAGAGGGACACTAATATCTTGGGCGGGAAATTTGCTGGTGCTATTCAGGTGGGTTTAAACTAGCTCAGCAGGGGGAGTGGGAACCGGAGGTGTAGTTGCAATGCACAGGAGGATGAGAGTAGGAAGGACAGGGACAAGATTTCAGGGTCACAGGAATGTGCTGGCAGACAGCAAACTGGTTTGAAGCATGTCTACTTCAACGCCAGACGTATCTGAAATAAGGTAGGTGAGCTTGCAGCATGGATAGGTACCTGGGACTTTGATGCTGTGGCCATTTCGGAGACATGGATAGAGCAGGGTGTGGAATGGATGTTGCAGGTTCCGAGGTTTAGATCTTTCATTAAAAACAGGCAAGGTGGTAAAAGAGGGGGAGGCGTGGCCTTGTTAGTCAAAGATAGTATAACGGTGACTGAGAGAATTTTTGATGAGGACTTGTCTACTGAGGTAGTGTGAGCTGAGGTTAGAAACAGGAGAGGAGAGGTCACACTGCTTGGAGTTTTTTTTTAAATAGGCCTCCGCAGAGTTCCAGGGAGGTGGACGAGAGGATTAGCAAAATTATTCTGAGTAGGAGTGAAAGGAACAGGGTGGTCATTATGAGGAATTTTAACTTCCCCAACATTGACTGGAAATGTTATATAGCTCTAGTACATCAGATGGATTAGTTTTTGACCAATGTGTACGGGAGGGGTTTCCTGACACAGTATGTTGAAGGGCCGAGAAGAGGGAGGCCACACTGGATCTGATACTTGGTAATGAACCAGGCCAGGTGTTTGATTTAGTTGTAGGTGAGCACTTTGGAGAGCGTGACCATAATTCAGTTACATTTAGTTTAGCGATGGAATGGGATAGGTACGTGCCACAGGTCAAGAGTTATCGATGGGGCAATGGGCAATTATAATGCGATTAGACAAGATTTAGGATGCATAGAATGGCGCAACAAAATGCAGGGGATGCAGACAATTGAAATGTGGAGCTGGTTTAAGGGACAGATATTGCGTGTCTTTGATAGGTGTGTCCCGGTCAGGCAGGGAGGAAGTAATAAGGTAAGGGAACTGTGGTTTACTACAGAAATTGCATCTCTTGTTAAGAAGAAGGAGGCTTACATGTTGATGAGGCAAGATGGTACAGATGAGGTGATGGAGAGTTACAGATTAGCTAGGAAGGATTTAAAGAGAGTTAAGAGGAGCAAAGAGAGGAAATGAGCAGTCTTTAGCAAATAAAATAAAGGAGAACCCTAAAGCTTTCTATAGGTATGTGAGGAATAAAAGGATGGTTAGAGTAGGAATAGGGCCCGTCAAAGACAGAAGTGGGAAGTTGAGTGTGGACACTATAGAGATCGGAGAGGTGCTAAATGAACATTTCTCATTGGTGTTCATTCAGGAAAAGGAGAATATTGTAGAGGAGAATGAGGTATGAGATATTAGACTAGAAAGGATTGAGGTTAGTTACGCACAGGTGTTATCAATTCTAGAAGGAGTGAAAGTAGACAAGTCCCCTGGGCCGGATGGGATTTATCCTAGGATTCTCTGGGAAGCTAGGGAGGAGATAGCAGAGCCTTTGGTTTTGATATTTGAGTCGTCATTGTCTACAGGTTTAGTACCAGAGGACTGGAGGATTGCAAATGTTGTGCCATTGTTCAAGAAGGGCAGCAGAGATGACCCAGGTAATTATAGACCAGTGAGCCTTACTTCTGTTATAGGAAAGGTTTTGGAAAGGTTTATAAGAGATAAGATTTATAATCATCTAGCAAGCAACAATTTGATTTCAGATAGACAACATGGTTTCGTCAAAGGCAGGTCGTGACTCACAAACCTATTGAGTTTTTTGAGAAGGTGACCAAGCATGTAGATGAGGGTAGGGCAGTTGAAGTGGTATACATGGACTTCAGTAAAGCCTTTGATAAAGTTCCACATGGTAGGCTGATGGAGAAAATACAGAGGCATGGAATGGGGGGTAATTTAGCAGTTTGGATCAGAAACTGGCTTTCTGGAAGAAGGCAACGAGTGGTGGTTGATGGAAAATATTCAGCCTGGAGTCAAGTTATGAGTGGTGTGCCACAAGGATCTGTTTTGGGACCATTGCTGTTTGTCATTTTTATAAATGACTTAGACGCAGGCAGAGATGGATGGATTAGTAAATTTGCAGACGACACTAAAGTCAGTGGAGTGGTGGACAGTCTGGAAGAACGTCACAGGTCGCACGGGGACTTGGATAAACTGCAGAATTGGGCTGAGAGGTGGCAAATGGAGTTCAATGCAGCTAAATGTGAGGTGGTGCACTTTGGGAAGAATAACAGGAAGGCAGAATACTGGGTCAATGGAAAGATTCTTGGTAGTGTGGATGTGCAGAGGGATCTTGAAGTCCATGTGCATAGATCCCTGAAAGTTGCCACCCAGGTGGATAGTGCTGTTAAGAAGGCATACGGTGTGTTACGTTTCATTGGTAGAGGGATTGAGTTCCGGAACCACAATATCATGCTGCAACTATACAAAACACTGGTGTGGCCACACTTGGAATATTGTGTATAGTTCTGGTCGCCCCATTATATGAAAGATGTGGAAGCATTGGAAAAGGTGCAGAGGAGATTTACCAGGATGTTGCCTGGTCTGGAGGGAAGGTCTTATGAGGAAAGGCTCAGACACTTAGGTCTGTTCTCGTTGGAAAGAAGGCGGCTAAAGGGGGGCTTTGATAGAGACATACAAGATAATCAGAGGATTAGATAGGGTTGACAGTGAAATACTTTTTCCTAGGATGAGGATGTCAGCTTATATGAGAGGGCGTAACTACAAGTTGAGGGGTGATAGATTTAAGACAGATGTCAGAGGAAAGTTCTTTACGCAGAGAGTGGTAAGGGCATGGAATGCCCTGCCTGCCAATGTAGTCAACAGCCAATTAGGGAGATTTAAACAATCCTTAGATAAGCACATGGATGATTTTGGGATAGTGTTGGGGGGGGCGGGGGGCGAGCTGAGAATAGTTCACAGGTTGGCGCAACATCGAGGGCCGAAGGGCCTGTTCTGTGCTGTATTGTTCGATGTTCTAACATGAAACTGTCTATCGTGGCATGATATATTAAAAATAAGCATATTAACTGAATGGTGAGAGGTTGCACAGCTCCTCAATGCAGTTTGAGCTTGGTGTCTTCATGAATGAATTACAGAAGATTAGTAAGCGGATAGAGCAAGTATTGAGGAAAGGTAATGGAACAAAGAACAAATAAAATTTACAGCCCAGGACATAATGGAATGCTCCTATTTATTGCCAGAAGAATTAAATACAAAGGTTGGGAGGTTATGCTACAGTTATGCAGGGCACTGGTGAGACCACATTAGGAGTTCAGTGCACAATACTGGTCACATTATTTAAGAAAGGATACAAGTATGTTGAAAGTAATCCTGAGATTTACCAGACTTATATTTGGAATGAGCATGTTATCTAAAGAGGAAAAGATTAGATAAGCCAGGCTTGTAACCACTGGAATTTAGAAGAGCTAGAGGTGGTGTGATCAAAACGTACACAATCCTGACAGGTTGGATGTGGAGAGAATATCTCCTCTTATCGGAGAATCAAGATCTCAAAGTCTCTGCTTATATGAGAGGTCACACATTTAAAGTAGAGATTAAGCAAAATTTATTGACTCAGAGGATCAGAAGTCTGGAACTCTCTCTCTCTCTCTCTCTGAAAGGACAAAATAGTGGAAGCAGAATCTTTGAACAGTTATAAACCAAAGCTGAAAAGATTTTAGTTAAGCACAGATGTAAGAGGTATTCAGGGATAGGGAAAATGTGAAATTGAGGTTACAGTCAGATTGGCCATGATCTTTTTAAATGGGATAGCAGGCTCAAGGGTCTGAATGATGTGGTCTCAGTTCATTCAATCAGAAGTCACTTGGCAAATGTTTAACTACCAGAACTTTCAATCAAGCACCAAGATGCAGGTTGGATGTTGGTAAGAAAGCTGGCCTTGTAGGAAGGAAGGGTCTCTACATGCCCAGAGTCTCTCATCCCTCCATATTTTGCCCTGAAAGTGGCTTTGGTGTGGAAGAGACAGTGTCCATCTCTTTTTGGAATGTGCCTTTGGAAAGAAGGTTGAGAGAGAGAAGGGGTGAATTTTGTTGCAGTGTGTTCAAAGTGGCTTCATGATGCTGTTCTCTATGCTCTACAGACTGTTGTCAGGGATGGACATTGGGATTAACATCAACTAGAGCTGGAGGACCATCAGCATATTGAAAAATGCATTTTGATCTTTGCAAAACTCACTGGACCTCCACTGCAAAGAGCTGTTCTTCACCTGTGTTGCAAGTTGGCACATTCCAAGATCCAAGACCAATGTTCTGAGGGATGCACTACAGATTGGAGCAGTTGCCAGAGAGGCACAGTGGGGAAAAGTCAGCACCTAAGTCCTATGAGTCATAATATACCAAGGGATGGAAACTGTATAAATCTTCAGACTGTATGCCGGACAAGGAATTGTGAATATCAAGGGTGCTGAAATTGTATTAAGGTATCTCAGAGAGGTACACGTGGTGTACCGAAAAGTTGATTATTTTGCACACGGTGAAATATTCAATTTGAAAAGCTTTGCTCATACACTGCCTGCCATGGAATCTATACTGCAAAAATCAAAGGCATTGCAATCACATTGAGACATCTAAAAGTGAACATGGTGGAAAGAAAATTGCATTTTACTACACTTGGTGGTTTTCAAGTCAAAAGTACTTGAAAATGTACTTCTAGAAATATAATGAATAAAGTGCATTCTTGGAGAAAACAGCAGGCCCAAAGTCACCACAGAAGATGCAAATGAGTTATCCTCTTTCTGTTCATGTGCTTTTTATTTGGTTACAACACGAATCAAGGTGCATGGTAGACATCCTCTTGGCTGCTCTTCTCTCTAGCAGCTATAATCACAATGATGTAGTGCAGAATTTGTCTCATTGTCTCTTCTGCTGACTCTTTGGAAAGCTATCTAGTTACTCTTAGGTCCCCTGCTTTTATAGAGACAACATTTCAGGACTTTAAGTATTCATCAACTTTTCCTTTCATAATTAGTATATTACACACAGATACTCTTCCAAATGATTGAGAATTGTAAACAAATTTTACTATTGCTAAAAAATGTTCCCTAGTGATGATTAGAAAGGGCAGCTAATTTTTTTAAAAAAAATCTATAAAATCAACATTCTTCTTAAATGATTTGCTTTTCTCAATAATAGAATAGTTACTATTAGCATCAGAAAAGAATACAGACAAACATAGGTGGTCATTTTCACACCCTCTCGAAGAGCTTTTTTGTTTCCCTCCCAAAATTATAGAGAGAAAGATATAAAAGAAAAACAGGTTTTAAATCTTGGGACAACCATCAAAGCAATTCCATATTATTAATCTTACAGTCTACATAAATAGTTTGATGTAAGCTTCTTGCTGCTAATTAAATTCAAAGGATTTAGACTGTAGTAATACTCAAAGGCAAATCAGTTCTTATGCAAATGAAACTAAACAACTAGGGAGCAATAGGTGTTTTTCAGTACTTCAAACCAAGGGGCTGGAAACTTGCTGAGAATTATAGAACAGAACAAATACAAGAAAGATCAAGCAAGAAAGTCAGATCTTTTATTTTTAAAATGTTGTTCAACTGCAGTGATATTGCGTTCCAGCTTACCTTATTCAATAAATAGACTGGGATTGTTTTCCTTGGAGCATCAGAGGCTGAGGGGTGACCTTAGAGAGATGTATAAAATCATAAGGGGCATGGATAGAGTAAATAGACAAGGTTTTTTTTCCCCTGGGGTGGGGGAATCAAGAAAGAGAGGGGCACAGTTTAGGGTGAAAGAGATTTAAAAGGGACCTAAGGACAACCTTTTCACAGAGAGGGTGATGAGGGTATGGATTGAGCTACCAGAGGAAGTAGTGGGGAGGCTGGTACAATTACAACATTTAAGAAGGCATCTGAATGAGTATATGAATAGGAAGGGTTTAGATGGATATAGGCCAAGTGGTGGCAAATGGGACTAGATTAATTTAGAATATCTGGTCAGCATGGACGAGTTGGACGGAAGGGTCTGTTTCTGAGTTGTACATCTCTATGACTCGGTGACAGAATAAAGAAATCTTGTGAGTACTCTACCTGCCCTCCTTTTGTGCTCTTTTTTGAACATCTAAAAGCAGAAATTGAATTTCTTGTCTAAGCAGATCTTTGATTGCAGGAGACTCTGGTAGGGCTGCACGTGAAGCTTGCAATTGAGAAACTGTCAATCGGGTTGCTCTCATCCCTTGCCATATTTCCATTAAAGTGGACACCTAAAATAGAGACCAACATACAAAGCTATAAACAAATGAACAAGTTGATTGCCGCACTGAATGAATAACTAGAAAATAATGGCTAGCCAAGAATGATGATACTTCACTGGGGCACACTATAAGTCTGTAACATATTAAGGAGTCACATAGCAATCTAAATTAGAGCAGTTTAACTCCAACAGTTTTTTTTGACAAGCTGATTTTATACGCAGACTGTAATACATATTTTAGGCTAAATTATTCCATGTAGTATGAAATTCTATTTTTTGAGTTTGATTAATTGATGCCATTTGAAAACAACGATTTTCAGTGGATTTCTGTGATCACGTCGAAAAGAAATGGGCTGTTAGAGACCAAATCAGCACTTCCCTTGCCCTCCCACACCCCAAACCCCACCAAAATATTTCATGGAGGTAGCCTAGACCCTAACTTTTACTTTATCTTAAAGGCAAGTGTAAGGTGCTGTGTTCCAGATACATATGATTAAATTGGTCCACAGCCAAGTTTAGAGTCATAGAGATGTATAGCTCGGATACAGACTCTTTGGTCCAACTTGTCCATGTTGACCAGATAGGCTAACTTAATCTCGATCCATTTGCCAGCACTTGGACCTTATCCCTTGAACCCTTCCTATTCATATAGCCACCCAGATGCCTTTTAAATACAGGGAAAACTAGTTATTTGGATACAGATTTGGCTCAAAGGTGGTAGTGGAGGGTTGTTTTTCAGACTGGAGACCTGTGACCAGTGGAGTGCCATAAGGATCAGTGCTGGGTTCACTACTTTTCATCATTTAAATAAATGATTGCGATGTGAGCAAAAGAGGTATAGTTAGTAAGTTTGCAGATAATACCAAATTGAAGGTGCAGTAGACAGCGAAGAAGGTAAGCTCAGATTACAACTGAATCTTAATCAGATGGGCCAATGATCTGAGAAGTGGCAGATGGAGTTTAATTCAGATAAACGCGAGGTGCTACATTTTGGGAAAGCAAATCTTAGCAGGACCTATACACTTAATAGTTAAGCTCCTTGGGAGTGTTGCTGAACAGAGACCTAGGAGTGCAGGTTCACAGCTCCTTGAAAGTGAAGTCACAGGTAAATAGAATAGTGAAGGCTGCGTTTGGTATGCTTTCCTTTATTGGTCAGAGAATAGAGTACAGGAGTTGGGAGGTCATGTTGTGGCTATACAGGACATTGGTTAGGCCACTGTTGGAATATTGCGTGCAATTCTGCTCTCCTTCCTGTTGGAAAAATGTTGTGAAACTTGAAAGGGTTAAGAAAGATTTACAAAGGATGTTGCCAGGGAGCTATAGGGAGAGACTGAACAGGCTGGGGCTGTTTTCCCTGGAGCATAGGAGGCTGAGGGGTGACCTTATAGAGGTTTATAAAATCATGAGGGTCATGGATAGGATAAATAGACAAAGTCTTTTCCCTGAGGTCGGGGAGTCCAGAACTAAAGGGCATAGGTTTAGGGTGAGAGGGGAAAGATATAAAAGAGGACTTAAGGGCAACTTTTTCACGCAGAGGGTGTTACGTGTATGGAATGAGCTGCCAGAGGAAGTGGTGGAGGCAACGTTTAAAAGCCATTTGGATGGGTATATGAACTGGAAGACTTTGGAGGGATATGGGCCAGGTGCTGGCAGGTAGGACTAGATTAGGTTGGGTTATCTGGTTGGCATGGACAGGTTGGACCGATGGGTCTGTTTCCCTGCTGTTCATGTCTATGACTCTAACTCTAAATGCTCTCATTGTACCAGGCTCCACCACTTCCTCTGGAAGCTCATTCCATACAGCGACCACTGTTTGTGTGAAAACATTGCCCCGTAGGTCCCTTTTATATCTTTCCCCTCTCACCCTAAACCTATGCTCTCTAGTTCTAGACTCTCCCACCCCAGGGAAAAGATCTTGTCTATTTATCCTATCCATGCCCCTCAATTTTTATAAACCTTTATAAGGTCACCCCTCAGCTTCCGATGCTCCAGGAAAACACCCCCAAGCCTATTCAGCCTCTCCCTACAGCTCAAATTCTCCAAATCTGGCAACATCCTTGTAAATCTTTTCTGAATCCTTTCAAGTTTCACAACATGCTTCCAATAGGAAGACCAGAAATGCATGCAATATTCCAAAAGTGACCTAACAAATGCCTGTACAGCCACAACATGACCTCCCAACTCCAATACTCAATGCTCTGACCAATACAGGAAAGCATATCAAACTCCTCTTCCACTATCCCATCTACCTGCGATTCTACTTTCAAGGAACTATGAACCTGCACTCCAAGGTCTGTTTGTTCAGCAACACTCCCTCGGACCTTACCGTTAAGTGCATAAGTCCTGCTCTGCTCTGTTTTTCCAAAATGTAGCATCTCACATCTATCTAAATTCAAACTCCCTCTGCCACTCTTCGTTCCATTGGCCCATCAAGATTCTGTTGCACTCTGAAGTAACCTTCTTTGCAGTCCACTACAGTTTCAATTTTGGTGTCATCTGCAAACCTACTAACTGTACCTCCTATGTTCACAACCAAATCATTTATATAAATTATGAATAGTTTCCCCATGGTAGGCTCTTGCAGAGGCATGGGATTGAGGGTGATTTCACAGTTCGGATCAGAAATTGGCTAGCTAAAAGAAGACAAAGGGTGGTGGTTCATGGGAAATGTTCATCCTGGAGTTCAGTTACTAGTGGGGTTCCGCAAGGATCTGTTCTGGGGCCACTGTCATTTGTTATTTTTATAAATGACCGAAATGTGGGCGTAGAAAGATGGGTTAGTAAATTTGCAGATGACACTTAGGTCGGTGGACATGCGGATAGTGCTGAAGGATGTTGCAGATAACAGAGGGACATAGATAGGCTGCAGATCTGGACTGAGAGGTAGCAAATGCAGTTTAATGTGGAAAAGTGTGAGGTGATTCACTTTGGAAGGAGCAAAAGGAATAAAGAGTACTGCGCTAATGGTAAGATTCTTGATAGTATAGATAAACAGAGAGATCTCGGTGTCTGTGTTCATAGATCCCACCCAGGTTGATAGGGTTATTAAGAAGGCCTACGGTGTGTTAGTTTTTATTGGTTGAGGGACTGAATTTCAGAACCACGAGGTCATACTGCAGCTAGACAAAGCTCTGGTGCGGCCACACTTGGACTACTGTGTACAGTTCTGGTCACCACATTCTAGGAAAAACGTGGAAGCTTTGGAAAGAGGAGATTTACTAAGACGTTGCCTGGTATGGAGAGAAGGTCTTTGAGGGACTAGAGGCTGTTTTCATTAGAGAGGAGGTGGTTGACAGGTGACTTAATTGAGATACAAGATAATCAGAGGGTTAGATAGGGTGGCCAGTGAGAGCCTTTTCCCTTGGATGGTGATGGCGAGCACAAGGGGATATTGCTTTAAATTGAGGAGTGATAGTTATAGGACAGATGTCAGAGATAGTTTCTTTAGTCAGAGTAGTAGGGGTGTGGAACACACTGCCTACAGCGTAGTATACTCACCAACTTTAATGGAATTTAAATGGTCATTGGATAAATATACGGATGAAAGTGAAATAGTGCTGGATAGGCGGGCTTCAGATTGATGCCACAGGTCAGCGCAACATCGAGGGCCAAAGGGCCTGTACTGCGCTGTAATGTTCTATGAAAAGCAGCTCTATGAAACCCAGCACCAATCCTTGTGGCACTGAACTAGTCACAGGCGTCCAGTCTGAAAAGTAACCCTCCACCACCACCTTCTGTCTACTACCTTCAAGTCAGTTCCAAATGGCTAGTTCTCCCTGTATTCCAGGACATCTAAACTTGCTAACCAGTCTCCCATGGGGAACCTTGTTAAATACCTTACTGAAGTCCATATAGATCACATCTACTGCTCTGCCCTCATCAATCTTCTTTGTTACTTCTTCAGAAAACTCAGTCAAGTTCATGAGATATGATTTCCCATGCATAAAGCCATGCTGACTATCTCTAATCAGTCCTTGCCACAGCATGTGCTTGTACCTACCAGAGAAGATGCAAATCTTGACCTTCTCTTGGGAAATAAGGCAGGTGACTGAGGTGTCAGTGGGGGAGCACTTTGGGGCCAGCGACTGTAATTCTATTCGTTTTAAAATAGTGATGGAAAAGGAAAGACCAGATCTAAAAGTTGAAATTCTAAATTGGAGGAAGGCTAATTTTGACAGTATTAGGCAAGAACTTTCAAAAGTTGATTGGAGGCAGATGTTCGCAGGTAAAGGGACGGCTGCAAAATGGGATGCCTTCAGAAATGAAATAACGAGAAAGTATATTCCTGTTAGGGTGAAATGAAAGGCTGGTGGAGAATGCTGAATGTCTGGAGAAATTGAGGTTTTGGTTAAGAAAAAGAAGGAAGCCTGTGTCAGGTATAGACAGGAGAGGTCGAATTAATCTTTTAAAGAGTATAAAGGAAATAGGAGTATACTTATGAGGGAAATCAGGAGGCAAAAAGGGAACATGAGATAGCTTTGGCAAATAGGGTTAAGGAGAATCCAAAGGGTTATAACAAATACATTAGGGACAAAAGGATAACTAGGGAGAGAATAGGACCCCTCAAAGATCAGCAAGGCAGGAGATGGGGGTGATACTAAACAAGTATTTTGCATCAGTGTTTACTGTGGAGAAGGACATGGAAAATATAAATGTGGGGAAATAGATGGTAACATCTTGAAAAATGTCCATATTACACAGAGGTGATGGTGCTGGATGGCTTTAAACACAGAGAAGTGGATAAATCCCAAGGACCTGATCAGGTGAATCCTAGAACTCTGTGGGAAGCTAGGGAAGTGCTTACTGGACCCCTTGCAGAGATATTTGTATCATCAATAGTCACAGATGAAGTGCCGGAAGACTGTAGGTTGGCTAATGTGGTGGTATTCAAGATGGTAAGAAAAAGCCAGGCAAGTTTAGACCGGTAAGCCGGACATCAGTGGTGGGCAAGTTGGAGGTAATCCGGAGGTACAGGATTTGCATGTATTTCGAAAAGCAAGGACTGATTCTTAATCCTTACAATGCAATTAAATGCAACAAAATGAACGATCAGTATTAATTCACTCTATTTACATACTTAATAAGACAATGTATTACTTAAGCACTAACCACCAATTCTAACATTGGCAGCATCCCATAGATACCTTTTGGCAAAAAGCAATGCAGCAAACACAGTTATTATTCTCACGTGTTGTCTCCCTCCACTCCAATAGAAAGAAACAAACCAACCAACAAATAATCTGCCCCTTCTGATTTCTAAGAGGAAAACTTTCTAAATCTTCAATCTAGCAATACAGATAACATGAACCATTCACTCCAGCAGATGGTTAGTGAAAAAAACTAAAGGCAAAACCAAAGTCCTCTGGGTGTGACAGCCTGACCCCACCCACTCATCATTATTTTGTCTAATTCTGAAAAGACACCCCGGGAGAAACCCAAAGCTGTTTACAGACTGTCTGCTGGGAGGAGACACGTTGGCACCATTGTGACAAAATCCCTGTGCCAAAGAAACAGGATAGAATACATCTTTTAAAGGCACAGTATTGTCACAGTGGTGTAGTTGTACTGGCACTAGAAATCTAGAATCTCAGGTTAATGTTCTAGGGTCAGGGATTTGAATCTCATCGTGGCAGATAGTGAAACTGAATTTAATAAAAGACAGAATTTAAAATCTAGCCAATGGGTGGTCATGTAGCATTGACAATTATTGTAAAACCTTATCTGGTTCACTAATATTCTTTACGGAAGGAAATCTGCCAATCTTTTCCAGTCTAGCTCCCATGCAATTCCAGACACACAATTTTGAAATTGTTTATAATTTTAACATACACTGCCAAATGTGCCACAGATTCACTCAAAGCAAATTAAGTCATTTCATAAGAAACATAATAGTAAATTACTTTTAAAGCAAATCTGTCTTCCTTCCAAAAAACTCTGCTAAAATAAGAGTAGGGGTCCAGGCATCCAAAAGACCTCAGTTATACTAAGACAATATGGGGTAAAGCAGCTGTTCAATATAGGGGTGCACTTTCACAAATCATTAAAACCCACAACATAAATTAGCAAGTCTATTATGACTGAGGCTGGAGGAATGAATATACTCTTACACTAGTGCCACTACTCCACAGATCACAACATGAAAGTACTTTTCCCTGTTACCAAAATGGTCAAAAAAAAACCTGATCGACATGAAGTTTTAAATAAAAAGATCACTCACGCTTCTTTAATAAAGGTAATTTTTAGCTTACAATACAAGACAAAACTTTCAATGAAGATGCAATAACTGGCAAACACAATCAGTAAGCTTAAAGTACAGGTACTTCTTCTATAATGTGATGGTTGCATTCTTGTGCAACTCCGCATTATGGAAAATCATGCTTTGGAAACAGCACTTAGTATTGGTTATGTAATCACGTTACAGACAACATGCTTAACAAGTTCATGCTTTAGAAAAAGTGTCTCCAACTTGTCACTCAAAATGCAGCAAATTCCTTCTAAATATCCCACAGCATTCACACAGTCCTCAAGAAAAAAGTGCACTTTTAAAAAATAATTCCTGACCTTTGGGGGTTATTCAAGAAAACAAGTAGGATAAAGCTTAGAATATTTCTGAATTATGTTGCTCTGATATTATGCTGCATGTGGTCAAGTTACTAATCATGCATAGTTGTCTCTGGAGTTTTAGCAGACAACTTGCTCAAGAAATATAAAATTAAATAATCACTCTTTCAGAAGAGCAGGTAGGGCTTCACCATGAACTCAATAAAGAGGATTTCCTTGCAGAAAATGGAGAGCTCAACTGGGAAGCCCTTCCACACAAACGTCTTTAAAAAAATTCTCCAACATGTACAGTGATCTGTCATTGACCTATTTTAAAGAAATTATTCCAGGCTATTTCCATAAGACTTGAAATCAATCAATTTTTCTACAATCAAAATTTGAATCCTCTCAGAAATATTAAATACAATGTATCGTAACATCATGAATAATCCAAGTTAAACTGCTGGAGGTTAATTTCCAGAGGAATTGCTTGGAATGTTATGTTAACTAAATATAGAACTACACTTAAAGCATACTGTCAACAGCTCTCGTCATTGTGCTACAGCCAGCCTCAGAAAAGCTACAAAAATTATTTATAAAAGGATGATGCCTGAACTGACTGATTTATATTTTAGATTAGATTTAGATTACTTACAGTGTGGAAACAAGCCCTTTGGCCCAACAAGTCCACACCAACCCTCCGAAGAGCAACCCATCCCAGACCCATTCCCCTATGTTTTACTCCTTCACCTAACATTACAGGCAATTTAGCTTGGCCAATTCACCTAACCTGCACATTTTTGGACTGTGGGAGGAAACCGGAGCACCCAGAGGAAACCCACGCAGACACAGGGAGAATGTGCAAACTCCACACAGACAGTTGCCTGAGGTGGAAATTGAACCCAGGTCTCTGCACTGTGAGACAGCAGTGCTAACCACTGTGCTACCCACCATCAAACAGGAAAGGCTGGAAAGGCTAATGTTACTCTGTCTAGAAAGGAGAAGGCTGACAGGTGGCTTAATAGAGAGCTTTAAAATAATGAAACAATATAACTGGTTAGCTGGGTAGAAGGTGATTCTACTGGTGAGGTTCCAACTCAAAGTGGTTCATTGTTTACATCTAAATTTGTTAAAGCTTGCTTGGCTTTCCTACTAAAATGAGAGAACAAGAAAGAAGTAAAGTATTAAAGATCCTTTATTGATTGCTCCTCACCACGCGGCAGGGGAGCCCAGCAATCCCGAGTGCAGCAGGCGCTCTTCCGTGTAATTACACAAACCAAGGCTGTTTATATATTTTTATAAAAGAGGCATTTCTTGCAGTTTTGCATGCAACTGCTCCCCAATTCAGTTACTGCTGGGACATGTTGGGGCAGGACTACTGCTGGGACATGTTGGGACAAGCCTTTTTTTAATTTTCTTTGTTTACACTTGGCCATGTCCAAGCTAACCACACCCTGCCCCGACACGATTTTGTTTAACATATCAGTTATATCAGTTTCAAAAAGTTTCATATGGTAAGAGATTAGCAACAGCACAGATGTTTACGTGCGTTTTCAGCTATTTGTTAGATATGATCTCACATAGCTCTCTAGCAGTATTGCTGTAGACAATCGGACAGATCTAACTGATAATACACTATTAAGTGACAAACTTCAGGCCACCATTAGAATTGAAGATATTTTAATGTTAGTTACATCCGTCCCAATGGAGCTCCAGATCTGTGAGATGATACCATGGCTTTAAGTGTATTTTGTCCTTTTTTTTGTGAAGAAAGGTTGAGACCGAGATACTGAGCTGTCGGCTCAAAGCTAATAAAGTAAATAGATTACGTGGCTTTGGGTTTTTTTAAAAAACAAGTTGGAACAATAGAAGCAGCCTGGTCAGGCTCCCACAGAACCAGGATTTTTTAGTTTCAGCTTTCCTGCAGTTGTTGGGGTCATGAAGCTGAATGTAGAAGTGTCTGTCTCTCTCTCTCTCTCACACACAGATAAAAGCCAAGGTTCTCTTATGAATGCAAACAAAACTCAGTGTAAAAAGAAAACAATACAGTACAGATCAACAAGTAAAATGTAAAATTAGATAACTTCAGGAAAGCTCAGAACAAATTAGATTGTAAATTAATCCATAAGGAACATAACTTACAAAAGGTCTTAAATAGTCAAACGCTTTTTGTGATGGGGGTGAGGAAGAGACAGAAAATCCTCTCCTGCCCTTACTCTCTCATCACTGCCTCCTCACCTCTTCCCTTCATTTTGCCCACTTCTCAACTTTATTCCAGCCTCTACACAGCTTCTCATCCAACTCCATGCTCTCCTTCAGCCCTCCCCTGTAAAGCTGTTTTGGGGAAAATACATTAATCTCATACAAACGCCTTAATTCAATATCTAGTTAGTTATTTGCGGGCAATTATGTCCCCAATGATCCAACATTTACTAATGTGGTCACAGTATGTTTATAAATAGATCTACAATCTTTCCAAATTGAACACACTACCACAATGTGAAAAAGTACTTTGCTTAGGATTTAAACTAAAATACATTTGGAGGAAACTTCATTTTTTGAACTTCAATTCAAATCCATTCCAAACAAAAGGACAACATTAAAAAGATCTGAATGGTAAAAGTCTCTATTAGCTTCAAGTGAAATTCCAGAAAGAGAAATTCAATAAAACATCCAACGGGAATAGAAAAGCAATTGGAAAAAGCCATTCCACAGAAGGGTCCTTACTCAAGTTTTATAGATGATCATAGCATTCCTGATACATCAAGAATATAGCTCCCAGTTTCCAATTACACTTTTAATGCTCAAAGACATAATGAAACTTTCAGTCACCATACTATACTCTACTTTTTTGAGAACTGTCTTTACTTTATGACACTGAGCAAAAATGCATTTAAGAAAAATCCTACCGTTTGCACCTGCTGTTCAGCATTAAGTGCATATCAAACATGTTAAGGCTTGTAATTTAAAGTAGCAAATTTAAGAACAGGAATGGGCCATTCATCCCTCAAACTTGTTCCATATTCAATGAGATCACCATTTATCCACCATTGCTTCAAACGTCTTAAAACACTTAAACTAAAAACTACTTTTCTTAGTCTTTCATGTAATTCTCTATTTGTTTATCATTTCATTTTTTTGAAAAAACAAAAACAAACATTGCTGGGAAAACTCAGTTCTCCTGGCAGTGTCGGTGGGAAGAAAGAAAAGTTAACATTTCAAGTCTGGTGACTATCATTTTTGAGTTTCACCAGTAATTTCTGTTTTTGTTCATATCACCAGCATCTGCAGTTCTTGAAGTGTATTTTCTTTTTACATTATGACCTGTGTATAAATGTTTATTAATGGCATGAAAATGTGCACTTAGAGTGCCTTTAACATAGAAATATCCCAAGAACCTCCACAGAGTCATAATCAGAACAGAAGATCTGGATGTAGGTTTGCTCGCTAAGCTGGGAGGTTCATTTCCAGACATTTTGTCACCCTACTGGTAACATCTTCAGTGGGCCTCAGGCAAAGCAGTGTACATGATTCCTGCTTTCTATTTATATGTTTGCGTTCATTTGGGTTGGTGATGTCATTTCATGTTCTTTTTCTCAGGTGGTGGTGGAGGGGTCTAACTCGATGTGTTTGTTGATAGAGTTCAGGTTGGAATGCCCTGATTCTAGGAATTCTCGTGCGTGTCTCTGTTTGCCTTGTCCCAAGATGGATGTGTGGTCCCAGTCGAAGTGGTGTCCTCATCTGTATGTAAGGATAGAGAGAGAGGATCATGTTGTTTTGTGACTAGTTGGTGCTCATGTATCATGGTGGCTAGTTTTCTGCCTGTTTGTCCAATGTGGTGATTGTTACAGTCCTTGCACGGTATTTTGTAAATGACATTAGTTTTGCTTGTTGTCTGTATAGGGTCTTTCAAGTTCATTAGCTGCTGTTTTAGTGTGTTGGTGGGTTTGTGGGTTACCATGATGCCAAGGGATTGAGTAGTCTGGCAGTCATTTCCGAGATGTCTTTGATGTAGAGGTAAGTGGCTAGGGTTTCTGGACGTGTTTGTCTGCCTGTTGGGTTTGTTCCTGAGAAATCAGCGGATTCTGTTCATTGGGTACCCATTCTTTTTGAATACACGGTATAGGTGATTTCCCTCTGCTCTGCTAGTTCCTCTATGCTGCAGTACATGTTGGCTCGTTGAAATAATGTTCTGATGCGGTTTCATTTGTGGATGTTGGGATGATTGCTTCTGTACTTCAATATTTGGTCAGTGTGTGTTGTTTTCCTGTAGGTGCTGGTTTGAAGTTGCCCATTGGCTGTTAGCTCTACTGTGACATCCAGGAATGGCAGTTTGTTGTTGTTTTCCTACTCTTTTGTGCATTTTATGCCAATAAGGGTATTATTGGTGGTCTTGGAAGGTGTCATCCACGTAGCGACCCAAAGCTTGGGTTGAATGGTTAGCAGAGCTGTTTGTTCGAGTCTTTGCATTACTGCCTCTGCTAAGAACCCTGATATCGGAGATCCCATGGGTGTTCCGTTGGTTTGTCTGTAGGTTGTGTTGTTGAAGGTAAAGTGTGTGGTAAGGCATAAGTCCAATAGCTTGATGATACTATCCTTGCTGATGAAGTTAGTAGTGTTTGGTGTATGTGTCTTTGGGTCTCTAATAGTGTAGTCAGTGTTTCCTTGGCCAGGTTAATGGTGATTGATGTAAACAGGGAGACCATTTTGTCATCCTCTTCTATCTTAGTATCTTTGATGGCCTTCAGGAATTCTTGGGTGGAGTGGATGGAATGGCGTGAGTCTTCTACTAAGTATTTTAGTCTTTGGTGTAGCGTAATCTGTATGTTGGTGTTCCAAGTAGCGAGACTATGGGTCTGAGACTCACTAAGAACAGAAGATATTAGAAAGTGAGGAATTCTTGGTGAAAGTAGTAAGTTTTTAAGGGGAATTTTAAAAGATAAGGAGGAGCATTGGATGAGAATTTAACAGCATGCGTGCCAAACATCAGTATACAGTCGTTAATGGTAGGGCAAAAGATAGAAAGAATCCACAAGAAGCCGAAGTCAGAAAAATAAATTGAGACATTATGAACAGTTGGATGCAGTTGCAAAGGTAGGGGAAAAACCAAGTCCCTGAAAAGATTTAAACAGGTAGACAAGCACTGTAAACTGATGGAGGTTGAAAATAAATGTAGGAAAGGACTGACTGATGAGTATAATTTAGTGTGAGATAGAATGGAAAAGTATAGTCTTGGATGAACTAAAGTCCAACATTTAAATTCTTAAAACTACAGCTCATCCAATACTGATTGTAAAAAAGAGTAGCCAGGCAATGGAGGAGGCAAAATAAAACTGAGCCCCATCAACATATATACCAGCTAGCAACATATCTTCAGCGGGTAGAGGCTTAGCGGTCGAGGCTAAGGATCCAGTACTAGGAAACACCTGAGGTAAAACGTATTCAGGCAAGATGGAAAACAACTGTTAGAAGATGGAAACCAGATATACAAGAATTAATGTAGGAATCACAAAGTTAATGCTGGACTGTGCATGTGTAAAACTGATGAAGGGCTTATGTCCGAAATGTCGATTTGCCTGCTCTTCGGATGCTACCTGACCAGCTGTACTTTTCCAGCACCATATTCTCGATTCTGATCGCCAGCATCTAGAATCCTCACTTTCTCCTCATTAGTGTAAAACATGTAATTGTTACATGACTGCCAATGCTTTATTACCATTTTCTGAATGGCAAGCAGTAACTATTGGGGTACCACACGGATCAGAACTAGAATTCACCATATGTTCATTACATTTAGTTCCCTCATCTAAATCATATCTCAAAATCTGCAAATAACACAAAATTGTGTGGAGATGTGAGCTGTGAGGAGTGAGAGATACTTCGGTGTGACAGCTACAGGTTGAGTGAGGTGGTAGATATAGTCTAAGTGGATAAATATTGGTAAGTGGATAAACTTTGGTAACAAAAATAAGAAAGCAGATTATTGCTTGAATGGCTGTAAACTGAGCGATGGAAATGCTCAACAAGACCTGGGTATACTCATGCACCAGTTGCTGAAAGAAAGCATGCAGGTATCGCAGGCAGTAAAGGCAGCAATTTATACATTGGCCTGTACACAAACAAGCACATCTTGTTGCAATTATACAGGCATTGGTGAGGTCATATCTAGAATATTATGCAGGGTTTTGGTCTCCTTATCGGAGAAAGGATGTTCTTGCTATAGAGGGAGTGCAACAAAGGTTGACCAAATTGTTTCCTGAATGGGAGGACTGACATATGAAAACAGACTGAGTCGGTTAGGATGGTGCTCACTGAAGTTTAGAAGAGGGGAATCCCACAGAAATGTATAAAATTCTAACAGGACTGGACAAGTTAAATGCAGGAATGTTTTCCCAATAGTGAGTCAGTCCAGAACCAGAAACTATGGATAAGGGGCAAATATCTTTTCGGGCTTGCCTTAATTGGTCAGTGCACTAGAACATCATGTTGCGACGATACAAGACATTGTGAGGTCACCTTTAGAATTGTGGTTGCCCTTTTACAGGGAGGAAGTTGGTAAAACTTGCAAATCTTTTCTGCACCCTTTCAAGAAGAATGTTGCCAGGATTGGAGGGAGGGGCGGAATAGGCTGGGGCTATTTTTTACCCCGGAGCATCAGAGGCCGAGAGGTGACCTTATAAAGGTTTTTAAATCACGAGGCGCATGGATAGGGTGAAAAGCCAAGGTCTGTTTCCCTGGATGGGGAGGGTATTCAAGACTAGACAGCATAGGTTTAATGTGGAGTGGAAAGATTTTAAAAAGACGCTGAGGAATAACTTTTTCACATAGATCATGGTGTGTGTATGGAACAAACTGCCAGAGGAAATGGAGGACACAGATACAATTCAACATTTAGAAGGCATCAGGGTGGGTTTAGAGGGATATGAGCCAAATGCTGGCAAATGGGACTAGGTCAGAGTGGGATGGCTGGTCAGTACAGACGAGTTGGATCAAAGGGTCTGTTTCCATGCTGTATGACTCTAGGACTCATAACAGAGATGAGGAGACATTTCTTCTTTCAGACAGTGGTGAACCTGTGGAATTCACTATCACTAAGTGGTTGAGATGAAAACACAATCTTTTGGCCTCAACCATTTTCAGTGGTAATGAATTAAAGTAGGAGGCAGATATTGTTGTTATTGCTAAAGGGATCAAGGGATATGGGGAAATGGCGAGATTAGGATATCAAGCTTAATGATCAGCCATAATCATATTGAATGACACAGCAGGCTAGAGGGGTTAAATGGCCCACTCCTGCTCATATTTTTTATGTTCCTATATATAAAATAGGCTGCCAATTCACTCTCTTTTCACATTAAGTCAACATCTACTCTCCTTTTACACTTCATATATCTGTAAAGCTGACATAGCCTTACCACACTATAGGGCTGCTCTCTCCTTAGGAGGTGACTGATGGTGGTTTAACCCAAGGGTTACCAGACCACAGACAAGGGGAGAGGTTGAGAAAGAGAGAGACTCATTCATGGTAACGTCAGTTGTTGCAGGAATTGAACCCAATGCCATTGGCATTGCTCTGCATCACAAATCAGCTGGCCAGCTAACTAAACTAACTGACCCTCAAATAGTTGAAGTGTATCTACAAGGAAATAAGGCAACGCCCAAGGAAGGTCGAGTGCTTTATCAATATCTTGACCAAAAGTTCAGTTTCCTACTGGAAACACATCCCATATGCAGTATTCTGTGTTTTTGTATATGCAGAACTACTTATAGCCCAAATGATAGATTAATATTCAAATATTGAAGTAAATATTAGCAAAGTCACTTACTACTTATTGGTATCCTAGTTATTTTGCTGAATGGAATTATTTGTGCTGTAGATACAACTAATCGAGAAATAATGATGCTGTGTCTACATTCTAAACTGCAGTCAGTCAATCTCACAGCTTGCAGATCCATCAATATGAGCTTTGTTTTACAGTTTTAAATTGTGTCAAATGGAAATGCTTCAGTAGCCATGTCAAGTGAACTATTGAGGTAAGCATAAAGGGACAGGGAAATGAAGGGCGTAGAGGTTAGACATTTTCTGTTTATGTGAAAGGCAATTCAAATTGTTAACCCAGTTCTGGTGAAGCAGCATTTTTTTTCTGGAAAGGAACACATGAAGAAAGCGGTTTAGTTTTAATATCCACAGTGGCCTCTCTATATTCCAGTCAACATTACTTAAATTAGGCTTCCAAAAAAATAAAGACATATTCTGAAGAGTAATGTAGTCCAGATAATACACAATTGATACCTCTTCCTTTTGTATAGGGACATATTTAGTTCATAGTTACAACATCCACAATGTAGCATGAGTGTATAAAGATGCAAATATAATCAACAATTAAGTGTCGCTACAATAAAACCCTTTTATGATTGCAGAACTGGTGTGCCTTCCCTGTGACTTTTGTTTTAAGACTGCTTTATTTATCCTGGCCACATTTATTTTTTAAAACTGGCCATTGGGGAGGAACTATAATGCGATAAGTAGGATACACTAGTTTAGGCACCCAGCATGAATAAATCACCTACATTGCTCAATGATAGGTCTTGCTTGCAACAAGTGAGTTTCCCTGTTGCAGTTTAAATAGATCAAGTCTATATTGACGTCTCCATTTCTCAGCAGCTTTGCCACCAGTATGTTGATTCCACCTCTTCCCTTCCTCTGCCTCGATCTCCATCAATGCTACCTGCCAATTTACAGATGGTGGAAATGACTATCTTTTGCACAAGAGTTCGAAAGCCTCTGGGAGGCATCCAGGTATACTGTGTACACAGGTGCCACATATAAAGGAGAGGTGCAATGACAACAGGCTTGGGACAGAGGGATTATAGCAAGTTAAAGTGTGTGTGCGTGCGTGCGCGTGTGTGTGTGAGAGAGGGGGGGGGGTATATGCACAAAATTGAGAGAGAGCTGGAGCAGGGGTGATTGCAAGGAGGTAAAGAGAATGTGCAACAGCAGAGTGGGCAGTTACCAAGAATTGCAAAAGGAGGAGCAGGGGAATCAAGAGTTGTGACAGCAGGAGTAGAATCATGATAATGAGGACTGAGAGAGGATTCATAGAATCAGAGTCATACAGCACAGAAGTAGTCCCTTTGGTCCAATTGATGAAGTTTCCCAAACTAAACTAGTCCCAATTGCCTGAATTTGGCCCATATCCCCCTCAAGCTTACTTGAGTGTCCAAATGTCCTTTGAATGTTGTAACTGTATTTGCATCCACAACTACTTCTGGCAGTTTATTTCACATACAAACCATCCTGTGTAAAAAGAAATTGCCCCTCACGTCCCTTTTTATATCTTTCTCTCCTCACCTTAAAAATGTTCCCTAGTTTTGAACTGCCCCATCTGAGGAAAAAGACCTTTGCTATTCATCTTATCTATGCCTCTCATGATTTTATAAACCTCTATAGGTCATCCCTTAGCTTCCAACGCTCCAGGGAAAACGGCCCCAGCTTATTCAGCCTCTCCCTGTAACTCAAACCCTCCAGTCCCATCTGAGATTCGACCAACTATGGTGGTGTCGTCAGCATACTTGTAAATTGCATTAGTCTGGTATTTGGCGACATGGTCATGGGTATACAATGAGTTCAGTAAGGGGCTGATTATGCACCCTTTGGGGGGTGGGGGGGCTCCAGTGTTGAGTGTTCGTGACAATGAAATATTGTCCCCAATCTTCACTGATTGTGGCCCTGGGTGAGGAAACTGAGGATCCAGTTGCAGAGAGTGGGGCTTAGTCAGAGATCACTAAGTTTAGTGATCAGTCTCAAGGAGATAATAGTGTTGAAGGCTGAACTGTAGTCAATGAGTAGGATTCTTACGTATCTGTTCTTGGTTTCAAGATGTTCTAGGGAGGAGTGAAGGGCAAGTGATATGGCATCTGACATGGATCTGTTGGTCCGACAGGCAAATTGGAGTGGGTCAAGAGTAGTGGGGAGGCTGGAGTTGATTAATGCCATAGGCAAAATTGAGGACTGCAGCTGCTGGCGATCAGAGTCTAGATTAGAGTCGTACTGGAAAAGCACAGCAGGTCAGGCAGCATCCACGGAGCAGGAAAATTAACGTTTCGGGAAAAAGCCCTTCATCAGGAATGATTAATGCCATGACCAGTCTTTCAAAGCACTTCATGACCACCAAAGTTAGGGCCACTGGGCAGTAATCATTGAGATATGTTACATGAATCTTCTTAGGCATAGGGATGATTTGGCCCTCTTGAAACAGGCAGGGACAGTGGGCTGCTGCAGGGAGAAGTTGAAGATGTCCGAGAAGACATCTGCCAGTTGATCTGCACATGCTCAGATTGCATGGCCTGGTACTCCATCTGGTCCCATCGCTTTCCTTGGATTCACACAAAGGAAAACTGATCTGACCTCTGATGAGGTAACTGTTGGGTTAGGTTCATCAGGAGTTACAGTCAGAGTCAGATGTACAGCATGGAAACAGACCCTTCGGTCCAACCTGTCCATGCCGATTAGATATCCCAACCCAATCTAGTCCCACCTGCCAGCACACGGCCCATATCCCTCCAAACCCATCCTATTCATATACCTATCCAAATGCCTCTTAAATGTTTCAATTGTACCAACCTCCACCACTTCCTCTGGCAGCTCATTACATACTCGTACCACCCTGTGTGAAAAAGTTGCCCCTTAGGTCTCTTTTATATCTTTCCTCTTACCCTAAACCGATGCCCTCTAGTTTTGAACTCCCTGACCCCAGGGAAAAGACTTTGCCTATTTACTCTATCCATGCCTCTCAATTTTGTAAACCTCTATAAGGTCACCCCTCAGCCTCCAACACTCCAGAGAAAACAGCCCCAGCCTGTTCAGCCTCTCCCTACAACTCAAATCCTCCAACCCTGGCAACAACCTTGTAAATCTTTTCTGAACCCTTTCAAGTTTCACAACATCCTTCTGATAGGAAGGAGACCAGAACTGAACGCAATATTCCAACAGTGGCCTGACCAATGTCCTGTACAGCTGCAACATGACCTCCCAACTCCTGTACTCAATACTCTGACCAATAAAGGAAAGCATTCCAAACGCCTTCTTCACTATCCTATCTACCTGCGACTCCACTTTCAAGGAGCTATGAGTCTGCGCTCCAAGGTCTCTTTGTTCAGCAACACTCCCTCGGACCTTACCATTAAGTGCATAAGTCCTACTAAGATTTGCTTTCCCAAAATGCAGCACCTCACATTTATCTGAAATAATCTCCATCTGGTCAAGATCTGAGGTAACCCTCTTCGCTGTCCACTACACCTCCAATTTTGGTGTCATCTGCAAACTTACTAACTGTACCTCTTATGCTCGCATCCAAATCATTTATGTAAATGACAAAAAGTAGAGGACCCAGCACTGATCCTTGTGGCACTCCACTGGTCACAGGCCTCCAGTCTTAAAAATAACCCTCCACCACCACCCTCTTTCTTATACCTTTGAGCCAGTGTTACCTCTCCACTGAAATGCTGCTCAAGCAGCAGCAGCTTACACTACAGCCTGTCGACAATGTCATTGAGCAGCAGCAAATTAATAGGCACCTTTTTTAAGTGTTAGAAAACAATTTATATTTAGCCCCACTGAGTGAAGTTACAGCAAGTGGCCAGATGCTGCAGAAAGTTGTGTATTTGTCAGAGATTACCATGTACAAGACATAAGACAGGAGTGTGATGGAATATTTTCCACTCATTTGGATGAATGCAACTCCAACAATTCTCAGTAAGACCAGCATCATCCAGACAAAGCAGCACAGTTGATTGTGGAGGTTGTTTAGGGAGCACTTGCTGATAGTGCTGGACAGGTTTGTCCCACTGAGGCAAGGAGGGGTTGGTAGATTGAAAGAACCATGCATGACAAGGGATGCGGAATATCTCAGCAAGAGGAAGAAGGAAGCTTACTTAAGGTTGAGGAGGCAAAGATCACACCGGGCTCTGGAGGGTTACAAGGTAGCAGGAAAGAACTAAAGAATGGACTTAAAGCTAGAGGGGGCATGAGAAAGTTTTAGCAGGTCAGATTAAGAAATTCCCGAAGGCATTCTACACTTACCTGAAGAACAAGAAGGTGGCCAGAGTGAGGGTAGGGCTGGTCAGGGATAGTGGAGGGACTTATGCCTGGAGTCAGAGAAGGTAGGGGAGGTCTTAATGAATACTTTGCTTCAGTATTTACTACTGAGAGGGACCTTGACGTTTGTGAGGACAGCATGAAACAGATGCTCAAACAGGTTGACGTTAAGAAGGAAGATGTGCTGGAAATTTTGAGAAACATAGGGATAGATAAGTCCCCTGGTCCAGACAGGAGATACCGAAGGTTACTACAGGAAGTGAGTGAAAAGATTACCGCACCGTTGGCGATGATCATTGCATCCTCACTGTCCACTGGAATATTGCCAGATGATTGGAGGGTGGCAAATGTCATTTCCTTGTTCAAGAGAGAATAGGGATAATCCTGGGAATTACAGACCAATTAATCTTACGTTTATGGTGGCCAAACTATTGGAGAGGATTTTGAGACACAGGATTTATGATTACTTGGAAAACCATAGTTTCATTAGAGATAGTCAGCATGGTTTGAGAAGGGCAGGTCTTGTCTCACAAGCCTTGTTGAATTCTTTGTGGATGTGACAAAATAGACTGATGAAGGTAGAGCAGTGGATGTGATGCACATAGATTTTTAGCAAGGCATTTAATCAGGTTCCCCATGGTAGACTCAGTCGGAAAGTAAGAAGGCATGGGATATAGGGAAATCTAGCTGTCTGGATACAGAATTGGCTGGCCCATAGAAGACAGACGGTGGTCGTAGATGGAAAGTATTCAGGCTGGAGCTTGGTGACCAGTGGTGTTCTGCAGGAATTGGTTCTGGGTCTTCTGGTCTTTGCAATTTTTAGAAGTGACTTGGATGAGGAAGTGGAAAGGTTAGTAAGTTTGCCGATAACAAGGAGGTTGGTGGAACAGTGGATCGTGTGAAGGGCTGTTGTAGGTTGGAATGGGACGTTGACAGGATGCAGAGCTGGGCTGAGTGCGGCAAATGGAGTGATTCATTTTGAAAGGTCGAATTTGAATGAACGATACAGGGTTTCAGGCAGGATTCATGGCAGTGTGAAGGAACAGAGGGATCTTGAGATCCCTGTCCATAGACCCTTAAAGTTGTCACCCAAATTGATAGTTGTTAAGGTGGCGTATGGTATGTTGGCTTTCATTAGCAAGGGGATTGGGTTTAAGAGTCATGAGATTATGCTGCAGCTCTGTAAAGTCCTGGTTAGATCCCATTTGGAATGCTGTGTTCAGTTCTGGTCACCTCGTTATAGGAAGGATGTGAAAGTTTTAGAGACGGCACAGAGGAGATTTACCAGGTTGCTGTGGATTGGAGAACATGTCTTATGAAAATAAAAACAAGTTGAGGGAGGTAGGGATGGCTTTTCTCATCGGAGCGAAGGAGGATGAGAGCGGATAGAGGTATACAAAATGACGACAGGCATAGATGGAGTGGATAAGCCAGAGACTTTTTCCCAGAGCAGAAATGGTCATCACAAGGAGACAATTTTAAGGTGACTGGACGAATGTTTCAGGGAGATGTTAGAGGTAGGTTCTTTACACAGTGTGATGAATGTGTGGAATGCACTGCCAACGGTGGTGGTAGAATCAGATACATTAGGGACATTTAAGCAACTCTTGAATAGGTATATAGAAGATAGTACATGAAGGGTATGTAGGTTAGTTTGATCTTAGAGTAAGATCAAAGGTCAGCACAATGAGGGCTGAAGGGCTTGTACTGTGTGAATTGTTCTATGTTCTATATTCTGGAAGTGGGTGGAGGCAACATTCTGTCTCACAAAAAGCATGCAGAATTCCGATAATTGTCTAAATGAAGTGTAAATTACAATGGATAGTTATTTGCTATTACTCCCCTACTATTGTCAAGTTAAACTATAATTCAATCTCTTCCAATCAGAAATGCTTTCTGGCCAGAAGTATGATGCACCTGCATTGTCTTGGGGAAAGGTTGAGTCAGGAACCTGTCTGCATGACGATTCCCCAGGATCAGGGCATTAGCATTATTTCAGAGGATGATCTAATTCTGCCATTGTACCTGGGGTAACATGTGACTGAGTGATGGGGCGGGGGGGGTGTTGTCTTGAGTGGCATGTGACTATGGGGGAGTGGCTAGAGCATCTGTAACATTTGTGGGTATTGAGAAGACTTGTAGCTCAGGTTGAGGTTCTGAATGTAGGTTTCCTGACTGAGCTGGAAGGTTCATTTAGAGTCACAGAGTCAGAGATGTACAGCATAGAAACAGACCCTTCAGTCTAACCTGTCCACGCCGATCAGATATCCCAACCCAATCTAGTCCCACCTGCCAGCACCCGGCCCATATCCCTCCAAACCCTTCCTTTTCATATACCCATCCACATGCCTCTTAAATGTTGCAATTGTACCAGCCTCCACCATTTCCTCTGGCAGCTCATTCCATACACATACCACCCTCTGCATGAAAACGTTGCCTCTTAGGTCTCTTTTATACCTTTCCTCTCTCACCCTAAACCTATGCCCTCTAGTTTTGGACTCCCTGACCCCAAGGAAAAGACTTTGCCTATTTATCCTATCCAGGTAAGATCAGTGAGCCTCCGGAAAAAGCTTCATAAAGCTAAATCTTCCAGCTCAGTGAGCAAATCTATTCATTCCTGAAGAAGGGCCTGTGCCCGAAACGTCGAATCTCCTGTTCCCTGGATGCTGCCTGACCTGCTGTGCTGTTCCAGCAATAAAGTTTCAACCAAGAGCAAATCTATTTCCATATCTGTAACATTGCCAAGTGACTTGTATTTTCTTTGTTCGGGGTCTCTTCTGACTTTGCATGCTCGCAAAGAGTATCAGAGGGATTAACCAGCTTGAACAAGCTTTAAGCTTTTAACAGTTTGCAGAAGTTGGTGTGTGCAAATTGCTTCTCAGCTTCTTTTCCCAAGGTTTCGCACACAATATATGGTAGCAACGGTGGGATTCCAACATACACTGAGCTTCCAGGTGGACTAAATAAGCCCTTATAATGCTTATAATGCAGGACACCCCTCGGCCCAGTTTAATGCCCTACTATTACAACATATCCCAGAGGGGGTAGGAGCTGCTATTAGAACCAACAATGACATGAGTGCTCACTTAATATTGGTATAGTCCTAAAGACCCTAAATAGGCAACAGTTAAGCATGAAATGATACAGCACGCCTTGTCTGCCCCCTCACAAAGATTCTAATTGTCTGAGTGTTGGTTGCATGAGACTGATGAGCCCACAAAAGGTAACTTGATCTCTCTCGCTATTACGACCCCGACAGCAATCACTGGCCCAGAGACGTCGCAAACTGAATTGCTAACCCCAGCCCACTAACCGAAACAGAACAGGCAACACAGCTCAAACACGAACAGAGACAGTTCCCTTTTCGGACAGTCCCTAATCAAAACCCTGGTGCGGGGAAGAG
The DNA here is from genome assembly GCF_037043375.1 of Chiloscyllium plagiosum. Lineage (NCBI taxonomy): Eukaryota > Metazoa > Chordata > Chondrichthyes > Orectolobiformes > Hemiscylliidae > Chiloscyllium > Chiloscyllium plagiosum. Next base: position 37,821,436 of record NW_028270147.1, on the reverse strand, counting down.
GCCACCACACAGGTTAACACTCCCTGGCAACACCAAGAGATGTGCTTGATCATGTCCCACGCCCCCCAACCAAAAGACCAATCCAGAGGATTTCATTACGTTACAAGCAAAATTCAAATGTATCAAGCCACACCATGGGACCTCTTCAGTCTGGGCTGGGGTCAAAGCCATGAAGCAAAGGGTTCTAGCTGGAAAACCCAGTCAGGGGGTTACAATGATTGGGAGGCATTATCCTGAGCCATTCCCCAGCCTGGGGACCAAATCCAGGTGATGAGGGGCTCTCCAAATAACCCTGCAACAACTGGTAGATATAACTAAGGCATTGGCATGCCAAAGCAGGGGGCAGCTGGTTCAGGAGTTTGGGATCAGCTATACTCCACCTATGCAGGTGACACCGCTTATAATGCAGGACACCCCTCGGCCCAGTTTAATGCCCTACTATTACAACATATCCCAGAGGGGGTAGGAGCTGCTATTAGAACCAACAATGACATGAGTGCTCACTTAATATTGGTATAGTCCTAAAGACCCTAAATAGGCAACAGTTAAGCATGAAATGATACAGCACGCCTTGTCTGCCCCCTCACAAAGATTCTAATGTCCCTGTTGCAGGCCCTGATGCCCTCACGAACCACCCAATGGAACCCCACCATTGTCCCCAGGGGTGGGTCGACAAATTTGACCATACAAATGCCACTCACCCAAATGGCTCCAATGCACCTTTTCATCGTTCCCCTTACACCCATCCACCCCCTTTCCCCTAACTACCATGGTCGCCCCCGACCCAGTGGTGGTCCGCACCCATGGACAGTTACACAGCCAATACAGAGGTGTTTTCACTGTGGTGCAGACAGACATTGGCAGTGCAACTGCCCACTCTTGAACCTGCGATATGAACCCCGGGCAGGGGGTAAGTTCACTACATTGGAGACCCTCCCCAGCCTGACTAACCGCCCCCTTCTGCTTTACCCTGTCCTGACTAACAACCCAGAGGATGAACCGGTAGTGCACTTGACTGTTGAGGGTAAAGAAATCCCCTTTATGATTGATACCGGCACCACCCGAGATCTCCTGTGTGCGTTAACATAGGTTGGACTCTCACAGCTCTGTACATCTTAGTGGTCTAACTGGACAAGAGAAGCAGTATCCCTCTAACAGAACTACTCACGGTTCAGTTTAGTGCCCATACCTGTACTATCCAATTCACTCAAACCTCTAATTTAGGCGTTAACCTAGCAGGGAGGGATTTGTTGGGTGCCCTCAGGTTGAGATTCTCTGCCTTGGTGAGGGCATTATAGTTAGACAATTCTACCAAGAGACAGTTCTGAATCTATTGCTTCCCCAATAGTGGGCTCTCTAATTACAGCCAAGAAATTTTACGTCTCCTATACAAGTCTGTGATCCCCATGTAAACCTTTGTTACAATTCCACCAGAGCCTGCACTGAACTGGCAGCCACCTTTGCCCTCTTCCTCGAGTCCATTGTCACAGGACACATTGAAGGTAAAGAGGGATCTGCCCTCTTAGTAGACGTTCCTCTCCACCTCTGGAACCAACCAGGGTTGGTTTCTTCCCACATTGTCTTTTTCGTAAAAGAGGGCTACAAAGCAAAGGCTCTGGGATTTTTAGCACACCAGTTACAGCAATAGTTGGACCCTGGTATCACTCACCAGGCCCAAATACTGACCAACAGGAAGTCATTTCTCTAGCCCTTACACAGTGGCGGGTTCACTTCGCCACTACCAACCCTGACACAAACCCTCAGAAGAACCCTTTCCTGACCTCTGGTCAGCTCCTAAGCATGAAGTCAGATGCACCTCTGTGGGTCCTCAAAATCCAAATTATATCAGGAGCTGAACTCCCTTCAATACTCTAAGATTAGAGGCCATAGAAGGGATATCAGCTTTGATAGAGTCATTCCTCCAACAAGGAGCTCTATTCCCCTGCAATCACCCTGTAACACCCCCATTCTACTGGTCCCGAAGCCAGGATGCCCAGACTGGAGGTTAGTACAGGACCTCCAACAGACCAACAAAATAGTGCAGCCACTACCCCTGGTCGTGCCAAAACCATTCTCAGCAACACCCCTGCCAGCATTTATGTTGTCACCACAGTTGACGTGCAGCATGCATTCTTTGCTCTCCCCCAGCAGCTGAGTCTCAATATTTATTTACTTTCACCTTTAAGGGTCAGCAGTACACTCAGACATGCCTCCCTAAGGGATTTATCCATTCGCCCACTCTATTCTCCAGGCTATTGCACCAGCAGCTCTGACAGCTCCACAGTTATCTAGCATGTGGACAGCCTTCTCCAAGCTATCTCCTCAGAATCTGCTAACATTGCAGATACCAACCGTCTCCTAAATGCCCTCCACTCTTAGGGATACGTTATACCATCCAATAAGGTTTAGTGCACCCAGCAACAAGTTACACTCCTAGGGATGTTGCTCAGCACTTCACAATGGCAGTTGACCCCAGATCGCATCACACCCATCCTGGAGACCCCTCCACTCACTAACGCTAAGCAGATGCATGCCTTTCTAAATTTGATTAACTACTGCCAGCAATGGTTCCCCAATGTTACGTTACTTACCAAGCAGCTAACCCCTTAAGCGTCCAATGAGGCCTCAGGGACTTCTGGTCTTCCACTAGGGTGAAAGTCAGCTTAGTTAATTTAAAGCAGCCCTTGCCAGTGCCCTGGCCCTCAGGAGACCACTGTATGACAGATCCTTGCAGCTGTATGCCAGTATGTAGAGGACTGCGCAACCGCTGTTTTAACCCAGACTCAGATCACAAGAGGCCGTGGCCGATCACTCAACTCGCCTTGACCCTGTCACCAGGGGACTCCCACAGTACTCTCAAATTCTGCCGGTTATATAAACCCTTGTGACAGCTGCGTCCAATATAACCCTGCAGAAACTCTTGATCGTCTATTTGTCACACCCAATTGTAGCTCTCCTCACTTCCCACCAGACCCAACACCTGTCACAAGCTCGACTCAGCTGTTATGAGGTAGCCCTTCTTAACAACCCCCTTCCTGACCTTCTACTCCTGCTCGACCACTAACCCGGCAACTTTCCTCAGTGCCCCACCAAGAGGAGCTTCCCCATCCTCTCATGACTGCCTTAATACAACTACTTCTTGACATTCCCCAATCAGACCTCTCAGATGTTCCAATGCCCACACTGGATTTAACCCTCTTCGTAGATGGTAGTTGTCAATATCACCCCTAGGAACGCATCTTTCAGGATGCGCAATCGGCACCCTCATGGACACGTTAGAAGCAGCCTTCCTCCACCCCACTGTTTTCAGCCCAGAGCTCTCTGCGCTGACACAAGTCTGTATCCTGGCCACAGGGAAAACAAGTCAATTTCCACACAGATTCACAGTACACCTTAGGCGTGGCTCACAACTTTGGCCAGCTTTGGTCCCAGTGAAGATTCCTGACCTCTTCGAGCACTCCTTTTCACAACACACTATGTCCAAAATCTCCTTAAGGCCATCCCCCTCCCCAAGCAATTGGCCATAATCAAATGGTCCATATCATGAACACCACAGATGTCAGCCATGGCAATGCCAGAGCTGACCAAGCTGCCAAGGTCACGACAAGGGCTTGCAATTCAATCATCTCCACTATTACCGGCAGGCACCCAACCAAAACAAAAGGCATTCCAGACATTGTCACAGCACAGCGTTTACAGGGCATTGCCCCTGATTCAGAAAAGCAGATATGGAAGACACACAGGGGCTCTGACTCTGCATCAAGAGGCCTCTGGATCACTCCAATCGGTCAAGTGTGCATACCTAATACCTTGTTACCAGTGCTCATTGATTGGCTTCATATCAATACACACCTTGGCAAGGAAGGAATGAGTAGTACTGTGTTGAGAACCGGTGGCACCCCCTACTGGGCAAGGCAATTCAAAAGCACATCAGATCATGTTTGATATCTCAGCAAAATAATGCAGGTCAAGGGGTGTGGTGTGTAACAGGAAAAACTCCCTTGCCAGCGGGTCCATTTGAATGTATTCAGCTTGATTTTATAACAATTTACAACATTCTCGCATCAGGACTGAATTCCTATGCCCCAGAACTTGCCATGCCCCTAGCCAAGCTTTTCTGATACAGTTACTGTACAACTGGCATCACCAATGTGAAAAATTGCTCAGGCATGTCCATTCCACAAAAGCAGGACAAATCCAATCCTGTAAATTATTGCACCATGAGACTACTCAATTATCAGCAACATACTGGAAACTGCCATTAACAGTGCGATCAAGCAGCACTTACTCCACAACAGTCGGCCCACTTATTCTCCGTTTGGACAGATTCAGCTTCTGGCCTAATCCCAGCCTTGGTGGACAGACGGACGGAGGTATTGTTGTCACATGCAGAGGTACAGTGAAAAGTGTTGTGGTGCATGCTATACAGGCAGATTATATGATACGGTGCAGAACATGCTGTTACAGCTGCAGAGAAGGTAGAGACAGGCAGGCAAGAGGGACAGGCAGAAGCAGATCAGAGGTCCATTCAAAAGTCTCAATAGCAGGAAGGGCAAATAAAAAAGTGTATTCCATTAGACATCAAGGAATCCAAGTTAAATTGAATCAGGAAATAGTCATACATTTTTGGAGTCACAGCAATCACAAAGGCAGAAAGCGATGGTTGTTGGGAAAAAAAAAATCAATCAACTCAGCCACAAAACATCGCCACTGTTCCTCAGGGTAGTGTCCTTGGACCAAGTCTCTTCAGTTACTTCATCAATGACCTTCCCATCTTCATAAAGGGGAGAGGGTAGAGATGTTTGCTGATAAGTGCACAATGTACAGCACCACTTGAAGCTCATCAGATGGTGAAGTAGTCTATGTCCAAAGACAAAGACATGGAGAGAGATAGGTGCGTGCAACAGGGTAATTACGATGCTGCAAGACAGGATCTGAGGAGCATAAGTTGGAAGCATAGGCTGTCAGGGAAGGATGTCGTGGAAATGTGGAACTTTTTCAAGGAACAGATACGACGTGTCCTTGATATGTATGTACCTGTCAGGCAGGAAAGAAATGGTCGTGAGAGGGAACCTTGGTTGACGAGGAAGGTTGAATGTCTTGTAAAGAGGAAGAAGGAGGCTTACATAAGGTTGAGGAAACAGGGTTCAGACAGAGCAGTGGAGGGATACAGGATAGCCAGAAGGGACCTGAAGAAAGGGATTAGGAGAGCTAAGAGTGGGCATGAAAAATCTTTGGCGGATAGGATCAAGGATAACCCCAAGACATTTTATGCGTATGTGAGAAACATGAGAATGACGAGAACGAGGGTAGGTCTGATCAAGGACAGTAGTGGGAGACTGTGTATTGAGTCGGAAAAGATAGGAGAGGTCTTGAATAAGTACTTTTCTTCAGTATTTACGAACGAGAGGGACCGTATTGTTGAAGAGGAGAGTGTGAAACGGACTGGTAAGCTAGAGGAGATACTTGTTAGGAAGGAAGATGTGTTGGACATTTTGAACAACTTGAGGATAGACAAGTCCCCCGGGCCTGATGGGATATATCCTAGGATTATGTGGGAAGCAAGAGAGGAAATTGCAGTACCGTTGGCAATGATCTTTTCGTCTTCACTGTCAATGGGGGTGGTGCCAGGGGACTGGAGAGTGGCGAATGTTGTGCCCCTGTTCAAAAAAGGGAATAGGGATAACCCCGGGGAATTACAGGCCAGTTAGTCTTACTTCGGTGGTAAGCAAAGTAATGGAAAGGGTACTGAGGGATAGGATTTATGAATATCTGGAAAGACACTGCTTGATTAGGGACAGCCAGCATGGATTTGTGAAGGGTAGGTCTTGCCTTACAAGTCTTATTGAATTCTTTGAGGAGGTGACCAAGCATGTGGATGAGGGTAGAGCAGTGGATGTAGTATACATGGATTTTAGTAAGGCATTTGATAAGGTTCCCCATGATAGGCTTATGCGGAAAGTCAGGAGGCATGGGATAGAGGGAAATTGGCCAATTGGATAGAAAACTGGCTAACGGGTCGAAGTCAGAGTGGTGGTAGATGGTAAGTATTCAGCCTGGAGCCCAGTTACAAGTGGAGTTCCGCAGGGATCAGTTCTGGGTCCTCTGCTGTTTGTAATTTTTATTAATGACTTGGATGAGGGAGTCGAAGGGTGGGTCAGTAAATTTGCAGATGATACGAAGATTGGTGGAGTTGTGGATAGTGAGGAGGGCTGTTGTCGGCTGCAAAGGGACTTAGATATGATGCAGAGCTGGGCTGAGGAGTGGCAGATGGAGTTCAACCCTGCCAAGTGTGAGGTTGTCCATTTTGGAAAGACAAATAAGAATGCGGAATACAGGGTTAATGGTAGGGTTCTTAGTGAGGTGGAGGAACAGAGGGATCTTGGAATCTATGTTCATAGATCTTTGAAAGTTGCCACTCAGGTGGATAGAGCTTGTAAGAGGGCCTATGGTGTATTAGCGTTCATTAGCAGAGGGATTGAATTCAAGAGTCGTGAAGTGATGTTACAACTGTACAGGACTTTGGTTAGGCCGCATTTGGAGTACTGTGTGCAGTTCTGGTCGCCTCACTTTAGGAAAGATGTGGAAACTTTGGAGAGGGTGCAGAGAAGATTTACCAGGATGTTGCCTGGAATGGAGAACAGGTCATACAAGGATAGGTTGAGAGTGCTAGGCCTTTTCGCGTTGGAACAGCGAAGGATGAGGGGTGACTTGATCGAGGTTTATAAGATGATCAGAGGAATAGATAGAGTAGACAGTCAGAAACTTTTTCCCCGGGTACAACAGAGTGTTACAAGGGGACATAAATTTATGGTGAAGGGTGGAAGGTATAGGGGAGATGTCAGGGGTAGGTTCTTTACCCAGAGAGTGGTGGGGGCATGGAATGTGCTGCCTGTGGGAGTGGTAGAGTCAGAATCTTTGGTGACCTTTAAACGGCAATTGGATAGGTACATGGATGGGTGCTTAAGCTAGGACAAATGTTCGGCACAACATCGTGGGCCGAAGGGCCTGTTCTGTGCTGTATTGTTCTATGTTCTACACCAAAATCAGGTTCAGGTGATAGCTAACAACATAAGCACCACTCAAGTGCAAAGCCATGGCCATCACCAAACAATCTCTCTTTGACACTCAATGGAACTACCATCACTATCTTGAACCAACATCCTGAGGTCCACCATTGACTAGAAACTGAACTAGACTATCCATCTTAACAAAAGTAGATCAGTAACAGAGAATTTTACAATGTGTAACTCACCTCCTACTTTTCTTTCCAGCAGTGAAGGCCTCTGAAGTCTGTGCATGGCAATGATTTCAGAACTGGAAGTTAACGATGCAATGTGCCAGCTCTAATAACTGTGCACAGAAGTATGGAGCGGTCTCACCTTAAAGGGAATGCTGCTTCTGACTACTCAAAAGCCTGTTCACCATCTATAACACACAAGTCAGGTGTGTGAAGGAATACTCTTCACATGCCTAGATAATGCAGTTCCAATAACAGGTTTGACACCAACCTGCCCACTTGATTGGCACTCCATCCACCACCTTCAATAGTCACGCCTTTTGTAACAGATGTACAAGTGCAGCACAAAATTAACTGCAGTAACTCACCAAGACATTGCCTTCCAAACCAGCGACCTCTAACACCTAGAAGGGCAGTGGTGTTCACATGCAAGTTTCCCTCCAAGCCACACATCATCCTGTTCCTGGGTCAAATTCTCACAATGACGACATTTTCCGCCCCCCAAACAGCATGATGCATGTACTTGTACCACATTAACTGCAGCAGCTCACCAACATCTTTTCCAGTACAATTAGGGATGGAAAATAAAAACTGCCCTAAGCATTGGCTAATAGAAAAAAAAAGTATTTTTCTTGAAAATACAGGACTAACTTTACCATGAAACAACTCCAACAAAGTGCAAGCTGTGTCCAAAGAGAAATCTGAAATTTTACTTAACTAGTAATTTTCCACTTCAGTTGCAGATTTACTATGGCATTGCTTGTGGGTAGAGCTTTAACGCTGGATCCTCTTCTTTATCTCATCTTCACTTGAAAAAATACACCTTTGGTTAGACATAAAATTATAACAGATACTGGTTCTCAATCACACTTCCCATAATCTTTTTGCAGTTCTTCCTGAACCTGTCATTACTGTTCCACTTCTCAATAAAGTTCCCACCTACACCACTGTCAAGTCACCAATGTACATCTGGTCATTTGATCTGAAGTGGATTCTGGCACCCTTGCCGGTGGTGAGCTTGGTGTTGGGAGAAGCACGTAATCAAATGGATGGGAACTCCGTTGCATAAGAAGGAGTAAGCCATTCAGCTAACGGAGACTACTCCAGCAGTCATAGCTGGTCCGATAAACCTCAACATCACTAATGTGTTAACCGCGTAACACTTGATACCCTTATTGATTAAGGATTGTTCTCAGCTCAGCCTTGAATATACAAATTGACTCAGCCTCAACAGTGAAGAGCTCCATAGAATCACTACCCTCAGAATAAATTCTTCTTCATCGGTCATAAGTGGGTGACCCCTTACTCAGATTATGCCCTCTGGTCCTAGACAATCCTATAAAGGGGAAGCAAACTCTCCACATCTATCATATCAAGTCCCCTAAAAATCATACATGTTTCAGTAAGTTCACCTCTCATTTTCTGAACTGTAGTGAGTACAAGCCCAAACTACTCAACTACTCCTGCGAAAATCCGTCCATATCTGGGATCAACCCAGTGAGCTTTCTCTGGATTACATCCAATGCCAGTATATCTCTGCTTTGATAAGGGGACCATATTGTACACCTTACAAGATCATAGTTCATCTTATCATTACCTCAACCATTCCCAACTACCCAGATAAGCTTTCACCCCCTTGCTTACCAAGAGCCTATCTAGCTGTACTTTATAAATATTCTAATAGTTGACTTCCATTGTCATTTCAGGAAAAGAGATCCAAAGACTGCCAGCCTTGAGGGAAAAAAAGCTTCATCTCTTTAATGGACAACATCTTATTTTAAAGCAATGCTTATTAGAATTCAACAGCAGGATTTCATAATTAATTGCTTCACAAAAGCTGGTACTCCACTGTCTTTTTCCATCATTTTATCATACATAGAGGAGCAGTCAAGAAGTGACAATTTTTACTGTGCATTTCTTCCACAATTTTCCACTGCTGATGTTAAATTTCCAACACCAACCCAGATGAAGTTTCCAAATGTGAAAGGCAACCATATGGTACGAAACATCTCAGGCACTCCCAACCTTTAGCATCCAATTTTGAATACATTATGATAATATTTGTGCATTTTTCTAATTATTCACATTATGTAGCTTTCTTTCTTGCTATATAAACTCAAATTGTACAAAAAATGGGCAATTTGATTTCTTGGGTTTCTGCTGATGCAAGCAATTGGATTCATTGAGATTTTGATATCAGTAATTTGGCATTTGTTCTACAATTTATTTATTTCAAAGTACTTATTTCAAATTGTCTTGATAAGAACTGTGTTTTGGTGGTGTAATGCCACTTTCATATGTAACATTTTTGATGAACCTGAGGGGCACCAGTGGGAGGTTTGCTAGTGCGCTTGGGGGGGTTTTAAACTAACTCTGCAGGGACATGGGAACCCAGACTGTAGCTTTAGGGTGCAGGACCTGGAGTGTAGGGAGGTTAGGAACATGGCATCAATTTCAAAGGAGGGTGCCTGTAAACAGGAAAGTGGCTTGAAGTGTGTATACTTCAATGCAAGAAGTATACGAAATAAGGTAGGTGAACTTGCAGCGTAGGTTGGTACCTGGGACTTCGATGTTGTGGCTATTACGGAGACATGGGTAGAACAGGGACAGGATTGGCTGTTGCAGGTTCTAGGGTTTAAATGTTTTAGTAGGGTCAGAGGTGGGGGTAAAAGAGGGGGAGGTGTGGCATTGCTTGTCAAAGATAGTATTACAGCTGTGGAAAGGACGATGGATGAAGACTCGCCATCTGAGGTAGTTTGGGCTGAGGTTAGGAATAGGAAAGGTGAGCTCACCCTGTTAGGAGTTTTTTTTAACAGGCCTCCTAATAGTCCTAGAAACGTAGAAGAAAGGATTGAGAGGATGATTCAAGAGAAGAGTGAAAGTAATAGGGTGGTTGTTATGGGGGACTTTAACTTTCCTGATATTGATTGGGAAAGCTATAGCTCAAGTTCGTTAGATGGGTCAGTGTTTGTCCAATGTGTGCAGGAGGGTTTCCTGACACAATATGTAGATAGGCCAACAAGAGGTGAGGCCATACTGGATTTGGTTCTGGGTAATGAACCAGGCCAGGTGTTAGAATTAGAGGTAGGTGAGCACTTTGGGGACAGTGACCACAATTCGGTGACGTTTACTCTAGTGATGGAGAGGGATAAGTGTGCACTACAGGGCAAGAGTTATAGCTGGGGGCAGGGAAATTATGATGCGGTGAGGCATGACTTAGGATGTGTGGCTTGGAAAAGTAAGCTTCAAGGCAAGGGCGTAATTGATATGTGGAACTTGTTCAAGGAGCAACTACTGAGTGTCCTTGATAAGTATGTACCTGTCAGGCAGGGAGGAAAGGGTCGTGTGAGGGAGCCGTGGTTTAATAAGGAATTGGAATCCCTTGTTAAATGGAAGAGGGCGACCTATGTAAAGATGAGGCGTGAAGGTTCAATTGGGGCGATTAAGAGTTATAAGGTAGCCAGGAAGGACCTGAAGAGAGAGCTAAGAGCAGCAAGGAGGGGACATGAAAAGGTCCTTAGTTGGTAGGATTAGGGAAAACCCTAAGGCTTTCTATAGGTATGTCAGGAATAAAAGAATGACTAGGGTAGGAATAGGTCCAGTCAAGGATAGTAGTGGGAAGTTGCATGTGGAGGCTGAAGAGATTGGGGAGACACTGAATGAATACTTTTCATCAGTATTCAATCAGGAACAGGACATTGTTGTCAATGTGAGTACTGAGTCACAATTAAGTAGAATGGATGGCTTTGAGGTATGTAGAGAAGAGGTGTTGGAAATTCTGGAAAGGGTGAAAATAGATAAGTCCCCTGGGCCTGATGGCATTTATCCTAGGATTCTATGGGAAGCAAGGGAGGAGATTGCAGAGCCATTGGCCTTGATTTTTATGTCCTCGTTGTCTACAGGAGTAGTGTCAGAAGATTGGAGGCTAGCAAATGTGGTTCCTTGTTCAAGAAGGGGAGTAGGGATAACCCTAGTAACTATAGGCCGGTGAGTCTCACTTCTGTTGTGGGCAAAGTCTTAGAGAGAATTGTAAGGAATAGGATTTATGAACATCTGGATAGGAATAATGTGATCAAGGATAGTCAGCATGGTTTTGTGAAGGGCAGGTCGTGCCTCACAAACCTTATTGAATTCTTTGAGAAGGTGACTAAGGAGGTGGACGAGAGGAAAGCGGTAGATGTGGTGTATATGGATTTTAGTAAGGCGTTTGATAAGGTTCCCCATGGTAGACTACTGCAAAAAATACGGAGGTATGGCATTGAGGGTGAGTTGGAGGTTTGGATTAGGAGTTGGCTGGCTGGAAGAAGACAGAGGGTAGTAGTTGATGGCAAAGGTTCATCTTGGAGTGCAGTTACTAGCGGTGTTCCGCAAGGATCTGTTTTGGGACCATTGCTGTTTGTCATTTTTATAAATGACCTGGAGGAGGGGTTAGAAGGTTGGGTGAGCAAGTTTGCAGATGATACGAAAGTCGGAGGAGTTGTAGACAGTGAGGAAGGATGTGGCAGTTTACAGCGGGATATAGATAAGCTGCAGAACTGGGCAGAAAAGTGGCAAATGGAGTTCAATGTAGCTAAGTGTGAGGTGATTCACTTTGGTAAGAGTAATAAAAAGATGGGGTACTGGGCTAATGGTCGGATACTTGGTAGTGTGGATGAGTAGAGGGATCTTGGTGTCCATGTACACAGATCTTTGAAAGTTGCCACCCAGGTAAATAGTGCGGTGAAGGCGGCATATGGCGTACTGGCTTTTATTGGTAGAGGAATTGAGTTCCGGAGTACTGAGGTCATGTTGCAGTTGTATAAGACTCTGGTGCGACCGCATCTGGAGTATTGTGTGCAGTTTTGGTCGCCATACTATAGGAAGGATGTGGTGGCACTGGAACGGGTGCAGAGGAGGTTTACCAGGATGTTGCCTGGTATGGTAGGAAGATCGTATGAGGAAAGGCTGAGGCACTTGGGGTTGTTTTCATTGGAGAAAAGAAGGTTTAGGGGTGACTTGATAGAGGTGTACAAGATGATTAGGGGTTTAGATAGGGTCGACAGTGAGAATCTTTTTCCACGTATGGAGTCAGCTATTACAAGGGGGCATAGCTTTAAATTAATGGGGGGTAGGTATAGGACAGATGTTAGGGGTAGGTTCTTTACTCAGCGAGTCGTGAGTTCATGGAATGCCCTGCCAGTAGCAGTGGTGGACTCTCCCTCATTTATGGGCATTTAAACGGGCATTGGATAGGCATATGGAGGATAGTGGGCTAGTGTAGGTTAGGTGGGCTTGGATCGGCGCAACATCGAGGGCCGAAGGGCCTGTACTGCGCTGTATTCTTCTATGTTCTATGTGTCCAATACTTCCAAGATGTGCCAGAATAAAATTATATTTATCTTGCTCTGAGGAAAGATAATCTTGCCTGTAAACTATCCATGCAAGTATCTGCTTTGGTGAGCATGTCAACAACCAGAGGTCACAAATTTCAAACAATTGGGAAGGATCTTGAGAGAAGATTATATCCTGTTCATGCAGGGTTGCCACATGTACAACCGCTGACCTGAAATGGTCATGAAAGCAAAATGCATAAAATGATTTTAAAAAGGGAGTTAGTCAGGTACATGAGGATTTGAAATTTTCAGGGTTATTCAAAAAAGGGACTGTGTAACTAAGTACAACAGCTCGTTCAAAGAGCCATCACCATTTAGATCTAATAGCTCCTTCTGTGCTATAAGTTTGTGAAGTTAGATCAGAAACACCTGACCAATCAAACAGCTTTATCCAGGGTTAAGTCACTGATAGATAAAACTGATCGTTCTCACCTCTGCATGCAAGTCCAGGCTGAGGTCGACTAAAGATGCTCCTAAAATCTTCCGGATTTCATTTCTCTCGCTTGGAGGGACACGTTCCTCTATTATGTTCCATAGTGAAGAAGGGTTTTCAACGTTACCATGAAATTTATTGTCACCTTCAGCACAGTTCACATTCATAGCTGTGTGGCAAATCCAGATGCATTAGAAATCAGGGAGGTTTGTTCTATTTGAAAATTCTCCAATTATTTCTCCTGTGATAGAACTGCAAAGACTCCTTAGTACCAGCCAATGCACTGATGGATATTCTAGCAATTTATGCACATGAGATTGTTTGTAGAAAAAAAAAGTGGCAGGACTACAGTGGGGCCCGAAGAGGGAAAGCAGGGACAGTTGATTTACATAATAGGGCGATTGTAGGTCTATGTGCTTTAACCGGACACAGCAGGCTCACGAGGCAAGGAAATTTTATTCATTGTAATGGAGGTCCAATTGTATCTAAAGTTGAATTGTGAAGCAGCCTGCAATCATCTCAACTGATTAGCACTTGTTATGTTGACAGAAAACAAACATTCCATTTACATTTTAACACTTGGCAGAGCAGATAACTCGCACACTCTGCCAATCTTCATATTCAACTGCCTGTTCTGCTAAAACTCAAAATCAAGTTCACAATTCTGCCAAATATCCAAAAGGAAATTCATTAACAACTATCACAGAATGATAAGTGGGGTTGAACAACCAAATTCCCAAAGCACCAATAAAAAAAAGTCACAATATTAAAAATGAAGTTCAACTTTTGCACTGTAATGGAATAGAAGGTCCAACTGGATAAAAATCGACTTCAGGACAAGCACAAGTTGTAATGAAAGGTCAGAGTTGTGATAAACAAAGGGTCAGTGCTTTCCTATTTTCAAATTATTCATTTTTGGAATACAGAAGAGAATTTCAAATTTGCCGATGTAACAAAACAGAAGAGGAATAAGAAACAATGACAGTGAAAAGAATCACCTACAGCATCAAATGGACAAGCAAGCAGAATGGCAGACTATTTAATACAGACAAGGCCGAACTGATGCAATTCCACAAAAGGAAGGTAGAGTAAATATAAATTGTGTGCAAGAACTGAGGGACCTTGGGAGGTTCATTTTCAAACCAATCTTTGAAAATGGAGGACTCATTAAGAAAATAGTTAGCAAAGCTTACAGATTCTTGGGTTTCACACAGAGCTGTTGAGTACAAAATGAGAGTGGTTATGCTGAATCTTTATAAATGTAAAAAACCCTTAAAGTATTCCCAAAACACCAAATAGTCAAGGAGCAAAAGAGAGGAGGGAGGAAATAAATATAACTACCACTAGAGGAAAAGTGCTTGACAAATTAACAGGTTAATGGCTGATATGTCAACTGGACATGATGGGCTAAACACTAGGATTTTAAGGGAAGAAGCTACACAGATCATGCGTGCACTGGTACTACTCTTCCAAAAATCCCTAAATTCTTGGACATACCAGAGAATTGGAAAACTGATTTAAACATTTTACATTGGCAAAAATGGAGGGAAACAAAAACAGAAATGTTACCACACAAAGGCAGACAGCCGAACCAAATCAGCCTTTGGACCTCTCTATTCACAACACAGTAAAATTAAACAAAGACCCCCAACAATCACTAATGGCACCTCACCTGACATTTGAATAACCAATCCCAAATCTTTGTGAATGAATAAATTTCCAGGTCCTGTATTTGTACCTTAAAAAGACTTGAAGAAAATTAAATAACAGTAATCAATTAATGTCTCGGCTTTAATCCCAACAAGTGAGTTTTCAGCCCCCATTTACACACAAGATAGACAAACAAATGCAACTAAGGAATAAATAAAAGCAGCAAAACAGGTCAAATTACTTAAATGGCTTTCATGATGCACTGCTTCACAGGCCCAGATGTGGACTCCTTGGTTACTTTTCTAAAACTGCCAATTAGCATCACTTCTCAGTTCACTCAGGTATACATAACAATCCTTCTACTTTCTACTCTTTCGGCTTCTGGCAGCTGGTGCAGGAGATTAGGCAGACAGCTGTTAAATCTTCATGCTGTGTTGTCAGCAGCCAAGCTCATCTCCCCAGAAAACATTCAAAATAAAACTTCAATTCCATTTCCGAGTGACAGACTGATTGTCTTCATCACCCACGCCACACACATCCTTCCCTCCCAACCCCCTCACAGAGGCCTCAATTACCATCCAACATCTGCCATCTGCTTGAACATAAGGTTTCTTCCAACTTACCAGAACCAATTCCCAGATACTGATCTCGTTAATAGAAGTTGGCTATCTGTTTAAACACAATAGTCTTCTCTGGCTCACTGTCTGCAGCAAACCTTTTAATCAAGAATTAGCCTCCAACTAGCCTTACAAACAAGCAATTTTTTGGTTTGTTCCTTCCCTCTTACTACAAGCTGTCCCAAAGTCCACAAGTCATCCTCAGTTCACAATTCCCAGATCATAACTCCAAACCAAAATTGATTAAAAAAAAATAAAAGTAATGCAATATCAGCACGGGATCTAACAGTAACAAGTTAGTGTAATATTTGACATTGGGAAAGTGGAGCATTTTCAGGATAGAAATTTAACTAGTGGAGTGCCACAGTAGGAGGTGCTGGAGGGACAGAATTAATTACAATATATGTTAATGACTTGAAGAAGAAAGTGAATGTACTACAGACAAGTTTGCAGGTGAAACAAAAATAGATAGGAGGATAAGTGGTGAGAATAAAAGTCTGAAGAGAGCTGTGTATAGGCTCAGTGAGTAAGCGTAAATTTGGCAGATGAAATAAATGAGAAAATGTGAAGTTATCCACTTGGGTAAGAAGAATAAAAGGGCTGAATATTATTTAAAATGGAGAAACTTGCAGAAAGAGGTCACATGAGGGATTCAGAGCCCTTGAATATGAATTACAAAAAGATAGTATACTAAGTTAAGCCAACAATAGGAACAATAAGTGAATTATTGGCCTTTATTCCAAAGGATGTGGAGAATAAAAATCATCTTGCTCAAGTATAAAAGGCATTAGTCAGACCATATCTAATATGCTGTGAACATTTTCGGTTCCCTTTTCTAAGGAACGATTGTCTAGCATTGGAGGCAGTCCAGAGAAGATTCACTCTTAACCCCAGGGATTTTCTTGTGAGGAGAGATTGTATAGGTTGGGCTCAGAAGAAAAAAGATGAGCTTATTAAAACACAAGAGTCTTAAGGGGCTTGGTAGGGTGGATGCTGAGAGGTTGTTTTCACTTATGGAACAGTCTCGGACCATAAACACACTCAGAGTAAGGGTTCAACCATGTAGTACAAGGATGATGAGGATTTTCTTTCCACACTCAGGTCACTGAATTCACTGAATTCTTTACCACAGCGGGTTTAAGGCTGGGTCATTAATTGTATTCAGGCCAAGATAGATTTTTCAATCAGTATAGCATTTAAGCGCTATGATGATAAGCCTTACATAGAAACAGAAACATAGAAAAATACAGCGCAGTACAGGCCCTTTGGCCCTCGATGTTGCACCGATCCAAGCCCACCTCACCTACACTAGCCCACTATCCTCCATATGCCTATCCAATGCCCGTTTAAATGCCCATAAAGAGGGAGAGTCCACCACTGCTACTGGCAGGGCATTCCATGAACTCACGACTCGCTGAGTAAAGAATCTACCCCTAACATCTGTCCTATACCTACCACCCCTTAATTTAAAGCTATGCCCCCTCGTAATAGCTGACTCCATACGTGGAAAAGAGTTCTCATGGTCAACTCTATCTAAACCCCTAATCATCTTGTACACCTCTATCAAGTCACCCCTAAACCTTCTTCTCTCCAATGAAAACAGCCCCAAGTGCCTCAGCCTTTCCTCATCCTCAGACAGGATGAGCTGACTAACCTACTTCAATTCCTATGTCATACAATCTAACTTTTGTTAGGCCACAACTGTTTACAATGGCTGAGAAAGGATACAAGGGTCTCTAAACAGGTGCAAAGAGAAATTTACCAGAATGGTTCCAAAGATGTGAGATTTACAGTTGGGTTGTTCTGTTTGGAGTGAAGGGGATTGAAAGGAAATTTAAGATATAAAGCGTACAAGATGACAACAGATTCATGCAAGTATTGAAAACTGTTCTAGTCGGCTATTCTAAGGGCCAGAAGACTTAGATTTCAGTTTTGGGCAAAAGTTGCAAGAGGGTGAAGGGGAAGCTTATTCTTTTCAAAAGTATAAAGTGTAATGAGTGGGAACCCACTATCAACAAGAGCCAGCATTTATTATCCATCCTAAATTGGATCTGAAAACATGGTGAGCTGCCTTCTTCAACCATGCAGTCCCTACAATGTAGACATACACAATCTATTTTGTCAGGCAGAGAATTCCACGTTTTTGATCCAGTGACAGTGCAGTGATCTAGTTCCAAGTATGCATTTAATTCAAGATGTTGACTTAAGTATTTTTGTCAGTTTTAGCAAAAATTTCACAAATCTCAGAACACAGATGTGCATGACTAAAATCATAATTTCAGTGAATGCCAGTCACTGTGTAAAGAAGGTCATTGCATGGACAGAATATAAAAGCAAAGAATGACTAAAAATAAGGATGAAAAAGTAGAGCATGAGAGAAAATTATTCAGAAATATAAAAATAGATAAGAGTTTCTATAAATATTTAAAAAGAAAACGATTTAACAAGATGAGTTTTAATCTTATAGAAAGTTATTTTGTATTATTAATTCTTCAACTAAGGAAATGGCAATGGAACAAGTATTTTGCAAGAGTCTTCACTGTAGAGAATACACCTAACAACTATGGTTAAGCCACATTTGAAGTATTGTGTGCAATTCTGATCGCCAAACAGGAAGGACACGACACGAGAAAGAGTGCAAAGGAGGTTTACCAGGCTGCTCCCTGGATTGGATGTATTAGCAATAAGGACAGATTGGACAAACTTTGATTGGTTTTGCTATAGAGTGTTAGACCACTGAGGGTTTTACCTGACAGAAGTATATAAAGTTATGAGAAACATGCACAGGGCGGACAGACTGAGTCTTTTTCCCCACGGTGGTAATTGAAAATACTAAGACTCTTAATATAAGATTGGGGGCTGGGGTGATGTTTAAAGGACAGGCGTGGCATATTTTTTGTAAAACAAAGGTTAAGTGGAAGGTGCCTGTCAAGGGGGGTGGTAGAAACAGATGCAATAGCAATGTTTTAGAGGTACTTCAACAGACATGTGAACAGTCAGGGAATAGAAGGAGAGGGACCCTGGGATGCATGCAAAATGGGATTAGTTTAGAATGGTCAGCACAGACATGGGCAGAAGGGCCTGGTCCTGTCCTGTACTATACTAACTTCATTCCCAGAGCAGCAAAAATATAAGGCAATGGAAAGGAGGGGAGGAATTCAGGAAAATTACCAGAGAAGTGGTACTGAGCAAATTGCTGACAAGTGCTTGGGTCCTGATGGCCTTCATCTTAGGGTCTTAAGAGTGGCTAATGAAATAGCTGAGATATTGACTGTAGTTTTCCAATGTTCCCTTGATTCAGGGATGATCCTATTACATTGGCAGATAGCATTCTCCCAATGACTATTTGTAAAGACATTATAACAGGCATTTAGATCATTAGTTCAAAGAAATCAGGCTTGCTTTTGTGTAAAGGAAACTAGCTTTGACAAATCCACTGAAATTGTTTAGAGAACATGCTGTAGATAATTAGGAACTGGTGGATGCCCCTGTTCTTAGATTACCAGAACGCATAAGGTACCACATCAAACAGGATTACAGAAAGTAAAAGTTAGTCATATAGAGGGCAGCATATTAGCACGGTTAGAATTTTGGTTGACCAACGGAAATCAATAGGCATGAGTCTTTTTTTTCAGGTTAGCAAAATGTAACAATTGTTGTACTACAGGGTTTGGTGCTAGAATCTTAACGGTTTACAAGTTACATAAATAATTTGAGAAAGCACAGGAGGTATGGTTATCATATTGTCTAATGGCACAAAGCTAGAAAAGTATGTTGTGAAGACGACACAAGGGGGTTACAAAAACATATGGTTGGATTATATGATGGGGCCAAAGATCTGGCAAGTGGAGTAAAATGCAGGAAAGTTTGAAATTATCCATTTGCAAAGAAAAATAAAAAGTGCAATATTTAAATGCTGAGAGATTACAGGGCTCAAATGCAGAGAGATCTGGGTATCCTCATACTTGAATCACAAAAGATTGCATGTGGGCACAGAATTAAATTACTAAAAGGTTATAGGATTATAAGAGGACTTCAACACAATAATTTAGTTATGCTTCAGTTATACAGGACACTTGTTTGATTTGATTTATTGTAGTCACATACCTCAGTACAGTGAAAAGCTGTGTTTTGCAAGCAGTATGGGCAGATTAAAGCAAACAAGGACATACAGACCGTAGGGTGCTTAGACAGTGACAGGCAGACAAGGTTATGGCTGCACAGGAGGTAGACAAAGGAAGATCAACATTAGCAAGACCAACAATTATTTGAAGTTAGAGAGGTGTTGAGCCCACAAGTGGAGTACGGCACAGTGTATTGGTCTCCCCAGTGAAGGATGTCAATGCACTAGCAGCAATTCTGAGAAGGTTTACCAACCAATACGTAAATGAAAGAGTTCTCTCATGAGCAAAGTCTGGAGTTTCGAAGAGCAAGTAGTGATTTGTGTCCAGAACAATAAATTCTAGAGCAGTCTTGACAAGGATGTGGAGAACACAAAGAATCAAGAAATAGGGATCGCCCATTTAGATTAGATTCCCTACAGTATGGAAACAGGCCCTTCGGCCCAACAAGTCCACACCTACCCTCCGAAGAGAAACCAACCCGTACCCATTCCCCTGCATTTACCCCTGACGAATACACCTAACACTACGGCTAATTTAGCATGGCCAATTCACCTAGCTTGCACATCTTTTGTGGGAGGAAATCGGAGTACCGGAGGAAACCCACACAGACATGGGGAGAATGTGCAGACTCCACACAGACAGATGCCCGAGGTGGGAATTGAACCCGGGTCCCTGATGCTGTGAGGCAGCAGTGCTAACCACTGAGCCACCGTGCCTAAAAGAGAGACAAGAGGAAATCACTTCAGAAAACAGAGTATCTTTGGAACGCTCTTCCTGAAAAAAAAGGGAATTGGAAACAAGGTCTTTTCCCCAGGGTAGGAGTGACCAAAACTTGAGGGCATAGGTTTAAAGTGAGAGAAAAGATTTAAAAGTGACCAGAAAGGCAACTTTTTTAATTGAGGGTGGTGCATATAGAACATAGAACAATACAGCGCAGAACAGGCCTTTCGGCCCTCGATGTTGCACCAACCTGTGAACTATTCTCAGCTCGTCCCCCCCTACACTATCCCATCATCATCCATGTGCTTATCCAAGGATTGTTTAAATCTCCCTAATGTGGCTGAGTTAACTACATTGGCAGGTAGGGCATTCCACACCCTTACCACTCTGCGTAAAGAACCTGCCTCTGACATCTGCCTTAAATTTATCACCCCTCAATTTGCAGTTATGCCCCCTCGTACAAGCTGACGTCATCATCCTAGGAAGAAGACTTTCGCTGTCTATTCTATCTAATCCTCTGATCATCTTGTATGTCTCTCTCAAATCCTCTCAGCCTTCTTTCCAATAAGAGACCCAAGTCTCTCAGCCTTTCCTCATAAGACCTTCCCTCCACACCAGGCAACATCCTGGTAAATCTTCTCTGCACCTTTTCCAATGCTTCCACATCCTCCTGTAATGGGGCGATCAGAACTGTACACAATATTCCAAGTGCGGGCATGCTAGCGTTTTGTATAGTTGCAGCATGACATTACGGCTCGAACTCAATCCCTCTACCAATAAAACCTAGCACACCGTATGCCTTCTTCACAGCACTATCCGCCTGGGTGGCAACTTTTAGGGATCTATGTACATGGACTCCAAGATCCCTCTGCACATCCACACTACCAAGAATCTTTCCATTGACCCAGTACTCTGCCTTCCTGTTATTCTTCCCAAAGTGAATCACCTCACATTTAGCTGCATTGAACTCTGTTTGCCACCTCTCAGCCAATCCTGCAGTTTATCCACGTCCCCCTGCAACCTGTTTCTTCCAAACTGTCCACTACTCCACCGACTTTAGTATCATTTATAAATTTACAAATCTATCCATCTATGCCTGCATTTATAAAAATGACGAACAGCAGTGGTCCCAAAACAGATCCTTGTGGCACACCACCAGTAACGGGACTCCAGGCTGAATATTTTTCGTCAACCACCACTCGCTGCCTTCTTTCAGAAAGCCAGTTTCTAATCCAAACCGCTAAATCACCCTCAATTCCATGCCTCTGCATTTTCTCCGACATCTTACCATGTGGAACCTTATCAAAGGTTTTACTGAAGTCCATGTATACCGCTTCAACTGCCCTTACCACATCTACATGATTGGACACTTTCTCAAAAAACTCAATGAGGTTTGAGAGACGACCTGCCCTTGATGAAACCATGTTGACTATCTGCAATCAAGTTGTTACTTGCTGGATAATTACAAATCCTCCCTCTCAGTTTTTTCCAAAATTTTTCCTACAACAGAATGAAGGCTCACCGGTCTATAATTACGTGGGTCATCTCTACTGTCCTTCTTGAACAAGGGCACAACATTTGCAATCCTCCAATCTTCTGGTACTAAACCTGTAGACAATGACGACTCAAGGATCAAAGCCAAAGGCTCTGCTATATCCTCCCTAGCTTCCCAGAGAAGCCTTGGATAAATCCCATCCAGGCCATGGGACTTGTCTACTTTCACTCCTTCTAGAATTGATAACACCTCTACATAACTAACCTCGATCTTTTCTAGTCTAATATCTCATTCTTCTCCTCTACAATATTCTTCTTTTCCTGAGTGAAAACCAATAAATGTCCGTTTAGCACCTCTCCAACCTCCACAGGGTCCACACTCAACTTCCCACTTCTGTCTTTGACGGGCTCTATTCCTACCCTAGTCATCCTTTTATTCCTCACATACCAATAGAAAGCCTTATCCTACTTACTAAAGACTGCTTGTGTCCTCTCTTTGCTCTTCTTAATTCTCTTTAAATCCTTCCTAGCTGATCTGTAACTCTCCATCACCTCATCTGAATCATCTTGTCTCATCAACACATAAGCCTCCTTCTTCCACTTAACAAGAGATGTAATTTCTGTAGTAAACCACGGTTCCCTTACCCTATCAAGGTATTATCATATATGGAACAAGTTGCCAGAAGTGTTGGTGGAAACAGGTACGGTTACAACATTGAAAACATATTTGAACAGGTACATGGGTAAAAAAGGTTGAAAGGGATACCGGCCAAACATAGCAAAAGGGACCAACCTGGTTGGCATGGATGGGTGGGTCAAAGGGCCATTTCCGTGCTGTATTACTTGATGACCCCTCCCTTCAGTAACCATAAATGCAAGTGTGCTCACCTCCCTTGAATGTTTTTAAACCAGAAGTAGATGGATTCTTGTTAAGCAAGAGGGTGAAAGGTTATTATGGATCAGCTGGAATGTGAATTTGAGATTAAAATTAGATTGGCCACGATCTTATTGAATGGCAGAGTGGTTTGAGCAACTGAACTACCTATGCTTGATCCTTAAATGACCTGTTCTAATGCAAGTCACTAAGGTATTAGTGAAAAAAAAATTCCATCTAATCTACATGTAACTATTTACTTGGTGGGTGTATCACATTAATTTAATATTCCCCCAGCAGGAGTTACTTCTAATGTCTATGCCTAAGGCTGTAATTTCTGACTCCAATTGACTTGCCTCAGAAAATATCAAAAACAAAGTTGGTCTAATTAATAAAAGTATTTGTTAAAACATCAATCAAGGTTTTAACAATGGCAGAGAGGGGCAAGTTTCACTTTTAATCAGTACAAACATGAGAACAAATCACAAACATCAACAAGTCAATTGTCTACAATAATACTGTAGATAGAGGTTTGATGAACAGATTGACAACGTCACCAAATCACTACATTACAGAAACTTAAGCAAAAGAAATGGGAAGATTCCAGTTTATCTATGGATGCAATAAAAGAAAAACTTGAAGTTAGGATAAATAGACAAGGCCTTTTCCCTAGACTGGGAAAGTCCAGAACAAGAGGGCTGAAAATGTGTTGCTGGAACAGCGCAGCAGGTCAGGTAGCATCCAGGGAACAGGAGAATCGACGTTTCGGGCATAAGCCCTTCTTCAGAATTATGCCCGAAACGTCGATTCTCCTGTTCCCTGGATGCTGCCTGACCTGCTGCGCTGTTCCAGCAACACATTTTCAGCTCTGACCTCCAGCATCTGCAGACCTCACTTTCTCCCAGAACAAGAGGGCACAGGTTTAAGATGAGAGGGGAAAAGTCTTAGGAGAGACCCAAGAGGTAACTTTTTCACTCAAACAGTGGCGCATGTAATGGAATGAGCTGCCAGAGGAAGTGGAGAAGACTGGTACAATTACAACATTCAAAAAGTATCTGGGTGGGTACATGAAATAGGAAGGGTTTAGAGGGATATGGGCCAAATGCTGGCAAATGGGACTAGATTTGGTTAGAATATCTGGTCAGCATGGACGAATTGGACCAAAGGGTCAGTTTCTGTGCTGTACATCTCTAGATACTGAAGAGAGAGATCAATCGGAGATTGGTACCGTTGAGAAAAAAAGCTAGTCAAACAGCCATGGCAGGCAGGGACAAAGCAGAGAACAAGGTAGGATTGATAAATAAAACTGCATTTATTTGAATGCAAAGAGCCTAACAGGGAAGGCAGATGAACTCTGGGTTCAAAGAATGGGCCTGGGAAATCATAATTACAGAAACGTGGCTGAGGGATGGACAGGACTGGCAGCTTGACGTTCCAGGATACAAATACTGCAGGAAGGACAGAAAGGGAGGCAAGAGGAGGAGTGTCGTTTTTGATAAGGGATAGTATTACAGCTGTACTGAGGGAGGATATCCCTGGAAGTTATTTGGGTGGAACTGAGAAATAAGAAATAAGAAATGGTCAGAGGGAAATTGAGAATCAAATTTGTAAGGAGATCTCAGTTATCTGTAAGAATAATAGGGTGGTTATGGTAGGGGATTTTAAACTTTCCAAACATAAGACTGGGATTGCCATAATATTAAGGGTTTAGATGGAGGAGAATTTTGTTAAGCATGTAAAAGAAAATTTTTGATTCAGTATGTGGATATACCTACTAGAGAAGGTGCAAAACTTGACCTACTCTTGGGGAAAAAAGGCAGGGCAGGTGACTGAGGTGTCAGTGACCGTAATTCTATTAGATTTAAAATAGTGATGGAAAAGGATAGACCAGATCTAAAAGTTGAAGTTCTAAATTGGAGAAAGGCTAATTTTGACAGTATTCGTCTAGAGCTTTCGAGAGCTGATTGGGGGCAGATGTTCACAGGTAAAAGGACAGTTGGAAAATGGGAAGCCTGCAAAAGTGAGACAACGAGAATCCGGAGACAGTATATTCCTGTTACGGTGAAAGCCTGGTAGGCAGAGAGAATGCTGGATGATTGAAGAAATTGAGGGTTTGGTTAAGAAAGAGAAGGAAGCTTTTGTCAGGTATAGACAGGATAGATGGAGTGAATCCTTAGAGTATAAGGCAGTAAATATATAGTGAAGAGGGAAATCTGGAAGGCAAAAAGGGGACAGGAGATAGCTTTGGCAAATAGGGTTAAGGAGAACCCAAAGGGTTTTTACAAATACATTAAGGACAATGGGGTAACTAGGGGGAGAATGGAGCCCCTCAAAGTTCAGTGAGGCAACCTTTGTGTAGAGCCGCAGGAGATGGGGCAAGATATTAAACGAGATTTTTATATCAGTATTTACCGTGGAAAAGGACATGGAAGATACAGAATATCGGAAAATAGATGGTGACATCTTTAAAAAATGTCCATAATACAGAGGAGCAAGTGCTAAATGTCTTGAAATGCAAACAGGTGGATAAATCTCCAACACCTGATCAGGTGAACTCATGAACTCTGTGGGAAGCTAGGGAAGTGATTGCTGGACCCCTTGCTGAGATATTTATATCATCAATAGTCACAGGTGAGGTGCTACAAGACTGGAGGTTGGCTAACATGGTGCCACTATTTAAGAAAGATGGTAAGGACTAGCCAAGAATTATAGACCAGCGAGCCTGACATTGGTGGTGGGCAAGTTGTTGGAGGGACAGGATTAATATGTATTTGGAAAGGCAAGGACTGATTAGGAATAGTCAACATGGCTTTGTTAGTGGCATGTCTCTCAAACTTGATTTGAGTTTTTTGAAGTAGTAACAAAGAGGACTGATGAGAGGAGAGTGGTAGACGTGATCTATAATGACTTCAGTGAGGCATTCGACAAGGTTCTGCATTAGAGACTGGTTAGCAAGTTTAGATCTTGGAAAACAGTGAGAACTAGCCATTTGGATACAGAACTGGTTCAAAGGTAAAAGTCATGGGGTAGTCAAGGGTTGCTTTTCAGACTGGAGGCCTGTGACCAGTGGAGTGCCACAAGGATCGGTGCTGGATCCATTGCTTTTCATCATTTATATAAGCGATTTGGGTGTGAACATTGGAGGTAAAATTAGTAGTTTTGCAGATGACACCAAAATTGGAGGTGCAGTGAAGAAGGTTACCTCAGATTACAACAGGATCTTGATCAGAGGAGTCAATGGGCTGAGGACTGGCAGATGGAGTTTAATTTAGATAAATGTGAGGTGCTGCATTTTGGGAAAGCAAATCTTAGTAGGACTTATACACTTAATGGTAAGGTCCTAGGGAGTGTTGCTGAACAAAGAGACCATGGAATGCAGGTAGATAGGATAGTGAAAGCGGTGTTTGGTATACTTTCTTTTATTGGAAAGAGCACTGAGTACAAGAGTTGGGAGGTCATATGTTGCAGCTGTACATTGGTGAGGCCACTATTGGAATATTGCATGCAATTCTGGTCTCCTTCCTATCAGAAGGATGTTGTGAAACTTCAAAGGGATCAGAAAAGATTTAAAAGGATGGCGCAAGGTTGGAGGATTTGAGCTATAGGGAGAGGTTGAATCGGCTGCGACTGTCTTCCCTTGAGTGCTTAGGCGGAGGCTGAGGGGTGACCTTATAGAGGCTTATAAAATAATAAGGCTATGGATAGGATAGGCAAGGTCTTTTTCTGGGGTGGGAGAGTCCAGAACTAGAAGGCATAGGCTTAGGATGAGAGGAGAAAGATATAAAAGTGACCTAAGGGGCAACTTTTTCACACAGAGGGTGGTACATTTATGGAATGAGCTGCGAGAAGTAGTGGTGGAGGCTGGTACAATTGCAACATTTAAAAGGCATACGAAGGGTTTCGAGGGATATGGGCCAGGTGCTGGCAAACGGGACTAGATTGGATTGGGATATCTGGACTGCATGGATGAGTTGAAACGAAGGGTCTATTTCCGTGCTGCGCATCTCTATGCCTCTATGTGAAAGGTTCAAGCATCTGAATTTCATTTTTGGTGGAGTTGCTGTTGGAGGACTTTCCAGGGGGTGTTGAAACACCACGCAAAAAAAAAACAGTATGAGCAGCTGGGCATGGTACAAACAGGTACTTGGGGACTGGCTAACCTGCAGCCAACCCCATCGAACAGCACAGTGTTAGCTTGCTTTCCCTCCGTGGATGCTGGCTGGCCCGCTGTGATCAATCGGGGAGGGGGAGGGGGAGGGGGAGGGGGGGGGGGGAGGGGGAGGGGGAGGGGGGGGGGGAGGGGGGGGGGGAGGGGGGGGGGGGAGGGGGGGGGGGAGGGGGGGGGGGAGGGGGAGGGGGGAGGGGGGGGGAGGGGGAGGGGGAGAGAGGGAGAGAGGGAGAGGGGGGAGAGGGGGAGGGGGGGGAGGGGGAGGGGGAGGGGGAGAGGGAGGAGGGGGAGAGGGAGGAGGGGGAGAGGGAGGAGGGGGAGGGGGAGGAGGGGGGGGAGGGGGAGGGAGGGGGGGGAGGGGGAGGGGGAGGGGGGGGGAGGGGGAGGGAGGGGGGGGGAGGGGGAGGGGGAGGGGGGGAGGGGGGAGGGGGGGGAGGGGGAGGGGGGGGAATGGGGGTAGAGGGGGGAATGGGAATGGGGGTGGGGGGGGGAGGGGGAATGGGAATGGGGGTGGGGGGGGGAGGGGGAATGGGGGTGGGGGGGGAGGGGGAATGGGGGTGGGGGGGGGGGGGGAGGGGGAATGGGGGTGGGGGGGGAGGGGGAATGGGGAGGGGGAATGGGGGTGGGGGGGGGAATGGGGGAGGGGGGAATGGGGGTGGGAGGGGGGAATGGGGGTGGGGGTAGGAGAGAGAGGGTGGGGACAGAGGTGGATGGGGGATGGGATTGGGGACGCGGGGTAGATGGGGGCGGGATTTAGCCGGAGAGCGTGACTGAAACACCGAGAACGACACTTGGCACGCGGAGCACGGCAATGTCGGCCACAATGTGCACTCACCTCCGCCTCACCTCAGCTCTGCCCGGACACTGACCCTCCCCGGCACCGTCGCCATCACAAACTCTCATCTCCAAGGCCCACCTCTCGCGAGAACAGCCGCCGCCAGTTTACGATCATCCAACCCCTAAATGGAGTTCTTCTTAAAGCGAGACCCAGCAGCAAATCCGTGCAGGGTCAGTGCATCATCCAGGTGCTGGTCACCAGCATAAGCTTGATCACTTCCACAAGCTACTGGAGATGTGCTTGAACGAAAGAACGTGCAATATTAACGGTTACAGAACTCAGCAGGGGGAAAACACTGAAATAAAACCAAGGACTGCAGATGCTGGAGGTCTGAAACAAACAAAACCAGAAATTGCTGGAGACACTCAATTTGTCTGGCAGCATGTGTGTGTGTGCAAAGAGAAACAGAGTTAGCATTTCGACTCCTGTTTTTTCTCTCTTCGCATGCTGCCAGACCTGCTGATTTTCTCCAGCAATTTCTGTTTTTGTTGCTGAAGGAGGATCAAATTGAACTCGCAATGTTAACTCTTTATTTCTCTCAATAGATACTGTTGAGTTTCTGTCTTGGTTTCAGATTTCCACTATTTCCCTTTTAGATCAAGTTCAGAATTGTGTTTTCCCCCCTTTCAGAGTGCAATTGCTACTTATAAATCTTAATATTACACATCAAGATCAGTTTACTCAAACATGCACCTGGACAATTAAAACCCATTTTGTTCCAATGTTAAATTGAAAGTTTTCAACTTATGCACATAGCCCTTTTAAGTCAGTTATTTCTGATATGCTTGAACTGAAGATGCAGCAATATTAATGGTTACAGAACTCACCAGGAGGGAAACACTAAAATAAAACAAAGAACAGTAGATGCCAGAGGTCTGAAACAAACCCAGCCAGAAACTGCTGGAGAAACTCAGCAGGTATCTGTGGGAAGAAAAACAGAGTTAATGGTTCTAATCCAGTGACACATCCTCAGAACTGATAGCTGCTTGGAAAAAGATAGTATTTATGCTGATGATGGTTAGGGTAGTTGGAGATGAGTGAGAGCGGGGGGAAAAGGAAAGGCAGACAAAGCGATGAACTATAATAAGCCAACAAAGAAGCAAGGCTAGATATATGATAATGGGAACTATGAGTGGGTGAAAATGGCTTGGCTGTGCTGAAAGCAACTAATGTTATTATAAGCGCCTGAAAACAATGTCATATAATGATAAATAAATGAAATTGCATAAATGCCTGTGTCATCAGTATTCCATTTCAAGCTATACATAAACAGTACAGAACTTAAACATTGGTAAAAGGAGACTATAAGTTGAAGCTTTTCACCTTGCACTCATCAGAACCAGGATGCAAGAAATGGATTTAAAAATAAACGACTCCATTTTATAGGAAGAGGTACTGATTTGCTGGACCATCCTTAGCAAAGGCAACAGCCTGGCCAATCAGAATCTTCTTACCTGGTCTGAGAATTAAGATTGTAGGTGGGAGGGGCGGGGGCTTGCTGGGTCTGTATTGTCTGCACTTTTGTATGTAACGGTATTGTCTAATGTATAAATGTCATTGTCATTGTCTTGTCACACGTGGAACTGGGATTTGAGGTTTGTCCTCCTCCCTGTAAAATGGTTGAACGGTAGGGTTCGGGGCCTAGCTTTGCTGCTCCCCTCCCTTGTAAAACTGCTGTCTTTCGTGTACAGCTGTCAATGTTTTTTGTAAATTGTTTTGTAACTTGTTTAATAAAATAAAAAAAAAAGAATTAAGATTGTAGGTGGGAGGGGCGGGGGCTTGCTGGGTCTGTATTGTCTGCACTTTTGTATGTAACGGTATTGTCTAATGTATAAATGTCATTGTCATTGTCTTGTCACACGTGGAACTGGGATTTGAGGTTTGTCCTCCTCCCTGTAAAATGGTTGAACGGTAGGGTTCGGGGCCTAGCTTTGCTGCTCCCCTCCCTTGTAAAACTGCTGTCTTTCGTGTACAGCTGTCAAAGTTTTTTTTGTAAATTGTTTTGTAACTTGTTTAATAAAATAAAAAAAAAAAGAATTAAGATTGTAGGTGGGAGGGGCGGGGGCTTGCTGGGTCTGTATTGTCTGCACTTTTGTATGTAACGGTATTGTCTAATGTATAAATGTCATTGTCACTGTCTTGCCATAAGTGGAACTGGGATTTGAGGTTTGTCCTCCTCTCCCTGTAAAATGGTTGAACGGTAGGGTTCGGGGCCTAGCTTTGCTGCTCCCCTCCCTTGTAAAACTGCTGTCTTTTGTGTACAGCTGTCAATGTTTTTTGTAAACTGTTTTGTAATTTGTTTAATAAAATTATAAACAGGGAAAAAAAAAAAAGAATTAAGATTGTAGGTGGGAGGGGCGGGGGCTTGCTGGGTCTGTATTGTCTGCACTTTTGTATGTAACGGTATTGTCTAATGTACAAATGTCATTGTCACTGTCTTATATGTGGAACTGGGATTTGAGGTTTGTCCTCCTCTCCCTGTAAATTGGTTGAACGGTAGGGTTCAGGGCCCAGCTTTGCTGCTCCTCTCCCTTGTAAAATTGCTGTCTTTTGTGTACAGCTGTCAATGTTTTTTTGTAAACTGTTTTGTAATTTGTTCAATAAAAAAAAAGAAACAGGAAAATAAAAAAAAAAAGAATTAAGATTGTAGGTGGGAGGGGCGGGGGCTTGCTGGGTCTGTATTGTCTGCACTTTTGTATGTAACGGTATTGTCTAATGTACAAATGTCATTGTCACTGTCTTGTCATATGTCGAACTGGGATTTGAGGTTTGTCCTCCTCTCCCTGTAAAATGGTTGAACGGTAGGGTTCAGGGCCTAGCTTTGCTGCTCCTCTCCCTTGTAAAATTGCTGTCTTTTGTGTACAGCTGTCAATGTTTTTTTGTAAACTGTTTTGTAATTTGTTTAATAAAATAAAAAAGAATTAAGATTGTAGGTGGGAGGGGCGGGGGCTTGCTGGGTCTATATTGTCTGCACTTTTGTATGTAACGGTATTGTCTAATGTATAAATGTCATTGTCACTGTCTTGTCACACGTGGAACTGGGATTTGAGGTTTGTCCTCCTCTCCCTGTAAAATGGTCGAACGGTAGGGTTCGGGGCCTAGCTTTGCTGCTCCCCTCCCTTGTAAAACTGCTGTCTTTTGTGTACAGCTGTCAATGTTTTTTGTAAACTGTTTTGTAATTTGTTTAATAAAATAAAAAAAAGAATTAAGATTGTAGGTGGGAGGGGCGGGGGCTTGCTAGGTCTGTATTGTCTGCACTTTTGTATGTAACGGTATTGTCTAATGTACAAATGTCATTGTCACTGTCTTGTCATACGTGGAACTGGGATTTGAGGTTTGTCCTCCTCTCCCTGTAAAATGGTTGAACGGTAGGGTTTGGGGCCTAGCTTTGCTGCTCCTCTCCCTTGTAAAACTGCTGTCTTTTGTGTACAGCTGTTAATGTTTTTTGTAAACTGTTTTGTAATTTGTTTAATAAAATAAAAAAAAGAATTAAGATTGTAGGTGGGAGGGGCGGGGGCTTGCTAGGTCTGTATTGTCTGCACTTTTGTATGTAACGGTATTGTCTAATGTACAAATGTCATTGTCACTGTCTTGTCATACGTGGAACTAGGATTTGAGGTTTGTCCTCCTCTCCCTGTAAAATGGTTGAACGGTAGGGTTTGGGGCCTAGCTTTGCTGCTCCTCTCCCTTGTAAAACTGCTGTCTTTTGTGTACAGCTGTTAATGTTTTTTGTAAACTGTTTTGTAATTTGTTTAATAAAATTAAAAAAAAAATTAAGATTGTTAATTTGAATAAAGATTCGTACACTTTGTGTCCTTCACTGTGTCTCACACCTGCACACACAAACACCATGGGTGCTGGGGATAAAATAAGCACTACCGCACTTAGGTGGTAGTGTGGGGGTTAAATTTAAAGAAAAAAAAAAGAAATATAGACAGGAGTGTTGGAGTGCATTATTTCCCCCTCCAACTCTATTAAAGAAAAAAGATTAACAGAGGCCTAGCACTACCGCACTTAGGTGGTAGTAAAAAAAAATAAACAGGAGTTTCTTAGGGCCCAGGAAAAGAAGAAAAAAAAAAAAATTAACAGAGGCCTAGCACTACCGCACTTAGGTGGTAGTAAAAAAAAAATAAACAGGAGTTTCTTAGGGCCCAGGAAAAGAAGAAAAAAGAGAAGAAAAAAAAAGAAAAAAAAAAGAATTAAGATTGTTAATTTGAATAAAGATTTGTGCACTTTGTGTCCTTCACTGTGTCTCACACCTGCACACACACACACCATGGGTGCTGGGGATAAAATAAGCACTACCGCACTTAGGTGGTAGTGTGGGGGCTAAAAAAGAAAAAAAATAAATAAATGGGACATTAAAAAAAAAGAATTAAGATTGTTAATTTGAATAAAGATTCGTGCACTTTGTGTCCTTCACTGTGTCTCACACCTGCACACACACACACCATGGGTGCTGGGGAAAAAAATAAGCACTACCGCACTTAGGTGGTAGTGTGGGGGTTAATGAAAAAACACAGGAAAAAAAAGAAAATAAACAAGGGATTAAAAAAAGAAGAAAAAGAAAGAGAATTAAGATTGTTGTTTTCCTATCTTCCTGGTGGTGGAATTTGAATAAAGATTCGTGCACTTTGTGTCTTTCACTGTGTCTCACACCTGCACACACACACCATGGGTGCTGGGGGAAAAAAAATAAGCACTACCGCACTTAGGTGGTGGTGTGGGGGTTAACTTATATTAAAAAAAAGAAAAAGAAAAAAAGAAGAAAAAAAAATTAAGATTGTTGTTTTCCTATCTTCCTGGTGGTGGAAATTGAATAAAGATTCGTGCACTTTGTGTCTTTCACTGTATCTCACACCTGCACACACACACCATGGGTGCTGGGGATAAAATAAGCACTACCGTACTTAGGTGGTAGTGTGGGGGTTAAAAGAAAAAAAAATTAAAAGGGGAGTGTCCAACTCTATTTTGATTTAAAGAGAGAAAAAAAATAAATAAAGGGGAGTGTTCACATTAAAAAAAAGAGAATTAAGATTGAGTCCCTACCCTCCCCTTCACTGTTTTGATCACACAGCACTGCCCTTTGATGTGAAGGGCAGTGTTTGTCACTGGCCACCCGGGTGTTTTCCTATCTTCCTGGTGGTGGAATTTGAATAAAGATTCGTGCACTTTGTGTCTTTCACTGTGTCTCACACGTATACACACACACCATGGGTGCTGGGGAAAAAATAAGCACTACCGCACTTAGGTGGTAGCGTGGGGGTAAAGAAAAAAAACTAAAAAAAAATTGACAGTTAAATGGTCTTGTTGCATCTCCATGTCAATGATGACTCAACCAGTCAGCACCCTCTTCTCATGCTGTATAAAATGGTTTATTCGGAGGTGCAACGGGGTGGGTGAGAGCCCAATGGTACGTAGGGGCAGACCGAGAGCCAGAAGGCGGGTAGCCGTCCTCAGCGCTGTCACCCCAGGCAGGTACCGGGGAGGGCTGCTCCAGAGGTGGTCGGAAGGTGCTGAGGGTGGTTAGTGAAGCCGGAAGGTGGGTAGGCTATCCTGACCACAGTCACCCCGGGCGGGTACCAGGGCGGACTGTCCTCGAGGTGGTCGAAAGGTGTGTCAGGGCAGACCGAGAACCGGAAGCTGGGTAGGGGCGGGTTTCCTTAGAGTGGTCGGAAGGTGGGAGGGGCGGGGGCTTGCTGGGTCTGTATAGTCTGCACTTTTGTATGTAACAGTACTGTGTAGTGTACAACTGTCATTGCTGTTGTCTCTTTATATCTTTATGTGAAACTGGGATTTGAGGTTTGTCCTCATGTCCCTGTAAACTGTTTGAATGGTAGGGTTTGGGTCCTGGCTTTGCTGCTCCTCTCCCTTGTAAAATTGCTGTCTCTTGTATGCAGCTGTAAATGTAACTGTTTGTTGTAAACTGTTTTTGTAATTTGTTTAATAAAATAAAAAATAAATAAAATGGTTTATCTTTTATTCAAGTCTTTCGTCCTAGTTCAGACGATTGCATGTTGAAAAGCTTCAACCTCCAGTCTCCTTTCAGCAAATGTAAAGCTTGCCTCCTGTTTCCTTAATATATGTTCAGATACAATTCAATTAACACTAACGTTTTCATATGCCATATTCTCTGAAGTTAATCAATCTTAAATGTGGCTTGAATGATGAACACAAGCTTCAGAATTAATAATTATAATTTTGCATTTGATGTCAGACAGTCGGCTCCATTTTACTATTGCGCTCACTTATGGATTGAATAAGTTACATAGCCAGGTTGTTTTATTTAGATTCAACCATGAAATGATTATTTACAAAATTGTATCAGAAAGGATAATGCAAGGTTGTAATCATATAAATATTTAGAACATAGCAAAGATTGAATTAAGATTGTAGATGCTTGAAAGTAGGTATACCTTATGCATAATATGCATACTCCAATGAACTTATGATGCCTCTATTATTGAATGGGTGCTGTGCTGGTCTCACATCACAGAGCACAGGTGTTATCCTGAATCAGGGGTGTACTACATCCCAATATGTCCATGAATGCTCTTTGAAGAAGAGACCTCCAATGTTAAAGCATTGTAATATCATTCATAGCATAACATTGTTATGATTTCTGCTGATACTTGATTTTTTATTAAATTAACATGACAATCTTTTACTGACAGTCTCTGATTGAAACACAAGGCTGCAGATTTCTCTTTAACAATAAAAGAGAAATTTATTGTGCAAAATTAGTAAAATTAAGTTAAACCAAACTAATTTATCCAAATATAACATGGAGTCATAGAGTCGTGCAGCACAGAAACAGACCCTTCAATCCAACTCATTCACACTGACCAGACATCCCAATCTGACTGAGTCCCATTGGCCAGCATTTAGCCCATATCCCTTTAAATCCTTTCTCTTCATAAACCCATTCAGATGGCTTTTAAACGTTGTAATGTACCTACCTCCACCACATCGTCTGGCCGCTCATTCCATGGACACACCATCCTCTGCATGACCATCAGATTTTTTAAAAAACTTTCTCCTCTGACCTTACACCTATGGCCTCTGGTTTTGGACTCCCCATGCTAAGGTTGAAAATTGTCAAAACATGAAGCAAAACCAAATCCCATCTACTCCCTACTAACACCACCTTATAGTTTCTTAAAATCCAGAGAATGCTTCCTTCTCTTGCAAATCAGTGAGTTTGATTAAACTACCTTCCTCATTAGTTCCTGTCCTGTAAGCAGTGAAACATTTTCCTCGAATTCTTGCACAAGTGATATCTTAGACTTGTCCTGCTTTGAATAACCAAAGCGAACTTCTAACCAAACACTCTGGTCTGGAGCTTTCACAAGCAAAGCCTTTTACTGTGGTAAATTATTTCCTTAACGGGTTGAACAATCCCTTGTCTAGCAGAACCTTTGCTTGTATATGATCAGTTAAATCTTCTTCAAATTGCCCCCAAAGCTTACCAAATTCTGGTTTTCTCTAGATTAAAATCAAGTCTTGATTATTGTAAGCTCAAAAGCAACCTAATATCTTTCAATGTTTTCTTTCTCCTGTTGTAAACCCATACAATATAGACAAGCCTCCGTGAACACTTCAGGACATACAGGTTTAAAATCATGTTTTTGGAACGATTGATCTTCTTAATGTCTAAAATCCTTTACAAAATACATCAATACTCACATACCACAAGTTTGAAATCCAAACTGTAAATCATACATCTTTCATTATAACACGCTGGTTCACAAAATGTTCTATTTGAACAGGTCATTCCTGAAGAAGGGCTTATGCCCGAAACGTCGATTCTCCTTCTCCTTTGATGCTGCCTGACCTGCTGCACTTTTCCAGCAACACAATTTTAAGGTCAGTCATAATCCAACAAAGGGAACTGAAATAACAGGAATTGCCAACATTCCTCAAAATATATTCCAATTTTAGTAAGCATGGAGCACAGAGCTGTCAATCAAGTCAAATCACAAAAGATCTTTCACATTGGTCAGTTCCTTTCAGGGACCTTTGATTATTTAGGGCTAGTAATTGTAGTACGAAGTGCAGTGATTGTAATGCGGCTAGCCAGCTCGACCTCATTGAATAGGAGGTCACTGTTTGGACATGTTAACCTCATCCAATCAGGAAGCCCTAGCTGACAGATAAAAAGGGGTGTGTCAGAGATACTGATACTCTGATAGCTGACTCTGAAGGGGCAATACTAACGTCAAGGACTGTTCATGGGCAAATAAAATGGAGTAGGTGACAGGGTACATGGAGTTAATTCATAAACAGTATTTGTTATTTGAACGGATGGTAGTGTTTCTATCATTGCTTGCAGACATGTTTCCTAAGTAAGGTCAAAAACAAAATATTTTGAAATTCCATTGAGCATAACACCCCTTTCAAGCTTCAGCCTACATCTGACAAGTGGATGCAAAATGACTAACTCACATGCATTTCTATGTGAACAA
The DNA here is from genome assembly GCF_037043375.1 of Chiloscyllium plagiosum. Classification (NCBI taxonomy): domain Eukaryota; kingdom Metazoa; phylum Chordata; class Chondrichthyes; order Orectolobiformes; family Hemiscylliidae; genus Chiloscyllium; species Chiloscyllium plagiosum. The sequence continues at coordinate 37,785,441 of NW_028270147.1, read as the reverse complement.
ACTGAGGTAGTAACTAAACAAACTTGATCTAATTAGGTTTTATTTATATCAACAAAAGAAGACTAGTTTCCTTTGAAACTAATCATGCACACCAGACAGCATTGCATATTTCTTAAACTCAGTCCAAAAACACTACTTTGAAAATGAAGCAACAAAGTTGTATTTAAACCTAACTGAAAGTTTAGGTGAAGAAAAAAGACACAACAACATTATAGATGAAAGTGAGTGAGAATTCTTTATTCATCATATACTTCTGTAGTGAATTCGACATATCTCTTCAGAGAGGCGATATGGAAGCAATGGGCTGAATGGCCTACTTCCACACTGGAGGCATTCAATAACTTCACTCATTTACCTGATTCAATTCATTAAATTTGGAAGTTGACATAACCATAGCAGATGAAATTCAAAACAGCTAAGTTAAAAGGATCATATTTACTCTATGCAGAATGTTGATCTGGCTAGAAAAAGGGGTAAAGAAATTTAAAGCAATAATAGACTTAAGACGTAGCCCATCCAATGAGTGCAATGTCACAAAATACAAAGCTGACAAAATATTAACCAGTAAAGTAAAGTCATTACAGTGGTGCATATCCAGATATCTCTAAGAATACTGAAGTTGGAATAGAGATAGAGGGCTTCTGGCAATTTCCTTAGTTTCAGTTCCCTGTATTAACCAGAAGTGAACTACCTACATAGTAGATCATGCATGTGACCCAGAAATGGTTCTACAGCACTACATAATTGCTGTCCCTTGCTTCAAAGAGAATTCATAGACCTCTTTGTGATATTATAAACTTCAAAAATTTAATAACTGTTCATGGATTAAAATAATCAAGATAACTTGTTACATACGGAAAGAAGCAGCAACAACTCATTGGAATAAATTATTAAGGGACAAAAACAAACATATGCAGGGATTGAAAGCAATTAGCACTAAGCAAGGAGTCCAGGCTACAGAAAAAAGACTGTTTTGACTGCCTTGTTTTGACAAATGACTGCCTTGCTGAAGAATTTAAGCAGTTAATTACAAGACAGGATGTGGCTTAAAACAAACAGTTCAGGCCAAACATAACAAGGAACAGAGAAGTTTAATTCTCATAGCAGCAAGCTGTACACCCATGGAATCTAGACAAGTAATCAATGTTTTGAATGAAATGAATCTAAAGAAACATCAATAATATCATGGACTTGAAGAACAAAAACCTGTATCAAAAAGCAACTCCTGAACTCTCCCTTAGCAGAACTTCAAAGAACAACACTACATAAGAATCGAACCCTGAATGCATCCAGAGACAGACACTGTTGGTTGCCATCGTAGATAAGTTCCATCATTAATCAGGTAATAGCCAAGTTGAGTTGTGAGGCTTAACTTGTTTACATGAGTGGTCTTATTTTGGTTGCTATGTGTAATAAAGTTCAAATCATTGTTTTAGTACCAGATTGTCTGTGAGATTTCTTCGTAGAGTCAGAGAGATGTACAACACAGAAACAAACCCTTCAGTCCAACGGGTCCATGCCGACCAGATATCCCAACCTAATCTAGTCCCACTTTCCAGCACCCAGCCCATATCTCTCCAAATCTTTCCTATTCATATACCCATTCAGATACCTTTTAAATGTTGTAATTGTACCAGCCTCCACCATTTCCTCTGGCAGCTCATTCTATGCACACACCACTCTCTGAGTGAAAATGTTGCCTCTTAGGTCTCTCTTATATCTTTCCCCTCTCACCCTAAACCTATGCCCTCTAGTTCCGGACTCTCCCACCCTAGGGAAAAGACCTTGGCTATTTACCCTATCCATTCCCTTCATGACTTTATAAACCTCTGTAAGGTCAACCCTCAGCCTCTGAAGCATCAGGGAAAACAGCCCTAGCCTATTCAGCCTCTCCCTATAGCTCAAATCCTCCAACCCTGGCAACATCCTTGTAAATCTTTTCTGAATCCTTTCAGGTTTCACAACATCTTTCCGATAGGAAGATCAGAATTGCACGCAATATTCCAAAAGTGGCCTAACCAATGTCCTGTACAGCTGCAACTCTTGTACTCAATACTCTGACCAATAAAGGAAAACATACCAAATGCCTTCTTCACTATCCTATCTACCTGCGACTCCACTTTCAAGGAGCTATGAACCTGCACTCCGAGATCTCTTTGTTTAGCCAACTCCATAGGACCTTACCATTAAGTATATATGTCCTGATAAGATTTGCTTTCACAAAATGCAACACCTCACATTTATCTAAATTAAACTCCATCTGCCACTTCTCAGCCCATTGGCTTATCTGATCAAGATTCCGTTGTAATCTGAGGTAACCTTCTTCGCTGTCCACTACACCTCCAATTTTGGTGTCATCTGCAAACTTACTAACTGTACCTCCTAAGTTCAGTAAGCAGCTAAATTAAACTTGTGTTGATTTACCTGCAACATCTTGAAGCAGTTCAACCCCTAAAATGACAACTATGACACTCAAACATCGAAACTAGGAAGAGAAGTAGGTTCACCATTCAATCTGATCGTGGCTGCTCCTCGATCTCAATGTCATGTTCCTGCTTTCTCCCCATACTCCTTGACGTCTTTAAATCTACAAACATTTATCGATCACTTTCTTGAATATATTCAGTGACTTTACCTCCACTGTGTTCTCCAATAGAGAATTTCACAGATTCACTACCTTTTGTGTGACAAAACCTTCCTTCATCTCAGACCTAAATGATCTATTCCATATTGTTAGACTGTATCCATCAGTTCTAGACTTCCCCAAGCAGCAAAAATATCCTCCCTATACCTACTCTGTCCAGCCCTTTTAGAATTTTACACATTTCAACCAGATTCCCTCTCACCCTGCTAAATTCTAGTGACCCAGTCAAATCAATATTTCCTGCTAAGACAGTCCTGCCAACCCCAGTATCAGCCGAATGTAACCTCTGATATACTCCCTCCATGGAAACTATATGCTTTCTTAGGGAGGCTACACAATACTTCAGGTGTGCTTTCACCAAGACCCTGTATAGTTTCAGTAGGATATTCCTATATCTGAACTCAAATTCTTTTGCAAGGAAGGCTAGAATGTCATTTGCCTTCCTAATTGCTGGCTGCACTTGCCTGTGTGCTTGCATTTACTGGTTTACAAGAACACCCAGATCCCTTTTTACATCCACACTTCTGAATATATCACCATTTAAAAACATAGGTTTACACACCTAAGTGTACGACTTCATGTTTAGTCATGTTGTAACGGCCATGTGTTTGCTAACTCACTCAATTTATCTTAATCACTTAGAAGCCTCCATGCATTCTCTCAGAACTCATAATCCCACTCACGTTTGTGTCACCAGTAAACTTGGAAATATTTCTCATGGTTTCCTCATCCAAGGTACTTTTATGGTCACATATAATGAATAGCTGTTGCCCTAAACACTGATCTTTGCAGTATCCCACTAGTCATAGCCTGTCACTCGGAAAAAGACGCATTTATTTCCACACTCTGTATCCTGTCTGTCAATCAATTTTTGATCCATGCTAATATATTCGCCCCAATCCAATAAGGTATAACTTTACCCACTAAGGTTTTATGAGGAACCTTACAAAAGGCAAATTAAATTCAAAAGTAGTGATCTTATGATCAACTTGTAATGCACCTTAGGCAGGCCACATTTACTGTGCATTGTTCTGGTCTTTTATTCAATAAAAAGAACATAGATGCAGTGGAGAAAATACAAAAGAAATGGAAGACATCTGACCAAGAAATTACAGCAATTTAAAACATTTGAGCAGGTTCTGTCTCTTTTGTTGAGAAAAAGAGAAAATTGAGAAAAAGATCTTAGAGAGGTTTTTATATCAATAAATTGGTTGGTCAGGTTAAGTGTGAAGGGAACATTTTCACTTGCAGGAGAATCTAAAACTAGGGAACATTGCATAAAATAGATAAAAACAAGAAATTTCTTGACTCAGAATAGTACAATTGTACAACACAATACTGCAAGCAGAGGTTGAAGCAAGTAGCTTAGAGGCTTTGGAAATAAAACCAGATGAACACAAGAGAAAAGGGAATAGAAAGACTTGTCTGAAATAAATGGATTGGGTTGAAATTCAGGTCGAGTACATACAACAACATGGACTCATTGGATCTAATAAGCTGTTTCTACAACTCTAAAGCCAATGTATTTTTATTTTTCTTGTTTTTTTAATTGTGGCTTAATATGAGAAAAGAACTGTTTTAAAATTAGGGATTGCGAGGATTGTTGTATGGTTCGAAAGCAAGTAACTTGATACTTATTGTGTAAACTGTGCACAGCAGTGGATTACAGCAGTGGTTGCAGATGAACTGGAGACGAAGAGTGTGTACTAATGGAGCTTTCATTGACAAAATGTAACAGATTAGTTTGTGGGCTAGTGACTAGTTACCAATGACAATGATCTTCTGCTTGTTAACAATTACGTGATTGGCTCCCAGGTACCTGACCAGTTTGGGGCTGTGAACAAGATGCAGAGAAGCTTTTGGACCACCAGCTCTCTTGTTTCTCTATAGTAAAAGCCAATTTAAGCCTAATGAAAATTAGCTTATCTTTCCTTTAACAGGTTCTATATGCTGTGATGTTTAATTAATAAGCCTGAGACATTTTATAAAAGAACCAGCCACCATGTGCCTCTTGAAAACTCATGAAAACACCTGGAGAAGAATGATTGAGAAGCAGTGTTCAGGCCAACACAAGAATCATAAGAAACATCTGAACAACCCTTGTGAACAGGAATCACTGAACTCTTTTCCTAGCTTTTCACTCCAGTCATAATCTGTTTTTTCCTCTGTGTCTAAGTGGGAGTTTATAAGGGGATTAAACTTTTAATCAGTAGAGATATATGCTGACTGTTCAGAACTGTTTAGGGTCTAAATATTTGTAATAAATTCTGTGAAGTACAGAAACATGATCTGTGCTTTCTGTCAATGTGGATCTGAAAAGCAGATACATTGGGGAATCTTCGCATATGCAGGAACTACATGGCCAATATCAGTAGACCAAAGCATAGGGTTTAAATGTGCCATATGTTTGCAAAGGTTGGGATGTTATACCAATATTGTGACAAGTTTACATAAACAAAACTGATTATAAATGTGGTCATAGGAATTCGTAATAAACAAAATGTGGCACAAGAAACATTGCAAATGTATTAAGAATAAATCAACTTGTGCAGAAAAAAAGTGTGCATAGATATAATTCATTAATTTGAGACATATATTACTAATTATTATTATTATTATTATTCAGTTACAGGAATTTGCCTGATTTCATAAATCTCCTAGCATTGACCTTACTGGAATCATATGTCTGAATTGAAGTTGTGTCATTCATCTAACCCTGATGTGTAAGTCATTCAGCAGCATCATAAAATTTGGACAATGGCTATTCAATTAATTCCCACCTGTCAACCTTTTTTTGAAAAGATTCTGTAAAACAACAATAATTTGTATTTACATTTAAAAAAAAACTGTTCCAATGCACTTCCGAAGAGGATTAGCAAATGCATTTTAACATTAAATTGAATTGAATTTATTGTCATGAGTATCGAGGCACAGTGAAAAGCTTTGTCTTGCGAGCAATACAAGCACCTCACATAATTAAATAGCATAGATAAGTTAATATTAGGTAAAGAGCGACAAAACAAAAGCACAGGTACAAGCAAGTGCTAAGAGTTTGTGAGTCCATTCAATATTCGAACAACAGGGTAGAAACTGTTTCGAAACCGGCTGGTGCGTGTGTTCAGGCTTCTGTACCTTCTCCCCGATGGTAGAGGTTGTAGAAACGCATTGCCAGGGTTGGATGGATCTTTGAGAATGCTGGCAGCCTTTCCTTAACAGCAGGCCTGGTAGATGGATTCTATAGATGGGAGGTCACACCAACAGATATTAGGACAGAAAGTTGAAAGCCGAGTCAAAGAGCCAGGCGAGAAAGAAAGATGCAGAGATTCAGAGAGTAAATTCCAGCAGTTAGGGTACAGACAAGAAGATCAAATTCAGCAATAGGCTGGAATTGGAGGGAGAGATTTTGCAAGATTGTCAGGTTAGAGGACGTTACAAGGATAGAGAAAATGAGGGCATTTTAAAACAAGAATGAGAATTTTAAAATTAAAGCAAACCCCAAATGATTCTATGAATTCAGAGATGATTGGTGAATGGAACAATGTGTGTTAGAACATGAGGGAAAGAAACTCTTGGATAAACTCAGTGCTATGTAAAATGGATGATGAAATGCTCACCAGGATAGCATTGGAATAATTAAGACTAGAAGTATCAAACAGATGGATGAGTGGTTCAGTAGCAGATTGGCTGAGATAGGGAAATAGTTGGCAATGTTACTGAACTGGAATTAGGTGGTCTTGACAATGAAGTGAATTATTGCCACAAATGAGTTTGTTATGCTGATGCTAATTGGAACTCTCATGGGTGCCTTTTGAAATATTGGATCTGTCATTTGGTGGCATTCCATTCCACAAAAAAGTAAATGAAATTTAAACATGCAAATGTTGTAACTGCCTTGATATGATTTCACACACTTCATACCATAGAATCAGAGGAAAATTATGTAAGAGATGTTATTCACTCAGATGAAAGAAACCTGATGAGCATTAAGGTAAAAACTGAGGTTATGTCCCTTAGTTACAGATTGCCTTGTGTTTTAATAGATAAATAAATAAGGACATCTCAAGTGCAATCATTTCTATCCCTGTACATCAAACAAGAATTTCCTGAGTGTAATTGTTTCCTGTTTTTCCTGTTTTTATTTCAGGCCTGTCAGCACGCTCAATTTTCCTTTCATCTTTAAAATTGTTGCTGCTTACATTAGCTTGTCCTTTGTGGCTCTTCACTTGATGTACAACCAGTAGAATCTATGATTTGTTTTAAATGTGACATTGCATGATTCAATGCCTTATAATGAAATTCCATATTAAATGCAAATATCAAAATCGTCAATCTGATTGGTGATTGCTTGGCAGAACAGGCTCAACAAGCTGTACAATCTTCTCCTGTTCTATTCTTTGTGTTCATCAGCTGGAAATCCCATTATGGAATAAACTCCACAGCACACTTTAAAACTCAAATACTGTGTGTACTTGAGTAATGATCAAACCTACATAAAACTCAACCTGTACTTCTAACTTAAAAATCCAATCTCACTCTACTTGCCATGCACTCCCTGCTAAAGTCAACCTGGAATACTGTGAACAGTTTTGATCCCTTTATCCAAGGAAAGCTATGTTGGCATTGGAGGCAGTCCAGAAAAGATTTAACATTGATCCTGGGTATGAAGAGATTTTCTTAAAAGGAGAGGTTGAGTAGGTTGGGTTTGTAATTATTAGAGTTTAGAAGAATGAGAAGAGACCTTATTGAAACATATAAGATTTTTAGGGGACTTGACATGGTAGGTGCACAGAGGTTGTTTTCCTTAGCTGGACCAGAGGGCGTAATCTCAGAAAGGTAGGCCACCAATTTGAGACAGAGATGAAGAGGATTTTTTTCTCTCATAAGATAATGAATCTCTGGAATTGTTTATGGCAGAGAGCTGTCAAAGCTGGGTTGTTAAGTGTATTCAAGGCTAAGATGGACAGATTTTCTTATCATTAAGGGAATTGAGGCTTACGAAGAAAGGCAGGGAAGTGGAGCTAAGGATTCAGAGGAGCTATGATGAGTCAAATGGCCTACTTCTGCTCCTACATGTTGTGGTCAAACTCATCCTGTGCAAACCTACTCATTGATAGGACCAGACAATAGGACACTTTCATTTGGGTCTGAAAGTTTTAATACCGAGGAGAGCCATAAGCACCATGTTGACGTCATGAGGATTTGTGAAATCTTAAGGAATGAGATTTAACATCTGGTCCCACTCAATACCTCTCTAATAATCTGTCATGTCAATGTAACCTGTAACTAGTTGCTAACATGCAATAGATTATAACTTGTTAATTGTAAGAGACTCTTCTAGTTGAACCAGGAAGTGTTTTTTCTCTACTACATTAGACCAAGCAGGCTCTGAGTTTTCTATATTTAAGGAGATTACTGACAGCTTTCTCCCTCATGAGCAGCAGCTCATACAGCATAGTGCACTGGCATCCCTATGAAACATACACCATTGAATGTGGCTGTTCAGCTCCTCGCATCTGTGCATGGCAACATGTCGTCAAGGTTTCCACCTCATGGGTGCATGCTGGGTTCCCACCTGTCCCATCCTCTAATGTGGTAACTTGATATCAAGAAGGAATGTCTGATGCACAGTTCAATTCATACTTAAAGTTGTTGAGATTGCAAAGCAGACAAATAATTGTGCAGCAGCTAGGGATTTCAATATAGCAAAGAATATTAGAGATTAGAGGAAGCTTAGGAAGATGTCTAAGAGTAAATAGCAAAGTCTAGCATGTGGCTACTGTTGAAAGACTAAGTGCAAAACATGTCAATGCAAATTGCCAGAATGGACTCTACTTTTTGAGGATTTGTCCAAATTGTTGCCCTGAAACAAGTGAGAAAATTAGGCATTGTAAATTTCCAAGCAGTTCTGAATGGTGTAACATGTTTATGTTGTTCTGTAACAGAAGACAAAGTTCCACAGCCCCTCTGAGGAGAACCTGATAACAGGCTTATTGGATTTCAGCTATTTTTAATCAAACATGAACAAAAGCATGAATGAGTTTTGACATGTTGGCCAGTCAAATAGTGAGCAAAGTTGAAGAGAAAACGATATTAGTGAAGGTGGGACAAAATTTAAGCCAATGATGATAAACCAGCAATTCCTAAATGAAGTAGTCATCTATGTTCACGATAAAGGATGAATTTGAAGCTGGTTTGAAAATTGTGTGTGGAAAGTTTGGAGATTCTGAGTAGGAGTAAAGAAAAGTCTTCTCTTCTAGGTTATGTCCAGATCACAATTTGTTGATTTGATCCTAGAATTTAATACAAAATACTGTTGTAATTTGTGGAGGTTGAACCAGGCTTGGTCACCCATTCAATGCCTCTCCAATATGTCCTATTAAGATAATATGAGAAAAAAGCTGAATGTCTGGATGATCAGAGAAGAGATTCTTCAGGGGAGGCAACATAGCATTTTGACATGAACAATCCTGTGTGTGTTTTAGAAATTTGGAGTGTGTTCAACTCATTCAATAAATGTGGGATAACGTGATGGCACAGAAAATGGTTTGTTTCTTTTTTTTCTTCTTTTGTGTGGATATTGTTGGCTAAGCAAGTATTTATTGCCCATTGCCACCTGGCATTGAGAAGGTGGTGGTGAGTTCGCTTTTTGTAGTGTAGATACACAAATGCACTCATAGTGCAATTTGGAAGGGAGTGCCAAATGTTTTGATCACATGACAGTGAAGGAATTGTGATATAGCTTCAAATCAGGATGGTATTCGGTTAGGTGGGAATCCTATAGGTGGCGGTATTCCATTGCCTCTGATCTTATGGGTGGTAAAGGTTGTGGGTGTTGGAGAATGTACTGCAAATGAGTCTTCGTGCAATGCTGAAATGTATCTTGTTGAAGATGATACACAGTATTGCCGTTGCTGCTGGAGAGATTGAATGTTGAAGGTCGTGGATGGGGTATCTATCAAACGAGCTGCTTTATCCCAGATATTTTCAAGGCTCTCAATTATTCATTGGTGGACAGACTTCAAGGAGTCAGGGCTTGAATTACATGCTGCAAAATTCCTAACCTCTAACCTGCTCTTGTAGCTGCAATAATTATGTTGCTGGTCCAGTTCAGCTTCATGTCAATGGTAATAATCAGAGTGTTGATTGTGAAGGATTCATTGATGGAAATGCTAAGTAATCTCACTCTGGTCAGTTATTCACAACGAAAATGGCAAGCCTGCAGAGCATATGTCTGATCCCTTGGTTATGGTATCACAGTTCTGTCCTTTGTGTTCAGCTTACATTACTTGGCCTGCAAGTGTGGTTACTTTACCAGATTGACATCTCATTTTCAGGCATGTTTTGTCACATGTTGCTCCTGGCATGTCCTCCAACATTGTTTACTGAACAGAATTGAACCCCCGTTTGATCATAAACAGGGAGAGAATATGCTGGACCATGAGGTTTCATATGGTTTGATTGTGCGAGAAAACAACAAGGAGCAATCAGCGTTGACAGCAAGGTGGAGAATTAAGTTGACAAGCAAATATATGCTCACAGTTGTGCCTGCCAATTAAACAGAGAGGTTTTAAGGAAAAAAAATCATTGACCTGAAATGTTAACTGAGTTTTTTTCAGACATTTCTAGTTTTTTTCAGACATTTCTAGTTTTCATGTCAGACTACTAAATATCTGCTGTACTTTCATAGAACATAGAACATAGAAGAATACAGCGCAGTACAGGCCCTTTGGCCCTCGATGTTGCGCCGATCCAAGCCCACCTAACCTATACTAACCCACTATCCTCCATATACCTATCCAATGCCCGCTTAAATGCCCATAAAGAGGGAGAGTCCACCACTGCTACTGGCAGGGCATTCCATGAACTTACGACTCGCTGAGTGAAGAACCTACCCCTAACTTCAGTCCTATATCTACCCCCCCTTAATTTAAAGCTATGCCCCCTTGTAATACCCGACTCCATACGCGGGAAAAGGTTCACACTGTCAACCCTATCTAACCCCCTAATCATCTTGTACACCTCAATCAAGTCACCCCTAAACCTTCTTTTCTCTAATGAAAACAGCACCAAGTGTCTCAGTCTTTCCTCATACGATCTTCCTTCCATACCAGGCAACATCCTGGTAAACCTCCTCTGCACCCGTTCCAGTGCCACCACATCCTTCCTATAGTATGGCGACCAAAACTGCACACAATATTCCAGATGCGGCCGCACACCAGAGTCTTATACAACTGCATCATGACCTCAGGACTCCGGAACTCAATTCCTCTACCAATAAAAGCCAGTACGCCATATGCCTTCCTCACCACACTATTTACCTGGGTGGCAACTTTCAGAGATCTGTGTACATGGACACCAAGATCCCTCTGCTCATCCACACTACCAAGTATCCGACCATTAGCCCAGTACCCCATCTTTTTGTTATTCTTCCCAAAGTGAATCACCTCACATTTAGCTACATTGAATTCCATTTGCCACCTTTCTGCCCAGCTCTGCAGCTTCTCTATATCCTGCTGTAACCTGCCACATCCTTCCTCACTGTCAACAACTCCTCCGACTTTCGTATCATCCGCAAACTTGCTCACCCAACCTTCTAACCCCTCTTCCAGGTCATTTATAAAAATGACAAACAGCAATGGTCCCAAAACAGATCCTTGCGGAACACCACTAGTGACGGCACTCCATGAAGAAACTTTGCCATCAACTACTACCCTCTGTCTTCTTCCATCCAGCCAATTCCTAATCCAAACCTCCAACTCACCCTCAATGCCATATCTCCGTATTTTCTGCAGTAGCCTACCATGGGGAACCTTATCAAACGCCTTACTAAAATCCATATATACCACATCTACCGCTTTCCCCTCATCAACCTCCTTCGTCACCTTTTCAAAGAATTCAATAAGGTTTGTGAGGCACGACCTGCCCTTCACAAAACCATGCTGACTATCCTTGATCACATTATTCCTATCCAGATGTGCATAAATCCTATCCCTTACAATTCTCTCTAAGACTTTGCCCACAACAGAAGTGAGACTCACCGGCCTATAGTTACTAGGGTTATCCCTACTCCCCTTTTTGAACAAGGGAACCACATTTGCTATCCTCCAGTCTTCTGGCACTACTCCTGTAGACAAAGAGGACATAAAAATCAAGGCCAATGGCTCTGCAATCTCCTCCCTTGCTTCCCAGAGAATCCTAGGATAAATGCCATCAGGCCCAGGGGACTTATCTATTTTCACCTTTTCCAGGATTTCCAACACCTCTTCTCTACATACCTCAAAGCCATCCATTCTACGTATTTGTGACTCAGTATTCACATCGACGACAATGCCCTGTTCCTGAGTAAATACTGAAGAAAAGTATTCATTCAGTGTCTCCCCAATCTCTTCCGCCTCCACACGCAACTTCCCACTACTATCCTTGACTGGACCTATTCCTACCCTAGTCATTCTTTTATTCCTAACATACCTATAGAAAGCCTTAGGGTTTTCCCTAATCCTACCGACTAAGGACCTTTCATGTCCTCTCCTTGCTGCTCTTAGCTCTCTCTTCAGGTCCTTCCTGGCTACCCTATAACTCTCAATCGCCCCAATTGAATCTTCACGTCTCATCTTGAGATAGGCCGCCCTCTTCCATTTAACAAGGGATTCCAATTCCTTATTAAACCACGGCTTTTGTACATTAATGTCATAAATAGAGTGGCTATATGTTTTAATTTTAATTAATAGCATTTGATTCAACTTAGAAGAATATTTTAAAAAGTATCATTAAAATTTATTCATCAAAAATGCAATGAATAAAGCTGCAGCCTGTTTTTTGTGAGCACCTGGTAAAATACACAAATCTATTAACACAACGGGAAAGGAATTTTGTTTCATCATTCATCATTGCTTCTTGTGTTAAAAATCTTGTATTCAATAAATGTAACTTGAGACTGACACTTTGTGAGTCCAACTGGTGCGTCCTATAAGAGTGTATGATGCTCTCAATAATAAGCTATTAGAATAGTGTACAATGTTAACCTTGGATGAAGCAACAGATTATTTATAATTTATCTGACTTTTGTAATCTTCTATTTTGTCTTGAGCCGCAGTGGTCCCTTTGGTTGAGAAGTCTACAATTAAGTTTTGCCATTCTTTACTTGGCAAAGTAATGTCTGATTTAAGGCTCCATAAACCTGGTGCCCCTGCTAACCATCTAGTTAAGCCAAGATGATCAGGTCATCCCAGCCCCTTACCTTTGAGTCAGAAGGTTTGGCTTGGAGTACCATCTGTCCAGAGGTGTGTCAGAACATCTATGAACAGGTAACAATATCTCAAACCTAACTCCTTGACATAGCGGTCCTTACACCCAATGATTCCAATCTAGGATAGAAACGCCTTGGTAATATGGTGCTATGGTAAGGCCACATTTGCAGTATGTATGTAGTTCTGGTTGTCCTACTATGGAAAGGATATTATTAAACTAGAAAGAGTGCAGAAAACATTTGCTAGGATGCTACCAGGAGTGGTAGGTTTGAGTTATAAGGATAGGTTGGAAAGGCTGAGACTTTTTTTCCCTGGAGTGTAGGAGACTGATAGAGGTCTATAAAAATGAAAGGAATAGCTAAAGTAGATAGCTAACAGCTTTTCCCCATGGTAGGGGAGTCCAAAACTACAGGGCATAGGTTTAACTTGAGACGGGAGAAATAACAAAAGGGTTCAGAGGGCCATATTTTTCACAAAGAAGGTGGTGAGTGTCTGGAACGGGCTACAGAGGTAGTGGTGGAAGGGACTACAATTTGTCATTTAAGAAACATTTAGACAGGTTCATGGATGGAATAGGTACGGAGGGATATGGACCAAAAGTAGGCAGATGGGACTAGTTTAAATTGTGAAAATTGGGCGATATGGACAGGTTGGGAAAAGGGCCTGTTTCCATGCTGTAGACCTCTTTGACTTTATTTTGTTTTCCAGCACAGACTCAGTCCCCTGAACTGCGGGGACTCTAAATCTCCTGGTTTTTTAAATTCCTTTTTTAATATTTTTTCTCTGTAAAGAAACTTCCAATAAAAGAAACAAATATCTTCCCTAAACGAAGAGGGAAAAAGACAAAGAAACTCTCCTCCTCAATACCAACAGGAACACACAGACTGTGGCACCATCCAGCCCAGAGTCAGTTCCCTAAACCGAGGAGACTCTAAATCTCCTGGGTATTTTTTAAACATTAGCCCCATACTACTGCCTAATTGCGGTAGTGCTTATATTTTCCCCAGCACCCATAATGTGTATGTGCAGATGTGAGAAACAGTGAAAGACAACAGGTGTACAAATCTTTATTCAATTTTGGTTTGGAGATGCCAGTGTTGGACTGGGGTGTACAAAGTTAAAAATCACACAACACCAGGTTATAGACCAACAGGTTTAATTGGAAGCACTAGCTCCTTCATCAGGTGGTTGTGGAGTACACAATTGTGAGACACAGAATTTATAGCAAAAGTTTACAGTGTGATATAACTGAAATTATACATTGAAAAATACCTTGATTGTTTGTTAAGTCTCCCATCTGTTAGAATGACCATGTTGCTTTCACTTCTTTCATATGTAAATCACAAAACGTGTTTTAAACTTACATTCTCAGGTTAACTTTAACATTGGGGAAACCGAGCAGAGGCTACGGCAATAGATGAATGGGCACCGCACAACAATCAACAGACAGGAGTGTTCCCTCCCAGTTGGGGAACATTTCAGTGGTCCAGGACATTCGACCTCGGACCTTCGAGTGACCATCCTTCAGGACAGGCAGCAACGAAAAATGGCCGAGCAGAGGCTAATACCTAAGTTCGCTACCCATGGGGAGGGCCTCAACTGGGACCTTGGGTTCATGTCACACTACAGGTGACTACCATTGCACTCTACACAAACACAGACACTCCTGCATACACACACACACACAAAGGCACTCCTACACACACACAGACACGCACACTGACACACACACTCCTACAGACACACACTCCCACACTCCCACATGCACCCTCTACAGACTTTGACCCGTTTACACGTCTCTCTCTCACAGACGCTCACAAACCCCCACCCCTGACACACACACATACACATATACATATGTGGGGTGAATTTATACTTGCAGAGTTACATTGTACTCTGCTTAAAAACTGCATGAATCCACGTAAGACTCTGTTAACTCATTTTTTAGATTAGAATCAGTCTAAACATTATGGCACAGACAGAGAACACGGGCTAACACCTTCAACATATTTTCTGACACCAATTTTTAAAGTTAACGTGAGATTTGTGATTTATGTATGAAAGAAATGAAACTAACATGGTCATTCTAACAGATGAGAGCCTTAACAAACAATCAAGGTATTTTTCAATGTATAATTTCAATTACATCACATTGCAAACTTTTGCTATAAATTCTGTTTCTTACAATTGTGTTCTCCACAACCACCTGATGAAGGAGCAGCGCTCTGAAAGCTAGTGCTTCCAATTAAGCCTGTTGGACTATAATCTGGTGTTGTGTGATTTTTAACCTTTTTTTATTGGTCCAGCACGTGCGAGGGGGTGGGACGACTCTTGGTATCTGCAGTGACACAAGATAGGCAGGAAAATCAAGACAAATCGATAATCCTGGGCAAAGAATCCCTCCCACTGAGAATAACAATTAAACTCATGTCCTGAGCAGACATTGCAGCGTCAAGCACTCGCTGGGGGGGGGGGGGGGAATAAAGGAGGAGAAAGTGAGGTCTGCAGATGCTGGAGATCAGAGCTGAAAGGGGGACTAAAGGAGACATTTGGGTGACGAACCAATAGACATAAGCAGTGACTTTTATTTTGCATTTCGTTTACAGCTGGAATTTGAACGTTTTGCAAATTCTACATTTACAGCTGCTGCTGCAGTTACTCCCCCTCTTCCCGAAATCCACAAAGATAGATCTCGGCGTTTTCCCAAAAGAGTTTTAAAAATCTGTTCGAGCATTTATTTGAAACGAAAGTTTATTTTTTCGCAGTGACCGCCGTATCCAAACGTCTGGAAACGGAGAGAGTGGAGGAGACCGGATCGATACGGCAGCATTCCTGCGCATTTGGACGGAAAGTTGCCTCTCCAATCCCAGATGCTACAAACAATCCTCCCGCATCATTGCAGCCTCCGGATTTACAAGGAGCCACCAAGCAGCATGTCAGTGCAGGCGGGCCAGCTGCTTTTCTCGCTGCTCCTGGCACTGTTAGGAGGGCACAGCCTGGCATTCTCAATGCCCAGGACTTGCGAGGCGAACGGCAGGGTTTATTATGTGGGTGAGTGGTACACGCTGGAGTTGGATCCCTGCAGCCAATGCGAGTGCACGCTGGCCGGCCCAGTGTGCACCCCTCACACCGAGTGTGGACCGCTGCCTCCAGCCTGTATCCATGTCAGCCACTACCCGAGCGACTGCTGCCCCCGCTGCGAGAGGATCGGCTGTGAATACCGCGGAGCTGTGTACGAGCTGGGCCAGCACTTCCAGGTATCAAAGCGGCCATCGAGAAATCCCATTGTTGCAGGGGACAGAGCTGGCATTTTGTTAAGGAGGACTCAGGGGCAACTAATCCCAATTAGATGATAAACTACAATTGGGATTCTCACAGAAAGTTGCTTCATGTCTGTCTAGTTGTTTCTGTTCCCTTTCTGGTCTGCTTTCTGGTGTTTCATATTCTCTCTCTCTTTCCGAATTTTTTTTGTGATATTACTTTGTTACATGACATTTTCGTCTCCACCCGATATTTAACTACGATGTCTGGTCTTTGTCTAGCCCTTAAACTCGCCAAATCCTTTGCCATCATCTTTATTTCACGGCTTCGTTTCTTGCTGTCTCTCTACTCTTCTGTTTAACGCTATGATCCGTAAATGTTCATTCCCCAACTTTTATTCCAGGTTTGTTTTCTGTAGTCTTTCTTTCCGCAAGGCTGTGTAGATGTGCAGTCAGTTTAATCCCTTGAGCGCTGACAATGCTTTTCAAGAATATTCCACTCAAACAGTCTGCCGTGGTTAAAATAAACTTTTTTGTTAATGTCTACCACAGAAGATTTTGGAACAGCTGTATGGATAACAACACATAAGCATTCAATTAACTGCCTTCTCAGAAAGAATAGTGATATTTATTGTTTTGTGTTCACACTTAAAAGGGTTGTCTGAAGTACAGATGTACTTCACAGGTAGAAGCACTTTGATGAAAAACACTATTAACTACACTTCAAAAGTACTCATCCTCTTTAGAATGTCTCCCTCTTGACTGTGCTCTCACCAGCTGTCCAATTTCCACTTTTCAGCAAATTCTTTCAAGATGTTATCATTTAGATTTGTGCTTTTGTCTCTGTCTGAATCTCTCCAATTCTGTCCCAGACTGTCCCTCCTACAACACCAAAATGGCTCCAACCAAAGTCATGAATGATCTATTCTGGTACCATCATGTGTCATAACTCCTCATCGTTGTAGCCTTTAGCACAGTTAAAAACATCATTCAAAAAAAAACTATCCATCTCCTCTTTCAATGCTTTCAGTGATTTAGCCTCCAAAATGCTATGGGGTAGAGAATGCCAAATATTCACTACTGTCTTGGAGAAGTCATCGAGATGAACAGCACGGAAACAGACCCTTCGGTCCAGCTTGTTCATGCCAACCAGATATCCTAATCTAGTCCCATTTGCTAGCACTTGGCCCATATCCCTCTAAAACCTTCCTATTCATCTAACCATCCAGATGCCTTTCAAATGTTGTAACTGTACCAGCCTCCACCACTTCCTCTGGCAACTCACTTCATACACGCATCACTCTCTGTGTGAAAAAGTTACCCCTTAGATCCCTTTTATATCTTTTCCCTTTCACCCTAAACCTATGCCCTCTAGTTCTGGACTCCTCCATCCTATGATTTAATAAACCTCTATAAGGTCACCCCTCAGCCTCTGGCACTCCAGGGAAAACAACCCCAGCCTCTGACCAGAATTGTACACAACATTCCAAAAGTGGCCTAACCAATTTCCTGTACAGCTGCACCATGACCTCCTAACTCAATACTCTGACCAATAAAGGAAAGCATACCAAATGCCTTCTTCACTATCCTATCTACCCATGACTCCACTTTCAAGGAGCTATGAACCTGCACTCCAAAGTCTCTTCGTTCAGCATCACTCCCCAGGGCCTCACCATTAAGTGTATAAGTCCTGCTCTGATTTGCTTTTCCAAAATGCAACACCTCATATTTATCTAAATTAAACTCCATCTGCTACTCTTCAGCCCATTGGCCCGTCTGATCAAGATCCCATTGTAATCTGAGGTAACCTTCTTCGCTGTCCACTACGCCTCCAATTTTGGTGTCAGCTGCAAACTTACTCACTATGCCTCCTATGTTCACATCCAAATCATTTATATAAGTGATGAAAAGTAGTTGACCCAGCATTCATCCTTTAGTTTTTCAGTAGTCTCGCTGGGAATTTTGAATAGTGAGAATGGAAGTTAGGGCAGTTGAATGTTCCTTCTGTAGAATGTGGGGGGTAAGGGTCACCACTAGTATCCCTGCTGACTGCATCTGCGGGGAAGTGCACCCAACTCCAGCTCCTTTAAAACCGTGTTAGGGAGCTGGATCTGGAACTAGATGACCTTCGGATTATTTGGGAGGCTGAGGGGGTTATTGAGAGGAGTTACAGGGAGGTAGTCACACCTCAGGTACAACAAGGTGGGAGATGGTTTACTGTCAGGGGACAGAAAGGGAACTGGCAGGCAGTGCAGGGGTCCCCCCTGTGGCCGTTCCCCTCAACAGCAAGTATCCCGTTTTGGATACTGTTGCGGAGGATGACTTACCAGGCATAAGCCATGGGTACAGTTCTCTGGCACGGAGTCTGTTCCTGTTGCTCAGAAGGGGAGGGGGAAGAGAAGCAAAGCAATAGTTAGGGGGACAGATAGGAGGTTCTGTGGGAACGAGAGACACTCACAGTTGGTGTGTTACTTCCCAGGTGCCAGGGTCCATGATGTCCCTGATTGCGTTTTTGGAATTCTTGAAGGGGGAGGATGAGCAGCCCCAAGTCGTGGTCCACCTAGGCACCAACGACAGAGGTAGGAAAAGGGATGGGGACTTAAGGCAGAAATTCAGGGAGCTAGGGCAGAAGCTTAGAGCTAGAACAGACAGAGTTGTTATCTCTGGTTTGTTGTCTGTGCCATGTGCTAGCGAGGTGAGGAATAGGGAGAAAGAGGACTTGAACACGTGGCTACAGGGGTGGTGCAGGAGGTAGGATTTTGGATACCTGGATAATTGGGGCTCTTTCTGGGTTAGGTGGGAGACCTCCACAAACAGGATGGTCTTCAACTGAACAAAAGGAGTACCACTATCCTGGGGGGGAACATTTGCTCATGCTGTTCGGGTGGGTTTAAATTAATTCAACAGACGGTTGGGAACCTGAATTGTAGTTTGAGCATACAGGAGGTTGAAAGTAGTGAAGTCAGAAATAAGGTTTCAAGGATGCAAGAGTGCACCGGCAAGTAAGAAATTGGTCTGAAGTGTGTCTACTTCAACACCAAGAGCATCCGGAATAAGGTGGGTTAACTTGCAGCATGGGTTGATACCTGGGACTTCGATGTTGTGGCCATTTCAGAAACTTGGATAGAGCAGGGACAGGAATGGTTGTTGCAGGTTCAGGGTTTAGATGTTTCATTAAGAGCACAGAAGGTGGTGGTGGATGGCTGGGAGGATTGTTCACCAAAGACAGCATTACAGTTGCAGAAAGGACATTTGAGGACTCATCTACTGAATTAGTATGGGCTGAGGTTAGAAACAGGAAAGGTTACCCTGTTGAGAGTTTTCTATAGGCCTCCGAGTAGTTCCAGAGATTTAGAGGAAAGGATAGCAAAGATGATTCTCGACAGGAGTGAGAGTGACAGAGTAGTTATCATGGGGGACTTTAACTTTCCAAATATTGACTCAGAATACTATAGTTCGAGTACTTTAGATAGATCAATTTTTGTCCAATGTGTGCAGGATGGTTTCCTGCCACAGCATGTAGACAGGTCAATAAGGGGCGAGGCCACATTAGATTTAGTACTGGGTAATGAACCAGGTCAGGTGTTAGATTTGGAGGTGAGGTGAGCACTTTGGTGATAGTGACCACAATTCGGTTATGTTTACTTTTGTGATGGAAAGGAATAGGTATATACTGCAGGGCAAAAGTTATAGCTGGGGGAAAGGCAATTACGATACAATTAGGCAAGATTTAGGATGCATAGGATGGGGAAGGAAACTGCAGGGGATGGGCACAATTGAAATGTGGAGCTTATTCAAGGAACAGCTATTGCGGGTCCTTGATAAGTATGTACCTGTCAGGCAGGGAGGAAGTGGTCAAGCAAGGGAGCCGTGATTTACTAAAGAAGTTGAATCTCTTGTCAAAAGGAAGAAGAAGGCTGATGTTAGGATGAGACATGAAGGTTCACTTAGGGCACTTTTGAGTTTCAAGTTAGCCTAAAGACGTAAAGAAAGAGTTAAGAAGAACCAGGAGGGGACTTGAGAAGTCGTTGGCAGATAGGATCAAGGAAACCCTAAAGCTTTCTATAGGTATATCAGAAATAAAAGAATGACCAGATTAAGATTAGGCCAATAAAGGATAATAGTGGGAAGGTGTGTGTAGAGTCAGGGGAGATAGGAGAAGCACTAAGTGAATATTTTTCATCAGTATTCACACTAGAAAAAGATAATGTTGTCGAGGAGACTACTGAGAAACAGGCTACTAGACTAGGTGGGATTGCGGTTTACAAGGAGGAGGTGTGAGCAATTCTGGAAAATGTGAAAATAGATAAGTCCCCTGGGCCGGATGGGATTTATCCTAGGATTCTCTGGGAAGCTAGGGAGGAGACTGCAGAGCCTTTGGCTTTGATCTTTATGTCATCATTGCCTCCACAAATAGTGCTAGAAGACTGGAGGATAGCAAATGTTGTCTCTTGTTCAAGAAGGGGAGTAGAGACAACACTGGAAATTATAGACCAGTGAGCCTTACTTTGGTTGTGGATAAAGTGTTAGAAAAGGTTATAAGAGATAGGGTTTATTATTTAGAAAGGAATAAGTTGATTAGGGATAGTCAACACAGTTTTGTGAAGGGTAGGTCGTGCCTCTCAAATCTTACTGAGTTCTTTGAGAAGGTGACCAAATAGGTGGATAAGGGTAAAGCGGTTGGATTTCAGTACGACGTTTGATAAGTTTCCCCACTGTAGGCTATTGCACAAAATACAGAGGCATGGGATTGAGGGTGATTTAGCGGTTTGGATCAGAAAATGGCTAAATGCCTTACATTGAATTGAATTGAATTTATTGTCACGTGTACCGAGGCGCAGTGAAAAGCTTTGTCTTGCAAGCAATACAGGCAGTTAAACAGCATAGATAAGTAAATAAAAGGTAAACAGAAACAAAAACAAAAACACAGGTACAGGTGAATGTTAAGAGTTTGTGAGTCCAATCAGTATTTTAACAACAGGAGGGTAGAAACTGTTACGAAACTGGCTGGTGCATGTGTTCAGGCTTCTGTACCTTCTCCCCAATGGTAGGGGTTCTAGAAAAATATTGCCAGGTTGGGATGGGTCTTTGAGAATGCTGGCAGCCTTTCCTTGACAGCGGGCCTGGTAGATGGATTCTACAGGTGGGAGGTTGGCCTTTGTGATTGTCCAGACCGAGTTCACCACTCTCTGTAACCATCTCCGATGTTGAAAGGTACAGTTGCAATACCAGGTAGTGATACATCCAGACAGAGTGCTCTTGATGGCGCAACTATAAAAGTTGGCAAGGGTATTCGCTGTCATGCCAACTTTCCTCAGCTGCCTGAGGAAAAAGATACATTGTTGGGCCTTTGTAACCAGTGTGTCCACATGAGGAGTCCAAGAAAGCTTGTTGTGGATGACCACTCCCAGGAGCTTGACACTCTCCACTCGTTCCACCTCTGTTCTGTTAATGGGTAGAGGGGGCATGAGTAACATCCCGCCGAAAGTCAATAATGAGTTCCTTGGTTTTGCTGGCATTGAGAGCTAGGTTCTCAGTGCACCATTTTTCCAGGTCTTCCACCTCCCGTCTGTAATCTGTTTCGTTGCCATCTGAGATTCGACGCCTGTGGTGGTGGTCATCAGCGAACTTGTAAATGGCATTAGTCTGGTATTTAGCGACGCAGTCATGGGTATACAGTGAGTACAGTAGGGGGCTGAGTACACACCCCTGGGGGTCTCCAGTATTGAGTGTTAGTGAGGATGAAATATTGTCCCCAATCTTCACTGATTGTGGCCTGTGGGTCAGGAAACTAATGATCCAGTTTCAGAGAGTGGCGCTTAGTCTGAGATCACTACGTTTAGTAATCAGTCTTGAGGGGATAATAGTGTTGAAGGCTGAACTGTAGTCAATGAGTAGGATTCTTACGTAGCTGTTCTTGGCGTCAAGATGTTCTAAGGAGGAGTGAAGGGCACGTGATATGGCATCTGATGTGGATCTATTGGTCGGATACATTTCAGATTTAAATGGTGTCCCTTTATTTTGTAACTATGTCCCCTAGTTCCTGTTCCCTCATTAGGGGGAAACATCTTCTTAACACCTACGGTGTCAAGCTCCATCAAAATCTTGTGTTCCAATTCTTCTAAGCTGTCATGAATAAGGGCCTAACCTGTTTAACTGTTCTTGATAAGTCAACTGCATTACCATAGGAACTGCCCTCAGTGCCGGTATGTTTTCTTAAATATTGAGACAAACCTGAACTCAGCGCTGCAGTTGTGGCCTCACTAACACCCTGTACAGTTGTTATAAGTTGTAACTATTTTTTAAACTCCAACCCTCTGCAGAAAAGGTCAAAATTCTATTTGCCTGTTTAATTACTTGCTGTGCGTGACATTTTCAGTTTCATGCACAATAATACCCACATTCCTCTGTGCTACATCTTTTTACAGTTTCTGTCTATTTTAATAATAGTTTGCCTTTTGATTCTTCCTCATAAAGTGCTTGACTTCATTTTAAACTCCATATGCCAAGTTTTTGCTGCTCATTCAACCTATTTATATCTTATGTACTCATCACAACATGCCATCCCATCTATTTTTGTATTGCCAGCTAATTTGGGTACATTACGCTGTGCCCCTCCTCCATATCATTAATGTAGATAGTAAAAATTGAGCCCCTCAAACTGATCCTTGTGGTACTCCACTTGTTACATCTTTCCAACCTGAAAAAGACCCATTAATCCTGACTCTTTTTCTTCTGCATATTAACCAATTTTCAATCTATGGAAAGTCAAGTCCATTATCTTAGCCTCCAGAAGAAACTTTGTACCCTGGAGACTCCTCCTACTCAACATTATGTAAACTTGCAACATTTTAAAATCAGGAACAATACCATGCTCATAACTTTGGCAAAAACATTATGGTAGGCCAATAACAGGGAGACAGGAAGTTTTGCATGCTTTGAGTTGAGATTACTGGTCTGTTGCTACTAATGTAACCATTTTAAGTAACTTGTTTTCCAAAGTTGTCGTTAGAATGATTCGTATTCTTGACAAATATTATGGAGCCTGAACTCATAACATTTTGTATGATTTCCAAAATAGCATTAGAAAGGGTTCTATTGTATTTGATGTCCACAAATCAAAGGACATTACTTCCAGGAATTTTTCACAAAAGTTTTGAAAGGCAACAATTTGAATTGGCTAATAATCCAAGTCGAAGCAGGTGGACTTAAATGCCTCAATCCATGACTTTTGTATTTTTTGTTTTATAGTTATTGTGTCAGGTTGGCTCAGAGCTATTGGCAGAGCTTTTTGCCTCAAGTAACATGAGGCATTGCTCTGGTTTTATTGTGAATTTTGTTCATTCTGGATCCATTGGACTATTTAGACTCAGGATGTCTCAGGGTAAAAACAAGGACCGCAGACGCTGGAAACCAGAGTCTAGATTAGAGTGGTGCTGGAAAAGCACAGCAGGTCAGGCAGCATCCGAGAAGCAGGAAAAATCGACGTTTCGGGCAAAAGCCCTTCATCAGGAATTGAGAGGGTGGAGAGATAAATGGGGGGGGGGGGGGGGGGGGGGGAGTGTGGGGGGAAGCTGGGGGAAGGTAGCAAAGAGCACAATCAGTGAATGGGGGTGGGGATGGAGGTGATAGGTCAGAGAGGAGGGTGGGGGAAGTTAGCAGAGTGAAACTCACAAAATATTTTCAGAGACTAAACCAGTTTTGAAGTTGGTGAGCAACACTGTTTCCCATCAAAAATTGAGAACGAGCAAATCCATTGTCTTTAATCACAGTCACTTCATCCTTTGCTCTTATCACTGTCTGGATCTGAGCAAATTGTTTGTAACCTTAGCACACTATTTGATACCTGCTGAGCTTCTGACTCCATGTCTGTTCAATCAGCAAAAGATTACCTCCTCCTTCTCTGTATCATCACCTGACTCAGCTCTTCCCATGGTTCCTCTATTCGTGAATGGAGGGGTTGAGTTATAAAACCAGTCTGGATAGGCTGGGACTTCTTCACTGGACCGTAGGAGGTTGAGGGGTGACCTTATAGAGGTTTATAAAATCATGATGGGCATAGATAAGGAGATGAGAAAAGGTCTTTTCCCTCAGATGGGGGAGTTCAAAACTAGGGGGCATATTTTTAAGTTGAGAGGAGAATGATTTGAAAATGCCCCCAGGGGCAACTTGTTTTACACAGAGAGTAGTTAGTGTATGGAATGAACTGCCAGAGGAAGTGGTCAATGCAGGTACGGTTAAAACATTTCAAACACATTTGGATAAGTACATGAGTAGGAAACACTTGGCCAAACACAGGCAGGTTTAGTTTGGGAACATGGTCAGTGTGGACTCGTTGGACCAAAGGGTCTGTTTCTATGCTTAACGACTCTGTGAAACTTTAATTCATAGCTTTATTACCTTTAGACTTGACTATTATTGTGTTTTCCTTACTGGATACCTGTTCTCTACCTTCATAATGTTGCATTTGCCCAAAGTCTGCTGTTGTTTCCTAATTTACACCCAATTCTGTTCACCTCTCTACTTGCCAACCAACACTGGCTCCCAGTTTGAAATGCAGCAATTTAAAAATTCTCATCCTTACTTTCAAGTTCCTTAAATTGTTTTTTTTTAAACACCCACCCTTCTGGTAAGATTAGAATCAACTGTCTCAATATTCCGGCATGTGGTAGTGTCAAATTCTATTTCATAATGTTCCTGTGAAACATAATCCAGGCATCAAAACAAAGCAAATTGAATTTATATTGCAACTTTTTCTTGGATGTTCCAAACAATTTTGTAGTCAATGTAATACATTTGAAGTTAAGTTAAAAATATCAGACACAGTAAGAATGTGGGGGCCAAGGCGACAGCAGTGAACTAAAGTGGGCTGTTAATTGTTGAAAGCATTGACATTTTTACTGTAACTGTAAATTTTATTATCAGAAGGTGGCTCCTGGTTCAATATTAGTAAAATCAGTGTTAGCTCAGAATGGCTAGTGTCAGGAACAGGTGGGTCAACATAGGATGGGAGATTGTTTTTCTCTGAGAGGATGTGAAATTCACTTCACCAAAAAACAACGAAGGCAGGGTCATTGAATAATTCTAAGGCAGAGGTAGACAGATTCTAGTCAAAGGGTAAAGTAGGTGAGCAGAAAAGTGAAGTTGAGGCTATAATCCGATCAGCTCCAATCTTATTGAATGGTGGAGCAGGCTCAAGAAAACTTCTCCTAATTTGTAAGTTCACGTGTATTTTCATAAAAGCACTCTTTCATCCCTTAAAACACTTGGTTAACAAAATTATCAATCTCATTCAAAATTAATAATCTATTAAGCATCAATTAGCATTTGAAGAAGAGTTTCAAACTGTTACATAAAAGATTTGACTCGAACTTAAATTCGCCCACTAGTCCTTGACCCTTCAATTAGCAAAAGTTGTTGCTCCCTGTCTATACTAGTTATTTGCCTTATTACCTCTTAAAGCTTCACTGAAATTAAACTTTTCATAGGTTCCAGGGAATTCAACTCGAATTGTTGCAATCTTGCTTCATAACTTAACCTTTGGAGTCTAGGTATCATCCTGGTAAATCGGTCATGTTTCCTCCAAGGATGATATATCTTCAAAAGGTGTGGAACGTGGAATGTTCACAGTACTCCAAATAGTCTTTAGGCTTTAGTATGACTTTCACATTTTTGTCCTCCAGATAAAAAGACCAACATTCAATTAACACTGATTATTTTCTGCACCTTTTCATAATATGTTAATCCATTTATATGGGACCCTAAGTCTCTGTGGACCTCCAATGTTATAAGTTTCAGTAAAAGGCTCTCTGACTTATCTATTTAATTAAAACATTGACCTGACAGTTGCCGACACTGAAATCCATTTGCCACTGTTTCACGGACTTGCTTACTTTATTAATATCTCCTTATAATTTATGTTTCTATATACACTGCTCATACTGCCACCTACTTTTGTGTCATTGGCAAACTTGGCTAAATAGCTTTCTAATCTGTCAGTAAGTCTTCAGTTAACTTGGTGATGTCCCAAAACAAATTACTGCAGGCCGACAGCACACCACTAACCAGCTCCTGTCACTTGGAGGATCTTCCCAATATCCCTAGTTTCTGATTATTGACCTGATAAAGAAATTGAGTAGCAACAATGTGCCTTCAATCCCACGAGTTCCAATTTAGCTTAACATCATCAAATGCCTTCTGGAAGTTTGCATATATAACATTCATTTGCACTAATTTGTCCTGTAATTTAGTCAACTCTTCAAACGGTTCAGTCAACTTCATCGTGGATATCCTATACTTTACAAATGAATATAAATTTTCAAAGTGTTCAGTGCTCTATCCTTAAATATAGACAAATAATTTCTAACAATACTGTTAATGACCTGTAATTCCCTGTTATCCTTCTCACTTTTCTCCAATAATGGAGTAACATAATTTTGCATCTAAAGGAATTGTTACTAAACCAAAAAATCTTTGGAATACGGCAACAAGGGTTTTCATCTGTTTGTTTTTTTAAACTCTTGGGATGGAAACTATCTAGTACGAGGAAGTTGTGACTATCTAGTGCCATTATTTACTCCAGTGCTAAAATTTTGCTTAAGAAGCTGCCTGTTAGCTTCAATGACTAATGTTTAAGATAATGCGATGGCAAAGTTTTATTTCTGATTTGACTTAAGTAAACTTGTCCCTCTGAGTGGAAAGCAATTGCAAACCATCACTGACTAAAACACCAAGAAAAAATGGTTCAGTAAATCACGATCCAAAGACCTTCGTTTGGGCAGGAAACTCATAGAATGGAATTATTTTGCTTATGTAATCTTGTTAAGCTTTCTTGGGATTTTCAGAATGCCACCACCTTCCTGTACTGCAAATATTAATGCAAAGTAATTATTCAATGATTATCATTTCTTTGACAATATCACTAGGCAATTCCTGATCACCCTGTATTTCCTAAATATTATTGTAAATGTGGTGAGCCTTTATAACTATCATGCAACAATATTTATCTTAAACTGTAAGATTTCACTTGGGAGTGTGAAGTCCCAGATTGGGTATTTTTAAGCAACCTGTTCAAATATGTGATGGCACACTTCTGGAGTAGGTGGGACTGGAAACCTGGCCTTCTAGCCCAGAGGTAAGGACACTAACACTGCACAGAGTGGGAGATATTTTTAAATAATTTGTTCAGATATGTTATGAGGTGGGATTTGAAACCCTACCTTTTCATTCCAAGGTAAGGACACCATCACTGCACCACAAGAACCCTGAAGTCCAAGAATAAGCTGGGAAAAATGTGCCAGTGAGGATGTGTCAGAAATTAGATCATACGTAATGGTTCAGATGAGGTTGGACACTTCCCTCCAATTCAAATTCTATTCAAGAATGGACACCTAGCCATGAGTGCAGGAAATTGACATCTGTATTAGCCCCCCCTTCGAACGGCCCACCACACAACTCTGCTCAACTGCAGTCATTATGTTTTCAATGCCCCAAGTAAGAGTATAGTTTTTGAAAAATGAGCAATTTTCAAGGATTCTGATGACTTGCCTGGCTGTATCTCACCATGGGATCCACGTTCAGCCTTTTGAAGATTGGCATTGCTTCATTCACTTGACATATTGGCTGCCAGACAAAAGCTGAAGCATCAGTAGGAACTTTTAGTTTGAAGATAGACTTAGACAACAGAAAAAATGAAATTAGGATGCTTTTTTAAAAAAAATATAAGACATTGTGGCAATCTGGAGCTCTGATTTACCAAATGTTTATGGATCCTAAGGGTCAATTGATACTTTTAGGAAAGAGATTAATGTGGAGTTGACAAACTATCCTGATGTAATAGATGTGAATGGTAGAACATTCTCGAAGAACTGAATAGCAGACTCCTGTTTCAAATTTCTTGCCTTTAATTCATTTTATGACAGATTGCTTGCAAACCTTCATGTGAATATTTTCATGTTGTATTTCAGCCATCAGAGTGTGAACAATGTACCTGTGACATGGATGGCATTGCACGCTGTCTAGTCGCTGATTGTGCTCCGCCTGCATGTGTTAATCCAGAGTATGAGAAAGGAAAGTGCTGCCCAGAGTGCAAGGATGGTAAGATTTAAAAAATAATATAGATCACTGAATGGGAAGACATTGGAAATTATTTGGTCATGTGGGAATGTTTTCCTAATTGAAGTGCCGGCTATTTTCTTACTTAACTGCAGAGATATCTTGAGGTGAGAGAATGGTCCTGCAAATCCTAGATTAGACCATTTTGGAAAGACTTACTCAGTTTTCACCACAAATCATTGTCGTTTTTCCCTTTCATCTCTCAATGCAACTGCATTGTAGCAAATGCCATTGTTCAAGACATAAAACATTCCTTCTATCCGGTAAAGATTTAGCTAACATATATGGTGATCATGGTGGAGCAGTCTGTTTTATTTGGGAAGGACAAATACAGATTAGGATCAGCTTTGCTAAATATTGCTATTTTATCAGCAAATATGAACGTGCGTTGATTTTGATTTGACCTTTTGACTCCTGCTGCCCTCCTACACCTCCCACCTTGATCTCTCAGACTGCTGCATGCCCACACAGCTTAGCAGGAACTTTGCTCCTGACTCCTGAAAACCTTTTGATCATCCATAAACTCAAGTCTGAGGTGCAGTGTGGTGAGTGCAGCTTGCTATGATTCTGTGTCAGCACCTCCAAAACAGACTAAATAGATAAGGCACATAGGAAATGCCCATCCAAGTCACAAACCATCCAGATATGGCAATATATTGCTATTATCACTGCATCAAAATCCTGGGAACTGTGCCTCATCGGTTCTGTGGGAGTACCTTCAGCACACGGATTGTAGTGGTTAGGAAGGTGGCTCACCTTTCCCGTTTCTATAGCAACTGAGACAGGCAATAAATTCCAGCAACATCCATATACCATAATATGTTTTTAAATGTCCTATACGCTAATTGTGTCAAACCTTGTCCTTTTTCTTTCTGGTAGAGGAAACTGATTAGGTTGATACTTGGGATGGAGTTCATTTAACACAGTGCTGGGAGAGGAGGTGAATGGGGGAATTGCATGGGTCTGCTTCTGCGTTTGACCTATTGTTTTGTTTTGGAGAATAATGAGAGATGCACTGCTTACCAGCATTTTGTATTTTAAGTACAAATGTGATGGACAATTCCGGTCTCAATTTCTCCCTTTTTTAAATATTTTAGACAATAGATAATAGACAATAGGTGCAGGATTAGGCCATTCTGCCCTTTGAGCCAGCACCACCATTCATTATGATCATGGCTAATCATCCTCAATCAGTATCCTGTTCCTGCCTTATCCCCATAACCCTTGATTCCGCTATCCTTAAGAGCTCTATCCAACTCTTTCTTGAAAGAATCCAGAGACTTGGCCTCCACAGCCTTCTAGGGCAGAGCATTCCACACAACCACCACTCTCTGGGTAAAGTAGTTTCTCCTCAACTGTGTTCTAAGTGGCCTACCCCTTATTTTTAAACTCTGTCCTCTGGTTCGGGACTCATCCATCAGCGGAAACATGCTTCCTGCCTCCACAGTGTCCAATCCTTTAATAATCTTATACGTCTCAATCAGATCCCCTCTCAGCTTTCTAAACTCAAGCGTATACAAGTTCAGTTGCTCCAATCTTTCAGCGTAAGGTAGTCCCGCCATTCCGTGAATTGACTTTGTGAACCTACGCTGCATTCCCTCAATTGCCAGAATGTCTTTCCTCAAATTTGGAGACCAAAACTGCGCACAATATTCCAGGTGCGGTCTCACCAAGGCCCTGTACAGCTACAGAAGGACCTCTTTGCTTCTATACTCAATTCCTCTTGTTATGAAGGCCAGCATGCTATTAGCTTTGTTCACGGCCTGCTGTACCTGCATGCTTGCTTTCATTGACTGATGTACAAGAACACCTAGATCTCGTTGTACTGCCCCTTTACCTAACTTGACTCCATTTAGGTAGTAATCTGCCTTCCTGTTCTTGCCACCAAAGTGGATAACCACACATTTATCCACATTAAACTGCATCTTCCATGCATCCGTCCATTCACCTAGCCTGTCCAGGTCACCCTGTATTCTCCTAAAATCCACCTCACATTTCACCCTGCCATCCAGCTTTGTGTCATCAACAAATTTGCTAATATTACTTTTAATACCTTCATCTATATCATTAATGTACATTGTAAAAAGCTGCAGTCCCAGCACTGATCCCTGCGGCATACCACTGGTTACTGCCTACCATTCCAAAAGGGAGCCATTTATCTCCACATTTTGTTTCCTGTCAGCCAACCAATTTTCAATCCATGTCAGTATTTTGCCCCCAATACTATCTGCGCTAATTTTGCTCACTAAGCTCCTACGTGGGACTTTATCAAAGGCTTTCTGAAAGACCAGGTATACTACATCCACTGGATCTTCCTTGTCCATCTTCAGAGTTCCATCCTCAAAAGATTCCAGCAGATTAGTCAAGCATGTTTTCCCCTTCATAAATCCATGCTGACTCTGACCTATCCTGTTACTGTTATCCAGATGTGTCGTAATTTTCTCTTGCATAGGATTCTTCCTGCCTTTTATATACACACTTTATTTCATTTCTTTGATGCATTCAATATTTCTTTGTGTGCCTGGCTGAAGTAACCATTAGCTGAAAAATGTGTTGCTGGAAAAGCACAGCAGGTCAGGCAGCATCCAAGGAGCAGGGGAATCGACATTTCAGGCATAAGCCCTTCTTCAGGAATGAGGAGGGTGTGCCAAGCAGGCTAAGATAAAAGGTAGGGAGGAGGGATTTGGGGGAGGGGCGTTGGGAATGCGATAGGTGGAAGAAGGTTAAGGTGGGGGTGATAGGCCGGAGAGAGGGTGGGGGTGGAGAGGTCGGGAAGAAGATTGCAGGTCACCATTGCAGTAACCATTACTTTGCTTAACAATCTCTCTGCTTGGAATATTGGTTCCATTTTCTATTTTTTTTCCTCATCCTCCAATTTAATTTCTGATCTTATTAAATACAGGGCAACCGCAGTGTAGCGAATCCATTCATTTAAATGGGAAATTTACCTCTCAGGCAGGCCCCGATTCCTGGTTCTGGAATGTTCCATGTAATAAGTTGGGGACGCGGTAAACTGCGGTTAACTGAAACTATGGTAACCGGATCTGTGGATACAAAGGTCGCCCTCTACTTGCTTCTCTTTTCATTTTTCGTGCTGAGGAAGTACAATTAGGCCCTGCCCAAATTGTTAACTTATACTGACTGATCCTTCTGTTTTATGTAGAGTCATAGAGATGTATAGCTTGGAAATAGAACCTTCGGGCCTCTCAAACTTTGATATTTTTGCTTTTCTGGCTTTAATTCTTTTAAGTGTTGCAACCTGATAACTTGATTCCTTCATCTCCAATCCATAGATCCACACTGAATAATTTGAATTTTTTTCTCCACTATTTCAAATTTTAAGGTCCAAATTGTTACAGCGACTTCACGCAAAGTCATGTAATCCCAGGAGGGACCACTGTGTGGGTTGACAAGTGCACCAGCTGCCACTGCCATGATGGTCAGGATGTTGGTTACTGGGAAGGCAATCGTGTAGCCAAGTGTGTGATGGTTCCTAATTGCATTTTGAATGATGATCAGAATTAATGAATACAAGACTGTAGATAGTATTGATATTTTTTGCATCTCCTCAGTTCCCTGATATATACTGAAGGATGATTGATGTTAAAAAAAGCCATGGATCTATAATTGTAAACTGAAGTTTAATGAAATACACAATTGTACAGAAGATTAACCTTTCTTATTACAATGGTTCTGTGGATTACTTTTTGTCCTTAGGCTCCATGATCGTTAGATATGGTTTATTTTTAATAACAGAGCATTTTGCATATAATAGGAACTGCTCAGTGTATTACATTGTTAATGATACCAGGAGGGAGAAAGAGAAATTATCTTTCAATGTGAGATTCATAACTCACTGTTAAATTGATTTCATTGGACGTAATATAGAACATTTTCTTTAAGTTCTGTTGCTTAGAAAGGATTATAATAGCAAATTCTGTTGTTAAGTTAATGACTATTCATAATTTTTTCCACGAAAAGATTACAATGGAAGATCAATTAGCATTTTAAATGCCATCAGAAATGTGTTGGAATTTCACCATAATTCAATTCTTCCAGCTGAGTGATTCTTCTCAATAAACCTGCCAGTGTGAAACAAATAAACCCCCAACTGGAACCAAAGGTTTTGTATTCCACAATTAAATTTGCTACCACTTTGAAGTCAAAGGAATTAATTTTTCAACACCACAATATTTTTCCCAACAATGATCAACTATTCTCTTCCGTGTTTTGAGTGAAGAATTTAGGAGCATTCAAATAATAATGGACAATGAAACATCCAGCTGTCCATCCCTGTTCCACAGACTATGATGTCTGGTGCATCACAATACGTACACTCCCCATTTTACCCCAAAAGCAAGCAAAACAAAACCTAAGCCAATTTGGGAAAAACAAATGTGAGAATGTCCTCTTTGTACATCTTAAGTGATCAAAATAAGTGCAGGAGACCAATCTGACCCTGATAAATATTAAACAGTAATTACCTTCTTTACAAGGTGATCTCTAGGTAGGAACAGATCCAAACTTGTCTTTCACTGCACAAACCGGTAGCCTGTTGTCAAAGTCTACTTTTCTCTTAGAAAGGCACAGTCTTCTGACATCTAACCTTGCTCTGTCTTTATGTTCACCTGCCTCTCTTCCAACCTGGTTTACTGCATCAGATGCTCCCGATGTGGTCTTCTCTACATTGGGAAGACCAAACGTAAACTAAGGGAACGTTTCACCAAGCATCTCAGTCAAGCACACATGGTCCGACCGGACCTCCCAGTCACCGCCCATTTTAATTCCCCTTCTCATTCCCTTTCCAACATGACCATCCTTGGCCTCCTCTAGAGGAGGCCAACACGAACCAAACTGCAAACTGGAGGAACATCACCTCATCTACTGCCTGCGCAGCCAACAGTCTGGAGGACTCAACATTGAGTTCTCCAATTTCAAATAACCTCCCTTCCCTTCCCCTCCCTTTCACTCCTCCTGGCCACCTACCAGATTCATTCCTCCCATTTACCAACCAGGTCATACCCTCTGCCTGTCTTCATCTGTCCCCACTTCACCACCCTGTCCCACCACCCCCTTTATTTGCAGCTCCCCATTTATGCACCCCCAGTTGAAGAAGGGTTACACCTTAAACACTAACTTCTCCACCTTCTGCTGCTGCTTGGCTTTCAGCGTTCTTCCAACCTCCTGCCTGTCTACTGTCTTTGTGTAACCCAAGTCCCGACATACTTAGTTGAAGAACCTGTCTAGATATAACAAACTCCAGCTTGCTTGGAATTTCTTCCAGATATGATTGATTAGTTCAGATGGATCACTTTTTGTTTCATAATTGAGGATAAAGGTGTAAGAGAATGACCAATACAGCATTCCAAGCTGAAACAAAGTTTCAGGTTCAATAGTTGTGTAATTATTGATTTGGGACCAGTTCAAGCTTCCTCTTGTCAATCAGTATTTAAGTTAAAGTCAAAATTACTTCCATTTGAGATCTGTGCATCTTTTCAATCAACTGCTGACATAATGCGATGGATATCCCAATGCAATGATCATAATTTAGAAACTGCAAATTTACAGTATAATGGTAGGCATTTAGTCCAGTGTTCCTAAGCTGACTGTTATAGCCTTTTGAGTACATGTTCAAATATTTCAAAGTGTGACAAGTATCGTTCCCACTACCATACTTTAAGACAGTTAGTTCTAGACCCTGACCACCCTTTGGGTGAAAAACTATCTCCACAACTCCTTTCTAATCCTGCTACCAATTACTTTAAATTTATGTTCTGAATTATTGACCTCTCTGATAATGGAATTTTATTTTGTATGTACTCTGTCTAGGCTTCTCATAACTTGTACATCTTTATTAAATCCTTGGAACTCCTGTTGCAAAAAATAGAACGTAAACCTATGCAAATTTGCCTCATAGCTAAAATGCTTCATTCCTGAAAACATCCTCATAAATCGCCTCTGTAACCTCTTTGATGTGATCACATATTTCCTGTAAAATGTTTCTGAAAATTATGCTGCACAGAAATAATAGATTAGGTCCCTACAGTGTGGAAACAGTCCACAGCGACCCTCCAAAGAGCAATCCATCCACACTTATTTCCCTCTGACTAATGCACCGAGCACTATGGACAATTTAGAATGGCCAGTTCACCTGACCTGCACATCTTTGGACTGTGGGAGGAAACCCACGCAGACACGGGGAGAATGTGCAAACTCCACACAGACAGTCGCCCAAGGCTGGAATCGAACCTGGGACCCTGGTGCTGTGAGGCAGCAGTGCTAACCACTGAGCCACCATGCCACACCGTGTCATTAATTAATAGGTCCTTGGAGAATTTGAATCAGTGGAAATGTGCTATATTATAGGGCTGGGGATATATTTTGTGGTTAACTCATACTATATTGCAAGACTTTACTGTGAAGTTACTAAGAAGTAATTTGGGAAACAATCAGCTGGAGAATTGTGCACAGAATCTTTCTTTATGAAGGGCTTTTGCCCGAAACGTAGATTTTCCTGGTCCTCGGATGCTGCCTGAACTGCTGTGCTTTTCCAGCACCACTCTAATCTAGAATCTGGTTTCTGGCATCTGCAGTCATTGTTTTTACTGAATTGTGCAAAGAATACAAGGTTGAACAATCCAGTGGAAAATGAAAAAGTAAACAAGGAATAATCAAGGGTGACATAGGATTAGGAGCAGGTCAGAAATTATGAATGGCAGGAGTTGAAGAAGGAATGAAGAGGAATATGAATACTGCCCAGATACCTTGCATCCACTTTAATGGTGGATAATGTTGCTCTTCAATAGCACCTCAGTACTGCACTTTTTTTCAAGGCTTTTTAAGGCTCTTGTGACGCAGTGATAGCACCTCTACCTCCTGAGTTCAAGTCCCATCTATTCTAGAGCTGTGTCATAATTTCTCTGAACAGCTTGATTAGAAAGTAAATAGATCTCTACTCAAGTACCTTGAGTGAGGATGAACCTACAGTTTTATGACTTGGAGGCAAGAAATCTTGAGCCAAGCTGACACCAGCAGAGATAGTTTCAGAATGAAGGAAGTGTTGAATTGAACCTGAAATAAAGGCTTGTGAGAGGAACAGGGATGCTTCCACTTAACAATTAGACTGCTGCACTGTTGATCATGTCTATCTTCTGTTATGCATGTTTAAAAGTAAGTGCTTTTTATTTATACAAAGAGAAAGCACAGCAACCTTCAGATGTAACTTTCTTTCTGCTTGAATGACTCCATGCATATTTGCTGACACTGATTGCTTTCAACTGTGGGAAGTCCATGGAAAGAAACTTACAGCTAAATTAAGGATTTACTCACCATCACTTCTTTCCCATTGCTGCACAGCAAGGGGACAAGGCTTACAAACAACTAGGTTGCCCTGCAGATAGCCTGCCTTTCTGAAAATTATGCATTTAAAAATTCTTGGCATGCAATATATCCACTCTCTACACCAAATGTGGAATGTTCATTGGACTCAGAATGGAGGCAGTCTTTCATTGCATCTGGGATTGTAGTCAATGGTTTAGATACAGGAAACATCACTGTCACATTCCTGGTTAAGTATCCCATTTCCTGGTTAAGTATCTTCATTTAGGATAGTTATAGCCAGCAGTCTTTACAGCAGAAAATCCTATGAACCTAAATTCCACGACTTGGAAGAAGTTATGTTTCTGAATGGAAACCTTGATTAGAGAGATTGCAAACACAGGAAAGGTGATTTTAGAAATTAATTTGTGTTAAATTATTTATTTTGTGTCACTTCTATTGAAACCTTATTTTAGCATATCTTCAGGATACAAATTAAATGAGATGGTGACAAAAGTGTTTATTAAAACTATTGTGTTTTCACTGGCTTCAGTTATCATCTTTGCTAATTGTTTGTTGATATTGATTGGTAATTTTGTACTTCCATCTTTTGCATTAGATGCGTTGTTTTGCTACCTGCTTGACCTACTTGATATTTGTTCATAAGTTCCCAATATAGTTGCATTTATTTTTGCTTTTTATGACAACTATTAACGTTCAGTCTCAATTGTGTCATCTTATGATTCTGCAGCATAATCAAGACTACATCATAATTACTATCTGTACATATCACATGACTGTCATAGTTACAAATCAAATTATGGATTGCTAAGGGAAATCATTACAGATTAGGAATTCTAGAATTCAATCCAATGCTGATCTCATGTAAACTGGACGTGCAAATATTGCTTGGCTCCAAGATAACAACAAACAGGAGTGATGCTCCAATGCATTAGTTGGGTACAAAGGAAATAGAAAACGTAACAGCTATCCGTTTCTATTTTGCTCCTTTCACAAGATAGCTAAGTTATGAATTTTCAAGCATAATAGAATTTGTAATTTGAAGTAGTTATCCATAAAGCATATCTATCCGTAAAACCCTAGTGCTTATCATTTTGGTTACTGATGATTAAAACTCATGAATATATTTGTAATGTACTCAGTTGCAATGTTTAAAGAAAAGAACAATCTGGACTTGTATCAGTTTAGAGGAAGATAACAGAATTGCTGAGCCACTAATGTTGGTTGATTTTCAATCTTGGTTTACTGTCCCTTGCAAGTTCATATGTTATTATTGTCCTGAAAGGGAAACTGAGGAGAAACTAAACAGAGCTTTCTACTGGACTACATTTTAGTTAGTCAACTTGGATGTTACAATGCGAATAGAAATAGACTTATTTGATGATTTTCTGTTACTTCCTTCCAATAGCTAAAGACTTCCTTTTGCTGCACTGTTGTATGATAAAGCTGAAATTCACAGTATATTTTGTTAAAAGGTCAAACATTTTTTTAAAAATTGAGAAAAAAAAAGACCCAAGAACGTAGTGTGTTTGATAATGATGGAGTGCTGGAAATTAATATCACACTGATGCTCAAATACAATTAGCACCAGGGGAACCACAATGGAAATGAGTCTGATCTAAAAGAGCTGTAAGCTGTGTGTTCAATATTGCATTGTATTTGAATGGGCAACTTTAATGTAGACCACTTTAGTCAATATTGTATTCATAGCAAGATTTTACTTTCTTTCCATTCACAATAATTTGGTGCATTGGTTGTTTTACCTGCAAAGTCAAGTTTCCTCACTGATTACTTGTCTTACATATGGTTCTGCAGTTATCAGCTCAGCCCATACAAGAGCAAATTCCAAGGAAAATTATAAATTGGACCCTATTGTTTAAAGAGCATCATCCTATTGTTCAAATATCACACCATAGTTTTACCTTTAAATTGGCGCATACTTTTGTCAACTTTCTTTTAAAATGTCATGAATTCCCAAAATTTTAAAAAGAAGCCATACAATAATAAGTAACACTTTGCGATCTATCTAGAAAATGCAATCAACTCAGCTGC
Organism: Chiloscyllium plagiosum; assembly: GCF_037043375.1. Lineage (NCBI taxonomy): Eukaryota > Metazoa > Chordata > Chondrichthyes > Orectolobiformes > Hemiscylliidae > Chiloscyllium > Chiloscyllium plagiosum. The sequence continues at coordinate 37,747,786 of NW_028270147.1, read as the reverse complement.
TTAATTGGTTTAAATAAACATGCTACAGTTGACTCAGTATTTTTTGGAACTACCTATGCAAATAACATCACTCAAAATTTTGTTTCCCATTGGTAAGGTCTGCTATTAGAATGATCTCAGAGAATGATTGAATAATTATTTCATCCTTCTCGTATTTGTGCAATGTTCAACAGCAACCTGGAATAGATTGCTTCTTTGCAAATCTCAATGTGCTGTTCATTCAGAAATCATCTTTATTTCTGTAAAATCTGTATTACATTGGTACAAATGCATTTTCTATTACTGTACTATAATAAAAGTGGAGTACAGATGTTAATGCCCATCTTGGAATTCATTCATATTATAACAAAGCACACCTCAATGTTTGTATGTGCAACACACTCTTGTATGATTGCCAATTTTCAGTCAATTTTTAAATAATCTATATTAGTTCTCAGCAGCTGGTTCATATGATGCACACTGAGATGACTATGAGAACATGGAATATTTTACCAAATGATTTCTTTAACTCCTGTACTATTTTTAATTAAAATATATTCTCTCAACATCTTTTCAAAATGGATTCTGCAATTTTATTAAAAGGCCTGCATTTGTTTCAAGACAAATTGGCTGTAAAATATTGCTGATATAACAAAATACCCATGATGGTTTAACTGGAGAGTTATGAGAATTGATGTCTCACTAAAACTCATCCTGTTACCTTCAACAATGTTTCACCAATATTATTCAGCATCTCAAATGTCTTCTCCTCAGTAAGGTCATTCTTACCCCTATCATGATCAACAAAATAATAATCCTTCAATTAGATTAGATTACCTACAGTGTGGAAACAGGCCCTTCAGCCCAACAAGTCTACACCGACCCTCCGAAAAGCAACCCACCCAGACCCATTCCCTTACATTTACCCCTGACTAATCACCTAACACTATGGGCAATTCACCTAACCTGCACTTCTTTGGACTGTGGGAGGAAACTGGAGGACCCGAAGGAAACCCACGCAGACATGGGGAGAATGTGCAAACTCTACACAGACAGTTGCCCGAGGTGGGAATTGAACCAGGTCCCTAGCTATGAGGCAGCAGTGCTAACCACTCAGCCACCATGCCACCCATTAAGGGCTTAGCCAGACTGGTTAATCCTATGGGTGCTGTCAATTAACAAAAATCTTGGGAAATAGCTCAAATAAGACCATAGTACAAAAGAAATGCTAGATATACTCACCAGCAGTGAATAAAGTGACTGAATCTAGTAAAGGAAAAAAGGTTGAATCCAGATGAGGTGTGAATAACTACATACCAACCATCTAAATGCAACATAAATGGATAAAGAAAGAAACAAGCCAGTAAAATAAGTAGAAAATAAAAACACACATAGAATAAAATGAAGACGGAGATCATTATTTAATGTTGTTCGACTCAATTTTAAGTTCAGTAGGTTGGAGAGTACAGAGTTGAAAGATGATTGGTTTTTACATGAACTTGCATTGTTTTCACTGAAGCACTTTACTAGGTCATGGAAAGAAAATTCCCAATTGAAACAAGGTGGAGAATTAAAATGGCAAGGGACAAGATCATGCTTGTAGTCTGAATTGAATGAGATAATCTGCAAAGTGTTTGGTTTCCTACTGTTGAGTAAATCACATAGTCAACAATGAGTACAGTATACAAAACGGAAAGGAGTACAAGTACATCACTGCCTCAATTCCAAGGAACATATAGGCTCTTGGGTCACATGCAGGAAGGTAGCAATGAAACACATTGTATCTCTGATGCTTGCACAGAAAGGTGTGGCAGGGTGCCAAAGGGAAGGGTATTAGAATTGAATCAAGAGTAGACCATGGTGTCATGGTAGGAATGATTCCTCTTGAATGCTCAAAGGGGAAGGTGGGGAAGCATGTGTTTTGGTGGTGCCATCACACTGAACTTAGCAAAAATAGTACAGGATAATTCATTGTATATGGAGGCTGGTGGAGTAGAGTTGTATACTTAGAGGAATCTGATAGGTAGGGCAAGTGGTGAGATTGAAAGTGGTCAAATGGATCAGACCTGGTGGAGGAGTCTACCAATTATACTGGATTAGAATCTTCAGTTGAAGAATAAGGAAGATATGTTTGCTTGTGCTCTTGAGGAAGGTTGCATCATAAAAACAGATGTTACAGAGACAAGACTATATGGAATTTTCTGTAAAGGCAATTATGTCAATATTATCACTGCCCAATTTCTGAGGTATGTTCGAGTGCACCTTAATAAGACAACCAAAACATCCCAGTTATCTCGCAGCTGTGACTTGTTCTTCCTGATCTCTGACAAAGTTGTTGGTTTCTATGCAATATATTCTTTCAAATGCTTATTTTTAGCTTCAAGCTTGGCTAAGTCCATGAAATGTTTCTGAAGTGAAATGTCGCCTGCTGGTGTAAAACAGAAGGAATTCCTGCTTTATTACATAGTGTGTGTATGAAAATGGTATGATATTACTCAGCGTTAAAACTTCTTCCTGTTGCAGGTAAAATTAACTGATCCCACAGGGAAGCATCTGAACCAAAGTAGAATTGGGTCCGAATTGCTAGCTGCGCACCATCTATTCATGCATAATATCAGTTTCTGTAGATCACAAACAACATGCACTCAGCATTTTAGTGCACAAAGCAGGTCACTTTCTGTGATATTTGTGAGTACTAAGTCAACTCTTGGATTGCAATATTTTACCAGAAGGAGTGAGTGTGTGAACCTATGGCTGGTTCATTGTGGTCAGGCTTGCAGGCTGCTTTTTGGACTTCAACCCACAACCATGGAGATGTACAGCATGGATACAGACCCTTCAGCCCAATTCGTCCATGCTGACCAGATACTCTACATTAATCTAGTCCTATTTGCCAGCATATTCCTTTAAACCCTTCCTACTCATATACCCATCCAGATGCCTTTAAATGTTGTAATTGTACCAGCCTCCACCACTTCCTCTGGCAGCTCATTCCACGTATGTTCCACCCTCTGCATGAAAAAGTTGCCCCTTAGGTCCCTTTTAAATCTTTACCCCTTCACCTATGTCCTCTAGTTTTGGACTCTCCTACCCTGGGGAAAAGGCCTTAGCTATTCACCCTATTTATGCTCCTCATGATTTTATAAACTTATATAAGGTCACCCCATATCCTCCAATTTAACATGAATAGCATAGTAGGCCAATGTTTTAATACTTATCACAAGTTTGTTTCATCTCTCTTGGCTGGATGCATGGCTGCCCAGGGATAACACATTACTGTTTCATGCATTTATATGAGAAGCTATACATATATAGATCCCCATCCGTGTGATTTGATGTCTTCCATCTCTTGTTCTCAAATGTCAAAGGGAAGAGGCTTTAAAAATTCAAGATTAATAACACAGAACATGCAGCTGAACACATTTCACAAGTGTAGGTACTTGTTGAAGCTCCTCAAATTTCAAACTGAATTCATCATAGATATTTTCACATCAATGGAGTTTTTGACATCTTTGAATTGTTAGGAGGTTTTCATGGGCATCTGACAAGCCATCACCAACTGCAGCCTTATAAATCAGCACAAATATAATGAATGACAATGAACACAAGTTAGAACAACATGGAGGAATAACATATTGGCATACAGGACAGATTGAGACTAAATGACAAAGGTAACTGTGGGAGTAAAGAGATAATAATATTTACATCAGGCAGCTCCCACAAACAAGGACACAAATGGCTTGAGAGGCTTTACAGTCTTACTGCATAGTTAGTGGAGACAATCACGGAAGTTAGTCATAATTTGTACAGGGAGATTTGGGGGCCAGAATAGAGTGCTAATTCGGGTGCATTTACTTCCTGCTCAACATTCTGGGTCTGAATAGGTTGAATAACACCTGAAAATGTCATTGTTCAGCCCCACCTGAACCCTCACCAAGTTTGGAGCTAAAAAAGGCATCAATGTATTTGACCAATGGCAAATAGGCTGAGGTGAGGTAAGAGTAATGGAAAGCAATATCAATGTTTGGGATATACAGAATCAGTCCTACAAGGTAAGAGTTCATATTCAAGACAAAAGGCTGGAATTGGTCAAAGGCTTACCTGTGTCACTCTTTCTGGTCACATCTACCTCACACTTTGTCTCACATCAAAGCTGTTAAAAGGCTGCAAGAACATGCAAGTAACCTTCTAAGCATATGGCATCTTTTGACCTCAAAAAAAAGTTCACAAATTCCCACTTTGACCATTGTCCTTCTCGTTCCTTTACAAAAACCATGAATATAATAGACCATAAGATGTAAAGCAGAAATTAGGCCAATCAGCCCATCGAGTCTGCTTCACCATTCAAATTATTGAAAAATGTGGTGCTGGAAAAACACAGCAGGCCAGGCAGCACCTGAGGAGCAGGAGAATCGACGTTTCGGGCATAAGCCCTTCTTCAGGAATGAAGCTGGTGTGCCAAGCGGGCTGAGATAAAAGGTAGGGGGGAGGGAATTTGGGGGAGGGGCGCTGGGAATACGATAGGTGGTAGGAGGTGAGGGTGATAGGCCGGAGAGAGGGTGGGGGTGGAGAGGTCGGGAAGAAGATTGCAGGTCAAGAGGGAGGTGCTGAATCCAGGGGGTTGGGACTGAGATAAGGTGGGGAGAGGGGAAATGAGGAAGCTGGAGAAATCTACATTCATCCTGTGTGGTTGGAGGGTTCCTAGGTGGAAGATGAGGCACTCTTCCTCCAGGTGTTGTGAGGTCAGGGTCTGGCGATGGAGGAGGCCAAGGACCTAAATGTCCTTGGCGGAGTGGGAGGGGAAGTTAAAGTGTTCAGCCATGGGGCAGTTGGGTTGGTTGGCGCAGGTATCCCAGAGGTGTTCTCTGAAACGTTCTGCAAGTAAGCGGCCTGTCTCCACAATGTAGAGGAGACCACATCGGGTGCAGCGGATACAGTAAATGATGTGCGTGGAGGTGCAGGTGAATTTGCGAAGGATATGGAATGATCCATTGGGGCCTTGGAGGGAGGTGTGGGCGCATGTTTTACACTTCTTGCGGTTGCAGGGGAAGGTGCCGGGAGTGGAGGTTGGGTTGGTGGGGGGTGTGGACCTGACGAGGGAGTCGCGGAGGGAGTGGTCTCTCCGGAACGCTGATAGGGGTGGGGAGGGAAATATATCCCTGGTGGTGGAGTCTGTTTGGAGGTGGCGGAAATGACGGAGGATGATACGATGTATCTGGAGGTTGGTGGGGTGGAAGGTGAGGACCAGTGGGGTTCTGTCCTGGTGGCGATTGGAGGGGCGGGGTTCAAGGGCAGAGGTGCGGTGGAGAGCATCGTCGACCACGTCGGAGGGGAAATTGCGGAATTTGAAGAAGGAGGCCATTTGAGTTGTTCAGTATTGGAATTGGTCCTCCTGGGAGCAGATGCTGCATAGGCGAAGGAATTGGGAATATGGGATGACATTTTTACAGGGGGCAGGGTGGGAGGAGGTGTAATCTAGGTAGCTGTGGAAGTCGGTCGGTTTGTAGTAAATGTCTGTGTTGAGTCGGTTGCCCGAGATAGAAATGGAGAGGTCTAGGAAGGGGAGGGAGGAGTCTGAGACGGTCCAGGTAAATTTGAGGTCAGTTTGGAAGGTGTTAGTAAAGTGGATGAACTGTTCAACCTCCTTGTGGGAGCACGAGGTAGCGCCAATACAATCATCGATGTAGCGGAGGAAAAGGTGGGGGGTGGTGCCAGTGTAGCTGCGGAAGATGGACTGTTCCACCTATCCGACGAAGAGGCAGGCATAGCTGGGGCCCATGCGGGTGCCCATGGTTACTCCTTTGGTTTAGAGGAAGTGGGACAATTGAAGGAGAAGTTGTTAAGAGTGAGGACCAGTTCAGTCAGTCGAAGGAGGGTGTCAGTGGAAGGGTACTGGTTGGGTCGGCGGGAGAGGAAGAAGCAGAGGGCTTGGAGGCCTTTGTGATGGGGGATGGAAGTGTATAGGGACTGGATGTCCATCGTGAAGATAAGGCGTTGGGGCCTGGGGAAGCGAAAATCATGGAGGAGGTGGAGGGCGTGGGTGGTGTCCCGAACGTAGGTGGGGAAATCTTCACCTAAGGGGGACAGGACAGTGTCGAGGTATGCAGAGATGACATGCAAGTCCTTGGCCTCCTCCATCGCCAGATCCTGACCACATGACGCCTGGAGGAAGAGCGCCTCATCTTCCGCCTAGGAACCCTCCAACCACACGGGATGAATGTAGATTTCTCCAGCTTCCTCATTTCCCCTCCCCCCACCTTATCTCAGTCCCAACCCCCTGGATTCAGCACCGCCCTCTTGACCTGCAATCTTCTTCCCGACCTCTCCACCGCCACCCTCTCTCCGGCCTATCACCCTCACCTCCTTCCACCTATCGTATTCCCAGCGCCCCTCCCCCAAATTCCCTCCCCCCTACCTTTTATCTCAGCCCGCTTGGCACACCAGCCTCATTCCTGAAGAAGGGCTTATGCCCGAAACGTCGATTCTCCTGCTCCTCAGATGCTGCCTGGCCTGCTGTGTTTTTCCAGCACCACATTTTTCAACTCTGGTCTCCAGCATCTGCAGTCCTCACTATCTCACCATTCAATTATGCCTAATATGTTTCTCAACTCCATTCTCCTGCTTTCTCCCCAAACCCTTGATCCCCTTGAAAATTAAGAAGCTATCTATTTCAGTTCTAAATATACTCAATGACCTGGCCTCCACAGCCCTCTATTGTAGTGAATTCCATAGACTCACCACTCTCTGGCTGAAGAAATTTCTTCTTATCTCTGTTCTAAAATGTCTTCCCTTTACTCTAAGTCTGTGCCCTCAGTTCCTAGTCTCTTCTATTAATGGAAATATCTTCCCAACAATCACTCTGTCCAGGCCAATCAGTATCCTGTAAGTTTCAATTAGATCCCCCATATCCTTCTAAACTCCATCAAGTGTGGACCCAGAGTCCTCAAAAATACCTCATATGTTCAGCTTTTCATTCCTCAGACCATTCTCGTGAATCTCTTGTGGCCTGCTGCTATGCTGTTAATGTAACACAGGAGGAAGGAAATAATGACAAACAAACTATGTTGAGATATTGACCACTGAACACAGCTGCAATGCTTAAAGTACGTGCAGGTTCCACTCTACAGAGTCCCAAAGGTTTCTCTTGGGGGCAGAGTGTATCACACTGCATGTCAAAATAATTGTTTTAAGTTCAGTCTCTGTTTGTAAAAGAAACTAAGGAAATGATAAAGGTGTGTTTAACTCCTGTTGTACTGATCACATCACAGAATTATAAATGGCCAATGAAACCTACACACCCTAGACAGGATAGTTCTAGGTCCATCATTTGTCAAAATGGCAAATCTTGATCCAAATTTGGCAACAAATGCCCAAAGAATGTAAATTTCCTGTAATCCCTCTAGCTGGAAGAAAGAAAACAGCTCCCACAGTTAGCACAATAAGTGAAATGTAAACTCTGGGAAAATTCATCAAAGGAGACCTAAGGCCTACAGATGCAGAGAACTAGCACTTCGGCGCCCATTTGTATGATCAGCAATGGTGAGCACAATGTGGGAATCTCATTCCAGGTAGTTCTCCTATAATGCCATAGTTGTGTTCCAGCAAAACCTCACTTAATAGAAAATCGCTGAACATAAATAATGGGGCCTCTGGGAAAAGTGGGGCTGGGACAGATCAGCAAACAATATCACTCATGATCACTCAAAAATCACCCAAACGTCTAACACTGTCTGAATGAAGGTATAAATCATATCTATCAATGAAACAAAAGTAAATTTAACAGTACATTTTAAAAAAAATTGTTAATTCAGGGACAGATGATCTTCATGGTGCGTAAGGTAGACTCCCTCATTCTGTTAAGCGAGTTACATCACATATTCTCTCCTAATGCTCAAAGCATTTTACAATATCCAGCTTCTTTTCCAGTGTTGTACCTTGTCTTTTTGCGTTCCACCCAGAATTTTATCTCGGTACGCTTCTTGCTAACATTCTTGTCCCTATACCCCTCCATTTTTTCAACAAAAGGGATAAATCCAAGGGTAGTGTACCTTTCACAGGAAGCTGTTCAATGTGTCTCTCTCAGGAAGCTGCTCTCTGTACAGTATCTCTCACAGAAAGCTGCTCTGTCGGCAGCTGACATCGGCGCATGTGCAGGACTAAGGGCACAAAACAATTCCTGCTGGAAATGTGCTTTTGTGAACAGAGGTAAGCATTCTCGAAAATACTGTTCCTTAATTCCTCAGCAATGTTAAAAGCAAACTGCTGTGCTGGAACATGCGCTATCTGAGAACTACCTATATATATATATATATATATATATGTGTGTAATACTTGGGTTCATTAATGTATTGCAGTTTTATGTGGAGGGACAAGGTATGGGGAAGAAAACATGAAGAAAACATAAAACAACAAAATACATCAGCAATTTGTATTGACCATAGCAAGTGCACTATACACAAATGAGAGCATATAATAAACTATACTCACAAATGTTTGTACAGTAAGGAAAACAGCACTAACAGACTTACCCAGTGCAGGGACATGAAAGGCTCCTCAAGATGAATTGGCATAATTATATCTGACTAATGCAGCGGAGAAAAATGTGAAGCTATAATAATTGTAGAGCTTACTCTATGATCAATACATCTCTTGGTGACACCACCACAAAGGTTATGGTGCTACTGTTAGAGAGCCTACTAAGGTGCAACTATTAAAAATTATGAATTGTAACTATGATTAAAACATCAATCAACTGAAATCAGCCAATGGATCACATTACATATTTCAGGTAAACAACTAACCAACCATACGAATTGTTGCTGGTTAGGGATGAACACGGTGCTGTGAACTCACAAAATACAACTGTGATTAAAGTAGCAATCAATTTAAGCACAAAGACTGATTTCTAACAAAACTGCTAAGAATTACTATTAAGTTTAACATACTGCTACTATGATTTCACTGTATTTAAAGCACTACTACAAATTATTAAAGTTCTGTGTATTGTTATTTAAGTTAACTGTAAACCAAGGATAGCCAAAGGCACCAACATACAAGCAGCTTCAGGCTCCAGACATTTCAAGTTCAAGGCAAGGCAAGACAATATGCTTTGGTAGATTCCTTTCCTATTCCCTTCAAGTCAGCTCTCCAGAGCCTAGGTGCATATGTGCCATAGAATGGAAATGAACACAAAGAGAGGTAAACCTAGCAAGTTATCACACTGTGAAAATATTGTCTCCATCAGCATCGTTGGCAAACACCTTTTATCTGTTCAGCCTGTTCAAGGACATATGGTAATGTCACACTAAAATAACAATACTATTACCATATGTAGAAGCTATGGTTAGTGAGTTTGCAGATGACACCAAAATTGGAGGTGCAGAGAACAGTCAAGGTTACCTCAGAGTACAACGCGATCTTGATCAGACGGGCCAATGGGCTGAGGAGTGGCAGATGGAGTTTAATTCAGATAAATGTGAAGTGCTGCATTTTGGAAAGGCAAATCAGGGCAGCACTTATACACTTAATGGTGAGGTCCTGGAGAGGGTTGCTGAACAAAGAGACCTTGGAGTGCAGGTTCAAAGTTCCATGAAAATAGAGCTGCAGATTGACAGGATGTTTAAGAGGGTGTTTGGTATGCTTGCCTTTATTGGCCAGTTCATTGAGTGTAGGGGTTGGGAGGTCATGTTGCGGCAATACAGGACATTGGTGAGGCCAAGTTTGGAATATACCATGCAATTCTGACCTCCCTGCTATAGGAAAGATGTTGTGAAACTTGAAAGGGTTCAGAAAAGATATTCAAGGATTTTGCCAGGATTGGAAGATTTGAGCTATGGGGAGAGTCTGAATAGGCTGGGGCTATCTTCCCTGAAATGTCGGAGTCTGAGGGGTAATCTTATAGAGACTTATAAAGTCATGAGGGGCATGGATAGGATGAACAGCCAAAGTCTTTTCCCCAGGGTGGGTGAGTCCAAAACTAGAGGGAATAGGTTTAGGAATGGGGTGTGTGTTTGTGTGGGGGGGGGGGTGTTGGACAGATTTAAAAGGGGAAACTTTTTCACACAGAAGGTGGTGCATGTATGGAATGAACTGCCAGAGGAAGTGGCGGAGGCTGGTATAGATTAGATTTTTTTTTAGATTAGATTACATTACAGTGTGGAAACAGGCCCTTCGGCCCAACAAGTCCACACCGACCCGCCGAAGCGAAACCCACCCATACCCCTACATTTACCCATTACCTAACACTACGGGCAATTTAGCATGGCCAATTCACCTGACCCTGCACATCTTTTGGACTGTGGGAGGAAACCGGAGCACCCGGAGGAAACCCACGCAGACACGGGGAGAACGTGCAAACTCCACACAGTCGGTCGCCTGAGGCGGGAATTGAACCCGGGTCTCAGGCGCTGTGAGGCAGCAGTGCTAACCACTGTGCCACCGTGCCGCCCACGCGGTATAATTACAACATTTAAGGGACGTCAGGATTAGTATATGAGTATTGAGAAAAAGCAAGGACTGCAGATGCTGGAGATCAGAGTCTAAAGTGTGGTGCTGGAAAAGTGCAGCAGGTCAGGCAGCATCCAAGGAGCAGAAGAATCGATGTTTTGGGCATAAACCCATCATCAGGAATAACAGAATTATAGTCAGCTTTAGTGTTTGATCTTTTATGTTATGAGAGAGTAGCTGGAAAGGTCAGAATTTATTGTCCATCCCTTATTGCGCTTAAGGTGGTGGTGGTAAGCTGACTTTTGAATCACCGCAATTCACCCATTGTAGATGCAGCCACATTACTCTTAGAAAGATGATCCAGGCTTTTGACGCAGTAACAGTGAAAGAACAACAATATTGTTCCGAGTCAGGAATGGTGTATGGTTTGGAAAAGAACTTGCTGTTCCTAAAAGAATTTGTAAATCACATTAACATCTTGTTAGAATCAGATGCATCACTTAACGTGTCCAAAGTAATAAACATTCCTTTCATCATTCAGAAGAATGACCAGCAATCTACTTGTCTGAGAATATTGATTTCAGATTTACATTTGGTTTACAGATGTGCAATAAAAAAAGGAAGGAGTCAAAGCGGAAAAGTTTTCATGCCTCCAGATTGCTCTACTGTTCTTCTGCTGGCTTTTTATGTCTGTGTGCCAAAACATCAAAGCTGTGTAATGTTTGTTTATGGTGAAATGAAAAGTGGTGAAATTCAATTTTGGTGAGGACACAATTGGGCAGTAGCAGAACTGTAAACTTCAAAAGAATGGAAAATTGGATTGTGCACTTGGGATTTCACTGAATTAAAGGATTTCAATTCCTTTCTGCTACTGCTGTGTGCATCTACTATTGCCAGAAGAACAGCTGTTATGTTTTGTCACACTAATTTGTCTTGTGTTGTCTTCATTCATCCACCATAAGATAAGACGCAGGAACAGAAGTACACCTTTCAGCCCAATGAATCTGCTCCATCGTTCAGTGACAGCAAGGCTGATCTGATTACCCTCAACTCCACTTTCCTGCCTTTCCTTATAGCCCTCGATTCCCACAGCGATTAAAAAACTATCTCAATCTTGAATATACTTAATGAGCCAACAGATACCTCCTCATCTCTGTCTTAAATGTGGATGTAGGTTTGCTCGCTGAGCTGGGAGGTTCAATTCCAGACATTTCATCACCTTACCAGATAACATTTTCAGTGGGCCTCAGGCGAAGCAGTGTACTTGATTCCTGCCTTCTATTTATGTTTGGGTTTCTTTGGGTTGGTGATGTTATTTCCTGTGGTGATGTCATTTCCTGTTATTTTTCTCAGGGGTGGTAGATGGGGGTCTAACTCAATGTGTTTGTTGATAGAGTTCTGGTTGGAATGCCATGCTTCTAGGAATTCTCATGCGTGTCTCTGTTTGGCTTGTCCTAAGATGGATGTGTTGTCCCAGTCGAAGTGGTGTCCTTATTCATCTGTATGGAAGGATACTAGTGAGAGATGGTTATGTCGTTTTGTGGCTAGTTGGTGTTCATGTATCCTGGTGGCTAGTTTTCTGCCTGTTTGTCCCATGTAGTGATTGTTACAGTTTTTGCACGGTATTTTGTACATGACATTAGTTTTGCTTGTTGGGTGTATAGGGTCTTTCAAGTTCATTAGCTGCTGTTTTAGTGTGTTGGTAGGTTTGTGGGCTACCATGATGCCAAAGGGCCTGAGTAGTCTGGCAGTCATTTCCAAGATGTCTTTTATGTAGGGGAGAGTAGCTAGGATGTTCTGGATGTGTTTTGTCTGCTTGTTTGGGTTTGTTGCTGAAACATCAGCGGACTGTGTTCTTTGGGTACCCATTCTTTTTGAACATCTGGTATAGGTGATTTTCCTCTGCTCTGCGTAGTTCCTCTGTGCTGCAGTGTGTGTTGGCTCGTTGAAATAATGTTCTGATGCAGCTTCGTTTGTGGATGTTGGGATGATTGCTTCTGTAGTTCAATATTTGGTCTGCATGTGTTGTTTTCCTGTAGACGCTGGTTTGAAGTTGCCCATTGGCTGTTCGCTCTACTGTGACATCTAGGAATGGCAGTTTGTTGTTGTTTTCCTCCTCTTTAGTGAAATTTATGGCAGTAAGAGTATTATTGATGGTCTTGAAGGTTTTCTCTAATTTGTTTCGTTTAGTGATAACAAAGGTGTCATCCACGTAGCGGACCCAAAGCTTGGGTTGGATGGTTGGCAGAGCTGTTTGTTTGAGTCTCAGCATTCCTGCCTCTGCTAAGAACCCTGAAATTGTCCAAGAGTAGAATTGAACCTGGGTCCCTGGAACTGTGAGTCAGAAGTGCCAACCATTGAGCCACCATGCGATTCAACCTAAGCCTTCAGAGAGACTGGAACCAAAATCCAACAGTGAGCCTACTTGGCCAATTTACCTCAATTCAATAAGCAATCATAGTGGGATTTGACCCATATCCCTACAGAATTGACCTAGGTCTCTCAATTACCACTCCAGTGACATTACCACGACAACATTACCTCATATGCAAACACTCAAGGACATCCTTCATCCAACAATATCTTGGTTGATCCCTTTTCTTCCCTCTGGAGACATCATTGTAGCACTTTGGATCTGATCAAGTAACCAGAATACTGATATTTTCTTGCAATTTTCAAGGATTTCCTCATCTGTTTCATGAGGAGCACATGACTTCCTATAACTCTATTTTCATCTGTAGTTCTTATTTACTTATTTCTGAGGCATATGTGAAGGTGGATAGAATGCAGCAATTTCAGATTTCTTCTTGTTAAAGCTTGAGGTTTCTTTTCTTCCTTTGTCTTCACAAATTTATATCTAAGTCTATCCTCCTAACTACGTGTCACATCTGCCATCTTATCATTTTTTCTCTAAAAAGCCAAACTTGTCTACTTTACCTAGTTTGAGACCATCTAGTTCAAACTTCACACTTGTTTCTTGTAAGAAATTCCTTCCAGCTATCATTACTTCTGTCTTTTTGGCGGCACCACTCCCCACCTCTTCCTCCGCTACATTGATTACTGCATTGGCGCCACCTTGTGCTCCCGCAAGGAGGTTGAGCAATTCATCAACTTCACCAACACATTCCACCCTGACCTTAAATTTACCTGGACCATCTCTGACCTCCCCCCCCTTCCTGGACCTCTTCATCTCCATTAATAACGACCGACTTGACACTGACATTTTTTACAAACCCACCGACTCCCACAGCTACCTGGATTACACCTCTTCCCACCCTACCTCCTGCAAAAATGCCATCCCGTATTCCCAATTCCTCCACCTCCACCGTATCTGCTCCCAGCAGGACCAGTTCCACCACAGAACCTCTAATGCATCTCGTCCACATCCCGCACCTCCGTCCTCAGACCCCACCCATCCAACCGTAACAAGGACAGAACACCCCTGGTGCTCACATTCCACCCTAACAACCTTCGCATAAATCAAATCATCCGCCGACATTTCCGCCACCTCCAAACGGACCCCACCACCAGGGATATATTTCCCTCCCCACCCCTTTCCACCTTCCACAAAGACTGTTCCCTCCGTGACTACCTGGTCAGGTCCATGCCCCCCTTCAATCCACACTCCCATCCTGGCACCTTTCCCTGCCACCGCAGGAATTGCAAAACCTGCGCCCACACCTCCTCCCTCACCTCCATCCAAGGCCCTAAAGGAGCCTTCCACATCCATCAAAGTTTTACCTGCACATCCACCAATATCATTTATTGTATCCGTTGCTCCTGATGCGGTCTCCTCTACATTGGGGAGACTGGATGCCTCCTAAAAGAGCGCTTTAGGGAACATCACTGGGACACCCGCACCAATCAACCACACCGCCCTGTGGCTCAACATTTCAACTCCCCTTCCGACTCTGCCGAGGACATGGAGGTCCTGGACCTCCTTCACCGCTGCTCCCTCACCACTAGACGCCTGGAGGAAGAACGCCTCATCTTCCGCCTCGGAACACTTCAACCCCAGGGCATCAATGTGGACTTCACCAGTTTCTTCATTTCCCATTCCCCACCTCACCCCAGTTCCAAACTTCCAGCTCAGCACTGTCCCCTTGACTTGTCCTACCTGCCTATCTTCTTTTCCACCTATTCACTCCATCCTCCCCCCTGACCTATCACCTTCATCCCCTCCCCCACTCATCTATTGTACTCCATGCTACTTTCTCCCCACCCCCACCCTCCTCTCATTTATCTCTCCACCCTTCAGGCTCTCTGCCTGTATTCCTGATGAAGGGCTTTTGCCCGAAACGTTGATTTTACTGCTCCTCAGATGCTGCCTGAGCTGCTGTGCTTTTCCAGCACCATTCTAATCTAGAATCTGTTCATATTCAATCCACATTCTAAACTAGATTTTATCCAATCTACCAAATTTTTCAGTGCCTCTTCTGACTCTGCAATTGAGTGCTGTGCTCTGAGCAAATTGCAGGTTTCTTATGTTCTTACCTCCAAATTGTATCCCTGGAAGCACCTCCAATTCTGATCATCTTTTCAGTGGAGAGGTGAATACTTTTGGTGACAGATATGGCTGTTTCATATACCCCTTTTCACTTGAAATTTTACTCAATTGTCTCTTTTTTGTGTCCTGATACTCACTATTTAGGACCCAATATGGATAAATTTCACAGTCAATATCACTTTTCACCAACACATCTATGAAATTTTACTGATAAGCATTATCAAAGGCTTTCTCATAGACTATTTGCAAAAACTTTGTAAACCCAGGCATTTATTATTCATTTGTTTTCCTTTAATTGCTTTATTTTTTAATAACTTTGTAACATTCAATATTAGAAATTTACAAGAAACTTCTTATGTTATATGGTAGAAAACATGAGCATACAGTAATTCTTAAAGCTGCAAAGAATATTCAGCAGTCAAAGAGTTAAAAACCATTGTGACCCATAATGACCTTGCAGGCACATCTTCTTGTAGATAAGGTCTTACCAAAAACAAAAGTAATCTGGCATAAGGTTCAGTTGCAATGATCCTTCAGAGAACCAGATCCAAACAGACTAAGTTTTTTTTTGTTAGAGGAAGCCATCTTAAAACAGACCAAGAATTTTGTTAAAGAGTACTAAAGAGATTGTATAGAGCTGCATTTCCCACTTGATTTCACACAAAAACATCTTAAGAACAACAAATGCTCCCAGATTAGTGTATCCAGGTCTCATCTTGTTTACATCTCTTAATTGTAGAAGGCAGTATTTTAGCCACTTCATACAGCAAGAGGACCTTTTCCATTCTGCTCGCCTTCACACGCTTTGTTAGTTTTATTTTTGTAATTTAGTCACCATAATTCTTTGGAGAGACAGAACGAGAAAAATGGAGAAAGATAGATTGGAAGATTGTCCATTGTGAGGCTAATGGACCAGGAGAACCACCTTAAGAACAGTATGACCTGCTATCCTCTTGAAGGCCGAGGTGGTGGTGTGCCAATGTCCACTGTGATGTTTGTGTACATCGGGTATTTGGCTACATTCACCAGTTTGTATTTCAAGGAGTTGATCCCATCTTGCTTCATTGTAACTTTAGTGTTCTGGATTTTTGTAAACCTGAAAAAGAATTTAAATTTAAATATTTAATCAAGACAATTAGTTGTCAAAAGATTCCTTTTAATGGGTTAAATATGGTTGGGTTTTCTCTCACTGCAACTTGCAGACTTAGCAAACCTTCAAAAATGAATCTCATGTCCTCAGAACCAACTAATAGATCTCAGGTTTTTTGAAAATATGAATGGTCACTGCCTTCTATAATGTATCACTGAGTGAAAATTACAAATGACATAGACGTAGAGTCATACAGCACAGACACCGACCCTTCGGTCAAACCAGTCCATGCCAAACATAATCCCCAAAAAAACTAGTCCCACCTGCCTGCTCCTGGCTCATATCCCTCCAAACCTTTCCAATTCATGTACTTATCCAAGTGTTTTTTGAACAGTGGAACAGTGCCCACATCCACCATTTCCTCAAAGTTCATACCACACCCTCTGTTTAAAAAAAAATGTTCCTCATGTCTTTTTTAAATCTCTCTACTCTCATCTTAAAAGGTATACCCCCTAATCTTGAAATTTCCCATCCTAGGGAAACAACACTTACTATTAACCCTATCTATACCCCTCATGATTTTATAAACCTCTATAAGGTTACCAATCAACCTCCTACGCTCCAGTGAAAAAAGTCCCAGTCTATCCAGCCTTTTTTTATAAGTCAAACCTTCTGTACTTGGCAACATTTTGATAAATCTCTTCTGAACCCTCTCTGATTTACAGGGCGACCAGAACTGCATACAATATCCCAGAACAGGCCTCACCAATGTCCTGTACAACCTCAAAATGTCTTCCCAACTCCTGTACCCAAAGGACTGAGCAATGAAGGCAAGCATGCTAAACACCTCTTTAACCACCCTGTCCACCTGTGATGCAAACTTCAAAGAATTATGTACCTGAATTCCTAGGTACCTCTGTTCTACAACACTATCCAAGGCCCTATCATTATTTGTATATGTCCTGCCCTTGTTTGTTGTATCAAAATCCAATACCTTGCATTCATCCAGATTGAACTCCCATCTGCCATTTTTCAGCTTATTAACCCATTTGAAGAAGATCCCTTTGTAATCTTAGAAAAACTTCTTCCCTGTCGACTATGCAAAGTTACTAACCATGCCTGCTATATTCTCATCCAAATCATTTATATGATGACAAACTTCGCACGTTAAAAGAGGTGTTGCATCAGAGACAGACAGCTGATCTCTTCTAACATATTGGCAATCTCTTTGTCAGTGTTAACAGGACAATGAGCCTGCTGACCCCTGTTTGAGGTCCTGAATTGGCTCCCACAGAACTATTTGGTTAACAGATTTCGACCAGTGTGCAAACCCCTTCAGGATTGGGAAGGTGGTTGAAAGTACAGACTTAAAAGCTCAAAACCTTCATTTCCTGAGTCTCTATTATGCTCTCATGAATTTAATGAAAAAAAAACCTGGAATTAAGAGTCCCATAAATTATTGTCGATGGCTGGAAAACCCATCTGGTTCGCTAATGTCCTTTAGGAAAGAAAATTGCCATCAATATCCTCGTCTGAATTCCATACTGTTGACTCAACTGCTCTCTGAGTTATTAAGGACTGGTAGTAAATGCTGGCCTAGCCAGCGATGCCCACAACCCGTGAATGAATTTTTTAAAAATATTGAGTCTCAAGGAAATCAGAATATGTGAGAAAAAAAACTGTTCCTGTGTGCCAGTGCCTTCGAATGAGGGCCCTCAAGTGTGTATAAATAACCCACATGTCACTGCTACTGGGTTAATAACAGCCATATTAGGATGGGGCATCTAACTGGGCATAAATTGCTGAGCCACCTTCATTCAGGAAAGAAAGTTCTCCTCCAGACTCAAGTATTAACCATGTAGATTGTGTTGCTAGTCACCATTACATCTACCTATCTGTCACCTCAACCCATCATCTCAACATGCAGATTGGCCCCATCCCAGTTGAACATGCCTGATGATGCCCGAAACTTCGATTCTCCTGTTCCTCGGATGCTGCCTGACCTGCTATGCTTTTCCAGTGCCACACTCTCGACACACATTCATTCACCCCTTCTTCACTCATTCTCTCTTTTCCTCGTCAACATCTGTTTTGATTGCAACCCTTTAATGACTTACCCAAGAGTCACTGCCACCAACACAATTGTTTAAATATCAAAACCCTTCACTGGACAGTTAGAAACATAGGTAACAGCAACAGGTGTAGACCATTCAGCTCATCAAGCCTGCCCCACCATTCAACACTATCATAACTCAACACCATACTCTTGCTCTCCCTCCATAATGCATGACATTTTTAGCATCTAGAATCTATATTTCTTTCTTAAATAAATTCAGTGACTTCATCTCTACAGTGTTCTGTGGCAGGTTTGCCACCCTCTGAGTAACAAAACTTCTCATCTCATATTGCATATTGAAGAACAAAGACAGTACAGCACAGGAACGGGCCTTTTGTTTCATCAAGCCTCTCATAATTTTGTAAGCTTCTATGGGGTTGCCCCTCAGCTTCCATATTTAAGTGAAAACAAATCAAGTTTGTCCAATCTCTTCCCATGGCTAACACCGTCCAAGGCAACATCCTGGTCAACCTTTTCTGTACCCTCTCCAAAGCATTCACATTTTTCTGGCAATGTGGAACCTAGACTGTGCGCAATATTCCAAATATGGCCTAACTCAAGTTCTACACAGCTGCAAGATGACTTGTCAATTTTTATCACCTCACATTTTTTCCAGATTAAATTACATCTGACATTTTCCTGCCCAAGTCTCCACCTTATCTATTTCCTGCTGTATCCTCTGGCAATCCTTCTCACCATCCGCAGCTCCCATGATTTCTATGTTGTTTGCAAACTTCCTGATCAGACCATCCACATTCTCCTCCAAATCATTTATATATATTACAAACAACAGGGATCCCAACACTGATCCCTGTGGAACACCACTGGTCACAGTTCACCACATTTCGTACAAGGCTCCGACAATTTCCTTCCTCATATCTCTCAGTATTCTGGAATAGATCCCATCAAGACCTGAGGACTTTACTACGTTAGTGGTTTTCAAAATACCCAACACCTATTTTACATCAACATGCACCAGAAAATCAACATACCATTCTCTAGACTCAGCATCCATCATGTCCTTCTCCTTTGTGAATACAGATGCAAAATATTTATTAAGAATCTTACCCTTTTTCTCTGGCACCACCTGTACCTCGAAATTGTACCCCTTTATTCTGTATCCCTTGTCAGGCGAAACATAATCCCTGGAGCATCTCAAGGTTTCAATGAGATTCCTTCCCATTCCTCTAAACTCCAAACCTACTGTTATACCATGAGTCCAGTTTGAACTGGTAATTTACTGTAAATGAATTTCTATGTTATACAGCTTTTGTTTTGACTCATATACTTCAGCACTGGCCATCAAAATACTTTTAAACTTACACAAACTCACTTTGAATTTAAAACACAACTTAAAAATAATCTTTCATGGAATCAGTCAAAACATCGCAAATTGGTCAAAATGAAGAACACTTTTTTTTAGAATGCATCCAAGTCTGTTTGCGAAATAAGTCTTTTTCTAAGTCAAAGAAAATAGAAAACAGTATTGAAGATTCAAAGCTAACGTGATTGAAGGTAAAGTGAATGAAGCAGGAATTGGCTCTAATGAACTAACTAGAAAAGTGATCAGCATTGCGTCCTCAAATCTGAGATGGTATTATAAAAAATACAATGTGGATTCTTCAATAGAAAGAGTTGCAATGATAAATAGATAAAACTGGATAGAAAATTAAAAATGAAATAAACCACGGACTAATAATGCAAAATATAGCTCTGAGGAACACAGAATTATAGTGTGGTGATGGAAATGGAACTCAGAAGTTAAAAGGAAATATGAACAAGTCTAGCTGATCCTACACTGATCCAGGTACTGGAATGCACATCCTGGACAAAATCCAAAAGTTGACCACATAGTCCTATATCTTGCAGCTAATCATCAAAGCCGCAAACTATTGGTTTCAAAACCTTACAAAAAACCCTCAATGAAAGTAATGCAAACTGACTTCCCCAATCATTTAATACCAACATAGGTAGAAAGAGGGATAGGGATGTAAGGCAGGATTTCAGGGAGCTAGGGTGGAAGCTGAGGGCTAAAACAAACAGAGTTGTTATCTCTGGATTGTTACCCGTGCCATGTAAAAGCGAGGCAAGGAATAGGGAGAGATATCAGCTGAACACGTGGCTGCATGGATGGTGCAGGAGGGAGGATTTCAGATACTTGGATAACTGGGGCTCATTCTGTGTAACTTGGGACCTCTACAAACAGGACGGTCTTCACTTGAACCAAAGGGGTACGAATATCCTGGGTGGGAAATTTGCTGGTACCATTTGGGTGGATTTAAACTAGTTCAGCAGGGGGATGGGAACCTGAGGTGTAATTCCAGTGCACAGGAGGATGAGAGTAGGGAGGACATGGACAGGATTTCACGGTCACAGGCTTGTGCTGGCAGACAGCAAGCTGGTTTGAAGTGTGTCTACTTCAACGCCAGAAGTATCCAAAATAAGGTAGGTGAGCTTGCAGCATGGATAGGAACCTGGGACTTTGATGTTGTGACCATTTTGGAGACATGTTTACAGCAGGGTCAGGAATGGATGTTGCAGGTTCCAGGATTTAGATCTTTCATTAGCACAGGGAAGGCGATAAAACAGGGGGAGGTGTGGCCTTGTTAGTCAAGGACAGTATAACAGTGGCTGAAAGAACGTTTGATGAGGACTCGTCTACTGAGGTAATATGGCTGAAGTTAGAAACAGGAGAGGAGAGGTCATACTGCTGCAAGTGTTTTTATAGGCCTCTGCAGAGTTTCAAGGATGTGGAGGAGAGGATCAGCAAAACGATTCTGGGTAAGAGTGAAAGGAAACAGGGTGGTCATTATGGAGGACTATAACTTCCTCAACATTGACTGGAAATGCTATAACTAGTACATTGAATGGATCAATTTTTGTCCGATGTGTGCAGGAGGGTTTCCTGACACAGTATATCGAAGGGCCGACAAGAGGGGAGGCCACTCTGGATCTGGTGCATGATAATGAACCAGGCCAGGTGTTTGATTTAGTGGCAGGTGAGCACTTTGGACAGAGTGACCATAATTCAGTTACATTTAGTTTATGATAGAAAGGGATAGGTACATGCCACAGGGCAAGAGTTATCGATGGGGCAAGGGCAATTATAATGCGATTAAGCAAGACTTAGGATGCATAGAATGAGAGAGCAAAATGCAGGGGATGGGGACAATTGAAATGTGGAGCTGGTTTAAGGAACAGCTATTGCGTGTCCTTGATATGTCCCTGTCAGACAGGGAGGAAGTAATAAGTAAGGGAACGGTGGTTTACTACAGAAGTTGCACCTCTTGTTAAGCGGAAGAAGGAGGCTTATGTGATGATGAGATGAGATGGTTCTGATGAGGCGATGGAGAGTTACAAATTAGCTAGGAAGGATTTAAATAGAGAGTTAAGAAGAGCAAAGAGAGGACATGAGCAGTCTTTAGCAAATAGAATAAAGGAGAACCCTAAAACTTGCGATAGGTATGTGAGAAATAAAAGGATGACTAGAGTAGGAAAAGGGCCAGTCAAAGACAGAAGTGGGAAGTTGTGTGTCGACCCTGTGGAAAGGTGCTAAATGAATATTTCTCATCAGTTTGCACTCAGGAAAATGAGAATATTGTAGAGGAGAAGAATGAGATAAGAGATATTAAACTAGGAAGGATCAAGATTAGTAAGGAAGAGGTGTTATCAATTCTAGAAGGAGTGAAAGTAGACAAGTCCCCTGGGCCAAATGGGATTTATCCGAGGAGTCTATGGGAAGCTAGGGAGGTGGTGTTGGAGCCTTTGGCTTTGATCCTTGAGCTGTCATTGTCTACAGGTTTAGTACCAGAGGACTGGAGGATTGCAAATGTGCCTTTGTTCAAGAAGGACAGTAGAGATGACTCAGGTAATTATAGACCAGTGAGCCTTACGTCTGTTTTCAAAAAAGTTTTGGAAAGGATTATAACAGATAAGATTTATAATCATCTAGCAAGCAACAACTTGATTGCAGATAGTCAACATGGTTTCAACAAGGGCAGGTCAGGTCTCACGAACCTCACTGAGTTTTTGGAGAAGGTGACCAAGTATGTGGATGAGAGTAGGGCAGTTGGTGTGTTGTACATGGACTTCAGTAAAGCCTTTGACAAGGTTCCACAAGGTAAGGTATCAGAGAAAATGCAGAGGCATGGGTGTGAGGGTGATTTAGCAGTTTGGATTAGAAACTCGCTTTCTGTAAGAAGGCAGCGAGTGGTGGTTGATGAAAAATATTCAGCCTGGAGTCCAGTTACTAGTGGTGTGCCACAAGAATCTGTTTTGGGACCACTGCTGTTTGTCACTTTTATAAGGGGTATTGGATAAACTGCAGGAATGGGCAGAGAGGTGGCAAGTGGAGTTCAATGCAGATAAATATGGGTGGCACGGTGGCAGAGTGTTTAGCACTGCTGTCTCACAGCTCCAGAGACCTGGGTTGAATACCCACCTCAGGCGACTGACTGTGTGAAGTTTGCACAATCTCCCCGTGTCTGCGTGGGTTTCCTCCGGGTGCTCCGGTTTCCTTCCACAGTCCAAAAATGTGCAGGTTAGGTGAATTGGCCATGCTAAATTGCCCGTAGGGCATACTAAATTGCCCGTAGTGTTAGTGAAGGGGTAAATGTAGGGGAATGGGTCTGGGTGGGTTGCGCTTCGGCGGGTCGGTGTGGACTTGTTGGGCCGAAGGGCCTGTTTCCATGCTGTAAGTAATCTAATCTAATCTAATCTAATAAATATGAGGTGATTCACTTTGGGAAGAATAACAGGAAGGCGGAATACTGGGTCAATGGAAAGATTTTTGGTAGTGTGGATGTGCAGAGGGATCTTGGAGTCCATGTACATAGATCCCTGAAAGTTGCCACTGATGAAGGAGTGGCGCTCCGAAAGCTAACGTGCTTCCAATTAAACCTGTTGGACTATAACCTGGTCTTGTGTAATTTTTAACATCAGAGGATTAGATAGGGTAGACAGTGAAAGTTTTTTTCTTGGGATGATGACATCAGCTTGTACGAGGGGGCATAGCTACAAATTGAGGGGTGATAGATTTAAGACAGATGTCAGAGGCAGGTTCTTTACTCTGAGAGTGGTAAGGGCATGGAATGCCCTGCCTGCCAATGTAGTTAACTCAGCCACTTTAGGGAGATTTAAAGAATCCTTGGATAAGCACATGGATCATGATGGAATAGTATAGAGGGGGTAAGCTTAGATTAGTTCACAGGTCAGTGTAACATCGAGGGTCGAAGGGTCTGTTATGCACTGTATTGTTCTATGTTCTACAATCTACATAATGCAGCAGTGCCTTCTAATTTCATCACAAGAATAAAATTCACACACTCCACCTTTCTTCACGGTCATCCAAATCATCTGAAATGAACCAGAACACATTGACTAAACCTTTCAATAGCTACTGATAACATGAAACTAGTCAGTAGTTTTTGCTTTCACTAGGATTCTTTGGCACGTAAACAGACATCACGTTGCTCTAGAATGTCAGAAGTACAGAAGCCACAAGGGAAATTCTATTTGCCAGACTCTGAAAGGTAGTTAAACACAGAACACTTGCTTTCTGGCACTATTCTCCAAAGCCACTGATGATTCTCCTTCACTTTCCTACCGCACTTTATGAATTCATCATGAATACTATCTACACCTGCAGATTTACTATTAACCAGGCAACAGAGCAGGGAGTTCGCTTCCTCCCAGTGAACAGCTTAATTAAGGTTTATCTGCATTATACATCAGTTTTTCCAGATGGACCCTTACTATAGATTGCTTAGTCAGTTATTAACTCAGCACATTCCTCTCTTGAGATCCTAAGAATGCTCTGATGGGTTAACTGAAGAGCATATGTCAATCACTGGAACCATATCAAAGGAATCCTTTTGACCATGATTAATTATAGATTTTAGCCAAAACAGAAACAAATCTAAGATAAGCCTGGTATGCTGGCTTGTCCATTGCACACATATTATTTTCAAATGTTCTGCTTAGCTGGGTCAAAATCCTGGAATTCCCTCCCTAATGGCACATGAACTGCAATGGTTGAAGAAGGCACCATCTTCTTGAGGGTAACTAGGGATGGGTAATAAACTAGGGCCAGACAGCAACACCCATGTCCAACGGAAAAGTTAAATAAACCTTTTAACACATGATGGAATCTGAGTTGCTGCTAATTGACCATTTCACAGTTTTGCGGAGGAGGTGGAAACAAATAATTCCTCGGAAAGGCAAAGTCCAAACATGGGTTCCTTCCCATCCAAACATTTAGTATTTCTGATGGAGAAAGAAATTTTGTGAGGTAGTCCTGTGCTTTCTTAATGCAGCAACCTGAAACAGATGTTCAAGCTATTGCCCATTTTAGACTCTTATGACCCACGGGTGCCACTTGTTTTTCTGGCAAATCACTTTAAACAGATTGGTCAAAAGCTTCCATTTCATTTACTTTCCAAATTCAATTCCCAAATCTCAATCTTTCAGTTGCCAGTGTTAGCTGTGTACATTGGATGATGGAGTTTGCACTGAGATTTCCTCATGATTTGTCTTACGAATATCAGTAATCACATTCCTCAACTTTCAGCCAACTGAAATCAAATGTCCAGCCCATTCTTCTGAAGATTTAATGCATTTGGATTGTTTTTTAGAAAGGCTGAAATATATATAGACTCAGAAGCAAAGATTTTAGCCTCTCTGTTCTGTGAAGTTTCTGAATGCTTGTAAGCCACAGTGAACACAGATAGATCAACTGACTCATTTTCCAGTGTGGAAATGCACTTTTACTGGGAGAGGCTATATTAGTCCAATGCATTCTCAGAACAGAGCTGGTTATGAGAGGTCATGCACTTTAGTGAGCAACAATTTTACCTATCTCATTGTAATTCATTACACGCAAATAACTGATTATACACCTGATTTTACACAAGTGATCTAATTGTTATCAGGATAAAATAGATTCCAACTTTCTGAATATCTAATCATGTCTGCATTTCATTGCATGGAGAGCTGCAGTTGGCAGAACCATACAATGGAAGGTAACCAATGACAGGGGAACAAATCTTTTGAGGATTGGCAATCCATGGCAATCTGATCCTTTTTACCTAACCTGCCCCTGAATGCATTTCACACCCGAATGCCCAGCATAAGCCTCTTGAGAAATATAGAACAGACATGATATGGGAGACTTCCAGCACTTCCACGACCAGCACTGGAGGCCAAATTACACCACTGTTTACAGCAGTAACTCTCACACTCCAGGGCTTAAAGGTCCAATTTATGATAGCAAATGGGTAAAGGGGTCAAGTGGCTGGTGTGTGGATAAGGGAATAGGGTTTTAGGGAAGTGGGTGATTAATAGAGTCTCAAGGATATGTAGGTGAGGATGTAGGGTACCAGGTGGGCAGGAGCATAACCTGCCTGGTTGGATGAGACGGAGAGTTTGCTGTTGAGTGCTCATCAGTTTGGAAGAACCAGTTGGGTGTTGGGAGAAGAGATGTATGGGAAGGGAGTTGGAAGTCAGATGTCTGTTGTTGGAGGGTAGGCCATAATGTCAGTGAGAATGGTCAGCTGTCAGTAGTATATTTATCCAGGGGTTACGGTAGGTTGTAATCTCCTCTCTAACACTTCCTGATTTGCTATGAAGGTAAGTAAGTTGGAACCCTAAGTCTTCAACTCAATTCATCATGCAATTGGAAGGTTAAATCTTCTAGGCAATTACTGCATAGTCATCCCATAGCACATCTGTCAGAGTAGGTCATCCCATACCTCATCCATCAGGGTATGTCATCCCATAGCACATCTGTCAGGGTATATCACCCAATAGCATATCTGTCAGGGTACGTCATCCCATAGCACATCTGTCAGGGTATATCACCCAATAGCATATCTGTCAGGGTCTGTCATCCCATAGCACATCTGTCAGGGTATATCGCCCAATAGCATATCTGTCAGGGTCTGTCATCCCATAGTGCATCTGTCAGGGTATATCGCCCAATAGCATATCTGTCAGGGTAAGTCATCCCATAGCACATCTGTCAGGGTATATTGCCCAATAGCATATCTGTCAGGGTCTGTCATCCCATAGCACATCTGTCAGGATATATCGCCCAATAGCATATCTGTCAGGGTCTGTCATCCCATAGCACATCTGTCAGGATATATCGCCCAATAGCATATCTGTCAGGGTCTGTCATCCCATAGTGCATCTGTCAGGGAACGTCATCGCATAGCACATCTGTCAGGGTAAGTCATCCCATAGCACATCTATCAGGGTATATCGCCCAATAGCACTTCTGTCAGGGTCTGTCATCCCATAGTGCATCTGTCAGGGAACGTCATCCCATAGCTCATCTGTCAGGATATGTCACCCCATAGCACATCTGTCAGGGTAAGTCAGTCCATAGCTTATCTGTCAAGGTTTGTCACCCCATAGCACATCTGTCAGGGTATATCATCCCGTAGCTCATCTGTCAGGGTATGTCACCCCATAGCTCATCTGTCAGTGTAAGTCATCCCACAGCTCATCTGTCAGGTCTGTCATCCCATAGCACATCTGTCAGGGTAAGTCATCCCATAGCTCATCTGTCAGGGTAAGCCATCCCATAGCTCATCTGTCAGGGTAAGTGATCCCATAGCACATTTGTCAGGGTCTGTCATCCCGTAGTGCATCTATCAGGGAATGTCATCCCAGAGCTCATCTGTCAGGGTATGTCATCCGATACCTCATCTGTCAGGGTCTGTCATCCCATAGCATATCTGTCAGGGTAAGTCATCCCATAGCACATCTGTCAGGGTCTGTCATCCCACAGCTCATCTGGCAGGGTATGTCATCCCATAACTCATCTGTCAATATCTGTCGCCCATAGCTGATTTGTCAGGGTATGTCCGATCTTTGACTCTCCTTAAACCAGATGATCTGTGTCAGTGTTTCAACTCAAGGTTAGCACCTCGTGCATTGCCTTGAGTACCTCATAACAATAATAAGTACTTTCTACATGGTGCATTTTACACACTAGGATTTCCTTCCACCATCTAACAGTTGCATCAGCATGTGTTATACAAGCACAATGACACCTCCAAGAAACTGACTTCATTAAATTGGTCACATTCTTCAATTATAAATAACCATAGAAATTCTACACGTGCTAATTGCTGAACACTGAATACATTACTTCCCATTAAAGAAAACTAAAGGTTCTATGTTTTTCCTAAATTAAAATCATATATTCCTCATGAAGTATGAGCTATTACATTGGAAGGATGAATGCCCGATAAGGTCAGAGGCAAAGTTTAAAAAGTCAATGAAATTGCATTTGGCAGCTGTAGATGTGGATTTACATTAAATGGAGATAGACTAAGTTCACAATGGTTCATACTGAACTGGTGCCATGCACAACAAACAGGGAGGACAGAATGGCAGGCATGAATCAGTCTTGATATAATGCTCAATACAATGGAAGAGGATGAATGAAATGTGAAATTTAAGATTAGATTAGATTAGACTCCCTACAGTGTGGAAACAGGCCCTTCGGCCCAACCAGTCCACACCGACCCTCTGAAGAGTAACCCACCCAGACCCATTTCCCTCAGACTAATGCCCCGAACACTATGGGCAACTTAGCATGGCCAATTCACCTGACCTGCACATCTTTGGACTGTGGGAGGAAACCGGAGCAACCGCAGGAAACCCAAGCAGACACGGGGAGAATGTGCAAACTCCACACAGACAGTCACCCGAGGCTGGAATTGAACCTGGGACCTTGGTGCTATGAGGCAGCAGTGCTAACCACTGAGCCACCATGCTGCCCCGTGATAGAAAATACACTATCATTGGCATTAGAACTAGAAACAAACATCATCCATTCTGCATACAGGATCCCAGCAACGCCAAAGAGGGAATGATCGGTTCATCTGTTTAACTTGTGGTATTGGTCAAAGGTAAGGCATTAGTTGGATAACTAGAGAACATTTAGCCATCTTTCAACAGTGACACTGTAACATTACAAGCATTGAAACAAAGGATGTTAATTGAACATCATGTCTCAATGCACTTTTCTTTCATTAGAGTGCCAGTGTGGGCGTGTGGTATGTGCTCAGATCCTGGAGCAGGGGATGAAATCCAAAAAATGTTTGAGTCATCAAACAGGTCACAATTGCCATGTTATTTATTTGGCACATTTATTTGGCAGTAATACTACACACACCCAAGACCCTCCAAGAGGTTCCGCTATCCTGGGTTAATTATCTGAGTCTTTTTAAAATACGCGGAGAAAGTGAGGTCTGCAGATGCTGGAGATCAAAGTTGAAACTTTATTGCTGGAACAGCACAGCAGGTCAGGCAGCATCCAGGGAACAGGAGATTCGACGTTTCGGGCACAGGCCCTTCTTCAGGCCCTTGATTCCTGAAGAAGGGCCTGTGCCCGAAACGTCGAATCTCCTGTTCCCTGGATGCTGCCTGACCTGCTGTGCTGTTCCAGCAATAAAGTTTCAACTTTTTAAAATACGCACCTACTTTTCTCTCATCCTCTTTGTCATCTTTCGGTGTGGCCACCTCAGTTTTCAAACTACTTTTGCTCTCTATTTTAATTTCTCACTTCTCCACCCCTTGAAGTGGTAAATGAAGCAGAACAACATAGTCAAAATGAGCATTCGGTCATTAAACCTCGTAGTTAAATAGCAATGCTTTGGGAAATGGCTCCACTAGCAGGTTCCTCTCTTGACATAATGACGGTAGTCCATCATTGTTGTATGTTGTCCCTCTCTCATCAAATTCATGAACAAGAAGCAAACACTACCTGAACATTTGCACTGTATTCTGGCCTCCAAAATACTTAAAATTACATAACCGTGTCCACTACTCTTGTTGCATTTTCATGAAGGTCCAAAAACTCAATTATGCCTCTTTCAATCTCGACTCACTTAGCTCTCATTCTCACTAATGCTACATTGTTGCTTATTCCAATTACTCTTCCCAATCCTGCTATTATATTTTCTATTCAGCATTTGACCTAAACAGGGAAGGAGTATGAATGGTGTAATAATACGATATAGGGGATAGAACAGTGATCACAATAATGTGCTTTTGTTCAGCCTTCCAAATCCGAAAAGAAAAATTGAAGTCAGTAGTTACTTTTAGGCTAACAGGAATTTCCAGCCTTATTCAAGTAGATATGAACTACTGACTCTTTACCAAGATATAACAGTTGGTGATGCTGTTGAGTTATAGCTGAAAGATACACCAGCCTCTCGGGAAGATGAAAATCCTTGAATAAGTATGAAAAGTCACAGGTAGTGCAAGTCTGATTCTTTTTATAATTCAAAAAGGTGCTTTAAAAGCAAACAAACCACAAATCTTCATTGATTTACACAGGTATAGTTTTAGCCCCCCAGAATGGGCAGGGCAATGCTGAGATAATTAAACAGCTAAAAATAGGAAAACTAACCTGGCCTTAATGACTATTTAAGGGCTTCCTCCCACCTCCACTTCTATTTTGGAATAATCCTGTACTGTTATTGCCTGTGGGGTCAACACTTGCCTGGAATTTTAAAGCCACTGAAACATAAAACTAGGAGCACTGAATAAATCAGTGACTTGACATCTATCTTGCTATTACTCTGCAGTGACTCCCAAAGTTTCTCAATCTTCAGAATCCTGAGCTTGGGCTGGGAAATCTGGAGATATTAACTGTACATCTAAGCATTGAGACAAATTAAGTTCCTCTGTAATGGAATTGAAAACAACAGATTTCAGGTGCCCATTCATGCTCAAAGAAAACAAACCTTGCATTCCTTTTTTTGCAATGTAATCAGTGCCCTGTTTAAACTATTCATTATCATTGAATCTACTTTTGCTTCAACCACTGAAATGCATCATTTGGCTGGTCACATTTATAATAGCTCTCGAAATGAGCATCCTAGTTTACTGACATTCTCCTGACTTTTCCCCACACTCTTGCATGTTGTTTCTACTTAAATATTCATCTAACGCTCTCTTGAATGCCTCTCCAACACACTTCCAGGCAGCACATTCCAGACCCATTTAGATCTGCTGTTTTACATCTCCCCCCCACCACCACTGTCAGTCGGGTCTCCCTGTGCTCTCAATCTCACGCCTGTCGCTCGTGGGAGATAGTCATCGCCTGACGCTTGCAGTGCATGAATATTATTCATAAATCCAAACCTGAATGTTGCCCAGGTTTTGCAGTATACTGGCATAGACTGTTTCATTTTCTCAGGAGAGGTGAATGGCACTGAATACTTTGCAATCATCAGCGAACAGGTGATGCTATTCAGACACACGTGCTTTCATTTTTTTCCACACAATAGTTGTGCTATTAACCAGACTCATCAACTAAAAAGGAATCGTAATTCTATAAGCTCAAAATCTGTAATTATCTGAATGGAACCGACAAACAAGATTAGCTCATTATTTTGAATTACTCGATGCTGCTATCCATTAGCTTCCTGATAATATCCCTAAAAGCCAGACCGAGACACAATATTACATTAAGGATAGATTTGCCATATAATAATGTCAAGTTCTTGTAATGCCCTCAGTATACCATTTCCCATATACCAAGTAGTGACATTACTGGCACAGCAGAATGCATCAATGTAAACTTGAAAGAAAAACATCAGCTCTGCTCATCTCAACATCTCATTACTTTATACTAATTTCAAGCAATGGCTTCTAATCTCATTAGCCTCTCTGGTTACCGAGAGACCTCTACTCGGTTAAAGGAACACCGTACTTGGTTTGTCTTTTTGACTTTCTCTAGAGGTAACAAAATGACGGTGGTTCCAATAACTTTTAGAGCTTTTGTTC
The DNA here is from genome assembly GCF_037043375.1 of Chiloscyllium plagiosum. NCBI lineage: Eukaryota > Metazoa > Chordata > Chondrichthyes > Orectolobiformes > Hemiscylliidae > Chiloscyllium > Chiloscyllium plagiosum. The sequence continues at coordinate 37,716,841 of NW_028270147.1, read as the reverse complement.
TGTAAAGATTAGAATTAATGTTAGAATATCAGAATAGTTCATCAATGTACTGCATGGATATTGTCCTGTCAATTTCAGACAACACAGTTTGAATCACAAACCCAACTATGGTCACAGAATGAGACCATATACAGGTTTTGCCAGTGGCCTGATTTTTAGCATTTGAAGTCTATGAAGAAGATGATACCACAGTGAAACTGTTGAAGGTAATTATTTATTTTCTAACACTAAGGTAGTTATTTATTTTCTAACACTACCCATTGCTGATTTCCTTGAGATTTAGGGGATATGCCTCCCAATAATGTTGCAAAGGATTGTGCTCTACCATGAGAAAAGACCAGTGTTATGTTACTTTCTGACCCCCTTGAACAATGACATTGCAGTGATGTACAGGAGTCAAGTATTTAGATTTTTTTAGCACTGGTTTTGTGTTACATATCACTTGGTGCCTGAGTTGCATTTGAAACATGCAGTTTTACATTCCATTTATAGTGTGGATCTTTTGGGTGGTGATAGCAGAGGCTCCAATTTTCTTTCCTTAACATAGCTGACCAGGAATCTCTCCTGCACTTGCTGCCTGCCTTCAGTGTGTTTTGGCAGAAATTGCAGGTTGCTAATCAAACTATTTGGCTAAATTATGAACACGAAGAAAGTGAGGACTGCAGATGCTGGAGATCAGAGTCGAAGAGTATGGTGCTGGAAAAGCACAGCCAATCAAGCAACATCTGAGGAGCAGGCGAGTCAATGTTTCGAGTGCCCATAAATCTCTCAGCCCCCTTGGACCACCCCCTCATTCCTGGTGAAGAGCTTCTGCTCAAGACGTTGACTCTCCTGCTCCTCGGATGCTGCCTGACTAGCTGTGCTTTCCCAGCACCATACTCAACAAATTATGAATACATCATCCTTGGTGATAAGATTCTGGTGTGGAACTCGAAGCGGGAGTCTCTGACTCAGAGGCAGGTATCCTATCGAATGTGCCACAAGCCTTCCCATTAATACAGATACTACATCCCTGTCTCTGGGTTCTAATAGTTAAATCCAACACAGTCAATAGCCACACTGGTTTAAAATTGGGACCAAGATTTCCTTATGCACAGATTCACAGCCTTACCGCAAATGGAGAAAAATCCTCCTAAATATTTTCAGAAAGTTACAAAATGCAGAGAAGTGTTTTTTTAAGGAATTCGATGAGTTTTTTCTAGTGCATTGCATTAACTCAGGTCTGGTTAGATCGTTCATGCAAAATGCAAATCATTTCTACATAACCCATATTTAAATTATTCTCTCTCCTCCAACAGCGCTACCCTATGCGTGCTCTAATCTTCAGTTGAAAGGTCTGGCAAACTGCTCTCCTTCCCCACTGTTAATTTTAAATTCCAACGTAGTGTGTAGGTGTATAGGTTTGTGACCCAAGGAAAGATGTGTTCTTCACATTCTGGCTTCTGTTTTGCCTACAGGGAAGCAGGCTGTCCTCATTCTGAAGAACAATGACAGGCTCCAATCCTGTAGCAGGCTTTAGCACTACTCACAGCCCCCCATCATCCCCTCCTTCTACCTTCTCCACAGGCACTGGCAGACCAGAATATATGACACCATCACACTAACTGCGCCAATCATTGAGTCTTCACGTCAACAGGCACAAATCTGTGTGTCACACCTACCTCTGGGGGTTGGGCTCGTTGTGCTTATCTCGTTCATGCTTTATCATTCGGTATTTTCCAATCTTGGAGTCTGGTCGGGACACTTTCATACCTTTCAGTGTTATTCTGAAGAATAACGACAGATTTTTAAAAATGTCATTCAAAAGCCAGCAGAGAGTTTCTCAAAAATAATTTAAAATATTAATGTATACTGCAGAAATAACTTGCTGATTCAATAATTTACAGCAACAAGAACCAAAATCATTAATTCTTTAGTGCATTCACTCCAGCTGCCATTGTGTGTTCAAACCTGAGCAAATTTCAACTATCACCAATTTATGTATAGAAATTTATGTATAGAAAATAACTGATGAACTGGTGTATTTTAAAACAAGATTCTAATCTCAAGATTCAGATAGTAGTTATAATTACAGGCAATACTTATAGTTACTTGCATTGTATTTCAAATCCTTGGATAGTTCCTTATTATCATTTCCAGAAGCTCTGCATACCTCATCAGGCTGAGAATGACAGTGATGAGATGCTGAGAGAGAGAGCAAAGAGGGGACAGATCTAGAATGTTGGATGGAAAGAGAGAGGGCATTGATACAATATTGGAGGCAGAGAGGGCAGTGACAAGATGTTGGAGGCAGAGAGAGAGTGCAGTGATGGTTGTTAGAGGCAGAGAAAGGGGACAGTGATAGGATGTAGAAGCACAGAGAGGTTCAAGACATGTTGGAATTGCAGGAAAACTAGAGATAAGGCACATCAAAGTTCCTGAGAGTGGTGATTTGTGGAATCTCATAGAAAGGAAATGTATGTATGACAAATGGAGAATATATAACTTCAAACACGTTTCTTTCATTTGAGATTTCTGTTACTTTCTCATCTGTACAGAAATCATGGATGCATCTTTTGAAGCATTCTGACTTGAATACCACCCTTTATGTATTACACCACGCACACCTTGTGATATGGATTTAGAATTCCAAGAAGTTAGTTTTAGTGATATGAGTTTTATCCTATTATATTAAAAAAATCTCATTGTCCAATACCTATAGGGATAAGGGGTATACAATTATTTTACCATTGCAAAATTTCTTTCATCCACGAGAAAGCACTTCGTTTTCTGAATATTGTCCTATCCAGTCCAACTCCAATTCTATCAAAATATCCTGTCTCCCACTAAACTGACTGTAAACTTATAGACTCTGATATAAACTCCTTAACTGTCTCATCTCATACTGCCTCAGTGATCTCCTGCAGCTTTGTGTTTCCACACACCTCTGCTCCTCCATTAACAGGTGACATTTTGGGTTAAACTCTCACTGTTCTATTTTTGCTGGCTGCATGTTCAGTCACGACACATAATTTCCATTCTCCTGAACCACAGCCAATGCTCTCTGCCTCTTGCCTGCTCTGATTTCAAATTCTTCCTGGAAGTTCTCCAATTGTGTATTTATCCCTCCCTACATGTGTATTATCTCCCTTCTTGCTTCTTTAGCTCTTACTTAGTATGAGGAACTTTGAGATATTAAAGGATTCTCCAGGACTGGATGGCCCCTTCATGTCACAACAACTGTTCAGAATAATTCAGATGTAGCTATTATGAACCAGACCAGAGCCCCTCAAAATATGTTAAAAAGTAGCCTAGACCCTAAACCTTTCTTATTTTAAAAGCAAATGTAACATGCTGTGTACTAGATGCAATTTGATTGATCAAAATACTCGATGTTAAGCAAAACACAATTTATTTAAACACTATAATTAAATTGCAACTAAAGAAAGAACTTACAATAACTTAACTCAATTGGAAAACTTAACTAAATAATATACTGTAACTATTACTAATTAACTGTTCCAGTATAGTAACATCCCATAAACACTTCCCTTGGCAAAAAGGCAAATTCAGAAAAACACATTTTGTCTCAGATGCAATCTAGGAGCTGAGGAGGAAAATAATTTGGCTATACTCGAGAGATAGAGAAATAGCTTCCACTTCTTCAAACCCACAATAGCAACTGCTTAAAGATGAATGTAAGAAAAACTCCTCGAAATCCTGGTCTTTGACAGCTGGCCAGACCTATCCAGGCTGCTTCTATTGTTCGAGGAGAAAGTGAGGACTGCAGATGCTGGAGATCAGAGCTGAAAATGTGTTGCTGGAAAAGCGCAGGAGGTCAGGCAGCATCCAAGGAACAGGAGAATCGACGTTCCTGAAGAAGGGCTTATGCCCGAAACGTCGATTCTCCTGTTCCTTGGATGCTGCCTGACCTGCTGCGCTTTTCCAGCAACACATTTTCAGCTCTGCTTCTATTGTCCCAACTTCAAAAAAAAAACAAGACCTCACAACCTGTTTACTCTAGTGGCTTTGGGAAACTGCACATCACCTCTGCCTTACAAGCTTTCTTCAAAACAATCAGGACAAAATAACCTCTTAAAGCTACAGCATTGTCACACTATTCAGATTTAGGTAGATTGCTGGTGAACTGGATTCCACAATCAGGCAACCTATTTGATCTACTGATTGCATCACTGGTATGCTGACTGCATCAAAATAAACAGGCCATTTTTAACATCAAAGAGAGTGATAGTCCATTTTAGTGAACTCTGTTAGGAAGCAGTTCTGCAATTTAAGCACAAAATAAGATACCTAGCTTGTATTCAAATGCACCCTGCAGACATTCCTTCATAAATGTTGTGCATTCAAGATTTTCTTTATGCATTAGTGCTTGTCAGTGTTTTCGTTCCTTTGATTTAAAATTGGATGAAGACAAATGCAAAACTAAGGCAGAAACATCATCTATATATATATTATGTAAAATAACAGATGTTCATAGAATTCAGTGGAGAGGTGCAAAGGACTCTTTATAATTTTCTGTCAAGATATGGGCTTATATGCAACAGATTCTAATTTTAAACAATTTTAATGCCACTACTTGCTGGAAAAAGCCACAAGACCCTTTGGAACTCCATCCCAATCACTCAACCATATGCCAGTGATTGTTCCTTTGGTCCTATGTGATGAACAACTACAGCTTGATATCTCAATGCTATCCAATGATCAGCTGTCATGTTCAATTAGGAACTGGTTGTTGAGGGGAATATACAGATTGAGAGTTAAGGTGCTGATGCAGCAGGAGTTAAGATCTCCAGGTCCTCAATGAGCAGAGGACAGCTTACTGTCTAACTCCATCCAACTCCTTCTCTTGTCAAAACTGGGAAAGATGCCTTGTGTTTCAGCCTGTTCACATATAAGTTATTCACTCAAAAACCATGGCATGTCTAAAATATGTGGTGCCTAGAATTCGATTCATTTTCTATGTCCTATTTTCTATCTTTCCCACATTGACCCTCACCACCACCTTCTGAGTTGTTCTATAAATCTAAGTCCATCACCCTGTGGCAAAATGCACAATAAATATCTCATTGCATCACAATAGTGTAATCGTATTCTTTTGAACATGGGAAGTTCTAACCTGTAATTTATTTAAGGAGTTAATTATCTGCAAAATTAGCAATTGGCAACTAACATGCCCCATGTAAATATAAAGCAGTAAGTACACCTGAAAAAAAAATGTCCTCCCCATTATGTTTCCCTTTCATTCAACAATTTCTGAGGTTTCCACCAAATGAAACAGTGAAGGCCAATGCAGCATGGTTCATCACATTGTAGAAATTATAATATAGGAAGAGGTGATATGACAGATTGCTCTTGAATGGATTCCAATTCTTCAACTGGAGCTATCTTGTTGACTCCTATTACCCATATAAATTTGTCTTTTCATTGAAATAATTACTCAGTTCTATTTTACATGCTGTTAGAGTGTGTGCCTCATTAGCCCCTTGTGGTAATAAAACATTCTATGTGTCATTTAGCATTCTGAAAGAAGAGGAACAGTACAGATGATGGATAGAATTTTGTGAAGCAATACAGCTGGCACATGACATCCACCTGCTGGTACGCTCACACCAGAGAGTAACGACAATGATATTGCGAACTGCAATTCAGTAATGTGCAGTGGTTGCTGTAAAGTCAAGGAAGCTGGAATAGAATTTGTTCATATGCGGTATATAGCCTTACTTTTCACTTCTATCATTAGCATTGCTCTGGCATCCTGGATAAAATGGACAGGCGTTACCAAAGCAATTCATTAACTTAAAACAATGCTCATTTTTATTTTGTCATGCAGAGGGTAGGCAGCAGAAGTCATGTAATGTTCACAGAATGAATAGTGACTCTATATTCAGTCTATAAAATGCTAATATATTGTTCCCTAACCTGGACAAACAGCTGCTTATTCACCCAGTACCAATCAAGAAGCACAACACCAAAGGTCACCATTTCTGGATCTGAGCCACATGCAAACTGGCACAGGGCAAAGCAGATCGGGGCATGAAGGTATGGCTTAAAGAGTGGCGTGTGAGAAGTGGGTTCTGATTCATGGGGCACTGGCAATGGGGAAGGTGAGATCTGGATCAATGGGATGGTCTCCACCTGAACCATGCCGGGGCTGGTGTCAGGCATAATTTTACTGAATGGTGTAGCAGACTCAAAGGGATGAGTGGCCTACTTTTGTTCCTGTCTCATATGTTCTTCAGACCATAAGATGTAGGAGCAGAATTAGGCAATTTGGCCCATCAAGTTTGCTCTGCCATTTAAATGTTGATGATCTGTTTCTCAACCCCATTCTCTTGTCTTCTCCCCATAACTCTTACTAATCAGGAACCTATCTATCACTGCCTTCAAAGATGACTGCGCTTTCACAGCCTTCTGTAGGACAGGGTTCCACAGATTCACCACCCTCTAACTGAAGAAATTCCTTCTCATCTCGGTTCCAAAGGGTCAGCCCTTCACCTTAAAACTTACAGAATACCAAGCGGGCTCGAGTGCACAGCCTAAATGGGGCGGGGGGGGGGGGGGGAGGGGTGTTCTAATTAAAACTTAGAGAATACTGAATAGTCTGGACAGAGTAGACGTTAGAAGATACTTCCATTCAGTAGAAACGAGGACCTGACGGCACAGCCTTAGACCCTTTAGAACAGAGATAAGGAGAAACTTCTTCAGCCAGAGAGTGGTGAATCTATGGAATTAATTGCCACAGAAGGCCGTGCAGGCCAGGTCATTGAGTATATTTAAGACAGAGATAGATAGGCTCTTGATTGTCAAGGGGATCAAAGGTTACAGGGAGAAAGCAGGAGAATGGGGTTGAGAAACTTACTAGCTTGATTGAATGGCGAGGCAGACATGATGGGTCGAATGACCTAATTTCTCCTCCTATGTCTTATGCAGATGGATCGAACATGGCTAAGGGCCCTGTCAATCATGGTAGTGAGGAATCTTTGGTTGAGGAAAAAGCTGGACATTTCTGAGGCACCCTGGGGGAGATGGCTTCACTGGAATAAATGCAATAGAGACAGAAAACCTGAGAGAATGGAATGGAGCTCTTACAGGAACCAGGATGTGAAGATGTTTGTTCAGGTAACTCTGGGAGTCAGTGTGTTTATAGTATGTACCAGTGGTTAGCCTATCCCCAGAAATGGAAACAGAGAGTTTGAGGAAGGGAAGGGAGGAGTCAGATATGTACCAGATGAAGGTGGGGACAGAGTAAGAATCGGAAGCAAAATTGATAAATTTTTGTGATTCTGAATGAGAGAGGGAAGCAGCACCAATGATGTCACTAATATACCAGAGAAAGGGTTGTGGGGAGGGTCCTGAGTAGGACTGGAACAAGGAATATTCCATGCACCCCACAAAGAAACAGGCATAAATGGGCATTTGTGGGATCTATGAACACACCTTTGACCTGAAGAAAGTGAGAGGAGTTAAAGATGACTTTGTTCAAATTGAGGACAACATCTGCCAGAAAAGTGGTGGATGGGGCAGTTCAGGCCGTTTTTCGTCAGGCGCACCGGTCTATAGTTCCCTGGCTTGTCCTTACCACTCTTCTTAAACAGTGGCACCACATTAGCCAACCTCCAGTCTTCCGGCACTTCACCTGTGACTATCGATGATACAAATATCTCAGTAAGAGGCCCAGCAAACACTTCCCAAGCTTCCCAAAGAGTTCCAAGGTACACCTGATCAGGTCCTGGGGATTTATCCACTTTTATGCTTTTCAAGACATCCAGCACTTCCTCCTCTGCAATATGGAGATTTTTCAAGATGTCACCATTTATATCTCTACATTCTATATCTTCCATGTCCTTTTCCACAGTAAATACTGATGTAAAATACTCGTTTAGTATCTGTCCCATCTCCTGCGGCTCCACACAAATATCACCTTGCTGATCTTTGAGGGGCACTATTCTCTCCCTAGTTACCCTATTGTCCTTAATGTATTTGTAAAAACACAAACTTGATTGAGTTTGTTTGAAGAAGTAACAAAGAGGATTGATGAGGGCAGAGTGGTAGATGTGATCAATATGGACTTCAGTAAGGTGTTTGACAAGGTTCCCCATGAGAGACTGATTAGCAAGGTTAGGTCTTGGAATACATTTGGATACAGAACTGACTCAAAGGTGGATGACAGAGGGTGGTGGTGGAGGGTTGTTTTTCAGACTAGATGCCTGTGACCAGTGGAGTGCCACAAGGATTATATAAATGATTTGGATGTGAGCATAAAAGGTATTGTTAGTAAGTTTGCTGATGACACCAAAATTGGAGGTGTAGTGGAGAGCGAAGAAGGTTACCTCAGATTACAATGGGATCTTGATCAGATGGGCCAATGGGCTGAGAAGTGGCAGATGGAATTTAATTTAGATAAATGTGAGGTGCTGCATTTTGGGAAAGCAAATCTTAGCAGTACTTATACACTTAATGGTAAGGTCCTAGGGAGTGTTGCTGAATAAAGAGGCACAGTGGTTAGCACTGCTACCTCACAACACCAGAGACCCGGGTTCAATTCCCACTTCAGGTGTGGAGTTTGCACATTCTCCCTTTGTCTGCATGGGTTTCCTCCGGGTGCTCCAGTTTCCTCCCACAGTCCAAAAATGTGCAGGTTAGGTGAGTTGGCCATGCTAAATTGCCTGTAGTGTTAGGAGACGGGGTAAATATGGGGGAATGGGTCTGGGTGGGTTGTGCTTCAGCGGGTCGATGTGGACTTGTTGGGTCGAAGGGCCTGTTTCCACACTGTAAGTTATCTAATCTAAACCTTGGAGTGCAGCTTCATAGCTCCTGGAAAGTGGAGTCGCAGGTAGATAGGATAGTGAAGAAGGCGTTTGGTATGCTTTCCTTTATTGGTCAGAGTATTGAGTAGAGGAGTTGGGAGGTCATATTGTGGCTGTACGGGACATTGGTTAGGCCACTGTTAGAATATTGCATGCAATTCTGGTCTCCTTCCTATTGGAAAGATGTTGTAAAACTTGAAAGGGTTCAGAAAAGATTTACAAGGATGTTGCCAGGGTTGGAGGATTTGAGCTATAGGGAGAGGTTGAATAGGCTAGGGCTGTTTCCCTCGAGTGTCGGAGGCTGAGGGATGACCTTTTAGAGGTTTACAAAATCATGAGGGGCATGGATAGGATAAATAGACAAAGTCTTTTCCGTGGGGTGGGGTAGTCCAGAAATAGAGAGCATAGGTTTAGGGTGAGAGGGAAAAGATATAAAAAAGATCTAGGAGGCAACTTTTTCACTCAGAAGATGGTACGTGTATGGAATGAGCTGCCACAGGAAGTGGTGGAGGCTGGTTCAATTGCACCATTTAAAAGGCATTTGGATGGGTATATGAATAGGAAGGGTTTGGAGGGATATAGGCCAGGGGCTGGCAGGTGGGACTAGAATGGGTTGGGATATCTGGTTGGCATGGAAAAGTTGGACCGAAGGGTCTGTTTCCATGCTGTACAACTCTATGCCTCTATGACTCTAAATGGAGATCCCTGAGACCATTCTAAAGAGGCAGCATCCAAAGCTCATGAACTGAAATTCTGAAATTGACGTAGAGCATCAAAGGATTCGCAGATGTAAGTCGAAAGGGACTGGACAAGAGGAGAAAATAATTCATATGAAGTATGAAGAGATGAGTTCTGTGGAACAGGAGCAGGCAGAAACAATGAGTTTGCCCAGGCAATCCTGTTTGTGGAGGTTAGGAAGGAATTAGAAGTGGGCTGTTCAGGATTGAGGGACTATGATCTGAGAGGTCTGGGGAGGAGATCGACAGATAAAATGAGATTAAAGATTTTATCCATAGCCTGGGATGAAATATAATCATTTAGGTTTCACCATAACACTATTGCTCACAATACTGAACAGTATAAGATACTTCCGTTATTGAGAAAAATAGTTGCAATTCATCAAGAGCGGAGTCCTACAATAAGTTGTGCCAAGCAACTTCAAGAAATTCCCATTACCTCCCAAACCTTTAGAATCTTCACAGATGCAGATGCTCTTAGTATCTGAATAGATAACTGTACGTAAGGTAGTTACACTGGACATGTCTCACTTTAAACAACTGAAAGCAAGAAAATTCTTACGGAATATAGTTCTTAGCCAACTCTTCACTGGTTTGGATGCAGTTCCCTTGTTTTATTTTCAAACATGTTCCAGTAGATTGTTGGCCAAAATTCTACCCTAAGTCTTACCAAAACAATCCGAAAAGGTTCATTATAAGATATGTCAAGAATGACAGACAACTACCTCAAATCCCTCGTAATCAATATTAGACATGTCAAAATTCAATCTTTGTGGAGGGAAATTCATAGCTGGATCCTAACTGCTCCACACATAGGTACAAACATCAGTAGCACATTTTCAATTAATGATTGGGAATGAGAAAGCTTTTCAGTCAATTCTAGAGTCAGACAAGGCTATCGTCTCTCCTATATCTTACTTTTGCACTTTATCAAACTTCATGAAGGATGCAAGGTTAATGGAGGTAACAATCTAAAGCAGAATAGGCCCGCAGGTGAAAGGCTCCCTGAATATTGATGATATTGCTGTCTCTGCACAGATTGATCAGCAGCTATGACCATATGATCAAGGAACAAGAATAGGTCATTCTATCCTCAGCCTGCTCCACCATTCAATAAGAATGCCTTATCTGATTTTGATGTCAACTCTATATTGCTGTATATCATTCATCCTCTTGGCAATCAAGAATCTATTTCCCTCTGCCTTCAAGCTATTTAAAGTTTCTGGACCCACTACCTTTTAAGGAAGGGAATTCCAAACACTCACAGCTCTCTGAGGTAAAAAAAAATGTTTTCTTGTCTCTGAAATGGGTGCTCCCTTATTTTTAAACATGGCTCCTAGCTCTTGATTCTCTCACAAGTGGAATCATCCTTCCCACATTCACCCAGTCAAGGCTCCTCAGCAATCAACTCATCCAAGGTATTACTTGAGTAAGCATTTTCTGAACTGCTTTCAACAGTGATCAGTATGTATACACTAAACTCCAGATGTAGAGCAGTTCACACCAGTTTCAGAAGTCAAATCCTATCAAGGCAAGAGAGGCCATGTTCTGTGAACTGAATTAGTTTTGCCCTCTCATCATCAGATCACACCATTTCATGGAAGATGACTCAGGTTGATCAGGGCTTGTGCAATAAACTGAAACGAGAACATGGGGGTTTAGATCAGACTGGTGCTGGAAAAGCACAGCAGGTCAGGCAGCATCCTAGGAGCAGGAAAAATCGATGTTTCGGGCAAAAGCCCTTCATCAGGAATAGAGGCAGGGAACCTCCAGGGTGGAGAGATAAATGGGGGTGGGGGGGTATGGCTGGGGAGAAGGTAGCAAAGAGTACAATAGGTGAATGGGGGTGGGGGTGGGGATGGAGGTGATAGCTCAGAGGAGAGGGTGGGGGAAGGTAGCAAGGAGTACAATAGGTGAATGGGGGTGGGAGTCAGGATGGAGGTGATAGGTCAGAGGAGAGGGTGAGGGAAGGTAGCAAGGAGTACAATAGGTGAATGGGGGTGCGGGTGGGGATGGAGGTGATAGGTCAGAGGGGAGGGTGGAGCGGATGGGGGGAAGGGAGATTGTCAGGTAGGACAGGTCATGAGGACAGTGCTGAGCTGGAAGTTTGGAACTGGGGTAAGGTGGGGGAAGGGGAAATGAGGAAACTGATGAAGTCCACATTGATGCCCTGGGGTTGAAATGTTCCAAGGCGGAAAATGAGGCGTTCTTCCTCAAGCATCGGGTGGTGAGGGAGCAGTGGTGGAGGAGGCTCAGGACCTGCATGTCCTCAGCAGAGTGGGAGGGGGAAGTTTAAATATTGGGCCACGAGCGATGAGATTGATTGGTGCGGGTGTCCTGGAGATGTTCCCTGAGGCACTCTGTGAGGAGGCGTCCAGTCTCCCCAATGTAGAGGAGACCGCATCGGGAGCAACGGATACAATAAATGACATTGATGGATGTGCAGGTGAAACTTGACAAGGTAAACCAGGGACTGGGGATGTGGGAGTGATGCCCCATCTCCATTGCTCATAAGAACCTGATCATTGGGTGTGAGGTGCTTTCCATGTGCTGCACAAATCACTGGTCTAGCCCAAACCCTGTTCCTGCACCATGCCATCACTCACATCAACTTCCATTATATCTGGACATTAAAAGTGGATTGTGTTCGCAGGAGCATTATCCGCAAATCTCCAGATAAAGAGGTGTAAATGAACCTAACACCACCTTTGTGATTGGCTGCATTGAATTGTACCTAGGTCCTCAGTGTGCAAAACCAAGAGATATTGCACGCTGAGGTTTTACCTGTCCCCATTATTGAAAAGGATGGATCAGGCCATACTGCTGCTGAACACTCCATTTGGTTGGACTGTGTCATTCACCACCTCCTAACAGAAACGTTTATGTTGTAAAATACCACTGACCACAACTCACGCAATATCCTCAAGGATCTGCAGGAAAATACGATGGTGCATCCTATTGGACAATTCCGTAAGACACCATAGAAGTCATCTGGCAGACTGCCTCACCTCCCAAACTTACAAATAAGCATCAAGATTTTGTCTGCTGGTTATAAGAAGGGCCTGAGCTGTCATATTTTCATGTACAGTCAACATCTGAGTACCAAAACTTACATCTGTTGAGACAGACTGTGGTGGGGAATAAACTGTCGCCACCACCATCCTCTGAATTGTATCTTTGCAAACAAATTCCAGAAAAAGGATGTTTTATTTTGCTGAGTTTCATTCCTAGCCCCTTCATAACAGAAGCATGCTGTGCTATATGGGCTGTTCCCAGGACACATGCTGAGATAAATATAAACTGCTGCTGGAGGACTTATAATTCGGTGAATGATTTTCATAAAACTTGCAGCCCTTGCAGTGAAGGAGCTATAGTTGACTGAGTGTTGTAGACTGATGCAATCACAGCTCCATGACAAAATGCCAAAGGCCATTCTGAAACCTGGGGAAGCCACTGTCATGGTTCAGTAAGGAAAAACTTGTCGAAGTCCTTCCTGTCATAGCACACAAACTCATGAAAAATTCTTCAGGCTATTATGTATCAAAGGTAGTTTGACATGAAATGTAAATGTATAATGTAATTATAACTGGTAATTATGCCCTGCACAGTACTAGGACACATTGAATTTTATTGCACTTTCTGTCATGTCAAAGTTGAACTGTTATGTTGTCTACTTTTATAAATTTTATGAATAAAACATATTCTTTTAAAAAATATTGACTCTTCGGAAAGGTTGCACTGTTGACTATGAGGAACATTTACAGGAATGCAGCTCGATTTCTCGATTAGCGAGTAATCAGATCAGCCATGGTCTTTATTGAATGGTGGAGCAGACTCGTCAAGTCAATTGGCTTACTAATGTTCATCTAAGACTAAGCTAAACACACTGTGTTAAGGTAATAATGGAATCATTTCGATCGAAGGAGCACAATTATGCATTATAACAAAATTATATTAAGACTAATGAGTGTTCTTACATTTGTCAAATATGTCAAATTGAGATAGTTTTTCATTACAGCACTAACATTCCTCATTTTGTTCAAAAAAGCAAATTAAACCCAGAATTAATTTTTACAATAGAAAACTATGCATTGTGTGTCATTTTTTGTTATTAGGTATCAACAATCAAACCTCACCATCACCTTCCTTTCAACCGGTTACATTCTATTTATAGTTATAAGCATAGCAGCTCAGTCTTTGTTGTGGTTTTGAAAGTGCTTGTTTATCTCTTGTTATCTGTGCTATAATGAGAATTGGTACATTCTAACTCGCTCAAGAGTGAAAATGGAATCAGACAGTCGATGACAATTGTTTTGTTCAGGTTCATATGCTGAATGCTTGGCTCTCAAGGGCTGATGGGAAAAGCAGCTGCCTATGTAAAATGGAATTGTTCCAGAATTAGTGTCAGAATCTGTCAGCTGTAGCGCACTATGTAATCTCCTCAATTCACTGGAGTGGCAAAAGTGCAATGACTTTGTTCATCTTACAAAGATCTTTCAATAGGACACAATGTGACACTCTCTCGTCTACACAAAATCTGACATTTGTTTAATAATCACGGACATTAGGTCTGGTTATATTTTTGAACTGCTTGCACAGTTCCACAATTGCATTTAATATTTTTCTATATGTCATTTAATGTCAATTGGAAGTACAAAGATTGAACACAATTATTAAGTTATATATTGAGCTGTCCAGTAAATCCTCCTCATACTCAGATATTGGAACCAATGTGCTTTGACAGAATTGTCAGAACTTATTTGCTTCTAGATAATAGCTCTGACCTGGTGAGCGATTTTTTAAAAACACAACATAACTGACACTGAAAACATATGAGACAGCAGTGATCATCCAAAACAAAGTCTGCTTCACAGTATGCCTGGCAAATGATAGAATACAAAGTCAAGATTCAGAAAGGAATTATGCAGAAAATTAACAAACTACAAGAATAGGCAATTTCAAATGTGTTAGAAAGTTCCCTTCCTGCTGCACTTCCTTTTTGGTGGGTGGGGTAGATAAGTGTGGTCAGGTGGCTACTAGACTGGCTAAGAGCTAAAATCAGGCATACTGGGAGTTTTGGTCAAGGTAGTTTAAATTTGGATGTCAGTTAAAACTGTAGCCAGGACCTGTTGTGATCTGTAGTTTCCTGTGTTTACCAAATAGGGAAAGTCTCATGGTGTTTCTAGACATTCTGACACCTTATTACCTTATATGGAGCATGGAATATTGCTGTTTATGAATTATGACTTATTTGGGAGTGGTTTACCAATAAACTCCATTGGTTGAGATTGAACAATGTGATCAGGCTTTGATCATTCACTGACTGAGTGAAATAACTCCACAGAAGCCAGTAGCCCATCACCCTTTTTAACACATGACCAGTCCTTGACTTTAGTACTGCCTTTTCAGAATCAACTATCAGAAGGTCAGTATCTCTGTTGCTCCCTATTTTATGTGTCAGCCAGGGCTCTCTTTTTGGACCAGATTAACAGTTGCAATCATGGAACTCATGTTAAGGTGCAGCTGGTTGATCTTGTTACAATAATGATGTCCCACCCCACCTGAAGCTAAGGACATAGGCTGGTCCTTTATCTTGGAGAACCACCTGGACATTTTAGCACCAGATTAGGTTCCTCTGACTTGGCATTCGATACAGGGCAGTGTGTAATGCAAAGGAACTCACTTCTTGCACCAGGAGCACTTCGGCAAAATTTCATTCGCTCCTTCCTGCGGCAATGACGTTAAGGCAGCTACATCCATTACATCCATCTCTGATTCTGAGGGCCTATCGATGCTTGACGGAGAGGGTGAACTCACAGGTTCCAGCAGTCTTTTTGACTGTTCTGAGGGCAGGGTACATTTTACTCTCGCACTGTTTGTGAATTTGCATTTTTCATATAGTCCATGTGCTTGTTCATGGATCATCGCGTCTACCTGAACCTTATACTGATCTTGACCTCACGTCAACCATACCTGTTACACATGTGGGGCCAATCCCATGATTCTGGCTATATTCTTTAACTATGTTTGTCAATTCTTGAAAGGTTTTAGTATCTGGTGCTTTAGGGAAAGTTAGGCTCTTAATAACAGTAAAACCCGCAGCTCCACAGGCATTGCTTTTCATCTGCCACAATGTCTTTTGTCTGGGAAAAAAAAAACAATCTTTCCACATATGGGGCCCAGTCCTCGACAGCAGGGTCAAATGAGTCAAGCTTCCTGTAAAAACAATGCTTGCCCCAACTCAAAGATGACTGTTATGAGGAAGTTTATTCAGGAACACACTACTCTCGTTGTCACTTAATTAATTCCACAGAGGTCGGTATCCCATCATCCTTTATTTACACATGAACAGTCCTTGACAATAGGACTGCTTCTTCAGTGTCAGCTATCACAGTGTCAGTATCTTTGACACTCCCCCATTTTTTCTTTAATATTTTTTCCTTCTTATTTACGTTGTGTGTGTGCAGGTGTGAGACACAGTGAAAGACACAAGGTGCACGAACCTTTATTCAGTTTCCACCACCAGGAAGAAAGGAAACACCCAAGTGGCCAGTGACAAGCAGTGCCCTTCTCATCAAAGGGCAATGCTGCGTGATCAAACAGTGAAGGGGAGGGCAGGGGTTAAATCAAAATAGAATTGGACAGGGAAATAATACACTTCACTCCCCGCGGCGCCCACCTCTCCCTGAACAACTCCAGGGTGTTGGTGGACACCGCGTGCTCCTTCTCCAGAGACACCCGGGTTCTAATGTAACCACGGAAGAGGGGCAGGCAGTTGGCCCTAATGACCCCTCCACGGCCCACTGCCTGGACCTGTTTATGGCCAGTTTGGCCAGGCCCAGGAGAAGATCCATGAGGAGGTCTTCAGACCTGCCCTCCCCCCTCCGTACCGGGTGCCCGAAGATCAGGAGCGTGGGACTGAAGTGCAACCAAAAACAGAGAAGGAGGTTTTTGAGAAAATCAAAAAGGGAGTGCAAGTGCCCACATCCAATATATACATGGTCCACGGACTCCACAGCACCACTGAACAAGGACACACCTCTTTTTATCTGTCAGCTAGGACTCCCAGATTAACAGCCCTAATCAACTAACTTACATTCTATGAGGTCAAGCTGGCTAACTTTCTTACAATCATGACACTGAGTGCCAGGGATCTTTCTGGAAATGGAGAACGTTTAAAGAGAAATGGAGAACAAAGGAATTTTCTCAGGAGAAGCCTTTGTGACCACATTTGAGAAACACGCGCCCTAAAGTTCAGAGAAGACAAAGAACCATGACGCAAGACCTACACGGAGAACAAAATTGGCTAATTTACACAAATTGGGGTAGTAGTTGATTCAAGCCAAATTTTTAGAATTAAAGTAGAAGTTATGGTTAAATGTTGATGAAGTTACAGCTAAGGTAGAGTTAAGTTAAATGAAGTGAGTGAAAGTCGAGGCTAAGTGAGATGAAATAAGAAGTAAATGTTGCAATGAATGTATGATTTATATTGAGCATTGGTACTTAAAGAGTTAAAATAAAATGGATTGGTTTAATTCAATTTTGAGTCAGTTCCCTGCCTTTCGTCTGTCACACATGGGAAGATTGCCTAGCGAAAACATTTGAGTACTCCTTTTTGGGCAACATAGGTGTCACTATGTCACTGACTGGTAGTCAGGAGAATCAAGCGGTTGAAATAGATTTAGCTGTACAATATTGTTTTAGACCACCAGCAGCAAGTTTGCCTTCAAGCATTGGATTTGTAAAATTCTTTATGAAAGGAGATGATAAAACATTTTTTTTGAATGGAGGTGACACATGCATAAAGAGTCGGGAGAAATTGACAAGATCCTGAGTTCCATGTTTCAACTAAATCGGCTTCAGATAACCTTTGTTGCTAGGCCCCAACTTGGCACTTGTGTATAATGCCATGAATCTTAGCCAACAGTTTACTGGAGTCTGGCTAGTTATTAACTACTTTATTGGGAAGGCACTACATGTTCTCAAGACACATGCCAATGTGACAAATAATGTAACTAATTTGATATTGATATGTAATTTTTCAGGACAAGCTTTTGTTGATAAAGTGTTTCTCCATCAACTCAGCAGGTAAACTTTCAGTGAACTGCCTGCTGATTTCCATTTCAGTCGTATTTCTAAGAGCCAGATATCAGGAAACCCACACTGCTAATGGCTCAGTGAACACACACAAAAAACTACCCATCAATTGCCTCCTGCTCCATGGCATTGTTTCAGTACTAGTCATCCTCAGACAAGTACTGCATAACAATCACATCATTCTACAGCCAACAGACACAATGCAGAGAACATGTCTAGCACGACAAGTTAAATTTAAAACATCTTTTAGTGTTAAATTCGATAAACAGTACAAAGATTCATTTAAATATTTGTGAACTTCAAACTTGCTAAATTCCTGTGCATGTGCCTATTCTGTGAAAGATCTAGAAAGCGTTCTTGTTCTGAATGCCATGAGTTGGTAGCAAGATAAAGTGCCACCTGCCAAACAATAACGGCTTTCGTCAGCCAGCATACTGACAGAGTAGGTACAGCAATATAAAATGGCATAGAGTCATAGAAATGTACAGCACAGAAACAGATCCTTCGGCCCAACTCATCCATGCCAACCAGATACCCTAAACTAATCTAGTCCCGTTTGCCAGCACTTGGCCCATATCTTTCTAAATCCTTCCGAACCATACACCCACCCAGATGCCTTTTATATGCTATAATTGTACCAGCCTCCACCACTTCCTCTGGCAACTCATTCCACACGTGCACCACCCTCTGCATGAAAAAGTTGTCCCTTAGGTCCCTTTTAAATCTTTCCTCTCTCACCTTAAACCTATGCCCTCTAGTTCTGGATTCCAGCATCCCAGGGAAAAGACCTTGCCCATTAACCCTATCCATGCCCCCATAAACCTCTATGAGGTCACCCCTCAGCCTCCGCCGTTCCAGGGAAAACAGCCCCAGCCAATTTAGCCTCTCGCTATAGCTCAAAACCGCCAACCCTGACAACATCCTTGTAAATATTTTCTGAACTCTTCCAAGTTTCACAACATCCTTCCTATAGCAGGGAGACCAGAACTGCACACAATATTCCAAAAGTGGCCTAACCAATGCCCTGCACAACTGCAACATGACCCTCCAACTGCTGTACTCAATACTCTGAGCAATAACAGAAAGCATACCAAATTCCTTTTTCACTATCCCAGTTACCTGTGACTCTACTTTCAAAGAGCTATGAAACTGAAGTCCAAGGTCTCTTTGTTCAGCAACACGCCCGAGGACCTTACTATTAAGTGTATAAATCCTGCCCTGATTTGCCTTTCCAAAGTGCAGCACCTCACATTTATCTAAATTAAACTCCATCTGCCACTCCTCAATCCATTGGCCCATCTGATCAAGATCCCATTGTACTCTGAGGTGTCTGTCTTCGCTTTCCACTACACCTCCAATTTTTGGTGTCATCTGCAAACTTACTAACTATACCTCTTATGTTCACATCCAAATTATTTATGTAGATGACAAACAGCAGTAGATCCAGCACCACAAAAGATTCAGAGTTTGGAAATTAGAGTCCATCAGTTTATTTGGAATTGATGTGGACTAAAATAGTAACAAAACACCATGCATTTATGAGCTTGGTTTTAATACCTGTGGACGTGGGCTGCAGAGCTAGTGGTAGGATCCTACCACTGACATATCTGGCAAATAGTTGTCTGCTGTTTGAGATTCTGATCCTTTAAGGGCATAACATCCACCTCCAGGAGCTGCTGGTCAGTCAGAGGCCCAAAAGCTCTTCATTCCAATAGGGCACCAGGAGCAATGGCCAGAATGGCAACAATGACAAGCCCCCAGTATGAAGCAGGGGCTGTTTATGCCAATCAGGCACGGACAAGGGTTTGTTCTTGAGGGAATAAGTGTAACCTTCCTAGTTGGCGGTCCTTAATACCTGGGAATAGGGTCCATGGTACTGGCCCAATGAGTATACAAGGAGGTTACTGGCTTTTACTGAGCGGCCTCTTCAAATAGTGTAAGATGGCCTATGTCTGGCTGGTGCAACACTCAAAGGGCTTCAACTCATGTCACAAGGCCATTCCCAACTTTTCTCTCTTGAGCCAATTTCAGGGAATTCATTCTTTCCCAATTCTGTGCCCGACACGCACCCAAAACAATGGTGGAATTAACTTGTACCATACCATGCCTTTTAAAGATCTCAATATGTCAAAAGCATTTGATGGCTTATCTAGTAACTTTAGAAATTCAGTCCCTGTTGATATCTTGGGAAAAATGTCAATCAATTTAAGTACAAGCTCTTATCAATAATAATGAGATAAATAACTCGGTGTCTTGTTTACTTCAAAATCATGGTTGAGATATAAATGTGAGACATGACATGAGGAAATCCTGTTTTGTGGAAAATGCCTTTGTCTTCATTGGCTTTAAAGGGCAGATGGGGCTGCAACCTGTCTCATTCAAAAAGTAATGCCTCAAATCAATGCAGTAATTTTTCTTCATGCTAAGCACAGCTATGGGGAAGGGTACTAACAAAATCAGACAATTTTCCACCGGAAATAGAACACAGACATAGAACATAGAAAAGTAAAGCACAGAACTGGCCCTTCGGCCCATGATGTTGTGCCGAGGATTATTCCTAATCTAAAAGAAAACAACCTTACCTACACACCCCTGAATTCACTGCTGTCCATGTTCATGCCCAGCAGGCGCTTAACTGTCCCTAATGACTCTGCTTCCACCACCACTGCTAACAACGCATTCCATGCACTCACAACTGTCTGCATAAAGAAGCTACCTCTAACGTCCCCTCTATACCTTCCTCCTAATATCTGAAAACTATGACCCCTCGTGCCAGTCAATCCTGACCTGGGGAAAAGTCTCTGGCTATTGACTCCAATCCATGCCTCTCATTACCTTGTATACCTTGATCAGTTCACCTCTCTTCCTCCTTCTCCCCAGAGAGAAAAGTCTGAGCTTTGTCAACCTCTCTTAGTAAGACAAGCCCTCCAGTCTGGGCAGCATCCTGGTAAACCTCCTCTGCACCCTCTCCAAAGCCTCCATATCTTTCCTATAATAGGGCGACCAGAACTGGGCACATTACTCCAAGTGTGGTCTCACCAGGGACTTGTAGAGTTGCAGCAAAACCTCACGGCTCTTAAGCTCAATCCCCCTGCTAATGAAAGCCAAAACACCATATGCTTTCTTAACAACCCTATCCACTTGGGTGGCAATGCTGAGGGATCTATGCACTTGAATACCAAGATCCCTCTGTTCCTCCACACTGCCAAGAATCCTGTCTTTAATCCTATATTCAGCATTCAAGTTCGACTTTCCAAAATGCATCACTTTGTATTTATCCAGGTTGAACTCCATCTGCCATTTCTCAGCCCAGCTCTGCATCCTGTCTATGTCGCATTGCAACATGCAATAGCCCTCAATACTATCGAAGGCACCTCCAACCTTTGCGTCAATGGCAAATTTACTAACCCATCCCTCAACCTCCTCATCAAGTAATTAATAAAAACTACAAAGAGCAGAGGCCCAAGAACAGAGCCCTGCGGGACACCACTCACCACTGACCTCCAACCAGAATATTTTCCATCTACAATCACTCTCTGCCTTCTGTCAGCCAGCCAATTCTGAATCCAGACAGCCAAATCTCCCTGTATCCCATACTTCCTGACTTTATGAAGGAGCCTACAATGGGGAATCTTATCAAATGCCTTGCTGAAGTCCATATACACCACATCTACTGCTCCACCTTCATCGACCTGTCTCATCACTTCCTCAGAGAGCCAATAAGATTCATGAGGCAGGACCTGCCCCTCACAAACCCAAGCTGACTGCCTTTAATCATGCTATGCTTTTCCAAATAGTCGAAAATCCTATTCCTCAGAATTCTTTCCAAAACTTTGCTGACCACAGACATAAGACTGACTGGTCTGTAATTGCCAGGGGTTTCCCTATTCCACTTCTTGAAAAGAAGAACAACATTCACCTCCCTCCGATCCTCCGGTACGACTCCCTTGGAGAGTGATGAAGCAAAGATCTTCGCCAGTGGCTTAGCATCTTCCTTTCTCGCTTCCCGGAGCAGTCTAGGATAAATCTGGTCTGGCGCTGGCCAGTATCAATCTTAATGCTTGCCAAAATTTCCAGTACATCAACTTCATCAATCTTGATCTTTTCATCCTGTTTCCCAGCTCCTCAAAGTTATCATTCACAACAAAATCCTTTTCCCTTGTGAAAACCAATGCAAAAACCTCATTTAGGGCTTCCTCTATCTGCACAGACTCCAAGTACAAGGCCCCTATGCTATCCTTGACTGACCCTACCTTTTCCTTGATCATTCTCTTATTCCTCATGCATGAATAAAATGCCTTTGGGTTCTCCGTAATCTTTCCTGCTAAGCCTTTTTTGTGCCCCCTACTGGCTCTCTTGTCCATTTCTGAGCTCCTTTCTAGTAAGCCTGTAATCCTCTAAAGCTGTGCTAGAGCCTTGCTTCCTCCACCTTACGTAAGCTGCCTTCTTCCTTTTGACAAGAAGCTCCTCTTCCAGCCTGAGTTGTTCAATCTCTCTACTGCTATTAGGGGGTCTGTAGAAAACCCTTGCTGTTCCTAACTTCCACCCAAAGTGACTCAGTAGACAACCTTCCTTGACAACCTTTGTTTCTGTAGCTGTGATGCACTCTCTAATTAGCAAAGCTACACCTCCTACTCTTTTTCCACCTTCCCTGTTTTTTTTAAATGTTCTAAACCCTGGAACATCTAGGGTATGGATGTAAGGAAAATCACGCTTGTGAACATATAGTTGCAGTTAATTTAGAACTACATAGATATATACCCGAGAGTAAACTGTCACAGATATATAATATACTACATATAGGTCCCAGATTAAACTTGAACAAATTAATTAGTAAAACCACCCAAAAGTCGATTGAATCATAGAATCCCTACAATGCTAGACGAGGTCATTCAGCCCATTGAGTCCACACCGACCCTCCAAACAGCATCCTACCCAGACCCAGACCCTTAACCTATCATATTTCCCATGGCTAATCCAACTACCCTGCACATCCCTGAATACAATGGACAATTTCAGCTGGCCAATCCACCCAACCTTCACATCTTTGGACTGTAGGAGGCAAGTGGAACACCTGGAGAAAATCCATGTAGTCACAGGGAGAATGTGCAAACTCCACACAGACAGAACCCGTGTCCTTGGTGCTGTGAGGTAGCAGTGAGCTACCATGCCACCCTGTTGTTGGTTATAATGGTTTAAATACAATGTGAATAATGATTAGCAAGGAAGAAAATGACAACAGTGATAAGAGAGAGAATAGGTGGAGAAATTGCTCTCTGAAAAGGTGCAGATTTACAGTCATAAAGTCAAACAGCACGGAAACAAACCCTACTGTCCAACTTGTCTACGCTGATCAGACATCTGACCTAGTCCCATTTGTCAGCATTTGGCCTATATTCCTCTAAACCCTTTCTATCCATTTATCCATCATTTATCTTTTAAATGTTGTAATTGTACCTGCCTCCACCACTTCCTCTGACAGCTCATGCTATACCACCTTCTGCATGAAAACATTACCCCCTAGGTTCTATTAAAATCTTCCCCCTCTCACCTTAAACCTTTGCCCTCTAGTTCTGGACTTCCCTACCCATGCCCTTCATGATTTCATAAACCTCCAGAAAGTCACCCCTCAGCCTCCGATGTGCCATGCGAAAAAGCCTTAGCCTATTCAGCCTCTCCCTCCAATCCCTGCAACATACTTATAAATCTTTTCTGCACCCTTAGGTTTAACAACATCCTTTCTATAGAAGTTTTCTTCAGAACAGGGTAGGGTTGATCATGAGGGACATGAGCAAGGTGGATTGAAAGCAGCTTGTTCCCTTAGTCAAAGGATTTAATAGGAGCTTTTGGAAGGGAATTGGGGAAAGAACAGGGGAGTGGGACCCAGTGGAAAGGTATTTCAGAAATCTAGCAGATGATGGATAACCAAATGGCCATCTTCTATTGCGATTGATTCCATGAAGCAATGACAAGGCAGTCAGAGCAGATGTAAGGCTTTAAAGATGTTTTGTGACATTGTTTGAAAGTGTATGCATGATGATATAGCAATATTTAAACATTACAGGCACTGTTGACATCTCAGTACCATTATCAGAGGAACCTGTAAGTATTTCTTTCACTTTTAGTATGTGAAACGGCTATTTTTCCATTAAATTGCTTGCCCTTGGAAAGTAGTATTCTTAGAAACAGCTGACATTCCTATGGTTATATGCAGAGAAAGTTATTTTTAAAAGTATATACGCACAAATCACAATTCAATCCTTTTTCAGCATGACATTTGTGTGACTGCTCATCCTAAAAATGATCAAGAATAAAAAATGGCAAAACAGGCATTGAATTCAGGTTATGCTTGCAATTTCTCTTCTTCACGGAGCATGAATTCACAGTCTGCTGAATAGGCTCCCACTTGACAGCTGTTAATGCTACAACTGTGACAAAACATAGCAGTTTCTATCCGGGTGAGTGTACATCTGCTTCCCTCTGCTGATTGGGTTCACTGTAGACAGCCTCAGAAAATCAACGCCAAAGATTGGACCAAGTTTAGTTTTGGTGAAAACTGAATAACACTGGGCTCTGCCTGCTTGTATATCAAGACAATTATAATTTACAGTGGCAACGTTGTTTTAATAAATGATCATGTTTTTCCAATTCACAAAGTAGAAATAATCTAGATTGTCTATGCTTGACAAAATAGATTTTAAGAAGATTAAATTGCATCCCCCCCCCGCCCCCCCCCCCCCCCCCGCCTTTAGATTCTAATGGACTTATGTATTTCCAGTGTCTTCTGTTTTAATTACAGAAGATTGCTACAGAATTGAAGTTCAAATAAGTGGATACAATAACTCAATAATCCATTTTCCAAATGGTGTATCCAATGATATTTTATCAAATAACCAATAAGCAATGAGGGAGAGTTTAGGACCTGAGGCCATAATCTCAGAATAAGGTGTTGCATGCTTAAGGCAGAGATGAGGAAGAATTCCTTCTCTCAGAAGAAATCTTTGAAATTCTTTGGTATAATGGACTGTACAAAATGGGTCATTAAGTCTATTCAAGGCAGAGGTTTTTAAATGGTAAGGGAATCGAGGCTTAAACAAAGAGCTAGGAACATTCCAGCACAGGAACAGGCCCTTCGGCCCACCAAGATTATGTTGACACATGATATCTTTCTAAAATAAAAACCATTGCCTCTATGTGGTCTCGAACCTGTCAAAATGACATTGAACATATCAGCTTCTACCACCTCCTCTGGTAGTGCATTCCAGGCTCTTAGCAACCTCTGTGCAAAAAAACTTACCTCTCACATCTTTTAAGTTTTCCCTCGCTCACCTTAAACCCATGTCCCCTCGTAATTGACATTTCTACCCTGCGAAAAGGAATCTTCACACCACCCTCTGTGTGAAAACACTGCCCTTTAGGTCGCTTTTAAATCTTTCCCCTCTCACCTTAAACGAATGCCCTCCAGTTTTGAACCACCTACCCTGGGAAAAAGACCTTGGCTATTCACCCTAACCATGCTATGCGTGATTGTATAAACTTCTATAAGGTCCTCCCCTCAGTCTCCGAGGGAAGAAAGCCCGAGCCTATACAGCCTCTATGACTCAAACTCCCCCAGACCCGGCAACATCCTTGTAAACCTTTTCTGAACCCTTTCAAGTTTCATATTTTTCCTATAGAAGTGCGAATATAACTGAATGCAGTATTCTAAAATGTTTTTTTAATTATGCTTTGAGTTCTGATGTTTGCTACAGTGAGGATGAATATTTTTGTAAATAAGAAAAACAAATGCTTCTGCATCATAAAATGGCTAGTATTTAAAACAGTTTTGATATCCAACCTTAATAAGAAACTTCTGTGCAGCTCACTAAAATGAACAAACTAGCTGCCTCAAAACCAGACATGGCAATACTTTCTGCATGGCTGCATTAGAGACACATAGTAGGTTTCTGCAGGACCGCTCAAGGTATCTAGAGGAATTGTATTGGATACCTTTTCTGGTGGAATGATTTTACTGCATTCAATTAAAATGAATTGACTCAATCCTCAATTGCTGGTGTCAGTTTATATTACATGGGTGAGGCTACTTGACATTTCTTACATGTCTAGGTCCAATCATTAATTTCTTTGGAAAACAGGAAAGTCTGTACATGTAATTACTGGTGCTTAAAAATGGCCAGCAGGAACTGTGGTACAGATATGCAAAATACATTTTAAAAAGGAATATTCAGGATAGGAATCCAACATCACTTATCTTGATCACGGACATGTAGGACATTGAATTGGGACACTGAATAAAATAATCTTTTGACTGCTCTTTTTGAGTCCAACCTTTCTGGCTAATTGTTATTTTCTGCCCAAGACAGTCCCAATGCCCAACATTTAGATTAGATTAGATTAGATTACTTACAGTGTGGAAACAGGCCCTTCGGCCCAACAAGTCCACACCGACCCGCCGAAGCACACCCACCCAGACCCATTCCCCTACACCTAACACTATGGGCAATTTAGCATGGTCAATTCACCTGACCTGCACATTTTTGGACTGTGGGAGGAAACTGGAGCACCCGGAGGAAACCCACGCAGACAGAGGGAGAATGTGCAAACTCCACACAATCAATTGCCTGAGATGGGAATTGAACCCGGGTCTCTGGCACTGTGAGGCAGCAGTGCTAACGACTGTGCCACCGTGCCGCCCACACAGTTTACAAAGTGTATCTGGTCTGTCCTGATTTTTCAGAACTGAGAGATTATTTTTGTCAGAAGGAGCCTTTGAAATGGCTCAAATTAACATTTCCACAGCTCTTTGACTGTGGAACATAATGGCCCAATTTTAATTCTTGTACAAATGATCAATTTTGAGTGAATTAGGCTCTCATCTCATGAGCTTAAATTTACAGAGGATGGGGACACGTGCTGCATGCCCCAGTCAATCTCTGGAAATTCCAGCTGCACTCTAGCTCACTCTAATGGGTACTGCTGAAACTGCAATAAAACCTTAGGAAGCAGAGCTCTGGACTAAGAGAAATTAGGTCTGAAAGGTGACGGGAACCTAGAGAGGAGGGCAATGGAGAATGGGTTTTCAAGGCTAGTTGGGAAGGAACACAAGGGGTTGTACCTGTTACGTGCACAAGGTATATCTTCCCCAACCTTCCTGCCATCTTTTTTCACCAAGTTATTTAAATGTGGGTCTTCTGAATCTTGACTGTCAATACCAAATGTTTTATCACATGGGCTGCATAATGTTCAGACCAACTAGCTGGTTAACAAGCTCAATTAGCTATCAAGTATTTAGTTTTTAAAAATTGCACAAGGCTCTCAGTTTGGTGCTTGTTTGCTTACTGTGTTATATGGATCAGGTTAGTGGTATGGGATGCAGTGGGCTGTCCATTTGCCATGTGTTACATTTTCCTGTAATGGCCAAACATATGCTCCAGGTGAGGGGGAGGGCTGCAAAATGCAGCTCCATGTGGTAGTCAGCAATAACTTTTTTTCATCCTCATTAACCAATGACTCAAGTGTGATTCTCCCAAACATCGCCCCATGTACAGACTTGAAGTTTTCCAACAATTTAAAACCATTTGAAATAAGAATTGATTTCCATATAGCTGGCAGTGAGGCATAATGCAGGTTCAGGTCCATATGTTGTCAAACAGTGAGTCACTGACTTTAGGTCCAGAGAAAAAGCAAGAACCAACAACTCAGAAAGCTCTACATGCCTCCTCACAATATCCCAGCCAGGGGGGATAAGATGTGCCACTGTAAACCCATGTGGAAAAGAGAAAGAAACAAGGACATATTTGTCAGAGTAGTGGGAAAACAGATCTGTATTAGAGATCAGTATTTCATTCTTGTCACTTTTGCACTGCTTGAAGGCAGGTCTTTGGGCTCATTGCCTGCTACTACTTCATCTGGAGCTAATTTCTCAGCAGATTTTGTCAGCGGTGGTTGCCATTGACTTTTTAGGGGCAATATGAGGAGCCAGGTCCAATGACCACATGACTCAGGTCCAATGACTCAGCCCCGAATGGGAACTGAACGTATGCTGTTGATGTCATTCCAAAGGACATGCTCTCAAGTTAACTGAAACAACTGGGAACCCATTTACCTTGTATTGGTCACACAGCAATTAATAAAAATCATTTAGATCAGGCTTACAAATAGCTTTTGTAAGAGCATGACCAGTCAGATTAATTCTGACAAAGAAATCAATAGCCCACAGATATTATTCTATCGTGTGGAACATATCTTCAGTTCACATCTGTTATTCCCTGATATGAATCCTTTTGCCACAAAAGCCCATTACCTCCTCAAAAATGGCACACCGAGTTAACTCACATCATTGAGCTTTGGTGAACATTATGAACATTGGTGTGCTCAATTACTAGGCATTTTTTTTTAAAAAAAGAGTAATTATTCCATTAAATTATAAACCGTATCTTCTTTTTTCTTGACCCTCCAACAAAAACAAGCCATTAAATAGAAAGAAGGTTCATCAGATAAAACTTTGGGAACAATCAAGAAAACTATCAAAAATTCTACTCTTCAATGATAATGACAGAAATTGTGGAGACCACTCATATAAATGATATGCATCTTTAACAGCTAAGACTACTTACTAACACACTGACAAAACACTTGGGAAATGTCACTTGGAATGTCAGAATCATGCAACAGAATTAAATTTGTACTTATTTTTTTTCAGTCAACCTATCTAAAACATCAGCATTATAGACTTGTGATGCTTCATTATTCTGTACTTACCTTTTGGTGAAGTTGTTACTTGGAGCTGAGGGGAAGCCAGCAGATATGGCTTGTTTGGACTTACAGAAAAAAAATCAAAGATTAATCTGTAAAATTAAAGCACATGGAATTGGGAAGAGAATTGATGTAGAAATGGATAGAAAATTGGTTGGCAGACAGGAAACAATGATTAGGAACAAGGAGATTTATTTTGCCCAAATAGCAGGCATTGACTCATAAGGTATAGCAGGGATTAGTGATAGGACCCAGCTATTCACAATATGTATTCATGATTTAGGTGACAGAACTAAATATCTCCAAATTTGCAAATGATACAAAGTACGATGGAAGCCAGAGCTGTGAGAAGGATGCAGAGATGTTACAGTGTGATTTGGAAAAGCTGGGTAACTGGGGAAATGCATGGCAGATGCAACATAAAGAGTTAATAATTGTGAGGTCACCCACTTTGGGTGCAAAAGCAGGAAGGCAGATTATTTTCTGAACGTTTATAAATTAAGAGAAGGGAATGTGCAATGAGACTTGGGTGTCCTTGTACACCAGTAACTGAAGGTAAGCAGGCAGTAAAGGAAGGCAAATGGCATGTTGGCCTTCATAGCAGGAGAATTTAAATACAGGAGCAGGAGTGTCTTCCTGCAATTATACAGATCTTTGGAGAGACCACACCTGAAATACTGTGCACAGTTTTTGTCTCCTTGTCTGAGGAAGGATGCTCTTGCCAGAGAGGAAGAGCAGCAAAGGTTTACGAGACTGATTCCTGGGATGGTATAGCTCCGGCTTCAATTCCCGCCTCAGGCGACTGACTGTGTGGAGTTTGCACATTCTCCCCGTGTCTGCGTGGGTTTCCTCCGGGTGCTCCGGTTTCCTCCCACAGTCCAAAAGATGTGCAGGTTAGGTGAATTGGCCATGCTAAATTGCCCGTAGTGTTAGGTGTAGGGGAATGGGTCTGGGTGGATGTGCTTCGGCGGGTCGGTGTGGACTTGTTGGGCCGAAGGGCCTGTTTCCACACTGTAAGTAATCTAATCTAAAAAAGCTGACGTATCAGGAGAGGTTGAATCAGTTAGGAGTATAATCACTGGAGTTGAGAAGAATGGGGGGGGGGGGGCATCTCCTAGAAACCGAAAAAAATTCTAACAGGACTAGACACGGTGGATATAGTATGTATCTTCTCAATGGTGACGTCACTTCCGCCCCCATCGCTGCATGGACAACAGCCACCACCAACCATGCAGCCTCCGCGATTGCCGCTTAGACAACCACCTCCACGATCGCCAGGAAGACCATCGCCGACAGATACGTGGCCGCCGCGGGATCCACGGCCACCGGGACCAGTGCCGTTTCTGCCCGGCGCGCCACTTCCGCCCCCGGAGCTGCCATTGCCGCAGCTACTGCCGCCCCCAGTGATGTCAATCACCTGCTCAAGGACCATGCCGCCCCCATGTCGATCTCCACCCCCACGTCAATCTCCACCCCCATGTCAATCTCCACCCCCACGACTAACTCCACCCCCACGACTAACTCCACCTCCACTCCCAGCTCCAGCCTCACACCAGGTCCCAGGTCCTAGCTCCCAATCCTGCCGTATTTTCACTATCCCTCCAGACCTCCCCCTCTTTGAGGATGAACGATCAGTCCTCAGCAGAGGCTTCACCTTTATCCCCCTATGCTCCCGGATCAATGAGTTCGACACGCGGCTAGATATCGAGCATTTCCTCTGCCGCCTTCGCATCCGTGCTACTTCTTCAACGGACTCTTGCCCAACCTCTGACGACCCCGTCTCCCGCCTCCAACACACCCCATCCACCTGGACACCCTGTGCTGGCCTCTTACCCGCCCTCGATCTCTTCATATCCAACTGCAGCCACGACATTGACCGCCTCAACCTGTCCACCCCTCTCACCCTCACAACACGCAGCCATCCACTCCCTCCGCTCCAACCCCAACCTCACCATCAAACTGGCAGGCAAGGGAGGCGCAGTGGTAGTTTGGCACACCAATCTTTACAGCGCTGAAGCTAGACGCCAACTCGTGGACACCTCCTCCTACTGCCCCCTTGACCAAGACCCCACCTCACATCACCAAACCATCATCTCCCAGACCATCCATAACCTCATCACCTCAGGAGATCTCCCATTCACCGCCTCCAACCTCACAGTCCCACAACCCCGCACCACCCGTTTCTAGCTCCTGCCCAAAATCCATGAACCTGACTGCCCCGGCCGACCCATTGTCTCAGCCAGCTCCTGCCCCACTGAACTCATCTCTGCATACCTCGACACTGTCCTGTCCCCCTTAGTCGAAGAACTCCCCACCCCACGTTCGGGACACCACCCATGCCCTCCACCTCCTCCATGATGTTCGCTTCCCCGGCTCCCAACGCCTTATCTTCATGATGGACATCCAGTCCCTATACACTTCAACCCCCATCACGAAGGCTTCCAAGCCCTCTGCTTCTTCCTCTCCCGCCGACCCAACCAGTACCCTTCCACTGACACCCTCCTTCGACTGACTGAACTGGTCCTCACTCTTAACAACTTCGCCTTCCAATCGTCCCACTTCCTCCAAACCAAAGGAGTAGCCATGGGCAGCCGCATGGGCCCTAGCTATACCTGCCTCTTCATCGGATATGTGGAACAGTCCATCTTCCGCAGCTACACTGGCACCACCCCCACCTTTTCTTCCACTATATTGATGATTGTATTGGCGCTACCTCATGCTCCCATGAGGAGGTTGAACAGTTCATCCACTTTACTAACACCTTCCACCCTGACCTCGAATTTACCTGGACCGTCTCAGACTCCTCCCTCCCCTTCCTAGACCTCTCCATTTCTATCTCGGGCGACCGACTCAACAGACATTTACTACAAACCGACCGACTCCCACAGCTACCTAGATTACACCTCCTCCCACCCTGCCCCCTGTAAAAACGCTATTCCATATTCCCAATTCCTCCGCCTCTGCCGCATCTGCTCCCAGGAGGACCAATTCCAATACTGAACAACTCAAATGACCTCCTTCTTCAAAGACCGCAATTTCCCCCCCGACGTGGTCGACGATGCTCTCCACCGCATCTCCTCCACTTCCCGCTCCTCCGTCCTTGAACCCCGCCCCTCCAATCACCACCAGGACAGAACCCCACTGGTCCTCACCTTCCACCCCAACAACCTCCGGATACATCGTACCACCCTCCATCATTTCCGCCATCTCCAGACAGACCCCACCACCAGGGATATATTTCCCTCTCCTCCCCTATCAGCATTCAGGAGAGACCACTCCATCCGCGACTCCGTCAGGTCCACACCCCCCACCAACCCAACCTCCACTCCCGGCACCTTCCCCTGCAACTGCAAGAAATGCAAAACTTGCGCCCACACCTCCCCCCTCACCTCCCTCCAAGGCCCCATTGGATCCGTCTATATCCGTCGCAAGTTCACCTGCACCTCCCCACACATCATTTACAGTATCCGCTGCATCCGATGTGGTCTCCTCTATATTGGGGAGACAGGCTGCCTACTTGTGGAACGTTTCAGAGAACACCTCTGGGACACCCGCACCAACCAACCCAACCACCCCGTGGCTGAACACTTTAGCTCCCCCTCCCTCTCTGCCAATGACATGCAGGTCCTTGGCCTCCTCCATTGCCAGACCCTGCCCACACGACGCCTGGAGGAAGAGTGCCTCATCTTCCGCCTAGGAATCCTGCAACCACACAGGATGAATGTTGATTTCTCCAGCTTCCTCATTTCCCCTCCCCCTACCTTATCTCAGTCCCAACCTCGGATTCAGCACCGCCCTCTTGACCTGCAATCTTCTTCCCGACCTCTCCGCCCCCACACCCTCTCCGGCCTATCAGCTTCACCCTCACCTCCTTCCACCTTTCGTATTCCCAGCGCCCCCTCCCCCAAATTCCCTCCCCCCCTACCTTTTATCTCAGGCCGCTTGGCACAGCAGCCTCATTCCTGAAGAAGGGCTTATACCCGAAATGTCGATTCTCCTGCTCCTCGGATGCTGCCTGGCCTGCTGTGTTTTTCCAGCACCACATTTTTCAACTCTGATACTCCAGAATCTGCAGTCCTCACTTTCTCCTCAATGTTGAGGGAGTCTAGTACCGGGACTTTTAGTCTAAGGTTACTGGATAACTGTTTAGGATTGAGCTAAGGAAATATTTCTTCATCTAGTGAGTGGTCAGCCTGTGGAAATCTCTACAATAGAAAGCAGTCAAGGCCAAAATATTGCATGATGTCAAGGACGTATTGGATATAGTACTTGGAGTTAAAGGGATGAAAGGACATGGGGAAGAATTAGGAACAGGCTATTGAGTTCAAAGAGCCACCATGATCATAATGAATGCCAGAACAGACCTGAAAGGCCAAATGTTGCTGTTATTCCTTATTAATGTATAATGCATTCACAATAATGTGATTAGTCCTGTGGCTACCGAACTACACCCAGATATTTTGTTGGAATCACTTGTGTACTTCAATCCCTGAATCCTGGTTAACAATGAATACTACTATACCCCCTTCCTTCTTCTTTTGTTCCCTCTCCTGAGTGTTTTATGCCTAGGAATATTTTCTTGCCAATCCTGCCACAGCTACAGCCAGATCTACATCATTATGAATTACTCTGCCATTTTAATCAATGAGTCAAGATCTCCAATCTTGTTTCTTATGCTCACAGCATAAATGCACATCAGTCTACATTTCCTGGATTAAGTTAGTTATCTCCTAGTTCCTAGTTTATTTCCTAGTTTAGTTAGTCTTTCTAAGTCAGGAGTGGAATGAAAAATCTTGTCCTGTTTTATCTTCTTCAATATTTCTGCCTTAGTTTTGTCCATAGGCCTAAATCCTACATTTCCCTCTGAGAAGCATGTATCTGTATACAGAGCGACCTGGGTAGGACTCAGGTTCAGGTTAAGTGGCAAATAACATTCATGCCACTCAAGAAGACCAGAGTGTGAGGTAAATAACCTCCACTTGCCTGAATGAGTGCAGTTCCAAGAACCCTCACAAAGCTTGATACCACGCATGGCAAAGCAGTCCACTTGATCGGCACTCAGTCCACTGCCTCCATCACCAAAGCACGGTAGCAGCAGTATGTACCATTTATAGGATGCACTGCAGCAATTCACCCAGGTTCCCTTGACAGCACCTTCCTAATCACCTGCAAGGGCAGGTCAGGAGATACAACCACTAGGAAGTTCCCCTCCAAGACACACACAAGTCTGATTTGGAACTATATTGCTATTCCTTCACTGTCCTTGAGTCAAAATCTTGAAACATCCACTCTAATCATATTGTGGATGTCTGCAATGACTGTGACATATTGTCTAGCTATCACCATTGTTAACAGCTAACCTGAGAATGCAACTTTTTAAAAAAAAGGTTTTGTGATTTATACATGAAAGAAGCGAAACTATCATGGTATTCTAACAGATGAAAGGCTTAACAGACAATGAATTTTTCAATGTATAATTTCAGTTACATCACTGTAAATCTTTGCTATAAATTCTGTGTGTTAGGATTGAGCCCTCCACTACCACCTGATGAAGGAGCGACGCTCCGAAAGCTAGTGTGCTTCCAATTAAACTTGTTGGACTATAACCTGGTGTTGTGTGATTTTTAACTTTGCAATGACTGCAGCAGTTTAAGAATGCAGCTCACCACCACCTTGGGATGGGCATACGTAATTGCCTAACCAGTGACACCCACATTGCATGAGCAAATAAAAAAATCCTCACACTTCCTTTCACCCACTTCCTAACTTTAGTTTAAATCTATCACCATATCTCTAAAATATTAAACTAATACAATTCACTCCTGTCTTGCAACAATATCAAATACCCACATAATCAAATGGCTCTCTGAGGCACCAGTGGAGTATTTGCACACAATCTCACTCACCAGACACCAGAATCAAGGCATTAAATATGTAAATGAAATTTAAAAGATTATAATCTCTGCACTGCCTGATTTCCAGAGTTTGCAAATTAAGAGGTACAATTGCTCAGCCTGGCACCCATGTGCTAAACACCACGGAACTGGTCAAAAAGCACATACCTGCTGCAGCATTTTAAATCAATGTCTGACAGAAAACCCCTCTGGGGTTCAAATGCTCCATTCCTGAATCACTGAGAAGTAACTTGGCTCAAAAGGTTCATTTCTGCTTTGTGCATTGTACTGTTGCAATGAGATGCCATTCTTATTCCACACAACCA
This sequence comes from Chiloscyllium plagiosum, assembly GCF_037043375.1. Lineage (NCBI taxonomy): Eukaryota > Metazoa > Chordata > Chondrichthyes > Orectolobiformes > Hemiscylliidae > Chiloscyllium > Chiloscyllium plagiosum. Next base: position 37,682,225 of record NW_028270147.1, on the reverse strand, counting down.
TTGCTCCTCATATAGATAAATCGCACCTCAACTCACTTCATTACAAATACTGACCCGCTGCATTCATCAAGTGACATTAAGGTTCTCACACACATCATAAACAATTGTGGTTGGGGTTGGTATAGTGAGAGCGGGAGCTAAACAGTCACAGACTTGCAGAATGCGAAAGATAAATAACACTAAAGATGTTCAAAGTTTGTGCGAAGATTTGTAGCTCGGGTGCTCGTTGCTGTGGTTCTGTTCGCCGAGCTGGAAGTTTTTGTTGCAAACGTTTCGTCCCCTGGCTAGGCGACATCATCAATGCTTGGGAGCCTCCTGCGAAGCGCTTCTTTGAGGTTTCCTCCGGTGTTTATAGTGGTCTGTCCCTGCCGCTTCCGGTTGTCAGTTTCAGCTGTCCGCTGTAGTGGTTGGTATATTGGGTCCAGGTCGATGTGTTTGTTGATGGAGTTTGTGGATGAATGCCATGCCTCTAGGAATTCCCTGGCTGTTCTCTGTCTGGCTTGCCCTATGATAGTAGTGTTGTCCCAGTCGAATTCATGTTGCTTGTTGTCTGCGTGTGTGGCTACTAAGGATAGCTGGTCGTGTCGTTTCATGGCTAGTTGATGTTCATGTATGCGGATTGTTAGCTGTCTTCCTGTTTGTCCTATATAGTGTTTTGTGGTGTCCTTGCATGGTATTTTGTACACTACATTAGTTTTGCTCATGTTGGGTATCGGGTCCTTCGTTCTGGTGAGTTGTTGTCTGAGCGTGGCTGTTGGTTTGTGTGCCGTTATGAGTCCTAGGGGTCGCAGTAGTCTGGCTTTCAGTTCCGAGATGCTCCCGATGTATGGTAGTGTGGCTAGTCCTTTTGGTTGTGGTATGTCCTCGTTCCGTGGTCTTTCTCTTAGGCATCTGTTGATGAAGTTGCGGGGGTATCCGTTTTTGGCGAATACCTTGTATAGGTGTTCCTCTTCTCCTTTTTGCAGTTCTGGTGTACTGCAGTGTGTTGTGGCCCTTTTGAATAGTGTCCTGATGCAGCTTCGTTTGTGTGTGTTGGGGTGGTTACTTTCATAGTTTAGGACTTGGTCTGTCTGTGTGGCTTTCCTGTATACCCTTGTAGTGAATTCTCCGTTCGGTGTTCTCTGTACCATCACGTCTAGGAATGGGCGTTGGCTATCCTTTTCTTCTTCTCTCGTGAATCGGATTCCTGTGAGTGTGGCGTTGATGATCCGGTGTGTTTTTTCTATTTCCATGTTTTTAATGATTACAAATGTGTCATCGACATATCTGACCCAGAGTTTGGGTTGAATTTGTGGTAGGACTGCAACCAGTCTGGGCATTACCCGTACTTTCGGTAGGATGCTGAGAAAACATCATTTTGAGGGTGGGCCAATTTTTCCTGCAGCAAGACAAAGGGAGTGACTGAGTATGAATATTGTAAGGAAAAGCAGTTGATGATGATGTAAAAGCAGATGTGGTGAGATGCTTCCAGTGAGTGAGTAGAAGTACAGAGGCAAGAAGGGTTAATAGTTTGGGAGAATGAGCTGGGTGCAACTGTTGAGTGGTCATGACACATCAATAATGAGAGTTGCAGAAGTGCAGTGCAAATGGCTATTCCTAACTTGCAGTGAAATATTATGCAGCTGTGATTTATGCAGAGGACCAGGCAGTCACAAAGTCCTGGCAGCAGCATGCACTTTCATCTCGCCTGCTGCATGAATCAAAGAGAGAGGCGTAGAAGGGGCCTGTTGCATAATTAATAAGACAAAGAGTGGAAGAGAAATATCATCGTTGGCCAGTGAGGACCCAGTGCCATGAGTTTCACTCAAAATAAATCCTTTGCCAAAAGATGGGAAATTTGAATCCATTGACTCCATTCCAATCTTTTCTTTCAAGGCAGGCTGTTAATTATTCATCCAAGAAGGCAACATCTGGGGAATTGTGAAGTCTGACCTCACCTCTTCAGAGGATTCTCAGGGTGGCATGCAGAGATAAGTCCTAGGAAGGAACCAATGAGAATAAAATATTTTTGCATCTTCTGTTCCTAATGCAGCAAATTGAGCTTCTTGAAAAAGGTAATCAATTCAGTCTTCTTGAAAAAAATCACCTTTCCACCTTTTGTGGCCATTACAAGATTTGCACAGGGACTCACAACAGCTCCAAACTGCTCACTAAGTGTTTAAAAAGGTGTCCCTGAGTGGGATAATGGAGTGACTGGGAACTCCTCTGGAGACAAGCTTTCGGAGTGCAAGGAGTCTCCTCATCAGAACTTCTTGTTTTCGTAAGAAGAGGATGGAGCCCCATTTTTAATTTACAATCATGCACTTAATAGCCTAACTGGAGATTTCAAAGCAAGTCAGGTAGCATCCGAGGAGCAAGAGAGTTGATGGTTCCTAATGAAGGGCTTATGCTTGAAACATTGACTCTCCTGCTCCTCGGATGTTGCCCGACCCACTGTGCTTTTCCAGCACCTCACCTTTCACTCTGATCTCCAGCATCTGCAGTCCTCACTTTCTCCTAGAGATTTCAAAGGCTGAACAATGTGTTACTTGGTAGTAATACAAAATATTTCAAAGTAGGATGCATTTACACATCAAAATAGGCAAATCTCACTCCAAATGACTAATTTGATTAGTTCGCTATTAAGATCGTGACAAAAATATAATTTTGTCATGTTTACATATCTTGCCCATGTAGCTTTCAACTTTTTATTACCTATGTTTTGACAATGTTCTTAAAAAATTAAAATGGCTGCCCAGGGAAAATGAATCTCTTTCAGCCAGATGATCAAAAATTACTTGATACAAATGTTTGGAGGGAGACAGTGCAGTTAAAATGAAAATATATACATTCCATAATCAGTGGCTCCTTTGAGAAATGTGATACATAACTGACACAGTGCATCAATTTGATCTCCTAAAAGATAACTAACAATGTTAATACTTCCCTGGAACTAATGTGACCATGTATCAGCTGGTTTATTAAATATCTCAGTAGGGAGCATCCACAAGTTTCCAAATTTCTATGACACAAGCAATTTCCAAATCAGAAAAATATTTTCTTTGAAGGAATTATAACTCGGCACTTCTATGGTGTAGCCGATACCCTAGAGTGATTGGAACATTTTAAGCAGGTGGTTTAAATATTAAACAAAGAAATTTGGAATTTAGAACAGAACAGCATGAAAAGTAGGAGCAGGAGTATACCATTCAGTTCCTCGAGCCCATTGGCCCATTCACAGATATCGGAAGTGATCTGCCTCAACACCATTTCCTTGTATTACACCCCTATATCCCTTGATGTTTTTTAATATGCTTATGATGAACACATTCCTCCAATGATTAAGCTTCCACAATACTCTGGTGCAGAGAATCCCAAACATTCACAGCCCTCTGAATGAAGAGAATCATAATCATCCCAGCCCTCAATGGCCTGCCCCTTATTCTAAGACTGTGTTGTGACTGTGTCCCCTGGTTCTTGACCTTCTCAGCCAGAGGACAGAACCATCCTGCATTTATTCTGTCAGTCCCTGTTCGAAATTTCTACGCTTCAATAAGCTCATCTCTCATTCTTCTATACTCCAGACAATATCGGCTCAGCCTTATTAAACTTTCCTCATTGGACAATCCATCCATTCCAGTAATAGTTTGGTGAACTTAAGTTGCACTCCTGCAGCAGTAAAAATGATTTTCCTTTGCTAAGGAGATCAAAACTGCACACAATGGTGACGAGGGTGGGAAAATACAATCCGAATGAAAACATCTGATTCCTAATGTTGAGAAATAGCTTTCTGATTTTCCTCTCAAGGCGTAAATAGTGACCTCAGAATTCAGCCATTGACCAGTCACTATCTTATTTCCATGCACTTGAATTGCTTTAAATCTTTAAAATACCTTTCTTTTATAGGCCATTTCTAATTCTTCTCCCCTTTTCCAAGAAGGTACAATTTCCCAACATATAAATCAAAGTGGGTACCTGGTAGCTTTAGCTTACCAAATACTTATCCAAACCATCATCCAAATGCTTCTTTGCAACAATGCTCCATGATCACTCTTGTTCTCAACCCTTCATTCATGCAGGTCAGCAACATCAAAGTACCTGCCTCGGAACATCATGCTTGCCCTAAGAATAACTCAGGCACAACATCAACCCAAATACATTTTTCTTTGGAGTTCAGGGGTATCTCTAACTTGCTCGTTTCTGCGAGGTTGTTTTGCACACAGAGAGAGACACATATCTCATGTAACAACTCAGATATGTTTGCACGCATTTTATGGAGCTCTATTTTCTTCCTTAAAATCACTCACCTTAGTGCTTACTTGGAAGCTGCCAGTCACTATCTACCTCATATTTCTTTCTTGTTGATAAAGGGGAAACATTAGATGTAGTGTATTTAGAGTTGTAATGTATTTAGAGTTCCAGAAGGCATTCAATAAGGTGCCAGATAAAAGGTTACTACACTAGATAAGAACTCACTGTATTGGGGCTAATGTATTAGCGTTGACTGAGGATTGGTTAACACACAGAGGACAGAGGGTCAGGATTAAAGGTCTTTTTCGTGTAGAAAGTTGTAACGAGTGGAGTGCCACAAATATCAAAGATAATTATTTAGTGTCTATATTAATGATTTGATGGAGGGGAAGAGAGGAACGTATGTAAATTTACTGACGAGACAAGAATAGGTGGGAGGGTTTGTTGTGATAAGGACGTAAGGGATCGGCAAGGGGATATAAATAGGTTTAGTGCATGGGTCTTTTTCATGTTGGAAACAAGTAACAAGTGGAGTGCCACAGTGATCAGTCAAAGATCAACTATTTATGATTTATTTTCATGATTAAACGGAGAAGAGAGATTGTCATGTTTCCAAATAGGGAGGAGGGTATGTTGTGATGAGGTCATAAGGAATGTGCAAAGGGATATAAATAGGCTTGGTGAGTGGGCAAAAACTTGGCAAGTGAAGTTCAATGCAGAAAAGTTTGAGGTTATGCTCCTTGCGTGGAAGAATCAGAAGCCAAACTATAATTTAAATGGAGACAGACTTCAATAAAATTGTACTGTTCAGGTATTTGGGTGTTCTTGTGCATGAAACACGAAAATGTTAGTATCCAGACACAAGTAATCAAGGAGGCAAGTGAAATTTTAGCCTTTATTGTTCAGGGGTTGGAATTTAAAAATATGGAAGTCTTGATATGATTAAATAAGATATTGGTGAGGCTGAACCTGCAATGCTGCGTACAGGTTTAAAGTCTCTGCATTTAAAAAAGGATACACTGACCTTGGAGACAGTTCAAAAAAGATTCACTAAGCTGATTCCCGAGATGAAGGGTTAACTTATCAGATGGGACACGATCTTACTAAATGGCGAGGCAGGCGTAGGAGGCTAAATGGCTAATCCTGTCTTTGTACTGCACATTTATTGACTGCAGCACTAACTTACAGGCTTCCCGCCTCTGTGTGGGTCACATAGCTTTTTTTAGCGCACAAGGTCGTTAGTGCTCAGTTACAGGCTGCTGGCATCGAGGGGTTGCATTGCTTTTTAGTACAGAGGGTGGAGGCAGGCAACTTGTGACAGTGGGGAGTACTGAATAGTTAGGCTATCAGTTGGGGCTGAACATTTCACTGTGCAACACCACATTATATCAATGTCAGAGCTACAGCAAGTACTCACTGCCTGCGTAACAAACACACTACTTGGCCATGTGTGAAATTCAAAGGAAGTAGTTCCTAGTTGGTGAAGGAGGACTACAGTCAGCCAGGTGTTACTACCACAGTCAAAGAGCTTGTCCTATTCTAGTCCAGAGGCTTGGCCACAGACAGTCGAATACTTGGTACTATCAGACTTTGGAGACTCATGTCGTTGGTTGCCCAGGAATTGGGCCACAGACAATCTTGCAGATTAAGTGTAAACGAACTGGAGGTTACAGGTATGGCAATCTTGATGCTGTAGAGACAACGGGCCAATTTTTCCCAGATACACAGAAGACATGAACGGTAGTAGATTAAATGGACATAGAGTCATTGAGTCATAGAGATGGAAAGCACAGAAACAGACCCTTCAATCCAACTCGTCCAGACTGACCAGATATCTTAATCTAATCTAGTCCCATTTGCCAGCACTTGGCCCATATCCCTCTAAATCCTTCATACTTACAAACCCATCCAGATATATTTTAAATGTTGTAATTGTACCAGCCTTTACCACATCCTCTGGCAGCACATTCCACACATGCACAACCCTCTGCGAGAAAAGGTTGCCCCTTAGGTTTCTTTTATATCTTTCCCCTTTCACCGTAAGCCTATGCCCTCTCGTTCTGGACTTCCCTCACCCCAGGGAAAAGACCTTGTCTATTTACCCAATCCATGCCCCTCATAGAGTCATAGAGATGTACAGCATGGAAACAGACCCTTCGGTCCAACCCGTCCATGCCGGTCAGATATCCCAACGCAATCTAGTCCCTCCTACCAGCACCCGGCCCATATGCCTCCAAACCTTTCCTATTCATATACCCATCCAGATGCCTTTTAGATGTTTCAATTGTACCATCCTCCACCACTTCATCTGGCAACTCATTCCATACATGCACCACACTCTGCATGAAAAAGTTGCCTCATAGGTCTCTTTTATATCTTTCCCCTCTCACCCTAAACCTATGCCCTCTAGTTCTGGACTCCCCGACCCCAGGGAAATGATTTTGTCTGTTTATCCTGTCCATGGCCCTCATAATTTTGTACAGCCCCAGCCTGTTCAGCCTCTCCCTATAGCACAAATCCTCCAACCCTGGCAACATCCTTGTAAATTTTTTCTGAACCCTTTCAAGTTTCACAACATCTTTCCGATAGGAAGGAGACCAGAATTGAACGCAATATTCCAACAGTGGCCTAACCAATGTCCTGTACAGCCGCAACATGTCCTCCCAACTCCTGTACTCAATACTCTGACCAATAAAGGAAAGCATACCAAACGCCTTCTTCACTATCCTATCGACCCGTGACTCTACTTTCAAGGCGCTGTGAACCTGCACTCCAAGGTCTCTTTGTTCAGCAACACTCCCCAGGACCTTACCATTAAGTGATTAAGTCCTGCTAAGATTTGCTTTCCCAAAATTCAGCACCTCGTATTTATCTGAATTAAACTCCATTTGCCACTCCTCAGCCCATTTGCCCACCTGGTCCAGATCCTGTTGTAATCTGAAATAACCTTCTTCGCTGTCCACTACAACTCCAATTTTGGTGTCATATGCAACTTACTAACTGTACCTCTTATGTTAAAACCAAATCATTTATATAAATGATGAAAAGTAGTGGACACAATACCAATCGTTGTGGCACTCCGCTGGTCACAGGCCTCCAGTTTGAAAAGCAACCCTCCACCACCACCCTCTGTCTTCTACCTTTGAGCCAGTTCTGTATCCAAATGGCTAGTTCTCTCTGTATTCCATGAGATCTAACCTTGCTAACCAGTCTCCCATGGGGAACCTTGTCGAACGCCTTGCTGAAGTCTATATAAACCACACCCACCACTCTGCCCTCATCAATCCTCTTTGTTACTTTTTCAAAAAACTCAATCAAGTTTGTGAGACATGATTTTCCAAGTACAAAGCCATGCTGACAAGCGCTAATCTGTCCTTGCCTTTCCAAATACATGTACATCCTGTCCCTCAGGATTCCCTCCAACAATTTCCCCACCACCGACATCAGGCTCACCGGTCAATCGTTCCCTGGCTTGTCCTTACCACCCTTCTTAAATAATGGCACCACATTAGCCAGCCTTCAGTCTTCTGATACCTCACCTGTGACTATTGATGAAACAAGTATCTCAGCAGGGGGCCCAGCAATCACTTCCCTATCTTCCCACAGAGTTCTAGGGTACACTTAATCATGCCCTGGCAATTTATCCACTTTCATGCATTTCAAGACATCCAGCACTTCCTCCTCTGTAATATGGACATTTTTCAAGATGTCACCATCTATCTCCCTACAGTCTATATCTTCCATGTCCTTTTCCACAGTAAATACTGATGCAAAATACTTGTTTAGTATCTCCCCCATCTCCTGCAGCTCCACACAAAGGCCGCCTTGCTGATTTTTGAGGGGCTCTATTCTGTCCCATTACCCTTTTGTCCTTAATGTATTTGTAAAAACCCTTTGGATTCTCCTTAATTCTCTTTGCCAAAGCTATCTCATGTACCCTTTTTGTCCTCCTGGTTTCCCTCTTAATATATTCCTACTGCCTTTATACTCTAAGGATTTACTCAATCTCTCTGTCTTTACCTGACACATACTTCCTTCTTTTCTTAACCAAACCCTCAATTTCTTTAGTCATCCAGCACTCCCTATGCCTACCAGCCTTTCCTTTCACCCTAACAGGAATATACTATCTCTGCACTCTTGTTATCTCATTTATGAAGACTTCCCTTTTCCAACCGTCCCTTTACCTGTGAATATCTGCACCCAATCAGCTTTTGAAAGTTCTTGTCTAATACTGTCAAAATTAGCCTTCCTCCAATTTAGAACTTCAACTTTTAGATCTGGTCTATCCTTTTCCATCACTATTTTAAAACTAATAGAACAATGGTTGTTGGCCCAAAGTGCTCCCCCACTGACACCTCAGTCACCCGCTCTGCCTTATTTGCCAAGAATAAGTCAAGTTTTGCACCTTCTCTAGTAGGTACGTCCACATACTGACTCAGAAAATGCTCTTGTACACTCTCATATAAACTCTTAACGCTATGGCAGTCCCAGATTATGTTTGGAAAGTTAAAATCCCCTCCCATAACCAACCTATTATTCTTACAGATAACTGAGATCTCCTGACCAAATTTGCTTCTCAATTTCTCTCTGACTATTAGGGAGTCTACAATACAATCCCAATAACATGATCATCCCTTCCTTATTTCTCAGTTCCACCCAAATAACTTTCCTGGATGTATTTCCGGGAATATCCTCCCTCAGCACATCTGTAGTGCTATCCCTTATCAAAAACACCACTCCCCCTCCTCTCTTGCCTCCCTATCCTTCCTATAGCATTTGTATCCTGGAACATTAAGCTGCCAGTCCTGCCCATCCCTGAGCCACGTTTCTGTAATTGCTATGATATCCCAGTCCCATGTTCCTAACCATGCCCTGAGCTCATCTGCCTTCCCTGTTAGGTCTCTTGCATTGAAATAAACACAGTTTAATTTATCAGTCCTACCTTGTTTTCTGCTTTGTCCCTGTCTGCCCTGACTGTTTGAGTCACTTCTTTTCTCAACTGTACAGGTCTCAGATTGACCTTTTCCTCACTATCTCCCTGGATCCCCCCACACCCTTAATAGTTTAAATCCGCCTGAGCAGCTCTAGCAAATCTCCCTGCCAGTATGTTAATCCCCTTCCAATTCAGGTGCAATCCATCCTTCTTGTACAGGGTACTTCTACTCCAGAACAGATTCTAATGATCCAAAAATGTGAATCCTTCTCCCAGACACCAGCTCCATAGCCACACATTCTTCTGCTCTATCCTCCTATTCCTACCCTCACTAGCTTGTAGTACCTGGTAGTAATCCAGATATTACTACCCTCGAGGACCTTCTTTTTAAATTTCTGCCTAACTTTCTGTAATCACCCTTCAGAATCTCAAACTTTTCCCTTCCTATGTTGTTGGTTCCAATGTGTACAATGACCTCCTGCTGGTCCCTCTCCCCCTTGAGAACATTCTGCACCCTCTCTGAGATATCCTTGATCCTGGCCCCAGGAAGGCAATACACCATTCTAATTTTTCACAGCTGGCCGCAGAAACATTTGTCTGTGCCCCTGAATAGAGCATCCCCTAACACAATCGATCGCTTGTAACCCAACATATCCCTCATTACATTAGAGCCAGTCTTGAGACCAGAAACTTGGCTGTTCGTGCTACATTGCCCTGAAAGTCCATCACCCCCCTACATTCCCCACAACAGCATATTTGTTTGAAATGGGGACAGCCACAGGAGACTCCTGTACTACCCGCCTACCTTTCCTACCTTTCTTGGAGTTAACCCATCTACCTGACTGGATCCACGGCCTTCAGCCCTTCCTAAAACTGCCATCCATCACACCCCCTAGCTCTTGTAAATTCCGCATTGCCTCTAACTGTCGCTCCAACTGATCCATTCGATCTGATAGGATTTGCAACCAATGACATTTACTGCAGATATAATCCTCAGTAACCCTTAAATTCTCCTGAAACTCCCACATCCTAGAAGAGAACATATCACTCTACTAAAGGCCATTTTGCTCCTTCCAATCTATAGGCCCAGAAAATAGTTCCAATCTACAGGCCCAGAAAATAGTTCCACGTTATTGCTCTCCAAAACACTGCTCCAGGCTAACTTAATACTTATGTCTTTTCTTTTTAAAATTTAATCAAGAGACAGATCCTAATAAAAACATATAATCAAGAAAGAACCCACTCTACTCTATTGTAGATTTACAGCAAGGCTGTACTTAAAACTGTTTAGTTATGCAGCATGCAATGCTGAAAACTGTAGTCCACAAGCCATGGTGAGATGTACGTGCATGCTCGAGTTAGAGTAACTGTTGGCCCTATGAGTGTGAGGTGGCAGAGGGAAGATGGTGGCACTTATGCCAATTACCTTCTTCCTACAGTGCTGGCATTCCTCTAGGTGGCTGAGACTACTTCAACCTGGGTGGCAATCTCAAACCAGGCTGGCACGGTCTGGGATTGTGGCATTTTCTTTTGGTCCTGGTGGAACAAGAACTTTGTCTGCACTATCCTGTACACCACCCTGTCCAACTGGAACTCCAGCACCCTGCCCATAAAGCAAGTGCTATCTTCCCCCTTTTTGCCATGAGTGGGGCAAATGTTATAAGCCATGCAGGGTAGCTCTGGACTAACAGCACTTCTCCGGTTGTACAATGGCCTTTTCGATAAGGCACAGGTGCAAGTGATTCGGTTTAATTCCGGGAGCTCCAGTGAGTGGTGAGTTGCTCCGGGAATGGTGCATAGTGAGATGGAGTATAAATTGGACTTGATACTTGCCATGAGGACTGAAATGCCAGTTGATGTGGTGAATTTGGTAAGAGATGGCAAGAAAAATTACTTCTCCGCACGACGAATCACTTCACTAAACTCAATGGGACTTGTACTTTGCCAAAAATTGCAAGATACAGCCCATAGTTTTTTTTTTATAGATATTTTTATTAGAAATTTAACATTTTTACAAGTTTACAAAAATAAACAAAACTCTCAGATATAAACATTGATATACAATTAGCTCAAATATACAATAGCCAAAATTTGACAAAAAAAAAACAAAACAACAAAAAAAAACCAAAAAAAAAAGAAAACAACAAAAAGGAACAAGCAGACAAAACTCAACTATCTACTAATCTAACCTACAACTAACCAGGGTGTATATTTAAGTCTCTTACATGCTCGGGATGTGTTAACATCAGATATGATAAAACCCGTATTCGTGCGGGATTCCTCCCCCGAGGGGCCGCGGACCAGCCAGGTCTGTAGTCTCAATTAAATAAAAGCCCTTGTTAGGATAGCCGAAATATCTGTATTTATGTAATTCAAAAAGGGCTGCCATATTTTATAAAATAATTCGGTCTTTCGGTGCACCATGTTTGTAAGGAAGTCAAGGGGAATACATTCCATAATTAGTCTGTGCCAATTTGAAAGTCCAGGGGGGCCCTCCGCCACCCAGTTCATCAAAATATTTTTCCTTGCACAGAAAGAAAGAATAGAAAATAGTCTCTTCCCGTACGTGTCCAGGGAGGGAAAGTTCGAAAAGCCCAATAGGAGAGATACGGGGTCCACTTTTATTTCCGTTCCTAAAATTTCTGTCAGGGTACTTGCTACTTTAGTCCAATATCCACGGATCTTATGACAGGTCCATAAGCAATGTACAAGAGTGCCCACCTCTATTTTGCATTTAGGACACATTGGAGATGCTCCTGCTTTAAATTTTGCCAATCGAACCGGTGCTATATGGGCCCTATGAAGTATCTTCAGCTGGATAGCCTGGGTTCTGTTACAAATAGTAATTCTTCTAGCATTTTCCCAGATATCATTCCACGTTTCTGTGGAGATTTCTAGTCCCAGATCCTGATCCCATGTTTTAAGCAGATTATCCATATCTCCCGATACTTCATCATGTAGCAAATGATAAATATTACTGACGGAAGATACCCCCACTGGTCGTAGGACACTACATTCTCTATCGGATTTATAAAGACTATCTAATAACGTAGTCTTCTTCTGTATAAAATCTCGAATTTGGAAGTATCGAAAGAGGTCTCCATTGGGTAATCCGAATTTCTGACGCAGCTGTCCGAAAGACATCAGGACCCCATCTTTAAATAAATCCCCGAGACATGAGATACCCCTGGCTCTCCAGAGTTTAAAAGTGGCATCTGTTAACCCCGGTTGGAATCCCCATGCTCCCACTATCGGTGCATAGGGGGATGTTTTATGTGAATTACCCTCATTTTGCCGCATTATATTCCAAGCCTTGATTGTATTCAGTATTATAGGGTTTTTACAGTGATCTGTAATGATTTTCCTCTTGTCTGAGAATAAAAGGTTAATAAGTGGGTATTTTACTTGAGAAGCCTCGATGTCCAACCAGATTGATTGTGGATCAGACAAAACCCAATCAGCTATATAACTTAATAGGGAACTTAATTGATATTTCCTAAAATCTGGGAAGTCCAATCCACCCCTTGCCTGTGGAAGCTGTAGCTTCTTCAGCTTAATGAGGGGCCGCCTATGGTTCCAGATAAAGGAACTCAGCCAGCCGTATAATTTACATAAAGCTGTCCTCGGCAGCATCACCGGAAGCATTCTCATAGGATATAGGAGACGGGGCAGGATATTCATTTTGATTAATGCTATTCTACCCAGCCAGGAAATTGGCAGGTCTCCCCATCGCTGGAGGTCCTGCCTTATCCTTTCCAATAAATTCACAAAATTAGCCTTATACAACTGACCAAATACTGGAGTAATAAAAATGCCTAAATATAAGAAACCCTCCAGGGACCAGCGAAAGGGAAAAAGGGAACCGTCCGCTAAGCGGGGTATCACAGCAAGGCCACCCATTGGCATAGCCTCCGATTTTGAAAAATTAATTTTATAGCCTGAGAATGCACTAAATGTATTAATAACTTGGATTAAGCGGGGTATGGACATCAAAGGGTTACTGAGGAATAGAAGAACATCATCTGCATAAAGGGTAATTTTATGTTTACCTGTACCAATCCTTGGGGCCACTATATTAGGATCAGCTCGTATAGCTTCTGCTAGTGGTTCAATTATTAGCGTGAATAACAATGGTGAGAGGGGACATCCCTGACGGCAGCCCCTACCCACACTGAAGCTATCCGAGCCTAATCCATTGGTAACCACAACTGCTTTGGGATCACTATACAATGTTGAGATCCATTTGGTAAACACCTGTCCAACACCAAACCTCTCCAATGTGTAAAACAAATATGACCATTCGACCCTATCAAATGCCTTTTCCGCGTCTAATGAAACCACTACTCCTGGTATCTTTCCCTGATGACAAGCTTGAATCATATTCAGAGCCCTTCTAACATTATTGGATGATCTACGGCCCTTAATAAACCCCGTCTGATCCTCCTTTATAATATGTGGCAGTATCCTTTCTAATCTCAGTGCTAATGTTTTAGAGAGGATTTTAAAATCTACATTTAGCAAGGATATTGGTCTGTATGATGTACAATCTTCTGGGTCCTTTCCTTTTTTGAGGATAAGAGAGATATTTGCCTCTTTCAGCGAAGGCGGGAGACAGCCCTGACTATATGCATAGTTATACATGTCCATAAGTGGACCAACCAGTATTTCTGTAAATTCTTTATAGAATTCAGCTTGAAAGCCATCTGGGCCCGGCGTCTTACCATTTTGAAGGTGCCTAATTGCATCAACTATTTCTTGGGGTGTAAGAGGAGCATTTAGGACCGATACTTGTTCCGGAGTTAGGTCTGGAAAAGTCAAATTTTTAAAAAATGACTGCATCCTCTTCGCCCTATCTTCACAATCCTGTGATTTATATAACTCAGAATAGAATTTTCTAAAGGTCGCATTAATCTTTTTATGATCATGAGTCAAAATACCCGTACTTTCCTTGATAGACATAATAGTCTGAGGGGCCTTTTTTTTCTTTGCAAGAAATGCTAAGTATCTACCCGGTTTGTCGCCATATTCATATAATCTTTGCTTTGCAAATAATATTTCCCTCTTAGCCGTTTGAGTAAGTGTAGTATTTAGAGCTGTCCTAAGAGCTGTAATCCTTTGCAATTTAATAATAGAGGGTCTATCAATGTATGCTGTTTCAGCCGCTTTTAAGCGGGTTTCAAGCAAACGCTGTTGTTCTCCTTTTAATTTCTTCTGGGTCGCTGAGTAGGAGATGATCAAGCCTCGCGTGTAAGCTTTGATGGTCTCCCACATCATTGACGGGTTGCTAGCTGTACCTGAATTAATTTCTAAAAAAGTTTTAAATTCTTGAGAGAAGTACTTTACAAATTTACTATCTTTCATTAAGAAGGGGTCCATACGCCAATGCCGAGGGGATGTCCCACTGTTCTTCGCCTTAGTTTCCATATATACAGCAGCGTGGTCAGAAATTGCTATATTACCTATTTTACAGGATGATATGGAATTTAAAAAAATTGAGGGGGCAAAAAACATATCAATTCTGGTATGACATTTATGTGGATTAGAGTAGAAAGAAAAATCTCTACCCTGTGGATGAAGACATCTCCATACATCTACTAATCCTAATTCTTTGTTCAGATCCATCAATTGTCTAGATCTGGGAGATACTCCTGCAGTACTCTTGGGAATCCTGTCTATTTCCGGATCCATAATACAATTAAAGTCTCCCCCTATAATTATATGACGGGCATCAAAAGCCATCAATTTTGAGAAGGCTTCCGTTATAAATTTAAAGGGGTGTGCCGGGGGGCAGTACAAATTTAAAATCCCATATTCCTCTCCATTTATGAGAGCTTTAATCAAGATATATCGTCCAGATTCGTCTTTTATCTGCTTTAGGATTTTGAAAGGGAAATTCTTCCGAACAAGAATAACAACTCCCCTGCTTTTTGAGCTAAAAGAAGAAAAAAAGGCCTGATCAAATCCGCCCTGTCGTAATTTCAAGTGTTCTTTATCTGACAGATGCGTCTCCTGTAGGAGAGCTATATCAACTCTTTCCTTCTTAAGATTTGATAATATTTTCTTCCTTTTAAGTGGCGAATTACTCCCTTTGACATTCCAGGTGCACCACTTAACCGATTGATCAACCATAATCCTCTGGGCCAATCCGAGACCCCTCGGGAGGGGGAACCCCATCCAGAACATCCCGGGCATGGAACATGTAAAATTTACAAAAATAAACCCTCTTTAATACACCCACAACAATACAGTAAAAAACTATTTCTAAATAAAAAAAATATAAAACGTATCTAAGTGGAGACTTTCCCCCTTGTTCCCAGGGGGCATCACTTCCTCTCCAAAAATCCCTCATATCCTCTCCCAACCAATGCCCCACCCTTGACCCAGGCACTCCTCAATAAAGTGAGGAAAATTCAAATATAATACAAAGCTAGAGTTAACAGTGAGCACCCCACCCCCACCCCTACCAACACCTGGGTATATTTGGTAATGTTAATACCACATATAAACATATAACTATAAAATTACCAGTTCAACAAATAATAATTAAATATGATAATACAAAATAACGAAGGGAAAAACAACCCCGCTCCTAAAGACAGAGGTAAAATCGAATAAGGTAACCACCTCCCCCCACCCACATTAACCAAATCCCCCAGCTTATATATACATATATATACATACACATACATATATATATATATATACATACATACACACACACATATACATACACCCCTCATATATACATAAAATAATAACAGAAAACAACTCCAAGGGGGGGGGGGGGGAGAAAATCAAATCCCTCTCCCCACCCCCCATAATAATATTAAGCAATAAGGTAAGAAAAGAAAAAAAAAGGGAGGGGATATAAACCAAAACGGGGGGGGGGGAAGGCAGACCAACATCCATTATGTCCTACAGTTTATCTAAGAGAGTCCAAGAATTCCTTAGCCTTTTCTGGTGATCCAAAGTTATATACAGATCCTTCATGGTTAAAGCGTAACATCGCTGGGTAGCGTAAGGAGTACTGTACATTTAAGTCCCTTAAACGCTTCTTCGCCTCGTCGAATGCCTTCCTCTTTCGAACCAGAGCCGGGGAAAAGTCCTGAAATAGCATGATCTTGGATCCTTTGTAGATCATAGCTTGGGGGTCTTTTCCGAGATTTCTAGAGGCTTCTAGGAGTATCTGCCTCTCCCTGTAGCTCTGCAGCCGGAACAGGACCGGGCGCGGGCGCTGGTTCGAGCCGGGCCCGCGTATTGCTACCCGGTAGGCCCATTCCACCCTTACCTGGCCTGATCCAGCTTGCAGATTTAAAAGTTGTGGCAGCCACTGCTCCAGGAATGCTGTAAGCTGGCCTTCCTCTTCCTGCTCGGGAAGGCCCAGCAAACGAATATTTTTTCGACGACCTCGATTATCGAGGTCGTCAATATGATTTTCCAAGGTCCGGACTCGCTGCTCGAGAGTCCGGACCTGATCCACGGCCGATTGAGCGGTTGTCTCCGAGGTCGCGGCCTTTAGCTCCGCCCCTCCGACTCGGCGTTGAATTTCATCAATTTCACGGTCATGCTTCTTCAGCGCGGCCGAGAGCGACTCCCAACGATTCCTGGATTCGACAATAAAGGCATCAATCTTCGAGTCAAGCTTGGAAAGCATTTCTGCAAGGCTTGTTACTGTTGGTAAGTCCCCCGGGGCGGCTGTGGACGCCTCTGCTGCAGCTGGAGAGTGTGGGGGAGGGGTTCCTGCTTGCTGAGAGCTGCGGGCTCCCTTCCCTTTAGTCATTTTAACTTAGGATAAAGTTGCTTAAATATAATATTACACCACTAATTCAGTTACTAAACTATTATAAATGATTTATAAATGATTTGGTAAGCTTGGTAGGGGGTAGGTGACCCACTGTGCCCAAGTCTTGGGAGGAGCACTATAGACTCAGTCTTACTGGGTCGCCGCCATCTTGGATCCCCCAGCCCATAGTTTTATAACAGAGAGAGAGGGTGAGACACATAGAGAGAGACAGACAGACATCTTTTGGCCCATTGTGACCGTGTTCATATCCCACCTTTCAGCATTTTGCCCAAAGCCTTGTATGTAATGATGTCTCAAGCGATTATTTAAATATTTCTGAAATGTTGTGATGATTCCTGCCTTTACCACCCTTTCACAAAGTAACTTCCAGTTTGCCTCCACCCTCTGGGTGAAATCATTTTTGCTTAAATCTCTTGCCCCATACCTTAACTCTGCGTCCCCTGGTTAATGATCTTACCACTAAGAAAAAAAAAGTTTACAACTATAAATCCATTTATGCCCGTCATAACTTTGTAGGTCTCAATCAGATTCCCCCTCTGCCTTCTTTACTCCAAGGAAAACAACCCTATTCTACACAGTGTCTCATCATAGTTGAAGTACTCTATTCCATCTAACTTTACACAGTGTTCCAATATCCTGTGCAGTCCCATCAAAATTTTCCAACTTTTGTATTCTATGTCTTGACTAAAATAGGCAAGTATCCGATACGCCTTCTTAACCACCCTGATGAAGGGCTTATACTTGAAACATAGACTCTCCTGCTCCTCGGATGTTGCCTGACATGCTGTGCTTTTCCAGCACCACGCTTTTCGACTCTGACTCTCCAGCATCTGCAGTCCTCACTTTCTCCTTTTTAACCACCCTGTCCACCTGTTCTGTTGCCTTCAAGAACCTGTGTACGTACACAAAAAGATGGGGATGATCCTCAGTATTACCCAGGGTCTTACCAGTCAATGTGTACTCCCTTGCCTTGTTAGTTCTCCCAGACTGCATAACTTCACACTTCTCACGATTCAACTCCATCTGCTACTGCTCTGCTCATCTGACCAACCTACCTATATCCTCCTGTCATCCTCGCTGTTTACCACGCTGAAAGTTAATTTGTCTTAAACAGTAACTTAACTGTTTTAAACTGCGATTTTTGGTTACTTGATAAATGTAAACAAAAATTAGACTTTAAAGAGATATTAATCCTTATGATCTCCTCAGTTATCCAGCTCTTGGCTTCACATATTGTGCACTCAAGAAACACTTAGCATTTTGCCTGAAATGGTAGAATGTTGGACTGTATAGCATTACCCTTGTTACATTTAATGTAAATTAGCATTCTTATCTCTTTCTTTGTGTAAATCACCATATATGTTTGAGCACCAGTCTTTAGTTTGATTTAGCATTTCATATCGTCAATCATCCAGATTGGAAGGAGACATAGTAAAAAGACTGCATAGGTTCCACTTCACAGTCCTGATTTAAATAAAAGGGTAACTTGTAGTTCTTAAAAATGTGTTGCTGGAAAAGCACAGCAGGTCAGGCAGCATCAAAGGAACAGGAGAATCGACATTTCGGGCGTAAGCCCTTCTTCAGGAGTGAGGACGGTGTGCCAAGCAGGCTAAGATAAAAGGTAGGGAGGAGGGATTTGGGGGAGGGGCGTTGGGAATACGATAGGTGGAAAGAGGTTAAGATGAGGGTGATAGGCTGGAAAGGGGGTGGAGGCGGAGAGGTCGGGAAGAAGATTGCAGGTCAAGAAGGCGGTGCTGAGTCTGAGTCTGACCCATTGTCTCAGACAAACCTGACAGCCCCGGCCGACCAATTGTCTCAGCAGACTCTAATTGGATTGGTGGCAAAGTTGGCAACAAGATATCGGAAACAATTTTCTTCTTCATTGTTCAAAGTTACCTTTAATCACTAGATTTCAGTCAATAGCACTGTGCACTGGGCAACTCTACTCAGTTAGAAATAGTGCTCCTAACCATTATCACCAGAGTGAACACATGCTGATATCCCAATCCACAAACTATGATGCCACAGCAATATAATATAAAAACTGAATCTACAGGATCATTAGACAGTTCAGCAAAAGCAGGGATGTTGTTGTTCATATATCTTTATCCTCTTTCCTTAGAGGGAGGTGGAAGACTTGCTGGCTGGTTGATGGTCTGTCAGGTCAGAAGGTGAATGTTCTTTCCATGGCTATAATGGGAGGATGTTCCAGGTTTCCACAGCCCCATATTACGAGGAATGAAGTACAAATATCCCATAACCTCCCTTATTCATAGTTAAAGTTTGGTCTCCACTTACTGGGATTGTAATGAGTAGGATTCAAACTCTACACTTTCTGTATTAGAGGCAGGAGATAAGCATCTAGTAAATTTTCATGCCATCCAGAACAGGGTGGTCAGTCAATATATTCTGTCTGCATTATAGTGCTGCACCAGTATAAGAAGTGTAGAGAAGGCATGAAGAATGACCTTCAGCATACTAAATATTTGTCCTCCATACAGATTTTGCTGTCACAGTCAGTACCACCAGTGTACAAGGGCTTTGACTTACACACTTCAGGCTTTTGAACACAGGACTGTGAGAATAAAAAGAGAAATAGCTACAAGATGCAAACACTTCAAGGCAGCAATTAACAAAACTTTGCAGGATACTCAAATACTCTCTCCTGGTGAGGAGGGGATATTAGCAATTCATAATATCTATATTCTGAAAGAGTGCAGAGACACTTACTGCTGAGGGACAAATGAATCAAGGCAGCTCCCATATTCTAGGCAGTGAAGCTTGTGCTGGACATTGCACATTAATTAAATATTAAAGAAAGTGAAACTCTTCATTTGACATAACGGCATGGGTTGACAGCAGATGCTTGCATTGCAATGTAAAATCAATCTTTGTCTCCTAGAAACCCATCAATATAATGGAAATGAATAGTCTTTGCACTCAATGATATTGCTCCTCGGCAAAATGCGATTAACCATTTTGCACTGGCAAACTTGGAATTCATAATTCTTCTTATGCAAGAATGGGCTTACTTGATTGATGTGGCAAGTTCCTCCTTGAATTCATCTGTAGCTATACAATGAGGCACAGTCATAATTGTTTTGATCCATAGTTTATGTTGTTTTGTTTATTGAGGAACTTTGCAGATCTTCCTATGGAGGTAGCAAAGAACCTAGAAGACCTCTGACATGGATCTTAATGTCTTTACATTTAACCAGGAGGAAAATATTCAAGGGAAACCTTGGTCTATCTATCAGTTGGCTGTAGCATCTATAAGTGTGGTACTGGCAAAGCACAGCAGGTCAGGCAACATCCAAGGAGGAGAGTCTGCACTTTGGGCATAAGCCCTTCATCAGGAATGAGGCTTGTGGGCCGGGAGGACTGAGAGATAAATGGGAGGTGGGTGGAGTTGGGGAGAAGTTAGCTGGGAATGCGATAGGTGGATGGGGGTGAAAGTGATTGGTCGGAGAAAGGGATGGAGCAGATAGGTGGGAAGGAAGATGGACAGGTAGGACTATTCAAGAGGGCAGTGCCAAGCTGGAAGGTTGGGATTGGATAAGGTGGGGGGAGGGGAAATGGGGAAACTGGTGAAATCCACATTGATCCCATGTGGTTCATTGACACCTACTGCATTGCATTCCCGGCTACCTTTCCCCCACAGCCCCAATCCCCTCACATTTACCTCTCAGCCCTCTTGGTCCACAAGTCTCATGCCTGATGAAGGGCTTATGACCAAGATGTCGACTCTTGTGCTCCTCGGATGCTGCCTGACTAGCTGTGCTTTTCCAGCACCACGTTCTTCGACTCTGATCTCCAGCATCTGAAGTCCTCACTTTCGCCTAGCATCTCTAAGATGAAGTAGATATTCTATTGTGCTGTCTTGCTGGCCTCATACCTAAGTTCTTTTCCATCCCTCTTTCTGTTTCTCCCCAGGAAATAAGTCAGAATGGGGGTAAACATTACCCAAGTTCTGGGGAAACTCACAAAGAAATAAACACTCTCAAGATAGATTTGACAGCAACCACCCCAGTTGCACTTAGGCTGCTGCACTTAATTAGTTGGGAGGGATGCCATTTTCCCCATCTCCCAGGAGCACGTTAATCAGGACAGTGATATGAAGAGACTCTAATTGGTCAATTAGTGATGAGTGGGAAGGTTGACCACGGGCCTTCATGCCCAGCACTTACTTTTGAGGTGGTAGGAAGCATCTGAGTAACTTCCTGTGGCCAACCGTTCAATCATTTGTTCTTCACTTCCACTTCTTGGCAGAAGAAAATCCCAGTCGATATCTTTTTTTAATAGTATCACTACTGTGTAGGAAGCAGGTCATTTGGCCCATCGGATCCACACCGACTTTTCAAAGAGCACCCCGTCCAGACCCATCCCCTAACCTAACCCCGTAGCCCTGCATTTCTCATGGCTAATCCACCAGCCTATACATCCCGAGACACTATGGGCAATTTAGCATAGCCATTCACCTAACCTGCACATCTTTGGACTATGGGAGAAAACCAGAGCACCCGGAGGAAACCCACGCAGACGCTGGGAGAATGTGCAAATTCCACACAGACAGTCACCCGAGGCTGGAATTGAACCCTAGTCCCTGGCACTGTGAGGCAGCAGTGCTAACCACTGAGTCACCGTGCAGCCCCATTGCTGTTCCACAGCTGGAAGTGCAACAAATACCTTACTCGTACTAGTAAATGGAGTTTTCATCACACAACCAGCAAAGATACAACACAATTGAGAGCAAGTGCAAATTTTCAACCACGTTGGCTAGAGTGAGCGTCATGGATGTTCGATATGAAAGGAATGAATTTACACCTTGGGAGTTTCTACAGTACTCAACTCCTCAGAACAAAACAAAAGGAGGTGATATTCATTACACTTTTCTTCAGCTTTACAGGATCAAATTATTTCTATTCAATCTCATTGGAACATAGAAGATGACTTTCCACAAAACACAATTTCTTATCAGGCAATAACATTTAAGTGGACCATTCTCTTCCATTATTCATGTCCCATTATTCACCAAGGTCATATTTTGCACATTAGAAGTAAGCTAACATTTCAGGACCAAAATATATTTTCTGCTGAAAACAGACATGGGTATTGCAACAAAGGATTAACATCCAACTGCATCTTCCAATCAGAAAACATATGTACTTTGTACAGCCTGCTACTCTAAATGACAGTAACTTTCAGACCAGCACTAAACTCCTGCTTAGTGGCATCACATCTCAGCAGGAGGCCCATGTTTGCGTGACACCAACATCATTTAAAGTCAACCTGTGCTCTTTAAAGTGTTGGGGAAGAGTGCGGCTCACAAGATGTCTGCGTTTGATATATCAGAGTACAGAGCATGCTCCAGGCTTTTTTCAAGTGGCAGTAAGAGCCTGTATATAAGTGAAAGAGAGAAAGACCGTCCATCCAAAGAGACTACAAGATTCCCTTGACAAACTACGCATAGGCAACGAAACTAGACAGCCATCATGGTCTGTACAGCCCCAAGGGCCTGGGTACAGTGTAGGAAGAAGGTCAGTGACCTTATATTAGTGGGCAAGGTCAGTAAATTCATCATCAGGTGTCATATTGTTACAACTGTTGTACTTGTTTCACACATTGATCAATTCAACATATCCCTTTGCACTCATTGAACAAGAATCACAACCAATCATGATTCATACCTCACATTCATAACGTGATCTGATCCTCCCACATTTAGTAATGTTGAAAACCTCACATCCAATACTCATAACTCGCATATATTGCTAGCTATTCACCAATTAAGAGCATGTCACGCAAACACATTGCACTGCATTCACTCACATCCTTCCTTCCTTCCTGCAGGATAAGGTGGTGGTAAGATCGTGGGAATTAACTAGCAGGAGACAGCTGTGGCTTTATATGCTAACCCAGATGGAGGTGATTGTGCTTATCATTAGTACAATGTCTAGGTCTGAGGCCTTGGTCAACATGGGCAAAAATCATCAAAGGTGACTGTGTGGTGGCATCTGATCTTCATTTTCAAATCCTGTTCCCTCCTCATTGCTGAATTTCTGAAACTCTGGTTCAAGAAAGCAGTTGTTTTTCTCTACTCCACCTCCCTTTTCAATTATCTGACTTATGTGACTTAATGCTTTTAGATACTGAAGAACTGTAATCTGCCTAGGTAGAGATGGAGGTGCTACAGGAAGATACTGTCACTTTCTCTGGTATCAAAAGATTTTGGATACAGAACACTTGGAGAATTGGCACATCTGTCACTGGCAAGAGTCTGACAATTACCTTGTGTAGAGTTTAGTGTTGTGTGTTGCCTTAAAGAAAGTTCACCTTTAAGCATTCCATGTGTTGACAATGTGATGACAATGTGACGACTTTGCCTGGCAATCAGCCAGCTATGTATCTGCAAGTGGCGCTCACGGAAATTATTATTTTTTTATTTGTTGTCATATCTGCTTCATAACTTGTCATGTGTTTTATTGCTTCAAATAAACTAACTCATGGAGCTAATTAATTATTAATGTACGCTTCATTAATAGGCCATCATCTTTAACACTGCATGGTGAACGGCAGGATAAGTCCTATTGTGCTTGAGCAGTCAGCAAGCAGGTAATCTACAGGTGGAATGTCTTAAACCAAGCTGGTGTATGAGAAAACCCTTGGTGTTTTTGTTCACTACAGCATCGGAGAGTGTTCAAAACACAGCATGCTGCTAAGTAGACAATCCCCACTGAGAGACCAGTTTAACTCAATTGAGAATGACAAATGGTCAGGGCGTGTGCCAGATCAATAGCAAGCAATGTCAAATCAAAGATACAAATCACACATCACCAGGTTATAGTCCAACAGGTTTAATTGGAAGCACTAGCTTTTGGAGCAGTGCTCCTTCATCAGGTGGTTGATGAAGGAGTGGCGCTCCGAAAGTTAGTGCTGCCAATCAAACCTGTTGGACTATAACCTGGTGTTGTGTGATTTGTAACTTTGTACACCCCAGTCCAACACCAGCATCTCCAAATCATCAAATCAAAGATGTGTCGTTAGAATGTCCACAAAACTCTCCAGTTTAGATTGGGACACAACAGATCTCCGAAGAGAATGTGAAATGTTCACATTAGATGCAAACATTACAAGGCCAGCATTTGTTATCCATCTCTAACTTGAGAAAGTAGCTATGAGCTGCCAACTTCAAAAACATACATTAGCCCATACAGAGTAGCTATACTAACCAAGTTATTAAGAAGGGAATGAAAGGAATTTCATCCAGTGTCACTGAAGAAACAACAATATAGTTCCAAGGGAGGGTGATTTAACTTTGAAGGAGAACTTGCAATTTCTGGTGTTTCTATATTTCTGCCACCCTTACCATTCTATGTGATAGATATTGTAGGTTTCGAAGGTGCTGCCAAAGGAGGCTTGCTGTGCTTCTGCGGTACCTCTTGTAGATTGTATACACTGTTGCCACTGTGCACTGGTGGTGGAGGGAGTGAACGTTTCAAGTGATGGAGAATGTGCTGATCAAGCTGGCTGCTTTATCCTGGATGAGCTTCAGAGTTGTTGAAGCTCCACCCAGACAAATCAGGAAATTCCATCATTAGTTTGATTTGTCCCTTGTAAATGATAGACAGGCACTAAGGAGTTAGGAGGTGAGATATTCATAACAAAATTCCCAGTCTTTGGCCTGCTTTTGTAGACACAGTACTTATAATGGGTGGTCAACCTAGAATTCTGGTCAATGATAACTCCCAGGATGTGGATGGAGGGGATTCAGCATTTACGTAAAGACAAGAGCTCATGATAGTAAGTAAACATTTTGACGAACAATGCAACATCCAGTGGATATTAATCAGCCAGTATTCTGAAAATAAGTGATGATACTGGAGATAGCAGTGATGGGGTGGGGATGGGGGGGGGGGGGTTCCTTTTTGCTGTACACAAATTTAGTTGTGTTAGGTCAAACAATAGCTTTAGCTGGAATGTTGAGGTCAAAAATGGCACCATGGCATTAAACCAGTATTATACATTGACTAGCATTACAACGTATGACTCTTGTCCATGTTTACCAATGACTTTACCAGAATGGATATAATGTATCCATTGTTTGTGACTTGCTTCTCAATTAAGTTGTTAAATTTAAATTTAGCACCAATATTTTAATTAAACGTAGATACTATTCATTATGTTTGCTCATTTTTTGATTTTCCACTCTTAGTTTTCCCTGCTGCCTACAATAAAATATGACACCCTCTTCAACAATACAATCAGACTTCTGCTGAAACCTCCAGTGATGCTCAATACTGACAGTGTTATCAATACCAACAGCTGTCTTCATTAATCCCTAGTCAATTTTTGTATAAACTAAAATCAAAAAAAGGCAGATCTAACCAAATTTATTGGCAAAACTGGTTAACTACCAGGGGCAAACTGCCTTTTCTGAAAGAGAGATTGCATTTAGAATTCACTGTTTTCAATTGGTTTGTACTTGCTTGCTTTATTATATGGCTTGGTTCTCTCAAGCATTTGTCTCTATTTAACAAGACAACCATAAAATGGTGTCCATTTTATCCTACAGGGCACTTAAAGAGAAATAGAAGGACAACAGAGATTGAAACAAAAACAGTAGAAAGAATACGACTAGATGAGAAAGAGGAATTGAGAGCAGAATAGAAATGGATGGCAAAATAGAAATTTTCAACAGCAAGCAGTCATTGTTACAATATATCAGTGCCAGCTCTTTGTTGATGCCATCTAAAACTAATCTCCCATTCTCTATCAATAGCTACGTATCTTCAAATTTTCATCTAATCTACCCCTAAAAGCTATTTTCCTGCTTCAATCACTCCCTATGGTCACACATCCTATCTGTGAAATGTTTTCTTTCAAACTTGTTTGTTCTAGTGGAAGAATTTAAGTGTTTCAAGTTTATCGTAACCATTAGCCATATCCTAGGTGCACAACTAGACAAAGTAATTCGTAAAAAAGAATCCCTCGCTGAAAAGTTTTTTTTAATATAATTACTAAAATGAAGCTAATCTCTGACAGGATCATAAACCAGCATTAAATCAAACTCAAACAAGGTTCCTTCAATTATGACATCTGCATTATCTTTCCTAATCAAAACTAACTTGGATAATTCTGATAATTGCTGAAAATGTGTTGCTGAAACAGCGCAGCAGGTCAGGCAGCATCCAGGGAACAGGAGAATCGACGCTTCGGGCATAAGCCCTTCCTGAAGAAGGGCTTATGCCCGAAACGTCGATTCTCCTGTTCCCTGGATGCTGCCTGATCTGCTGCGCTGTTTCAGCAACACATTTTCAGCTCTGATCTCCAGCATCTGCAGACCTCACTTTCTCCCCTAATTCTGATAATTCAATGGCATAATGATCTAAGTACCTGTATTGTCTTACCTGTTGTAAATATCATCATCTTCACCACCCCAGCCCCAGTATTCATTAGGGAAGCCATTAATTTTTAAAAATTGCTCCTTGCTCAGTCCTGACACCCCACCAAAGTAGCCACTGTACGGCAACCTAAGCGGAAAAAGAAAACAAATTAGAGAAAAAACATTGACAGAACAATGACCATCAATTGTGCAACACAATTTCATTTTTCCACTGAACAGATTAATATTTAAACTTTGAAACTTTATCTGCCCAAATTTCAGAAGCTTAACGTCTGACCTTTTGGGTCAATTACAGCATTAATTTATTGTTGATTTGCTTTGCTGCTTTGCAAAAATTGAGGGCAAGCTGCCATTTGTACGATACAAGTTATAGAGTGCTGTGAATTACCTGGCAGGGTAAAGCCATTCATATCCCTTTCTGCACTGTTTCTTTGCCTGAACATACTGGTTGATTTGCATTGCAGCAGTAACATGTAGTCTGAACACTTCTATTTTTCGAGTAAGATCTGGGCCATTCTATTTTCAATGAGTGGCAACACAAATACAAATAGGATGTCAGACTTCTGCAAAATCATTTGCCATATGGATTCCTGAAGTTGTATTATGAGGCAAGATTGAGCAGTTTAGGTCTATGCTCGCTGAAGCTCAGAAAAATGAAACATATTAGATTCTGATGGGCTTAACGCATTGATGCTGGGAAGATATCTCCCTTGAGGGAGAGTCTAGGACTAAATGGTGCAGTTTAAAACTAAAGAACTTCCCATTATGATGGAGATGAGGAGGAATTTATTTTCTCAAGAGGATTGGTTAGTCTTTGAAGTTCTCTTGCTCAAGGAGCAGTGGAGGTTGGGTCACTGTTTGAGGCTGAGTTTGACAGATGTTTGGTTGACAAGGAAGTCAAAGGTCATGGGTGAAGGTGAGAAGGTGATGTTAAGGCCACAATCAATGGGGAAATTGTGCAGCAGGCTCAATAGGCCTATGTATATCTTGTAGGAATTTATTCTTGGACTAGAAACGAATTGCAAATACTTCCAAAAAGAGCACAGAGAAAAACAACATACGTGCAGATGATTGACAGTCAGAAATCAGTTTAAAAATTTAAGTAAGGAGATATATCATGCCTAGAAATCTTTTTTTGTTTGATCAGTAACTATTTCTCCATGCTTGAGATTTATAAGAAGTTACACACTGACAGTCATTGCCTTGTTTTAACAAGTGGAGAGATAAGGAATTCTCAGATCACAGTTTTGATGCTTATCAAGAAGTGAGCTCCATTGCATCCATTACAGAGACGACCACAAAGCTGTGAAGGTTATTTTTTATTAAGCTCGTAAGCTGCAATTCATCTTCAGGTTTAGCTCGCTGTCAAGAGAGTTGAAGAAAATGTGAATGAGGTGAAAATAGTATTCTACAATCATTGTTAAAGATGATTCAGCAAAGAAAGCCTGTGGGTCTTACTGGGCAGATCACCAAGTGTGTCATTTCAAGTTGCATGATTGCAGAAAAGGATTTTTACAGGATTTTTGACAGTTCTTTTGCCACAAAGTCAATCTTAAAAAGTGCTGAAATGCTCTTTGGCAAATCTGCATTGCATTCTGCTCGCACTTTAATTCACACTGGCATCTCTCCAAGGCAAAAAGCAGGTAATCTGTCTGTTGTTATTTCTTGCATAGGTAGCTAATGCAGCTCAAGCATGAGTGTTTTGCAGTTGGTACCATGCCTATGGGGAACAAACATCTTCCTGGAAATGAGTTGTGACAGTCTTCCTGCAAAGCTGATTTTGCATATTTTAATGACCTGGAGATTATGTTGTCTGCACTGGTATCACTTCTACCAACTTGTCATCTTCTATGAACTTGCTTAACTTCCTTCAACACATCAAACAACATAAAAGTTATGCTCCTGCACAGACGCTACAATAATTTTGCACTTGAGTATTCTGTGAAACCATTTTTGACAACTCCCTGCACATACAAACCAGCAACTCCCAGTCAACGTAAATCATTTACCTCCTGCTTCTTTTGCAAGGCTGTACTTTTTAATGGTATTTGAGCTGATACGATAATAGTTAAGGAATAGTTTTGGATCAGTATTTTCTACTTCAGTACGCCTGCTGCATGTTAATAGTTCACAACAAGAATTCGTTCATCTCATAACGTATGATTTTCCTTCTACAAAATTAATGGTTGAGAGAGTGGTAATTGCTGGCCACAGCATCTCATGTCAGCACAAAGCACACATGGATAAGTATAATACACGGTCTGTGTCAAACAAAGCTCCCTGCATTTGGCCCCAACACATCAGTTTGCTGATTCCCTTACCTAGATTGAGTCAGCCTATAGGCCTTTTACATTTACATTTATTGCCTATTTGTTCTGAACAATAGAAGGTGGCACAGTGGTTAGCACTGCTGCCTCACAGCACCAGAGACCTGGGTTCAATTCCAGCCTCAGGCAACTATGTGAAGTTTGCACATTCTCCCCGTGTCTGTGTGGGTGTGCTCCAGTTTCCTCCCACAGTCCAAAAAATGTGCAGGTTAGGTGAATTGGCCGTGCTAAATTGCCTGTAGTGTTGGGTGAAGGGGTAAATGTAGGGTGGGTTCTCTTCAGAGGGTCAGTGTGGACTTGTTGGGCCGAAGGGCCTGTTTCCACACTGTAAGTCATCTCAAATGGGCTACAGCTATTCTAAACCCCAAAAGGCTGAGATTAACAGTGGAAATGGAAGGCAGAGTGGGATTCTGGTCCCATTAGGTTTTGGCTCTAACTCCACTCTAAGATGTAAGGGTAGCTAACTTAAATAGTAGAAAGGGTGCAGAACATAGATGGGATGCACAGAACACTCACAGAAGACTGAAGGCCTGAAAAATAAGGCAAGGAGTGTAGGTGCTTAGAAAATGCCTGGCAGTGGGCAGGGCACAGGTTGTGTAGTGGTGGGGTTGGAATGAAAGTTGTAGGTCTGGGTCAATAAATAGTTGCTGTCAATGCAGCAATGTGGTGCAGCAGGAAGATATAAAAGTTCTCTTTCCTTAAAAAGGAAATGGAAGCAATTGAGGGAATGAATTATGTGGCGAAAAGGATAGCAGTCAGACTGAAGAACAAAGCAACAAACCTCACAGAATTAGAACTATTACTGAAGACATATACCAAAAGGAACAGACTGGAGTTAGGAGCCAGAGATCTGCCGAGATTATGGCATGTACATTGAGAAGGGATGCTGATGACTGATACTTTTGTGAATCCCAAGACTGTGTGGTAGTTCAGGAAGAACGTTCTTACCCCCAATTAGAGCTGTAAAGGTAAGCTGCCTACTATCTCTGACTTATCCCTTTGTTCATTATCCTTATAGCGCCGTAAGATTCAGGGGTGAAAGTAAGATTTGACAATAGGAAATAGTGACTGTAGATTTTAGCCGTATGGATTCAGATGTCTATGTTTTGCTTAAAAATAAAGATGATGAACATTCATGTGGGGACAAAGGTAAGACATAACAGAAGAGGGAGAAGCAAATGTTTGCTCCTTTTGTGACCTGAGAAAGCAGTTTGCAGAATTCTCCCCAACATTTCTATTGTAACTGCACTGTAAAAGATCCTGAGGTCAGAAATGGTGCTATATAAATGTACACACCTTTTTCTGTATTTTCACAGCTGGGAACAGATTTCTAATTTTTTCAAAGATGACATTTGTGAGAGTTCAATAATTTATGTAAGTTTATAATGAAAATATTAATTTAAGGATAAGGCCTTAAAATGCAGTGAATTGTGTCTGTGCATTTTGTCTAATTATCCATCAGCCACCAAGCCTGCACTCGATTTTGATGGGAGATTTAGTAATAAATAACTAAATTGAGGGAGCACATTTTAAGTAAGTTAGTCATTTTGCCTTGCTTTAAAAAACTGCAAAAGCACGATTAAAAATAAATGCAGACAGTCATCACACAAAGTTAAATATGGTAAAGTCTAAAGCCTGAAACAAAACAGAGCTCTAAGCATGCAAGGGCAAAACCTGGCACAGTTAGAGCTTCTGAGTGCATGACTGAATAAATATAACAGGCAGATGGGAAAAGCCTACACAAAAGCTTGCTGAGAGTTCACCTACTGACTGCATGGCTTGCATTCTCAACAGGGAAGATGTCAAAAGAGAAAACAGAGAAGGAAACTGTAGGGAAAATCTAACAGCCAGAATGTGTTAAGTGCATACATATAAACCATGTGCAACTTTATGCAACAATGCGTAAAAGGCCAGAAAATACAACAGTGGCAACAAGATGATTGAATCCTAAATTAAAGCATGTGACGAGACAGACTGAGCACAGAAATGTTCAGAATTCAATGGCTGAACGTTAAACTGAATAGGTAGATTATGTTACTGTCTATGATATGACCCTTTATGCATTTCATTATGCTGCATTGCTCTTTACGTTGTTTGGATAATGGGTCAACAACCATGACGGTTGTAAACGACTTTCAAAATCTAATTTTCAAATTTTAATGATAAAAATCAGAGGCTGAACATTGTTGACATACTCTTCTGTAAAATATGTAGCACTTCCCTACTGACTGCACTTGATCCTGTCAGAAGTTAATTGTCATTGTGATTTTCCAAATTTTAAGGCAAAAGGATTTTCAGGCAATCAAGTGTAGATGTGAAAATAGATGAACATAGCAACGATACTAGGTTTATTATTTTGGAACATTAATAACGATATACTTAAAATTGAAGTATAACAATACTTAACAGCATACAAAAGGTACGGCTTGAAGCTGTTGTGAATTCATATCCACAAGATAACTTGGCCAAAGGGTTTCTAATTAGGCAGCAACAAAAGAAAAGGGCAAGCTGCTTATCATAGAAACATACAAGCAGCAGCTATTGTGTTCACTGCTGTCTGTTTAAAAGTACAGTTACGATGAGTCATACAACCACGCTTTTAGAATAGAATATCCTTTATTGTCATGGGCATCCAATCACGGACGTACAGGCGTACAGTGAAAAGTTTAAAATGTACTCCCATCTGGTGCCATTTTAGGTACAAAGTACCTAGTGCAGATCTTAAATACAAAATACAGAAATGAAGGGAAAAAGAGAGGAATGAAATTGCATTAATTACAGTTGTGCATAGCAGAAGATGGAAAAATGACAATAAAGTTAAAAAGATAAGCACGACAGGCTTTCAGTAGATCAGCGCAAGGGGCTCCCACGTGTGGTCTGCCTCGGTTCACAAGTCGCTGGCAACTGGCACCAGTCCACAGTCCAATAACTCTCTTGCTCCACTCAGGCCACCAACCCACTGACCATCTCCATTCGGGCCTCCAGCCCACTGACCATCTCCGCTCGGGCCTCCCCCACTGACCGATTCTACTCGGGCCTCCAGCCCACAGGCCATCTCCACTCGGGCCTCCAGCCCACAGGCCATCTCCACTCGGGCCTCCAGCCCACAGGCCATCTTCGCTCGGGCCTCCAGCCCACGGGCCATCTCCACTCAGGCCTCCAGCCCACGGACCATCTCCGCTCGGGCCTCCAGCCCACAGACCATCTTCTCGGGTCTCCAGCACACTGACCATCCCCAGTCGGGCCTCCAGCCCACTGACCATCTCTGCTCGGGCCTCCAGCCCACTGACCATCTCCTCGGGCCTCCAGCCCACTGACCATCTCCGCTCTGGCCTCCAGCTCACTGACCAATTCTACTCGGGCCTCCAGCCCACTGACCATCTCCACTCGGGCCTCCAGCCCACTGACCATCTCCACTCGGGCCTCCAGCCCACTGACCATCTCCGCTCTGGCCTCCAGCCCACTGACCAATTCTACTCGGGCCTCCAGCCCACTGACCATCGCCACTCGGGCCTGCAACCCACTGACCATCTCCGCACGGGCCTCCAGCCCACTGACCATCTCCGCACGGGCCTCCAGCCCACAGACCATCTCCGCTCGGGCCTCCAGCCCACGGACCATCTCCGCTCGGGCCTCCAGCCCACGGACCATCTCCGCTCGGGCCTCCAGCCCACAGACCATCTCCTCGGGCCTCCAGCACACTGACCATCCCCAGTCGGGCCTCCAGCCCACTGACCATCTCAACTCAGGCCTCCAGCCCACGGGCCATCTCCACTCAGGCCTCCAGCCCACTGACCATCTCCACTCGGGCCTCCAGCCCACGGGCCATCTCCACTCGGGCCTCCAGCCCACGGGCCATCTCCACTCGGGCCTCCAGCCCACTGACCAATTCTACTTGGGCCTCCAGCCCACTGACCATCTCCACTCGGGCCTCCAGCCCACGGACTATCTCCGCTCGGGCCTCCAGCCAACGGACCATCGCCGCTCGGGCCTCCAGCCCACGGACCATCTCCTCGTGCCTCCAGCACACTGACCATCCCCAATCGGGCCTCCTGCCCACTGACCATCTCTGCTCGGGCCTCCAGCCCACTGACCATCTCCTCGGGCCTCCCGCCCACTGACCATCTCCGCTCTGGCCTCCAGCCCACTGACCAATTCTACTCGGGCCTCCAGCCCACTGACCATCTCCTCGGGCCTCCCGCCCACTGACCATCTCCGCTCTGGCCTCCAGCCCACTGACCAATTCTACTCGGGCCTCCAGCCCACTGACCATCTCCATTCGGGCCTCCAGCCCACTGACCATCTCAACTCGGGCCTCCAGCCCACGGGCCATCTCCACTTGGGCCTCCAGCCCACGGGCCATCTCCGCTCAGGCCTCGAGCCCACTGACCATCTCTGCTCGGGCCTCCAGCCCACTGACCAATTCTACTTGGGCCTCCAGCCCACTGACCATCTCCCCTTGTGCCACGAGCCCACTGGCCATCTCCACTCGGGGCTCCAGCCCACGGGCCATCTCCGCTCGGGCCTCCAGCCCACTGACCATCTCCGCTCAGGCCTCCAGCCCACTGACCATCTCCGCTCAGGCCTCCAGCCCACTGACCATCTCCGCTCGGGCCTCCAGCCCACGGGCCATCTCCACTTGGGTCCCCAGCCCACTGACCATCTCCACTCGGGCCTCCAGCCCACAGACCATCTTCTCGGGCCTCCAGCACACTGACCATCCCCAGTCGGGCCTCCAGCCCACTGACCATCTCCGCTCGGGCCTCCAGCCCACGGGCCATCTCTGCTCGGGCCTCCAGCCCACGGGCCATCTCCACTCAGGCCTCCAGCCCACGGACCATCTCCGCTCGGGCCTCCAGCCCACAGACCATCTTCTCGGGCCTCCAGCACACTGACCATCCCCAGTCGGGCCTCCAGCCCACTGACCATCTCTGCTTGGGCCTCCAGCCCACTGACCATCTCCTCGGGCCTCCAGCCCACTGACCATCTCCGCTCTGGCCACCAGCTCACTGACCAATTCTACTCGGGCCTCCAGCTCACTGACCATCTCCTCTCGGGCCTCCAGCCCACTGACCGTCTCCACTCGGGCCTCCAGCCCACGGGCCATCTCAACTCGGGCCTCCAGCCCACTGACCATCTCCACTCGGGCCTCCAGCCCACTGACCATCTCCGCTCTGGCCTCCAGCCCACTGACCAATTCTACTCAGGCATCCAGCCCACTGACCATCGCCGCTCTGGCCTCCAGCCCACTGACCAATTCTACTCGGGCCTCCAGCCCACTGACCATCTCCACTCGGTCCTCTAGCCCACGGGCCATCTCAACTCGGGCCTCCAGCCCACGGTCCATCTCCACTCGGGCCTCCAGCCCACTGACCATGTCCACTCGGGCCTCCAGCCCACTGACCAATTCTACTCGGGCCTCCAGCACACTGACCATTTCCGCTCATGCCACCAGCCCACTGACCATCTCTGCTCGGGCCTCCAGCCCACTGACCAATTCTACTCGGGCCTCCAGCCCATTGACCATCTCCACTCGGGCCTCCAGCCCACTGACCATCTCAACTCGGGCCTCCAGCCCACTGACCATCTCCGCTCAGGCCTCCAGCCCACTGACCAATTCTACTCGGGCCTCCAGCCCACTGACCATCTCCACTCGGGCCTCGAGCCCACTGACCATCTCCGCTCAGGCCTCCAGCCCACTGGCCATCTCCGCTCGGGCCTCCAGCCCACGGGCCATCTCCGCTCGGGCCTCCAGCCCACGGGCCATCTCCACTTGGGTCCGCAGCCCACTGACCATCTCCACTCGTGCCACCAGCCCACTGACCATCTCCGCTCGTGCCACCAGCCCACGGGCCATCTCCACTCGGGCCTACAGCCCACGGGCCATCTCAACTCGGGCCCACAGCCCACAGGCCATCTCATCTCGGGCCTCCTGCCCACAGACCATGTCCACTTGGGCCTCCAGCCCACTGACCAATTCTACTCGGGCCACCAGCCCACTGACCATCTCCGCGCGTGCCACCAGCCCACGGACCACCTCCGCTCGGGCCTCCAGCCCACGGACCATCTCCGCTCGGGCCTCCAGCCCACGGACCATCTCCGCTCGGGCCTCCAGCCCACCGACCATTTCCGCTCGGTCCTCCAGCCCACCGACCATCTCCACTCAGGCCTCCAGCCCACGGACCATCTCCGCTCGGGTCTCCAGCCCACAGACCATTTCCGCTCGGGACTCCAGCACACTGACCATCCCCAGTCGGGCCTTCAGCCCACTGACCATCTCTGCTCGGGCCTCCAGCCCACTGACCATCTCCTCGGGCCTCCAGCCCACTGACCATCTCCGCTCTGGCCTCCAGCCCACTGACCAATTCTACTCGGGCCTCCAGCCCACTGACCATCTCCGCTCGGGCCTCCAGCCCACGGACCATCTCCGCTCGGGCCTCCAGCCCACGGACCATCTCCTCGGGCCTCCAGCACACTGACCATCCCCAGTCGGGCCTCCTGCCCACTGACCATCTCTGCTCGGGCCTCCAGCCCACTGACCATCTCCTCGGGCCTCCCGCCCACTGACCATCTCCGCTCTGGCCTCCAGTCCACTGACCAATTCTACTCGGGCCTCCAGCCCACTGACCATCTCCACTTGGGCCTCCAGCCCACGGGCCATCTCAACTCGGGCCTCCAGCCCACTGACCATCTCCACTTGGGCCTCCAGCCCACTGACCATCTCCACTCGGGCCTCCAGCCCACTGACCATCTCTGCTCGGGCCTCCAGCCCACTGACCAATTCAACGGGCCTCCAGCCCACTGACCATCTCCACTTGTGCCACCAGCCCACTGGCCATCTCCACTCGGGCCTCCAGCCCACTGAATAATTCTACTCAGGCCTCCAGCCCACTGACCATCTCCGCTCTGGCCTCCAGCCCACTGACCAATTCTACTCAGGCATCCAGCCCACTGACCATCGCCGCTCTGGCCTCCAGCCCACTGACCAATTCTACTCGGGCCTCCAGCCCACTGACCATCTCCACTCGGTCCTCTAGCCCACGGGCCATCTCAACTCGGGCCTCCAGCCCACGGTCCATCTCCACTCGGGCCTCCAGCCCACTGACCATGTCCACTCGGGCCTCCAGCCCACTGACCAATTCTACTCGGGCCTCCAGCACACTGACCATTTCCGCTCATGCCACCAGCCCACTGACCATCTCTGCTCGGGCCTCCAGCCCACTGACCAATTCTACTCGGGCCTCCAGCCCATTGACCATCTCCACTCGGGCCTCCAGCCCACTGACCATCTCAACTCGGGCCTCCAGCCCACTGACCATCTTCACTTGTGCCACTAGCCCACTGGCCATCTCCACTCGGGCCTCCAGCCCACTGACCATCTCCACTCGGGCCTCCAGCCCACTGACCATCTCAACTCGGGCCTCCTGCCCACTGGCCATCTCCACTTGGGCCTCCAGCCCACGGGCCATCTCCGCTCAGGCCTCCAGCCCACTGACCATCTCTACTTGGGGCTCCAGCCCACTGACCAATTCTACTCGGGCCACCAGCCCACTGACCATCTTCGCTCGTGCCACCAGCCCACTGACCATCTCCACTCGGGCCTCCAGCCCACGGGCCATCTCCACTCGGGCCTCCAGCCCACTGACCAATTCTACTCAGGCCACCAGCCCACTGACCATCTCCGCTCTGGCCTTCAGCCCACTGACCAATTCTACTCGGGCCTCCAGCCCACTGACCATCTCCACTCGGGTCTCCAGCCCACAGACCATTTCCGCTCGGGCCTCCAGCACACTGACCATCCCCAGTCGGGCCTTCAGCCCACTGACCATCTCTGCTCGGGCCTCCAGCCCACTGACCATCTCCTCGGGCCTCCAGCCCACTGACCATCTCCGCTCTGGCCTCCAGCCCACTGACCAATTCTACTTGGGCCTCCAGCCCACTGACCATCTCCACTCGGGCCTCCAGCCCACGGACTATCTCCGCTCGGGCCTCCAGCCAACGGACCATCTCCGCTCGGGCCTCCAGCCCACGGACCATCTCCGCTCGGGCCTCCAGCCCACGGACCATCTCCGCTCGGGCCTCCAGCCCACGGACCATCTCCTCGTGCCTCCAGCACACTGACCATCCCCAATCGGGCCTCCTGCCCACTGACCATCTCTGCTCGGGCCTCCAGCCCACTGACCATCTCCTCGGGCCTCCCGCCCACTGACCATCTCCGCTCTGGCCTCCAGCCCACTGACCAATTCTACTCGGGCCTCCAGCCCACTGACCATCTCCTCGGGCCTCCCGCCCACTGACCATCTCCGCTCTGGCCACCAGCCCACTGACCAATTCTACTCAGGCCTCCAGCCCACTGACCATCTCCACTCGGGCCTCCAGCCCACTGACCATCTCAACTCGGGCCTCCAGCCCACGGGCCATCTCCACTTGGGCCTCCAGCCCACGGGCCATCTCCGCTCAGGCCTCGAGCCCACTGACCATCTCTGCTCGGGCCTCCAGCCCACTGACCAATTCTACTTGGGCCTCCAGCCCACTGATCATCTCCCCTTGTGCCACGAGCCCACTGGCCATCTCCACTCGGGGCACCAGCCCACGGGCCATCTCCGCTCGGGCCTCCAGCCCACTGACCATCTCCGCTCAGGCCTCCAGCCCACTGACCATCTCCGCTCGGGCCTCCAGCCCACGGGCCATCTCCACTTGGGTCCCCAGCCCACTGACCATCTCCACTCGGGCCTCCAGCCCACAGACCATCTTCTCGGGCCTCCAGCACACTGACCATCCCCAGTCGGGCCTCCAGCCCACTGACCATCTCCGCTCGGGCCTCCAGCCCACGGGCCATCTCTGCTCGGGCCTCCAGCCCACGGGCCATCTCCACTCAGGCCTCCAGCCCACGGACCATCTCCGCTCGGTCCTCCAGCCCACAGACCATCTTCTCGGGCCTCCAGCACACTGACCATCCCCAGTCGGGCCTCCAGCCCACTGACCATCTATGCTTGGGCCTCCAGCCCACTGACCATCTCCTCGGGCCTCCAGCCCACTGACCATCTCCGCTCTGGCCTCCAGCTCACTGACCAATTCTACTCGGGCCTCCAGCCCACTGACCATCTCCTCTCGGGCCTCCAGCCCACTGACCGTCTCCACTCGGGCCTCCAGCCCACGGGCCATCTCAACTCGGGCCTCCAGCCCACTGACCATCTCCACTCGGGCCTCCAGCCCACTGACCATCTCCGCTCTGGCCTCCAGCCCACTGACCAATTCTACTCGGGCCTCCAGCCCACTGACCATCGCCACTCGGGCCTCCAGCCCACAGACCATCTCCGCACGGGCCTCCAGCCCACTGACCATCTCCGCTCGGGTCGGGCCTCCAGCCCACAGACCATCTCCGCTCGGGCCTCCAGCCCACAGACCATCTCCTCGGGCCTCCAGCCCACGGACCATCTCCGCTCGGGCCTCCAGCCCACAGACCATGTCCTCGGGCCTCCAGCACACTGACCATCCCCAGTCGGGCCTCCAGCCCACTGACCATCTCAACTCAGGCCTCCAGCCCACGGGCCATCTCCACTCGGGCCTCCAGCCCACTGACCATCTCCACTCGGGCCTCCAGCCCACTGACCATCTCCGCTCGGATCGGGCCTCCAGCCCACAGACCATCTCCTCGGGCCTCCAGTACACTGACCATCCCCAGTCGGGCCTCCAGCCCACGGACCATCTCCGATCGGGCCTCCAGCCCACGGACCATCTCCGCACGGCCCTCAGCCCACGGACCATCCCCAGTCGGGCCTCCAGCCCACTGACCATCTCTGCTCGGGCCTCCAGCCCACTGACCATCTCCGCTCAGGCCTCCAGCCCACTGACCAATTCTACTCGGGCCTCCAGCCCACTGACCATCTCTGCTCGGGCCTCGAGCCCACTGACCATCTCCGCTCGGGCCTCGAGCCCACTGACCATCTCCGCGCGTGCCACCAGCCCACTGACCATCTCCGCGCGTGCCACCAGCCCACGGACCACCTCCGCTCGGGCCTCCAGCCCACGGACCATCTCCGCTCGGGCCTCCAGCCCACGGACCATCTCCGCTCGGGCCTCCAGCCCACGGACCATCTCCACTCAGGCCTCCAGCCCACGGACCATCTCCGCTCGGGTCTCCAGCCCACGGACCATCTCCGCTCGGGTCTCCAGCCCACAGACCATTTCCGCTCGGGACTCCAGCACACTGACCATCCCCAGTCGGGCCTTCAGCCCACTGACCATCTCTGCTCGGGCCTCCAGCCCACTGACCATCTCCTCGGGCCTCCAGCCCACTGACCATCTCCGCTCTGGCCTCCAGCCCACTGACCAATTCTACTCGGGCCTCCAGCCCACGGACCATCTCCGCTCGGGCCTCCAGCCCACGGACCATCTCCTCGGGCCTCCAGCACACTGACCATCCCCAGTCGGGCCTCCTGCCCACTGACCATCTCTGCTCGGGCCTCCAGCCCACTGACCATCTCCTCGGGCCTCCCGCCCACTGACCATCTCCGCTCTGGCCTCCAGTCCACTGACCAATTCTACTCGGGCCTCCAGCCCACTGACCATCTCCACTTGGGCCTCCAGCCCACGGGCCATCTCAACTCGGGCCTCCAGCCCACTGACCATCTCCACTTGGGCCTCCAGCCCACTGACCATCTCCACTCGGGCCTCCAGCCCACTGACCATCTCTGCTCGGGCCTCCAGCCCACTGACCAATTCAACGGGCCTCCAGCCCACTGACCATCTCCACTTGTGCCACCAGCCCACTGGCCATCTCCACTCGGGCCTCCAGCCCACTGAACAATTCTACTCAGGCCTCCAGCCCACTGACCATCTCCGCTCTGGCCTCCAGCCCACTGACCAATTCTACTCAGGCATCCAGCCCACTGACCATCGCCGCTCTGGCCTCCAGCCCACTGACCAATTCTACTCGGGCCTCCAGCCCACTGACCATCTCCACTCGGTCCTCTAGCCCACGGGCCATCTCAACTCGGGCCTCCAGCCCACGGTCCATCTCCACTCGGGCCTCCAGCCCACTGACCATGTCCACTCGGGCCTCCAGCCCACTGACCAATTCTACTCGGGCCTCCAGCACACTGACCATTTCCGCTCATGCCACCAGCCCACTGACCATCTCTGCTCGGGCCTCCAGCCCACTGACCAATTCTACTCGGGCCTCCAGCCCATTGACCATCTCCACTCGGGCCTCCAGCCCACTGACCATCTCAACTCGGGCCTCCAGCCCACTGACCATCTTCACTTGTGCCACTAGCCCACTGGCCATCTCCACTCGGGCCTCCAGCCCACTGACCATCTCCACTCGGGCCTCCAGCCCACTGACCATCTCAACTCGGGCCTCCAGCCCACTGGCCATCTCCACTTGGGCCTCCAGCCCACGGGCCATCTCCGCTCAGGCCTCCAGCCCACTGACCATCTCTACTTGGGGCTCCAGCCCACTGACCAATTCTACTCGGGCCACCAGCCCACTGACCATCTTCGCTCGTGCCACCAGCCCACTGACCATCTCCACTCGGGCCTCCAGCCCACGGGCCATCTCCACTCGGGCCTCCAGCCCACTGACCAATTCTACTCAGGCCACCAGCCCACTGACCATCTCCGCTCTGGCCTTCAGCCCACTGACCAATTCTACTCGGGCCTCCAGCCCACTGACCATCTCCACTCGGGTCTCCAGCCCACAGACCATTTCCGCTCGGGCCTCCAGCACACTGACCATCCCCAGTCGGGCCTTCAGCCCACTGACCATCTCTGCTCAGGCCTCCAGCCCACTGACCATCTCCTCGGGCCTCCAGCCCACTGACCATCTCCGCTCTGGCCTCCAGCCCACTGACCAATTCTACTTGGGCCTCCAGCCCACTGACCATCTCCACTCGGGCCTCCAGCCCACGGACTATCTCCGCTCGGGCCTCCAGCCAACGGACCATCTCCGCTCGGGCCTCCAGCCCACGGACCATCTCCGCTCGGGCCTCCAGCCCACGGACCATCTCCTCGTGCCTCCAGCACACTGACCATCCCCAATCGGGCCTCCTGCCCACTGACCATCTCTGCTCGGGCCTCCAGCCCACTGACCATCTCCTCGGGCCTCCCGCCCACTGACCATCTCCGCTCTGGCCTCCAGCCCACTGACCAATTCTACTCGGGCCTCCAGCCCACTGACCATCTCCTCGGGCCTCCCGCCCACTGACCATCTCCGCTCTGGCCACCAGCCCACTGACCAATTCTACTCAGGCCTCCAGCCCACTGACCATCTCCACTCGGGCCTCCAGCCCACTGACCATCTCAACTCGGGCCTCCAGCCCACGGGCCATCTCCACTTGGGTCTCCAGCCCACGGGCCATCTCCGCTCAGGCCACGAGCCCACTGACCATCTCTGCTCGGGCCTCCAGCCCACTGACCAATTCTACTTGGGCCTCCAGCCCACTGACCATCTCCCCTTGTGCCACGAGCCCACTGGCCATCTCCACTCGGGGCACCAGCCCACGGGCCATCTCCGCTCGGGCCTCCAGCCCACTGACCATCTCCGCTCAGGCCTCCAGCCCACTGACCATCTCCGCTCGGGCCTCCAGCCCACGGGCCATCTCCACTTGGGTCCCCAGCCCACTGACCATCTCCACTCGGGCCTCCAGCCCACAGACCATCTTCTCGGGCCTCCAGCACACTGACCATCCCCAGTCGGGCCTCCAGCCCACTGACCATCTCCGCTCGGGCCTCCAGCCCACGGGCCATCTCTGCTCGGGCCTCCAGCCCACGGGCCATCTCCACTCAGGCCTCCAGCCCACGGACCATCTCCGCTCGGGCCTCCAGCCCACAGACCATCTTCTCGGGCCTCCAGCACACTGACCATCCCCAGTCGGGCCTCCAGCCCACTGACCATCTATGCTTGGGCCTCCAGCCCACTGACCATCTCCTCGGGCCTCCAGCCCACTGACCATCTCCGCTCTGGCCTCCAGCTCACTGACCAATTCTACTCGGGCCTCCAGCCCACTGACCATCTCCTCTCGGGCCTCCAGCCCACTGACCGTCTCCACTCGGGCCTCCAGCCCACGGGCCATCTCAACTCGGGCCTCCAGCCCACTGACCATCTCCACTCGGGCCTCCAGCCCACTGACCATCTCCGCTCTGGCCTCCAGCCCACTGACCAATTCTACTCGGGCCTCCAGCCCACTGACCATCGCCACTCGGGCCTCCAGCCCACAGACCATCTCCGCACGGGCCTCCAGCCCACTGACCATCTCCGCTCGGGTCGGGCCTCCAGCCCACAGACCATCTCCGCTCGGGCCTCCAGCCCAC